>NW_026542595.1:87672423-88872423 GCF_028750875.1 Macrosteles quadrilineatus
ATCAGCAGTTTCCATTTTCTTGCTCTCTTTTGCACCGCTTCAGGAATATAATTTTCTTCTAAACTCTTCTGCTTTTTTCACAACTTTTCCCCATTCTTAATCTTTTCTTAATTTTCAATCTTAGTTTTGGTACTTTTAATTGTGGATTAATTATGGCAACTGGGTGCATTACGTTGAATACAGCTTGATCAACATGGAGAGCAATCACTGTTTCACTTATTTTAAGCTTAACTAAAATGCCCTTTGAAAGAGTAGTAGCCTCAGAGTAGGTAATTTGAAAATTGTTTAGCTTCCCAAATACGATTTCACCCCCTCGTAACATGCCAGAACAACTTTGATAGTGTTTTCCTTTTTCTGCCACCTAGTTGTTTGGACCCTCTTCAGTCTCTTTTTCTTTTATGAACAAAGGAAACTATTTTATGCATACTGTTTACTAGAACATCATGTCATATGTCCCCTGAAGAAAACCGTCGGTACAGTGCTTCAAGAATTGAAAACAGGTCCTTCAACTGGTGGCAGATGCTGATGTATTGCTAAAAAAATGCGAACATTTGTAATGTGCACCACATGTAAAATTCAACCCAACTGCAGAACCTCTTATGTTTGCAGCTCAATCCATGCTTTGTCCAATAATATGTTTCAGGTATAGACCAAGTTCCTTTAATTTTAGCGAATTTCCCTATAGGGAAGTAGCTATTACCGTAGGTGGCACGGTCAGACCTAGACCCGGGACCGATTTACGTTTTCATTTTGATGTCCCCAGAGGCCAAAAACACCATTCGTTCAAATTTTTATATATGTATATATATATTTAGACTTATATATATATATATATATATATATACGTCCGTGAACGCGATAACTTGAGTAATTTTTGTCCGATTTTGATGAAATTTGGTTTAAAGGTGTAAAGCGTGATAAACTTGAATGAGTTCGCGAACCAGCACGATCGGACCATGGGAACGGGGGCTTTAGGCTATAGTTTTGGATGTTGGTTTCTGTTTAATGATATAAGTTATTAGTTAAATTTTTACTTAATTGGTACTTTATAAAAGCGGACAGCTTTTATACGTTGACTTAAATTGTAAGCAATTCCCGTCCATGGGCAGTTTGATTGTTAAAAATTTACCCTTTAAACTGGAATAGGACTGTTATGTAAATTGTGAGTATTTCCATTGATTAATAATCTTTTAGTTGGCTCTTTTAAAATCATTGGAAATTATGACTATTCTTAGTTTTTAAATAAGTAATTTGTTTATAAATAACTCCTGTACTTCTTTGCAATTGCTCGATTTCGAGCAACATGTACACTAGTATGATTAAATATGCAATGTGGACAGATCGGCTCCTACTACTTAATATAAATACAATTTACACAGTACATTTACTACATTGAAGACAATTTGACGACACTTAAACATATAATTACGAAAACTGCACTTGGGGGAGACTACGTAAAACGGTCAATTTTGACTATGTTTGCCGATCAATGTCAGACGATAAGACTCAATTATTAATTCAATTCGTATAATTTAGCACTCGTTGTTTCGCGATTCGGTTTTCTATGCACCCCGGAGATCAAACAATTGTTTCTAGTCACCGATATACACGTTATGATTTTCCGAAATTTTTTGAGGAAATTTTCTCCGTTGCCATGAAACAATGATTGAATGAACTAATTATTTTGAAATTTAAGCAGCACAAAATAGTTTTAAAATAAATTGCAAAATCTTATCTTTTAAGAGTACGTCAATGGTCAAGAATAATTAATCTAAGGTTATTCTACCTAGGTCAGTTGTTTATAGCCCCGAAGTGGTCAATGCATGAACAAGGCAGGGGGTCGCAGGATCAGATTCAGGCTCAGCGGTGCTAAAGTAGCCTCTGTCCAAACAATGTGCAAGCTCCCCGACTTCTTGGTTGGGATGTTCATTAGGTCCATCCTGCTTTCTTCTATAGTCCCCTGCCTTCGATGCCGCCGTTCTGAAGTTAATAATTTCCTCACCAATTTTCATGCGAAGCTGAACTGTGCAGCTTCCCCGTTATTAGGATTTCCCGCAGGTTATTACAAAAGCATCTTAACAAATGATTTTTACACTCAATTTTCTCTACGGTTGTACTTTTATAAGGTTGAGTCTGTCAAGTGCTTTTTGTACACGCTGCTGTCCCCGTCTGTGAAGAGGCGCGTATCGCACCCCGTGCATCTCCTCACTGCAAGTGAATCCCTCTGCGACGAGAGCTGGCTCCATACTCGACGAGCTTTGCCTCATCCTCCTGGTCTTATAGCAAGTGTGGGGTTTCGGCTCGACATCCTTGGCTTCTCCTAGGACACAGAGAGTACAATATTTAGTTTTCACCCCCATTTATTGCACTTTGTCTGATGGCCCACTAAAGCAGACTGTAACAAATCATCAAACATCACATTAATATTACGGATCAATTGTGATTCAATCACAAATAATACGGAATCAAATTAACTGTCAAAATACTAGTTGCTCTGTCTGTGATTCGCTGCAGAGTGATAATACATAACAGAATAATGTGGCTCTCTAAATATACTGTTAACAGCAGATACACTGAAGATGATATCTTAAGTTTATGCTAGGTTCGGGTTTTATCACTGGACGAAAGTTGTATGTAACTAAATGAATAGAAACATAATTATTTTCAATAACTTTCGTATTTTATCAATTTAGGTGTTATATTGGTCTTCTTGTTTATAGCTTCGGAGCTTACTCCTACTTTTATGAAATAATAATATAGTTTTGTAACTTTTCAATTTAAATAATTTATTAAAAATAATTGCATAAACGGAATTTCACTCACCACTCCTAACAATGAAGAGTTATTTGGTCCCAGCATCCGTCAGCCACCACGGTAATCAAATTTCCCATCTGTGTCCACATCTCCCATTTCTCTGGCTTGTTTTCCTCTTCTGCAGCAGCCTTCTTCATTTCATCATCAGCCGCACATATCAAAAAATCCCCGACACCAATTTCACATTTTCTGAAGATCTTGTTTTTGGGGGGTGGAAATATCCATGGTCGACTTCCTCCAGCTGACTGTGTCCATCACCGATATTGATGGTTCTCTCTTGGCACAAGTATTTACATCCATCACTGACTGTCTTCTAAACTCCGACTAAACAGACTGCTCCAGGTGACAAAAGTTGCATTTGAACACGAATGCCGATCTCAGCCCTTCTCTCTTCTCTCGCACTAGATCCATGTTTGTTATACTGCAGCCCAAAGACCTGTTGGGGCCCAAGATTTTCATTTGACTTATGATGTCGCTGATTTTAACAATCCTTCTATCCACGGTGGAGGTAAGACAGGTGTGATCCGGGTAGGGATGGTGCAGGTAGGGTATGTTCTATTTTCACGTCGTCGTCATAATAGAGTAGGGTCTATGCAATTCGGAAAAAAACAATTTTCAGCTTTCTCTATAACAGAAAAGCGTTTTTTTTTCATGGTGACACTAACCGGCTTCTGGTAATAAAATTAATCCAGTTTGGATTTTGATTTTAATTGAAAATTCTTAGTTTTCCCGAAGGTCTGGGCATTTATGTCTAAATAAAAAAGCAATGTAGCAAGATGCAGCAAGATATGTCAAACCTTCCCTACTAATTACGTTTTCCGCTTCAGGGATGTCCTTATTTTGATCCATAAATGGTTCTTCTACTGGTTGAACATCGTCCACAAATTCCTCTTGGGCAATTAGATTAGACATGAGATTTTGTGTGAGACATCGTTCTTGTTCGGTCAAGATGCTGTATGGTTTACTGTTACTTCGCTTTCTATGGTTTCTTTTGAACACATTCTGGCATATTACTTGAAGTTACTTCGTCGTTAGGTTTCTCGGATGTTTTGAAAATTTCACCCTAATTCTTTCCTAAAATATACCATGGTAAATACTGCTTTTTGACACTTCGACTAAACCAGTAAGAGTGAAGTAAGTCACCTCACTTACCATGGCAAGGGAGCGGTCTTCTTATTGAAAATGTAAAGAATCTAGAGTTTTAAATATAGGGGTTTTGCTTCTTATGAACGTCAACAATGGGCTCTCCTAATCCTAGGTAATCAGCAGTTTCCATTTTTTTGCTCTCTTTTGCACCGCTTCAGGAATATAATTTTCTTCTAAACTCTTCTGCTTTTTTCACAACTTTTCCCCATTCTTAATCTTTTCTTAATTTTCAATCTTAGTTTTGGTACTTTTAATTGTGGATTAATTATGGCAACTGGGTGCATTACGTTGAATACAGCTTGATCAACATGGAGAGCAATCACTGTTTCACTTATTTTAAGCTTAACTAAAATGCCCTTTGAAAGAGTAGTAGCCTCAGAGTAGGTAATTTGAAAATTGTTTAGCTTCCCAAATACGATTTCACCCCCTCGTAACATGCCAGAACAACTTTGATAGTGTTTTCCTTTTTCTGCCACCTAGTTGTTTGGACCCTCTTCAGTCTCTTTTTCTTTTATGAACAAAGGAAACTATTTTATGCATACTGTTTACTAGAACATCATGTCATATGTCCCCTGAAGAAAACCGTCGGTACAGTGCTTCAAGAATTGAAAACAGGTCCTTCAACTGGTGGCAGATGCTGATGTATTGCTAAAAAAATGCGAACATTTGTAATGTGCACCACATGTAAAATTCAACCCAACTGCAGAACCTCTTATGTTTGCAGCTCAATCCATGCTTTGTCCAATAATATGTTTCAGGTATAGACCAAGTTCCTTTAATTTTAGCGAATTTCCCTATAGGGAAGTAGCTATTACCGTAGGTGGCACGGTCAGACCTAGACCCGGGACCGATTTACGTTTTCATTTTTATGTCCCCAGAGGCCAAAAACACCATTCGTTCAAATTTTTATATATGTATATATATATTTAGACATATATATATATATATATATATATATATATATATATATATATATATATATATATATATATATATATATACGTCCGTGAACGCGATAACTTGAGTAATTTTTGTCCGATTTTGATGAAATTTGGTTTAAAGGTGTAAAGCGTGATAAACTTGAATGAGTTCGCGAACCAGCACGATCGGACCATGGGAACGGGGGCTTTACGGGGGGTTTTATGGGGTAAAAATTGGTTTTTCTCACTTTTGACCCTCAAAACACAAAATTTCCCGATTTCTCTTTAGACCTTTTTATAGAGCTTAAAAAACAAATAGTTTAGTTTGTAAAAGTATTTTTGTTCGATTATTAGTAACGGAGAAAATTAAAAAAATTGTAAATTTAAAATTCCCATGTTATTCTTATGGAGAATATTGTCAAATGTTGTAGTTTGCTTGTTTATGGATATATTTTGATCAAACTTGGCAAATTTATTTATTTTGTACTAAGCTATCAATATTTTACTCAAAAACACACTATTAGTTTCCTTGTAGCAGCAAACCTAGGTACTCGTTAAACCTAATGTTATTAAAATATATTTAACTGAAAATCAATTCGGCGAATGGAAATTCGCTTAGTCGGCAGGTTTGCTGCGGCGGGGGTATTTTTAATTAATATCGTTTTCAAGTTGACCCCACTAGTTGTAACTGGAACCCCAACTACATTGATTAAAGTGTGAAGCCCATGGATGCGCAAAATCTACGTGGGAGTCCGACACAATATGCTGAGTGTGAAAGGACCAAACATTAACAACACAAGAGCTGGCTGGAAACAAATATAAATCTATTCAACAAAATATAACAATGTATTACAAATATAAAAATAATCTATTTTAAGCTGCAGAGCCCTGTCCTAGCTAAGAGGAACCCCAATTACAATTTTAAGAAAAACATAATATAAATTTGGGTTTCAGGGTTGCCACCATAGTGGGATGATAAAATTCATGCAGAATTCATGTTTTTCATTGGTAGTTTAAAAAAAATTCATGGTCGATGTGCTTATACAATTTCAACACGAATGAGTTTTGCCGATTTCATAAACTGACGTTAAAGAAGCAGTTTCTTACTTCTTAGTGTTACTTTTGAATGACCTTTCATACCTAATAAACAGCTTTTTTAGAGTGATTTATAAAAATTCAAAACAAAGTTGAAAACAAAACAGGTCCAGCTATTCTATATGAGATATTGGAGAAGAATTGTAAAATATATTAAGTTACATTTTGGGGATGAACACCAAGTGGCGGTTATGCCCAAAAATTACTTCATAACATGCCATAATGGTGTGCCGAGTTTAGTTTTTAGTATGGGCCGTTAAAAAAATAACAGGGGGTCTCCACACTTTTTACTAACCCTGTATATATATATATATATGAATTTTAATGGATGGTGCTTTTGGCCTCTGGGGACCTCAAAACGAAAAAGTAAATCGGTCCCGAGTCCAGGTCTTACCATGAGACCTACGGTAATAGCTTATTCCCTATATGGGAAATTCGTTAAAAATACGATATATCGCTCGTTGAGGCTAATATAAGAATAGTTTTTTCATGGATTAGAAACTCATTACTCTCTCAAGTTTTATAATATAATGCAAATTCTTATACATCAAACGATTTAATGAACTGGAGTAAAGTCGAGCCGTTCTCTTTCTTTCTGTCACAAGTTGGCAAAATTGTATGTCAGAAGCAAATCAATGTATCAATAAACATCAGATTCAGAAGTAACAGTCACCTGGACCTCGGAAAGTGCTTCAAGAGCTTTCTGCGCATGCGCAAGCTGAGGTGCCCGTGGGTACAGAACGTCACGTTATGTCTTAAAATGTAAACAAAATTACAATAATGGCGGAATGTTTTCTCATAAAGCCCATGTTAAATTTTCAAAAGTTTGTACTCATATTATGGCGAAAATATATTTTTCCTGGCTATACCACTGGTCTAGAACTTATTTTTGACACAGAACTTAGTTATTCCGTAAATATAAACGTTTTTGTTAGGGACGATTCCCAGATCGAGTTGACAATTATACAAACTTTACTCGTATTATATATAGGATATATTTTAATTTACACAATGTTGGTTTTTTTGTAACCCCTTGTAATTTGTCATTAATACAATACAAAATCTGAACAACATTTCACAGATAACAGCTAAAACACAGTCTATGATATCTTGGCATGAAGTACAATTTAAAAGAATTTGAAACCTAATTTAAGTTTATATAATTTATTTATCAGCATTCAAATGTGTAATTGTTAGTTACTACAGATTGTAAATTACAAATGCAAAAATCACTGAAATTCTTTAAAAAGAATTTCACACTTTTTAAATGCGTTGTAATACCCACTACCTGTTATCCATGTTGGCTGATAAAGTATCCACTACTTTGACTTCCCCTGCACAAGCTGCCAAGGATCTGAAAATCGACAAATTATTTTTAAAATATTATTTACAAATATTAACATGATCTCAAAATCCACTTTAAAATCACGTTGCTTACAGTAAAGTAGTGTATGCCTGCCAACTTGTATGTGAATTTAACTAAAATTGAAATTCTGTCCCTTAGTACCAGATTCTGCCAATCACCAATATTGACGCTATTTGATGGTTTGATGTTTTGAGTGGGCTTGCTTAGGTAACAAAGCTTGCAAGATCTCACCCTCTATGCAATATCTCTGTCAATTCTCTCCTAAATGAACTCCTTGTGGATTTTTACATTTTTTGTGGATGTTAAGATACCCGCCTATAGGGGAAGAATGGAGTTAGGCAAATACCATAGGAACCAATGTGCAAGGCCCTTGCGGCAAGGGAGAACAATGTGGGTGCCACCTTTATTCCTAGGATGGCAAGAGACTACTCCCTTGGAGAGGGGATAAGGGGGTCTGTGGTGCCATATTTGATTCCTTGCATGACTGGACCACGTTCAGGACCAGAACGCTGGTGCTGAACAATGTCTCCTAAAGCCAGAGGAAACTTTAACATCACCACACCTGGGGATTCTGCATGAGTGGGCGCGTCATGATACATCCGTGACAAGGCATCGGCGATAAAGTGTGGTTTTGTATTGGACACCATTCTCCAAGGGAGTACATGGAAGCTAACGGCCATCATCCCGCCATAAGAGACGAGTGTTAGTTTCGTTTAACAGTTCAAACAACAATACATACAATATACAAACACATACGATACATACAATAATAGATACAATAAAATTGTTGATTTATTCATCAAGCTCCTGAAGTGTAACGGTTAAGGCCGTTTCGGCATCACTGTGACATCATCAGACGTTCATCTACAAGGTATCGATAACACAAAAAAACATGAAACTTGTCACACGGAACACATACGTGGTAAAAATGGGTTTTAAAAACAGGATTGTTGAGTAACGCACATTTCCGCACCGAGGTTAGACGACCGTGAGTTGCTCTCTCCGATGTACAACTAGTTACTGTCAAAGAGAGCTAAGTTGTATACACCACTTTCAGCACGTAAAAGCCAGAAAAGTTCATTTAACATCTGTAGGGTTTCAAAAATCCTTTAGCTATCCATAAAATATCTACTTGCTCCGAAAAATCTCCACTTTCACTCCCACTCTGTATCAAATTCTTCCCCTTCGTCCGGTTTATCTTTGCTTCTTCTTGAGTCAATGACATTTTGGGGGGGGGGAGGAGGGGAGAAATCAAGTCGTTAACAGGGACAATAGGATGAGCAACAGTATACAAATTAACATAAGAGGTGAGATTTTTGCTTATACCGTTGCTATCCCAGCCTTAGTACTCACACAGAGTTTTTAAATTTTCCAGTAAATACTGCTTTTTGACACTTCGACTAAACCAGCATGAGTGAAGTAAGTCACCTCACTTACCATGGCAAGGGAGTGGTCTTCCAATTGAAAATGTAAAGATACTAGAAGCTTGAAATAAAGATCAATTTGTGGCTTCTTATGAACGTCAACAATGGACTATCCTAATCCTAGGTAATCAGCAAAGCGTTTCCATTTTCTTGCTCTCTTTTACACCGCTTCAGGAGTATCATTTTTTTGTAAAATCTTCTGCCTTTTTCATAACTTTACCCCATTCTTAATCTTTTCTTAATTTGCCAAGCTTAGTTTCCGTAATTTTAATTATGGATTGAACACCTCCATTGTCCAAAACGATACCTTGCAGACCAATGGTAACTGGGTGCATTACGTTGAATACAGTTTGAGCAACATGGAGAGCAATCACTATTTCACTTATGTTAAGCTTGACTAAAATGCCCTTTGAAAGAGTAGCCTCAGAGTAGCTGATTTGAAAATATTGTAACTTTCCAAATATGATTTTACCTCCTCGTAACGTGCCAAAACAACTTTGATAGATTTTGCCTTATTCTGCCATCTGGTTGTTTGGACCCACCTTAGTCTCATTTTCTTTTCATAACAAAGAAACCCCTTTTGGACATACTGTTCACTAGAACATCATGTCTTTTGCGTCCTGAAGTCTTAAAGTTATCTTAAATCTTAATCTTAAACATTCGGTAAAGTTCTTCAAGAATTTAAAACCTGTTTTTTTTCATCTGGGGGCACTTGCTGATTGATTGCTCAATAACTAAAGTAAACATGTGTAATGTGCACCACATGTACAACGATATTTTTCTTCTTTTTGACTAAGAGTTTTCAACCCAACTGCAGAACCTATCATATTAGCAGCTCAATCCATGCTTTGTCCAAAAATATGCTTTAGGTCCTTCATTTAAACCTTTCTATAATGTTTCCAATAATATCGTTTTCAAGTTGATCCCACTAGTTGTAACCGGATACCCAACTGCATTGATTAATGGGTGAATCCCTTAGACGCGCAAAATCGATGCGGGAGTCTGGGTAGATCAAACAATAACCACAGAAGATATGGCTGGGCGCAAATATGAATTTATTCAACAAAATATAACAATATATAAAAAATATAATATCATGTACTTTAAGCTTCATAACCCCGCCCTAGCCAGGAGTAACACCAAATATAATTAAAAAAATATAAAGATTTAGGAGTTTTTTTTTTGTTTTGAACGGGCTAGCTTAGGCAACAAAGCTTGCATGCTCTCATCCTTTTAGCAATTTCACGAGATATTGATACTGATCCATCAGCTGCTGATCTTCTTCTTCGTTATCATCTAGTCATCACTCATTGTGCTTCATCTGTGCATTTTTATTATTTTTATCAATAGATAAATCGCCTTTGGAATCATCTGATCATTTAAAAGACTAGATAATTCGTTATAAATAGGGTTTGACGGTGCCACAACCTTCCCCACAATAAAAGCGCTTGTTTTGTAGCGTAAAATAATTGTGCTTACCTCCTCAGCAGTTACTTTTCGAGGCCTTTCACGCTTCATTTTATATAAGAGACTTACAAATGCCTCGCTTAGACCGCAGCACTAGAACTAATAGCGCTCACCCCTTACGTGCAAAAGGATAGATGCGAGTATGGCTGTAGCGGTAGTAACAAGATCAGGCGGGCTGACCTTGAGAGAGGGCGGGAATTATCGCAAACTGGGCCAAATCGACTACTGAGTCGATTATTTAATTTGTGTTAATAAAATTACGTTTATGGCGTTAATGGAAGCCTATCCTCATATCCTTTACTGCAACCCTATCCTTCAACCGGGACTATGCTCTGATTCGAAGACTGAATTTGATACACAATCAAATACTCTCAGATATCTCTATATACTTAGGAAGTGATCTCAGGTTAAATATTTTACGACAGAACAAAGTTTGTAACAGCTTTACAAGATAAACTGATAATACTAAAAATGAAGTTAAATATAAAAATTACAATACAAATTCGATTGATATGAAACTTTTCCCAAATTCTTGATCTAGTGAAATCTACAATTGCTTTACAGTTTTTATTTAAAATAAATGAATGACACTAACTTTGAAACATGTGACTAGTTTACGTACTAAAACATGACAGCTGCAAGAAATCTATATAGGCTATACTTATTTAATACGCAAGCAGGATTTTTGTGACAATTACTCCTCCGAAACTACTGAACCGATTGACATGTTTTTGGTGTCATTGGAAAGAGCGTAACGTGAAGTTGTGCAGGAAACTTTCTTTTTAGGGAAATAATTAAAGAGTGAGGCCCTGGGGCCCTTTAAAGTTTCGTATTTCTCCATAAGATTAACATGAGAAACAAATATTGTTTTGAAACTCCAGCTGTTGTAAGAAATAAAATATTAATAATTGGTCTCCATGGAAGAGTGAGAAAATTCACAATGTTTTCATTTGCTTTGACATTTAAATGTAAACAACCAGAACTGTCAAATGCCTATTTCACAATTTTAGACAGCTGATAAAAAAAATTAAAACAACTATGTGGTAGGTTTATTTAATCCTTAAACTCTATGATAGATTATTTATTATAAATCTATTTCAATGATTATGAAACAGATTTTTCCCATTGCGAAGGAAAAATTAATAGTGAGAAGAAAAACATACGTTAATTGTAAACAGTCAATGTGTAAATTATCTACGTTGTATTAAAAATGTGTAGGCCCTACGGGGGGTTTTATGGGGTAAAAATTGGTTTTTCTCACTTTTGACCCTCAAAACACAAAATTTCCCGATTTCTCTTTAGACCTTTTTATAGAGCTTAAAAAACAAATAGTTTAGTTTGTAAAAGTATTTTTGTTCGATTATTAGTAACGGAGAAAATTAAAAAAATTGTAAATTTAAAATTCCCATGTTATTCTTATGGAGAATATTGTCAAATGTTGTAGTTTGCTTGTTTATGGATATATTTTGATCAAACTTGGCAAATTTATTTATTTTGTACTAAGCTATCAATATTTTACTCAAAAACACACTATTAGTTTCCTTGTAGCAGCAAACCTAGGTACTCGTTAAACCTAATGTTATTAAAATATATTTAACTGAAAATCAATTCGACGAATGGAAATTCGCTTAGTCGGCAGGTTTGCTGCGGCGGGGGTATTTTTAATTAATATCGTTTTCAAGTTGACCCCACTAGTTGTAACTGGAACCCCAACTACATTGATTAAAGTGTGAAGCCCATGGATGCGCAAAATCTACGTGGGAGTCCGACACAATATGCTGAGTGTGAAAGGACCAAACATTAACAACACAAGAGCTGGCTGGAAACAAATATAAATCTATTCAACAAAATATAACAATGTATTACAAATATAAAAATAATCTATTTTAAGCTGCAGAGCCCTGTCCTAGCTAAGAGGAACCCCAATTACAATTTTAAGAAAAACATAATATAAATTTGGGTTTCAGGGTTGCCACCATAGTGGGATGATAAAATTCATGCAGAATTCATGTTTTTCATTGGTAGTTTAAAAAAAATTCATGGTCGATGTGCTTATACAATTTCAACACGAATGAGTTTTGCCGATTTCATAAACTGACGTTAAAGAAGCAGTTTCTTACTTCTTAGTGTTACTTTTGAATGACCTTTCATACCTAATAAACAGCTTTTTTAGAGTGATTTATAAAAATTCAAAACAAAGTTGAAAACAAAACAGGTCCAGCTATTCTATATGAGATATTGGAGAAGAATTGTAAAATATATTAAGTTACATTTTGGGGATGAACACCAAGTGGCGGTTATGCCCAAAAATTACTTCATAACATGCCATAATGGTGTGCCGAGTTTAGTTTTTAGTATGGGCCGTTAAAAAATAACAGGGGGTCTCCACACTTTTTACTAACCCTGTATATATATATATATATATATATGAATTTTAATGGATGGTGCTTTTGGCCTCTGGGGACCTCAAAACGAAAAAGTAAATCGGTCCCGAGTCCAGGTCTTACCATGAGACCTACGGTAATAGCTTATTCCCTATATGGGAAATTCGTTAAAAATACGATATATCGCTCGTTGAGGCTAATATAAGAATAGTTATTTCATGGATTAGAAACTCATTACTCTCTCAAGTTTTATAATATAATGCAAATTCTTATACATCAAACGATTTAATGAACTGGAGTAAAGTCGAGCCGTTCTCTTTCTTTCTGTCACAAGTTGGCAAAATTGTATGTCAGAAGCAAATCAATGTATCAATAAACATCAGATTCAGAAGTAACAGTCACCTGGACCTCGGAAAGTGCTTCAAGAGCTTTCTGCGCATGCGCAAGCTGAGGTGCCCGTGGGTACAGAACGTCACGTTATGTCTTAAAATGTAAACAAAATTACAATAATGGCGGAATGTTTTCTCATAAAGCCCATGTTAAATTTTCAAAAGTTTGTACTCATATTATGGGCGAAAATATATTTTTCCTGGCTATACCACTGGTCTAGAACTTATTTTTGACACAGAACTTAGTTATTCCGTAAATATAAACGTTTTTGTTAGGGACGATTCCCAGATCGAGTTGACAATTATACAAACTTTACTCGTATTATATATAGGATATATTTTAATTTACACAATGTTGGTTTTTTTGTAACCCCTTGTAATTTGTCATTAATACAATACAAAATCTGAACAACATTTCACAGATAACAGCTAAAACACAGTCTATGATATCTTGGCATGAAGTACAATTTAAAAGAATTTGAAACCTAATTTAAGTTTATATAATTTATTTATCAGCATTCAAATGTGTAATTGTTAGTTACTACAGATTGTAAATTACAAATGCAAAAATCACTGAAATTCTTTAAAAAGAATTTCACACTTTTTAAATGCGTTGTAATACCCACTACCTGTTATCCATGTTGGCTGATAAAGTATCCACTACTTTGACTTCCCCTGCACAAGCTGCCAAGGATCTGAAAATCGACAAATTATTTTAAAATATTATTTACAAATATTAACATGATCTCAAAATCCACTTTAAAATCACGTTGCTTACAGTAAAGTAGTGTATGCCTGCCAACTTGTATGTGAATTTAACTAAAATTGAAATTCTGTCCCTTAGTACCAGATTCTGCCAATCACCAATATTGACGCTATTTGATGGTTTGATGTTTTGAGTGGGCTTGCTTAGGTAACAAAGCTTGCAAGATCTCACCCTCTATGCAATATCTCTGTCAATTCTCTCCTAAATGAACTCCTTGTGGATTTTTACATTTTTTGTGGATGTTAAGATACCCGCCTATAGGGGAAGAATGGAGTTAGGCAAATACCATAGGAACCAATGTGCAAGGCCCTTGCGGCAAGGGAGAACAATGTGGGTGCCACCTTTATTCCTAGGATGGCAAGAGACTACTCCCTTGGAGAGGGGATAAGGGGGTCTGTGGTGCCATATTTGATTCCTTGCATGACTGGACCACGTTCAGGACCAGAACGCTGGTGCTGAACAATGTCTCCTAAAGCCAGAGGAAACTTTAACATCACCACACCTGGGGATTCTGCATGAGTGGGCGCGTCATGATACATCCGTGACAAGGCATCGGCGATAAAGTGTGGTTTTGTATTGGACACCATTCTCCAAGGGAGTACATGGAAGCTAACGGCCATCATCCCGCCATAAGAGACGAGTGTTAGTTTCGTTTAACAGTTCAAACAACAATACATACAATATACAAACACATACGATACATACAATAATAGATACAATAAAATTGTTGATTTATTCATCAAGCTCCTGAAGTGTAACGGTTAAGGCCGTTTCGGCATCACTGTGACATCATCAGACGTTCATCTACAAGGTATCGATAACACAAAAAAACATGAAACTTGTCACACGGAACACATACGTGGTAAAAATGGGTTTTAAAAACAGGATTGTTGAGTAACGCACATTTCCGCACCGAGGTTAGACGACCGTGAGTTGCTCTCTCCGATGTACAACTAGTTACTGTCAAAGAGAGCTAAGTTGTATACACCACTTTCAGCACGTAAAAGCCAGAAAAGTTCATTTAACATCTGTAGGGTTTCAAAAATCCTTTAGCTATCCATAAAATATCTACTTGCTCCGAAAAATCTCCACTTTCACTCCCACTCTGTATCAAATTCTTCCCCTTCGTCCGGTTTATCTTTGCTTCTTCTTGAGTCAATGACATTTTGGGGGGGGGGAGGAGGGGAGAAATCAAGTCGTTAACAGGGACAATAGGATGAGCAACAGTATACAAATTAACATAAGAGGTGAGATTTTTGCTTATACCGTTGCTATCCCAGCCTTAGTACTCACACAGAGTTTTTAAATTTTCCAGTAAATACTGCTTTTTGACACTTCGACTAAACCAGCATGAGTGAAGTAAGTCACCTCACTTACCATGGCAAGGGAGTGGTCTTCCAATTGAAAATGTAAAGATACTAGAAGCTTGAAATAAAGATCAATTTGTGGCTTCTTATGAACGTCAACAATGGACTATCCTAATCCTAGGTAATCAGCAAAGCGTTTCCATTTTCTTGCTCTCTTTTACACCGCTTCAGGAGTATCATTTTTTTGTAAAATCTTCTGCCTTTTTCATAACTTTACCCCATTCTTAATCTTTTCTTAATTTGCCAAGCTTAGTTTCCGTAATTTTAATTATGGATTGAACACCTCCATTGTCCAAAACGATACCTTGCAGACCAATGGTAACTGGGTGCATTACGTTGAATACAGTTTGAGCAACATGGAGAGCAATCACTATTTCACTTATGTTAAGCTTGACTAAAATGCCCTTTGAAAGAGTAGCCTCAGAGTAGCTGATTTGAAAATATTGTAACTTTCCAAATATGATTTTACCTCCTCGTAACGTGCCAAAACAACTTTGATAGATTTTGCCTTATTCTGCCATCTGGTTGTTTGGACCCACCTTAGTCTCATTTTCTTTTCATAACAAAGAAAACCCTTTTGGACATACTGTTCACTAGAACATCATGTCTTTTGTGTCCTGAAGTCTTAAAGTTATCTTAAATCTTAATCTTAAACATTCGGTAAAGTTCTTCAAGAATTTAAAACCTGTTTTTTTCATCTGGGGGCACTTGCTGATTGATTGCTCAATAACTAAAGTAAACATGTGTAATGTGCACCACATGTACAACGATATTTTTCTTCTTTTTGACTAAGAGTTTTCAACCCAACTGCAGAACCTATCATATTAGCAGCTCAATCCATGCTTTGTCCAAAAATATGCTTTAGGTCCTTCATTTAAACCTTCCTATAATGTTTCCAATAATATCGTTTTCAAGTTGATCCCACTAGTTGTAACCGGATACCCAACTGCATTGATTAATGGGTGAATCCCTTAGACGCGCAAAATCGATGCGGGAGTCTGGGTAGATCAAACAATAACCACAGAAGATATGGCTGGGCGCAAATATGAATTTATTCAACAAAATATAACAATATATAAAAAATATAATATCATGTACTTTAAGCTTCATAACCCCGCCCTAGCCAGGAGTAACACCAAATATAATTAAAAAAATATAAAGATTTAGGAGTTTTTTTTTTGTTTTGAACGGGCTAGCTTAGGCAACAAAGCTTGCATGCTCTCATCCTTTTAGCAATTTCACGAGATATTGATACTGATCCATCAGCTGCTGATCTTCTTCTTCGTTATCATCTAGTTTTCACTCATTGTGCTTCATCTGTGCATTTTTATTATTTTTATCAATAGATAAATCGCCTTTGGAGTCATCTGATCATTTAAAAGATTAGATAATTCGTTATAAATAGGGTTTGACGGTGCCACAACCTTCCCCACAATAAAAGCGCTTGTTTTGTAGCGTAAAATAATTGTGCTTACCTCCTCAGCAGTTACTTTTCGAGGCCTTTCACGCTTCATTTTATATAAGACTACAAAGCACTCACCATCAAATTCAATACAATTAGACTAGAAACTTGGATTACTTTTTGAGACTTACAAATGCCTCGCTTAGATCGCAGCACTAGAACTAATAGCGCTCACCCCTTACGTGCAAAAGGATAGATGCGAGTATGGCTGTAGCGGTAGTAACAAGATCAGGCGGGCTGACCTTGAGAGAGGGCGGGAATTATCGCAAACTGGGCCAAATCGACTACTGAGTCGATTATTTAATTTGTGTTAATAAAATTACGTTTATGGCGTTAATGGAAGCCTATCCTCATATCCTTTACTGCAACCCTATCCTTCAACCGGGACTATGCTCTGATTCGAAGACTGAATTTGATACACAATCAAATACTCTCAGATATCTCTATATACTTAGGAAGTGATCTCAGGTTAAATATTTTACGACAGAACAAAGTTTGTAACAGCTTTACAAGATAAACTGATAATACTAAAAATGAAGTTAAATATAAAAATTACAATACAAATTCGATTGATATGAAACTTTTCCCAAATTCTTGATCTAGTGAAATCTACAATTGCTTTACAGTTTTTATTTAAAATAAATGAATGACACTAACTTTGAAACATGTGACTAGTTTACGTACTAAAACATGACAGCTGCAAGAAATCTATATACTTATTTAATACGCAAGCAGGATTTTTGTGACAATTACTCCTCCGAAACTACTGAACCGATTGACATGTTTTTGGTGTCATTGGAAAGAGCGTAACGTGAAGTTGTGCAGGAAACTTTCTTTTTAGGGAAATAATTAAAGAGTGAGGCCCTGGGGCCCTTTAAAGTTTCGTATTTCTCCATAAGATTAACATGAGAAACAAATATTGTTTTGAAACTCCAGCTGTTGTAAGAAATAAAATATTAATAATTGGTCTCCATGGAAGAGTGAGAAAATTCACAATGTTTTCATTTGCTTTGACATTTAAATGTAAACAACCAGAACTGTCAAATGCCTATTTCACAATTTTAGACAGCTGATAAAAAAATTAAAACAACTATGTGGTAGGTTTATTTAATCCTTAAACTCTATGATAGATTATTTATTATAAATCTATTTCAATGATTATGAAACAGATTTTTCCCATTGCGAAGGAAAAATTAATAGTGAGAAGAAAAACATACGTTAATTGTAAACAGTCAATGTGTAAATTATCTACGTTGTATTAAAAATGTGTATAGTTTTGGATGTTGGTTTCTGTTTAATGATATAAGTTATTAGTTAAATTTTTACTTAATTGGTACTTTATAAAAGCGGACAGCTTTTTTACGTTGACTTAAATTGTAAGCAATTCCCGTCCATGGGCAGTTTGATTGTTAAAAATTTACCCTTTAAACTGGAATAGGACTGTTATGTAAATTGTGAGTATTTCCATTGATTAATAATCTTTTAGTTGGCTCTTTTAAAATCATTGGAAATTATGACTATTCTTAGTTTTTAAATAAGTAATTTGTTTATAAATAACTCCTGTACTTCTTTGCAATTGCTCGATTTCGAGCAACATGTACACTAGTATGATTAAATATGCAATGTGGACAGATCGGCTCCTACTACTTAATATAAATACAATTTACACAGTACATTTACTACATTGAAGACAATTTGACGACACTTAAACATATAATTACGAAAACTGCACTTGGGGGAGACTACGTAAAACGGTCAATTTTGACTATGTTTGCCGATCAATGTCAGACGATAAGACTCAATTATTAATTCAATTCGTATAATTTAGCACTCGTTGTTTCGCGATTCGCACCCCGGAGATCAAACAATTGTTTCTAGTCACCGATATACACGTTATGATTTTCCGAAATTTTTTGAGGAAATTTTCTCCGTTGCCATGAAACAATGATTGAATGAACTAATTATTTTGAAATTTAAGCAGCACAAAATAGTTTTAAAAGAAATTGCAAAATCTTATCTTTTAAGAGTACGTCAATGGTCAAGAATAATTAATCTAAGGTTATTCTACCTAGGTCAGTTGTTTATAGCCCCGAAGTGGTCAATGCATGAACAAGGCAGGGGGTCGCAGGATCAGATTCAGGCTCAGCGGTGCTAAAGTAGCCTCTGTCCAAACAATGTGCTAGCTCCCCGACTTCTTGGTTGGGATGTTCATTAGGTCCATCCTGCTTTCTTCTATAGTCCCCTGCCTTCGATGCCGCCGTTCTGAAGTTAATAATTTCCTCACCAATTTTCATGCGAAGCTGAACTGTGCAGCTTCCCCGTTATTAGGATTTCCCGCAGGTTATTACAAAAGCATCTTAACAAATGATTTTTACACTCAATTTTCTCTACGGTTGTACTTTTATAAGGTTGAGTCTGTCAAGTGCTTTTTGTACACGCTGCTGTCCCCGTCTGTGAAGAGGCGCGTATCGCACCCCGTGCATCTCCTCACTGCAAGTGAATCCCTCTGCGACGAGAGCTGGCTCCATACTCGACGAGCTTTGCCTCATCCTCCTGGTCTTATAGCAAGTGTGGGGTTTCGGCTCGACATCCTTGGCTTCTCCTAGGACACAGAGAGTACAATATTTAGTTTTCACCCCCATTTATTGCACTTTGTCTGATGGCCCACTAAAGCAGACTGTAACAAATCATCAAACATCACATTAATATTACGGATCAATTGTGATTCAATCACAAATAATACGGAATCAAATTAACTGTCAAAGTACTAGTTGCTCTGTCTGTGATTCGCTGCAGAGTGATAATACATAACAGAATAATGTGGCTCTCTAAATATACTGTTAACAGCAGATACACTGAAGATGATATCTTAAGTTTATGCTAGGTTCGGGTTTTATCACTGGACGAAAGTTGTATGTAACTAAATGAATA
Source organism: Macrosteles quadrilineatus (assembly GCF_028750875.1). Taxonomy (NCBI): domain Eukaryota; kingdom Metazoa; phylum Arthropoda; class Insecta; order Hemiptera; family Cicadellidae; genus Macrosteles; species Macrosteles quadrilineatus. The sequence continues at coordinate 87,691,955 of NW_026542595.1, forward strand.
GAAACATAATTATTTTCAATAACTTTCGTATTTTATCAATTTAGGTGTTATATTGGTCTTCTTGTTTATAGCTTCGGAGCTTACTCCTACTTTTATGAAACAATAAAATATAGTTTTGTAACTTTTCAATTTAAATAATTTACTAAAAATAATTGCATAAACGGAATTTTACTCACCACTCCTAACAATGAAGAGTTATTTGGTCCCAGCATCCGTCAGCCACCACGGTAATCAAATTTCCCATCTGTGTCCACATCTCCCATTTCTCTGGCTTGTTTTGCTCTTCTGCAGCAGCCTTCTTCATTTCATCATCAGCCGCACATATCAAAAAATCCCCGACACCAATTTCACATTTTCTGAAGATCTTGTTTTTGGGGGGTGGAAATATACATGGTCGACTTCCTCCAGCTGACTGTATCCATCACCGGTATTGATGGGCCTCTCATGGCTCAAGTGTTTACATCCATCACTGACTGTCTTCTAAACTCCGACTAAACAGACTGCTCCAGGTGACAAAAGTTGCATTTGAACACGAATGCCGATCTCAGCCCTTCTCTCTTCTCTCGCACTAGATCCATGTTTGTTATACTGCAGCCCAAAGGCCTGTTGGGGCCCAAGATTTTCATTTGACTTATGATGTCGCTGATTTTAACAATCCTTCTATCCACGGTGGAGGTAAGACAGGTGTGATCCGGGTAGGGATGGTGCAGGTAGGGTATGTTCTATTTTCACGTCGTCGTCATAATAGAGTAGGGTCTATGCAATTCGGAAAAAAAACAATTTTCAGCTTTCTCTATAACAGAAAAGCGTTTTTTTTTTCATGGTGACATTAACCGGCTTCTGGTAATAAAATTAATCCAGTTTGGATTTTGATTTTAATTGAAAATTCTTAGTTTTCCCGAAGGTCTGGGCATTTATGTCTAAATAAAAAAGCAATGTAGCAAGATGCAGCAAGATATGTCAAACCTTCCCTACTAATTACGTTTTCCGCTTCAGGGATGTCCTTATTTTGATCCATAAATGGTTCTTCTACTGGTTGAACATCGTCCACAAATTCCTCTTGGGCAATTAGATTAGACATGAGATTTTGTGTGAGACATCGTTCTTGTTCGGTCAAGATGCTGTATGGTTTACTGTTACTTCGCTTTCTATGGTTTCTTTGGAACACATTCTGGCATATTACTTGAAGTTACTTCGTCGTTAGGTTTCTCGGATGTTTTGAAAATTTCACCCTAATTCTTTCCTAAAATATACCATGGTAAATACTGCTTTTTGACACTTCGACTAAACCAGTAAGAGTGAAGTAAGTCACCTCACTTACCATGGCAAGGGAGCGGTCTTCTTATTGAAAATGTAAAGAATCTAGAGTTTTAAATATAGGGGTTTTGCTTCTTATGAACGTCAACAATGGGCTCTCCTAATCCTAGGTAATCAGCAGTTTCCATTTTCTTGCTCTCTTTTGCACCGCTTCAGGAATATAATTTTCTTCTAAACTCTTCTGCTTTTTTCACAACTTTTCCCCATTCTTAATCTTTTCTTAATTTTCAATCTTAGTTTTGGTACTTTTAATTGTGGATTAATTATGGCAACTGGGTGCATTACGTTGAATACAGCTTGATCAACATGGAGAGCAATCACTGTTTCACTTATTTTAAGCTTAACTAAAATGCCCTTTGAAAGAGTAGTAGCCTCAGAGTAGGTAATTTGAAAATTGTTTAGCTTCCCAAATACGATTTCACCCCCTCGTAACATGCCAGAACAACTTTGATAGTGTTTTCCTTTTTCTGCCACCTAGTTGTTTGGACCCTCTTCAGTCTCTTTTTCTTTTATGAACAAAGGAAACTATTTTATGCATACTGTTTACTAGAACATCATGTCATATGTCCCCTGAAGAAAACCGTCGGTACAGTGCTTCAAGAATTGAAAACAGGTCCTTCAACTGGTGGCAGATGCTGATGTATTGCTAAAAAAATGCGAACATTTGTAATGTGCACCACATGTAAAATTCAACCCAACTGCAGAACCTCTTATGTTTGCAGCTCAATCCATGCTTTGTCCAATAATATGTTTCAGGTATAGACCAAGTTCCTTTAATTTTAGCGAATTTCCCTATAGGGAAGTAGCTATTACCGTAGGTGGCACGGTCAGACCTAGACCCGGGACCGATTTACGTTTTCATTTTGATGTCCCCAGAGGCCAAAAACACCATTCGTTCAAATTTTTATATATGTATATATATATTTAGACATATATATATATATATATATATATATATATATACGTCCGTGAACGCGATAACTTGAGTAATTTTTGTCCGATTTTGATGAAATTTGGTTTAAAGGTGTAAAGCGTGATAAACTTGAATGAGTTCGCGAACCAGCACGATCGGACCATGGGAACGGGGGCTTTACGGGGGGTTTTATGGGGTAAAAATTGGTTTTTCTCACTTTTGACCCTCAAAACACAAAATTTCCCGATTTCTCTTTAGACCTTTTTATAGAGCTTAAAAAACAAATAGTTTAGTTTGTAAAAGTATTTTTGTTCGATTATTAGTAACGGAGAAAATTAAAAAAATTGTAAATTTAAAATTCCCATGTTATTCTTATGGAGAATATTGTCAAATGTTGTAGTTTGCTTGTTTATGGATATATTTTGATCAAACTTGGCAAATTTATTTATTTTGTACTAAGCTATCAATATTTTACTCAAAAACACACTATTAGTTTCCTTGTAGCAGCAAACCTAGGTACTCGTTAAACCTAATGTTATTAAAATATATTTAACTGAAAATCAATTCGACGAATGGAAATTCGCTTAGTCGGCAGGTTTGCTGCGGCGGGGGTATTTTTAATTAATATCGTTTTCAAGTTGACCCCACTAGTTGTAACTGGAACCCCAACTACATTGATTAAAGTGTGAAGCCCATGGATGCGCAAAATCTACGTGGGAGTCCGACACAATATGCTGAGTGTGAAAGGACCAAACATTAACAACACAAGAGCTGGCTGGAAACAAATATAAATCTATTCAACAAAATATAACAATGTATTACAAATATAAAAATAATCTATTTTAAGCTGCAGAGCCCTGTCCTAGCTAAGAGGAACCCCAATTACAATTTTAAGAAAAACATAATATAAATTTGGGTTTCAGGGTTGCCACCATAGTGGGATGATAAAATTCATGCAGAATTCATGTTTTTCATTGGTAGTTTAAAAAAAATTCATGGTCGATGTGCTTATACAATTTCAACACGAATGAGTTTTGCCGATTTCATAAACTGACGTTAAAGAAGCAGTTTCTTACTTCTTAGTGTTACTTTTGAATGACCTTTCATACCTAATAAACAGCTTTTTTAGAGTGATTTATAAAAATTCAAAACAAAGTTGAAAACAAAACAGGTCCAGCTATTCTATATGAGATATTGGAGAAGAATTGTAAAATATATTAAGTTACATTTTGGGGATGAACACCAAGTGGCGGTTATGCCCAAAAATTACTTCATAACATGCCATAATGGTGTGCCGAGTTTAGTTTTTAGTATGGGCCGTTAAAAAATAACAGGGGGTCTCCACACTTTTTACTAACCCTGTATATATATATATATATATATATGAATTTTAATGGATGGTGCTTTTGGCCTCTGGGGACCTCAAAACGAAAAAGTAAATCGGTCCCGAGTCCAGGTCTTACCATGAGACCTACGGTAATAGCTTATTCCCTATATGGGAAATTCGTTAAAAATACGATATATCGCTCGTTGAGGCTAATATAAGAATAGTTTTTTCATGGATTAGAAACTCATTACTCTCTCAAGTTTTATAATATAATGCAAATTCTTATACATCAAACGATTTAATGAACTGGAGTAAAGTCGAGCCGTTCTCTTTCTTTCTGTCACAAGTTGGCAAAATTGTATGTCAGAAGCAAATCAATGTATCAATAAACATCAGATTCAGAAGTAACAGTCACCTGGACCTCGGAAAGTGCTTCAAGAGCTTTCTGCGCATGCGCAAGCTGAGGTGCCCGTGGGTACAGAACGTCACGTTATGTCTTAAAATGTAAACAAAATTACAATAATGGCGGAATGTTTTCTCATAAAGCCCATGTTAAATTTTCAAAAGTTTGTACTCATATTATGGCGAAAATATATTTTTCCTGGCTATACCACTGGTCTAGAACTTATTTTTGACACAGAACTTAGTTATTCCGTAAATATAAACGTTTTTGTTAGGGACGATTCCCAGATCGAGTTGACAATTATACAAACTTTACTCGTATTATATATAGGATATATTTTAATTTACACAATGTTGGTTTTTTTGTAACCCCTTGTAATTTGTCATTAATACAATACAAAATCTGAACAACATTTCACAGATAACAGCTAAAACACAGTCTATGATATCTTGGCATGAAGTACAATTTAAAAGAATTTGAAACCTAATTTAAGTTTATATAATTTATTTATCAGCATTCAAATGTGTAATTGTTAGTTACTACAGATTGTAAATTACAAATGCAAAAATCACTGAAATTCTTTAAAAAGAATTTCACACTTTTTAAATGCGTTGTAATACCCACTACCTGTTATCCATGTTGGCTGATAAAGTATCCACTACTTTGACTTCCCCTGCACAAGCTGCCAAGGATCTGAAAATCGACAAATTATTTTTAAAATATTATTTACAAATATTAACATGATCTCAAAATCCACTTTAAAATCACGTTGCTTACAGTAAAGTAGTGTATGCCTGTATGTGCAAGGCCCTTGCGGCAAGGGAGAACAATGTGGGTGCCACCTTTATTCCTAGGATGGCAAGAGACTACTCCCTTGGAGAGGGGATAAGGGGGTCTGTGGTGCCATATTTGATTCCTTGCATGACTGGACCACGTTCAGGACCAGAACGCTGGTGCTGAACAATGTCTCCTAAAGCCAGAGGAAACTTTAACATCACCACACCTGGGGATTCTGCATGAGTGGGCGCGTCACGATACATCCGTGACAAGGCATCGGCGATAAAGTGTGGTTTTGTATTGGACACCATTCTCCAAGGGAGTACATGGAAGCTAACGGCCATCATCCCGCCATAAGAGACGAGTGTTAGTTTCGTTTAACAGTTCAAACAACAATACATACAATATACAAACACATACGATACATACAATAATAGATACAATAAAATTGTTGATTTATTCATCAAGCTCCTGAAGTGTAACGGTTAAGGCCGTTTCGGCATCACTGTGACATCATCAGACGTTCATCTACAAGGTATCGATAACACAAAAAAACATGAAACTTGTCACACGGAACACATACGTGGTAAAAATGGGTTTTAAAAACAGGATTGTTGAGTAACGCACATTTCCGCACCGAGGTTAGACGACCGTGAGTTGCTCTCTCCGATGTACAACTAGTTACTGTCAAAGAGAGCTAAGTTGTATACACCACTTTCAGCACGTAAAAGCCAGAAAAGTTCATTTAACATCTGTAGGGTTTCAAAAATCCTTTAGCTATCCATAAAATATCTACTTGCTCCGAAAAATCTCCACTTTCACTCCCACTCTGTATCAAATTCTTCCCCTTCGTCCGGTTTATCTTTGCTTCTTCTTGAGTCAATGACATTTTGGGGGGGGGGAGGAGGGGAGAAATCAAGTCGTTAACAGGGACAATAGGATGAGCAACAGTATACAAATTAACATAAGAGGTGAGATTTTTGCTTATACCGTTGCTATCCCAGCCTTAGTACTCACACAGAGTTTTTAAATTTTCGAGTAAATACTGCTTTTTGACACTTCGACTAAACCAGCATGAGTGAAGTAAGCCACCTCACTTACCATGGCAAGGGAGTGGTCTTCCAATTGAAAATGTAAAGATACTAGAAGCTTGAAATAAAGATCAATTTGTGGCTTCTTATGAACGTCAACAATGGACTATCCTAATCCTAGGTAATCAGCAAAGCGTTTCCATTTTCTTGCTCTCTTTTACACCGCTTCAGGAGTATCATTTTTTTGTAAAATCTTCTGCCTTTTTCATAACTTTACCCCATTCTTAATCTTTTCTTAATTTGCCAAGCTTAGTTTCCGTAATTTTAATTATGGATTGAACACCTCCATTGTCCAAAACGATACCTTGCAGACCAATGGTAACTGGGTGCATTACGTTGAATACAGTTTGAGCAACATGGAGAGCAATCACTATTTCACTTATGTTAAGCTTGACTAAAATGCCCTTTGAAAGAGTAGCCTCAGAGTAGCTGATTTGAAAATATTGTAACTTTCCAAATATGATTTTACCTCCTCGTAACGTGCCAAAACAACTTTGATAGATTTTGCCTTATTCTGCCATCTGGTTGTTTGGACCCACCTTAGTCTCATTTTCTTTTCATAACAAAGAAAACCCTTTTGGACATACTGTTCACTAGAACATCATGTCTTTTGCGTCCTGAAGTCTTAAAGTTATCTTAAATCTTAATCTTAAACATTCGGTAAAGTTCTTCAAGAATTTAAAACCTGTTTTTTTTCATCTGGGGGCACTTGCTGATTGATTGCTCAATAACTAAAGTAAACATGTGTAATGTGCACCACATGTACAACGCTATTTTTCTTCTTTTTGACTAAGAGTTTTCAACCCAACTGCAGAACCTATCATATTAGCAGCTCAATCCATGCTTTGTCCAAAAATATGCTTTAGGTCCTTCATTTAAACCTTCCTATAATGTTTCCAATAATATCGTTTTCAAGTTGATCCCACTAGTTGTAACCGGATACCCAACTGCATTGATTAATGGGTGAATCCCTTAGACGCGCAAAATCGATGCGGGAGTCTGGGTAGATCAAACAATAACCACAGAAGATATGGCTGGGCGCAAATATGAATTTATTCAACAAAATATAACAATATATAAAAATATAATATCATGTACTTTAAGCTTCATAACCCCGCCCTAGCCAGGAGTAACACCAAATATAATTAAAAAAATATAAAGATTTAGGAGTTTTTTTTTTGTTTTGAACGGGCTAGCTTAGGCAACAAAGCTTGCATGCTCTCATCCTTTTAGCAATTTCACGAGATATTGATACTGATCCATCAGCTGCTGATCTTCTTCTTCGTTATCATCTAGTCATCACTCATTGTGCTTCATCTGTGCATTTTTATTATTTTTATCAATAGATAAATCGCCTTTGGAGTCATCTGATCATTTAAAAGACTAGATAATTCGTTATAAATAGGGTTTGACGGTGCCACAACCTTCCCCACAATAAAAGCGCTTGTTTTGTAGCGTAAAATAATTGTGCTTACCTCCTCAGCAGTTACTTTTCGAGGCCTTTCACGCTTCATTTTATATAAGACTACAAAGCACTCACCATCAAATTCAATACAATTAGACTAGAAACTTGGATTACTTTTTGAGACTTACAAATGCCTCGCTTAGATCGCAGCACTAGAACTAATAGCGCTCACCCCTCACGTGCAAAAGGATAGATGCGAGTATGGCTGTAGCGGTAGTAACAAGATCAGGCGGGCTGACCTTGAGAGAGGGCGGGAATTATCGCTTCCCTCTGTTCACCCCAACGTCCTATTTGGTGCTCTGTGCATACGTCTTGAGTTACATTCAGCGCCTTTTTTTCTATTAGGCCTTAAAGTATTTTATTACTTTTTCCCCTGTGGGCTTTGTGAATCTTATTTGATACACAAGCGATTTGCCACTTGGGCCATGTGTATAATTTATGACACACATGTCAATGTGCTATTAAAGCTATATGTATAATATTTATCCACAGATGTTTGTCCCCCAGACCTAACACAGAACCATTAGAGTTTGCAATGTTAAATGTTAATGATAGCCTATTCATTACATTCATTCGTTTTAGTTATATATATTTTTTTCTTTGTGTGTACCAAAATTTGACATATAGTCTATTTAGCTAAATCCTCAGAAAATGTATAGTAAAATTAAATTGTATGATCCTTTAATAACCCTTTAGAAAAAAATCATCATTTTTTAATATGTATATACCATCTAATAGATTGTTAACAACAAGCCTGTTACTATAGAATTTAATCCATAGTTGTAATAAAACTTTTATCCATTACTATTAATATGGTTTAAATTCATCCTAAAATCCCAACAATAATAATAGCTCATAACATAACAATAATAATTGTAATAGTTATTTGTGCAACTAGTGAGCAAAGTGAGCAATTGCCTCACTCGATAGAAATCCTTAGGAGTGGTTTCTCGAGTGAGGCGATTGCACTTTGCACTCGAGTTGCTCATTATATTTTTCGTACAGTTTCCATAAAACAAATAAATTGGTAAAGAAACGTGACTTCACGTTGGAAATCTGGAGTGAGAAAAAGTAATTAGAGTGAGACAATGTTAACATTGTCTCATTGTCGAGCGAATTGGCCACTTTGCTTTCTCAAAGCAGTGGGATCACATGCACATTGTTAGGTAACTGAAGGAAAAATAAATTTTCAATCGCCTAAATGTAAGTGAAAGTGATGTTAATGTATCAAGAAAGAAGTCAGCTAGCTACAATAATGAACTTATGAACCTCTTGAGTGAAATTTAAAAATTACTTTCTTCTCCATCAGACATGGCAGCGTCTTTTCAGTGAAGGTCTCATCCCTTAATAAATATACTTCAAAGCAAAAGCGTTATACAAGTGTATCACAAGTAACAAAATAGCAGTGGCATACATTTATACTTCCTTGTTTGTTTAAATTTGTACTACCACATCAAGAATTTTAACTGAATGCCACTGTGAAGAACAAACCTGGTGAGAAATTTCCATTTTGGGATTATTAACTTAGGCCTAGCATACTTGAAGAAATTTACCAATGATACATTTTTTTATTTTCAATCTGATCAAACTAAATTTTATATTTCAAAAACTTTATCTCCATATCATCAAGAATAAATTCAGAAAAAGAATTCGAGCAAGATTTATTAACTTCAACCTTTATTAAATTTAAACCCTATTAAATTAATTGTTAGACTATTTAAGCTGCCCATCCAAGTGTTTAAGTACAATATAAACTAACTATCCCCATTTTACTTTTAATAATTGGCATATGTTATTGAGTATTAACAAATGTTTAAGATCTGATGAGTCAGACGAGTGCCACTCCCTCAGAATATTAGTAATCGAATTATTGTATTAAGATTATAAACTCAGTGTTATGTTCTACTGAGCTAAACCTAAGATGGCGACCCTATATTTATTCATTTGAATTATGAAACCTCAATTATTGTAATACCCTATTTCTTACGTACATGATTAATAAACTTCTATTGTAACAGAATACTTGATAATTTGAATCCTTAAGATTTTTAATTTATTTAAATACTAGCTGTACCCACGGGCTTTGCCCCGTTTAACTTCATAAGTATTTGCATGGCTCAATCACGTCCCGGTTGAAGTTCGTTCGCTACGCTCACTCACCTTCGGGTTGGAAATCGTTCTATGCGCTCACTTGTTTTCAGGTTAGCTCGTTCGCTACGCTTACTCGCCTCCAGGTTGATGTTCGTTAGGTTTTTTTTTTGTGAGCACACTCACCTTTTGGTTGCAAATTAGCTGTTGTCATACATTTAAAAAAGTCATCCCTTAATTGTTTATAATACAGTACTTTTATAAAGGTTTTTATGTTTTAATATTTAACATTGGAGAATTTAAACGTTGTTAAGTGCACAGGTGTGCTGCGATTGGGGTTTAATACATTTGGACTTATTTAAAAGTAAAATAGTTTTCTGTGCTGCAATCTGTAGAAACACCGTGGCACAATTTCAAATCATGACTAATGCTAATACAGAATGTTGTAGTTATTCAAACGTACAAAACAGTTGGTGAAAGTAAACATCTGTTTTTAAATTATATTTATTTGTAAACATTCTAGATCAAAAAGTCTGACATTGGCCAACTTAAAACCCTCTGGGGCAGAGCCCTTTGGACGGATCTGCACCAAACTTCACTCGAACCATCCTTGAAAGATGCTTAATAATGCCTAAAAGTTTCATTACAATCTGTCGAGCGGTTTCGGAGTCCATAACGTATATACACATATATATACATACATACATAGTTCCTCTTTTATAGATACTAGAGGTCGTCCAGTGGTCGAAACTCGACCAAAAATATTTAATGTACAGTCTTCTTTATTTTCATCCCACACTGTGAATAAAACATATGATTGGAGTTTCTTCCATTTGTTTTGATTTTCTGTTTATATTTAGTTGTTATTTCGTAACCAGCATGGCAACCCATTTGATCTATGTTATTTTTTTCAAAATTTAAATTCATTTTTTGTGCTTATTTTTGAACCTATTTTAATTTATAAAGGGATTCTGCAAAGGTACATACCTGGATAGTGAGTCCTTATAATCATAATTAATTTGTCCTAACCAAATTCCAAAGGCACTACCGTTACTCATTTTATATAACACCACAATTTACGTGCAGTTAGCCAATTGGGTAGTGAAAATATTGTTTGAAACATAGGCCAGAATAAGTGGGCTACTACACCATAACAAAACAAATACGCATTGTTTTCTTTTAATGGCGTCCAACATATTGGCTACAAAAGGTCTTCAAATCAAATATCACGTTCTTGTAGCTAGCCTAATCATCAAATCAAATCAAAATGCCTTTATTCTTGAGCGCTTCTCAATACAATACTGGTTTACAGAATAACTCACGTCACTAAAACTAAACATTACAAGTCAAATATATAAACAAAATATTTACAAGAATAAAACCTCAACAAAAAATTATACGCCTGCTTTGCAATGCATTTTAACCTTATTTTTTAAAGCTAATGCCGAAAGGCTTTTGAACTGATAGGAGAGGTCATTGTAAAGGGTTGGGCCAAAATAGGAGAACCCCCTCCTCCCTATTTCCAAATTAACTTTTAGAAAGTGGAGGAGGGTGTCCTGCCTAGTGACCCGTCGAGCAATTGCTCCACGTGTCACAAGTCTCTCCACCAGGTATTTTGGTTCTCTGAGATAATACCCGATGGATGAGACAACAAGTTTGCACTCTGCATACAGAATCGGCTAGTAACAGACCAGCAGAATCCTGGAAAGAGGATATGTGTTCCCGCTTATGAAGTCCGTAGACAAAACTAACTGCGGTGTTTTGCAGCCTATTAAGTAGCTTCATATCCTCCCGGGAAATACTGTTACCGTATGCAGAAATGCAGTAGTACATCACTGACAACACCAGAGACTGAACCAACTTCAATTTTGCAGTCTCTGGAAGAATCGAACGGAATCTGTACAGTCCTCGCAGCCTTCCCAAAACAATTTGAGAAACGTAAGTGATGTGGTTGGAGAAGGTAAGACCACTGTCAAGAACCACGCCCAATGTCCTGACAGTGTCACAAACCCCAAGCTTTTCATTGTCAAGTTGAATATGCACTTTACCGTCGCAGATTTTTTGGATTACGATGGGTGGTGATCCAATGTGGATCACTGTGCATTTTTCAACAGTCAACTTAAGGCCGTGCTTCCTTGACCACTCACTTATTCTCTCAAGATCCATGTTTGCATTCTCAAAGGCGCGCTATTGAATGAGCTGATTGGGTAGGAAAAATGAAACTGGCAGTCATCTGCATATGCATGCACATTACAGTGACGTACACACGTGGTAAGGTCGGCTGTACAGAGTGTAAACAAGATGGGTCCCAGAAAACTCCCCTGCGGTACTCCCCTAAGCTTTTTAAGGGGAGGCGAGGTGTCTACACCCATCCTGGTTACCTGGGATCTGTTTCCCAAATACGACCTTAGCCAGCTAATTGCCACATCCCAAATTCCAAAGTGTCTCAATTTGCTGAGTAGCAAACCATGGCTGATGGAGTCAAATGCCTGCGAGTAATCAAGCATGATCAAAGAGCTACACCGGCCGCTATCTCTCGCCGCAAACAAGTCTGCAAACAGGTTTATCAATGCAGTGTTTGTGCTATGATTTTTTATAAACCCAGATTGGAATTTAGGCAATAAATCTTCTTCATCAATGAAATCCGTAATCTAAGTATATTTGAAGTAAATAAACTTATCACACTTTTTATAAAAGAATTCTATATTTAGGCATTAGCCTTCTTCAGGAACAAACAAACAATAACTAATTGTTTGCTAAAACCATCTGATACAGAGTGGTAAACACTTCTATTTGTTATTGTTTGTTCGTTCCTGAAGAAGGCTAATGCCGAAATATAGAACTTTAAAAAATTGTGTAATAAGTTTATTTTGGTTAATGATTTAGCCGTTTGGCAATATTATAAGGAAACAATATATTTGAAATAAGAAATTTTTGTTACTAAAAAATGATCCCCCTCTGCAATAAGCGTCCCAATGATAAATGACTGATTATCGACATAGATACTTGAATTGCTTTTATTTAAAATGTAAAAGGAGGTCATCCAAGTTAAAATTTTGTAATGTCTCCATCAAAACGGGAATCTTCACTTTCACATTAACTCCTTTTATCTTGTGCCAGTGAATGTACATCTCAGCTATAGTATCTGAAAATAATTAATTTAATCAATACATGTTCATATCTCATAGCGTCATTTATAAATTATATAACAAGAAATTCTACGCAAATGAGACCATAATATTTTATGTATTGTGCAAATCTAAAATTTGCAAACCAGGAAATCAAGGTAGCTTTATAAGTAAATTAATAATACAGTAAATATTTTACCAATATGACTGATGAGAAATTAATCATATTATAAAGGTAGTTTAAGGCAGATGCTTATTAAAGAATACTGGTAGTCTTGAAAAATTCAGTCATTCGTTAAGGTATCAATTTTATCAGTAATACTGTAATTTCTCATTTTTTTATAATATTTGTCGTGTTACAATCAATTTTACTTATTACCCAGAAGTAACAGACACACATGAAAATGTTTATTTTATAAATTAATAGCAACAAATTGTTAAAAAAATGTCATAAAGACGAATTTGATCATTAAAATTATAGGTAAAACATAGATTTAAAAGTGAAACAAATAGTTATGTGATCATTTCAACAAATGAAATAGCTCTCATCACAAACATGTCATCACAACGAACAACTAAAGCAATTATTATATTTTAATAAGGTATTAAAATTACCAGTGAGGCGGGTGAGATAGCCAGGCTGGCTGTTGTATCGCTCCAACAGCTGTTTCTGGTTGTCAAGGATCTGCTGGTACTCGGGGCTGAGCAGGTCTCTGCCTTCCACAGTCTCCAGTTCTCTGAGAGCCTCCAACAAGCCTACCTATACGCATTGTACATTGTAAATCTCTATGTGAGTATAACTCAAGAAAAAAATCTTTATAGTTTTCCTCCAACAATCCTACCTCTTACGCATTGTACATTCCAAATATGTTTGTGAGCTTAGCATATGGTAACTGAAGAATAAAGTCTTTTAAAAGTCAGAAGAGGTGCATTGATTATCCTTTAGCAATACCAGCGTGGCAGACAGTTATTCTTTTATTTTTCCAAAAGGTGAATTTATGGTCCTTTTTACTGCTCCTCCACTTTGTTCTCGTTGAGCCATGTTTCATCAAGACAAATTTATTCATCCATATCTCAATGTTTCGAACTTTCCGTAGCTTTAATAATTTTCCCGTAGCTTTAATCATTTTCCCGTCTATGGACTGACCACGACGTAAACAATTTACCATCTGCTGACAAATAACAACTAGTCGAACAGGAGAATGTGTCTTACAAAATGTGAGACTTTAGACTGAGGAATGCATCACACACAACAAAGGTTGGATGATGTATCTGAACACTGGAATAACCACCACACTTAATATCTGTTTAGTACCCAATATTTAAAATACTGTATTGGGGTTTTTTGAGAGTGTATCATTATCTTTCAATCATATAATTCCTCATTCATAATATATTTCATATATTCAGTTTAATATGACAAATATAAAATATCCCATATATATCTGATATAGATAAATTTGAAAGACAAAATAATATCACTTATATTAATGTATTTGAGATTTAAGATGATAGATATGAGTATATCCATTAAGAATAACTAAGATGAATAGTAATACTCACATAGACCTATTATTATTACAAGGTCGTAAATCGTATTACTGTTTAATTCGTGATTTTGATAGGTTAATGCTGCGGTCTACAAAAGATGATCATAAGAAGTATTTTTCCAAGTTGTGTTTACAACATTTTTACACTAATGATAAATTAAAACGTCGCACAACATGTTGTAAGAACTTTGATGCCAACGAGTGGAAATGTCTAAACAAAATACATTACAAATTATAAATTATAAATATCAACTAAAGCCCTATTTGGGATTTATGTAGATTTTGAATGTTTTATAAACTCTAACAACCATACTCCAACTGGATTTGCATTTGTTGTAGTGAGAGATTCTAAAATTATTTCTGAAGAGTTATACAGTGGTGCAAATGTTATGGACGTATTTTTCAAAAGATTATTTCAGACTTATGTCTTCATGGCGAAATATATTCCCCCTGTATGACTCAAGACCAAGAGGCATCTTTCTAAAACTCAACACATTGTCATATTTGCGAAAAGCCCCTATATTTTTATAGGGTGCGAGATCATTGTCATTTAACAGGCCGATTCCGTGGAGCTGCCCACAATGATTGTAATTTAAAGTTTAAACTATTAAGTAACAAAGAAAATTCCAATATTCATTCATAACTTGAAAGATTATGATGGACGTTTAATAATGCAACACTTGGGAAAGTTTAATCGTAAATAAAATTGGTCAAATGAAAAGTGATTACCAACACTAGCTGTTATCCACGGGCTTCAACCCGTTTGACTTCATAAGTATTAATAAAACTATTGATTGGTCAAGTTAGGCTGAAATAAACAAAACAGATTACAGCATTACAAACAAATAATCACAACAGTTTAGGTAATACATTGAAAGAATAACATACAAATAAGAACAGCTGAGGTATTTTTAGAAGTTCCCTTTGGAAAGCAATTATGACCCTAAGTGGCAATTTATGAAAAAACGGATAGTTTTGAGCAAGGTTTCTCGTCATGACGAACATTTTAAGTATATGGTTTATGGGGGTGTGACTTGTAGTTTTCTCAAAAGTTCATGGGTACTTGATTGTGTAGATGATTGTGATATACATGTTTTAAATTTCAATCATCTTGTTTGAATAATATTAGGAAATTTACATTATCACGTAAATGTTTGTGTACTTTGCTGTAAGATTGGCACAAGTAAAAACAGTTAATTGTATAATATTTGGGTTATTTATGTCATCAAATAAAACAACCGACTGTGATTCGACATCATTTGGTGCTTCCTTTCTTACAATTAAAATATAAATGACAACCGTCTTTCCACTTCCGCTTGGGCTACAAATAACACATTGAATATTGGTAGGAAATAGACCCAACTTCTTTGGTATATTTTCCTTATGTACTATTTTAATCTTTTTTATAAAAGACAATTTTTGTTTAGTGAAAATGGGTAAGAAAACATGTAAAAAGGGCAAAGGTTTATTCTTAAAACCCTTTAGGGGCCGAGGGTTGTTAAATACCCTTATAAAGAACCTTCCATTCCCCCACCACATCCCTTCATATTCATATTGTGGTCCTGGAACTAAGAAACGTGAAAATTTTGCCAAAAATGTTCCTCCAAAAAATAAGCTAGACTCTTTTTGCAAAGAGCATGACATATTCTATATAAATAATCCCACTGCTGATCGGAACAAATCAGACATGAGATTAGCAGACTTAGCTTGGACTAGAGTTACTGCCAAAGATGCAAATCTCGCTGAAAAAGCAGCAGCTTATGCCGTGATAAATTTGATTATAGCAAAAGCAAAATTGGGAATGGGATTAAAATTTAATAAAAAATATGGACAACTACCACCTGTTAGAGGCCGCAAAAGACGTGCTTCACTTCCGGGGGTGTAACTAAAAACGAGCAAAAAAATCTTACACCAAAAGTAAAAGAGTGCGGAATAGTTAATTTAGATAGCTCATCTGGCACACACTGGACAGCATATCGTAAAAATAAATATATTGTAATTTATTTGAGCCCATTTGGAATCCAACCTCCAAAAGAAGTAATTAAATATGTTGAGGGCCACAAAATCTACTATACAACTGATCAAATACAAGATTTAAATAGTTCCATTTGTGGAATTTTATGTTTATCGTTTATAAAAATGGATTCATTTACTATAACGTTTTCGGGTACAGAGCCAGAGCGGTGTTCTTTCCTAAAGTAACTGATGTGCCTAATGAAGTGGCTCACCAATCAAGGTTACTCACCACCTAACGCTCCCAATGTAGCGCTGTCATGGTCACGTAGTGTACAAAGGCCCTTAACATATTTGAATAAATTCTATTTTGTCAAGTTACAATGTAGTAGTGAGATGTTTCACAAACCTGTCGAGCCAGGACAACTTCTGAGCTCAGCCGAGAGTCGAGACGTCGCAACAAGCTTGCTGCACTATCATCGTTGATGTCTGGCAAAAAACAATATAAATGATCCCATGAAGTATAATTAAGGTATACAGTAGAACCCTTCTAATCTGTCGCCTCTGGGGAGATAGCTGGTACATAAGTTACAATAACTTTTGAACCATCATTTTTACAGAAATGGGGGGTTGCACTATGTTGTTTGGAATTATAAGTATTACCACATACTAATTTCAATCTAAACCGGTTTCTTTCAAAAATACGATTTTCTCTTATTTTATGGGGGTTTTTTTATGGGAAAATAACATAATTTCCAATTAACTTTTGAACCGTAATTTTTACAAAAATGGGAGTTCTACCATTTTGTTCAGAATTCAAAGGGTTACAACATACTAAATTTTCATCAAAATCGTTCGGGCCATTTTTGAGAAAATCCGATTTTTCCGTTATTTTATGGGTTTTTATGGAAAAAGTTACATTAAAAATCAAAATTTCAAAAAAATGGGGAAAAAAAACGCCTGGAGATACCATGGATTAGTACCTACATACCAAATTTCATCAAAATCGGACTACAGGTGTGGTCTGTAGCTCTGTACACATCCAGACACACACACAGACATCACTTCAAAAACCACTTTTTTGGATCCAGGGGGACCCAAAACGGATATATCCACTCAAAACTCAAACTCGAAAATTTTGACGAACATAATACTTTCTCCATATACTATGGTATAGGGGGAGAAAGTAAAAGGTCGGATTATCATAGAAAAGACAATATTTAATAAAAGTCATTTAATAAAACGTATTAACAGAGAAATAACAATTTTATAACTGTATGTACAGTATTGAACATATGTTGTTTATATGTTACAAACATTGCAATGAATCACACAAAAGTTGTTATTATGATTGATAAAAGAGTGTAAGACTGTACTGTACTGAAAAAGTTTAGCCTACTGTTTTACTGAAGTACAAAATTACTTGGAAATAAAAGTCAGTTATAGATTTTTGTTTAGTTGATGAAATTCCAGACTTAGCTGCAGTGTTCCGCCATTTCTTGATCCACAAAATATCCATGTGTGAAATCCGGGTAGGGGGGTTGTTGTTGTCACCATCCGAGTCCTCATTCACATTTTCTTCCCCATCGTTATCAAAAACAGTGGCAATAATCTGGTCGTCATTGAGCTCTCTTCGCTGGTTTCACAGTCTTTGTCTTGTCACATTGGGCAATCCACTCCTCAACTTCACTGACAGGGACATTTGCCTCTAGAGTTTGGAGATCTTTTACGATTTCCTTTGTGTCCTTGTTTTGCTCCTCTTCGATCTGATCACTTTTGTACATAAAATCCGGCCAAAGCTTACGCAATGATTTTTGCCGCGTGTCAGACTTCAGTTCTTCCCATGACTCAGCCATCGTATGGATAGCATCTTTGATATTAAGGGCTTTCATAGCCTCAAATAAGTTAGCACCTTCTCCAGGCTTTTCCAAAATTGAGCTGATGAACTTTCTGTGATAGCGCCTTTTTAACCATTCAATAAACTCCCTGAACCATTGGATCGATCAGGGATGTAACATTTGGAGGCAGGATGATAGCTTTAATGTCCCCTTTCACTAAATCCTCTTCAGATGGATGTTATGGTGCATTGTCCAACAGCAGTAAAGCACCAGTTATGACAGCCTGGTCAAGGCTTATGGTTACATAAGCCTTGACCAGGCTGTCAAGGTCAATCACCTTCCCTCCTCGCGCCCCATCGAGCACCGAACCCAATTATCTGAGTTAAACGTAGTAAGAATGTTGCGTCTGTCAAATAGCTCCCACACCGTAACAATTCTTGCATATAAATATTGAAATGAATACTGAATTGTTAGTATACATACAATAGTAAATTAATAAAGTATGTATATTATGATAGTTAATAATTTAAGACATTACTTAACATGAGTGAAAAATAAAAATACTAAAATATAAAATAATAACTGTTAATTAGTGAGTTATTAATAGTTCTAAAAAAACAATTGATGTACCAGTATTAAAAAAAAAACATGCAAAATGAACATACAAATTATACTTACAAGTAGGATGTAGTTTATTCCACGTTTGTGGCAGAGGAAAAGATGTTTAAGACTTTTAAATAGTTTATAAAAAACACTTAAATTACAGTAAATTGAAAAATTAAGGCAACTTTAAAAATGTAAGCTGTCAATGATTTACTCATTTGTCCTCCAGTTTCTTTTCTTAAATGTTCTGTATAAAGTGAGTGAGCGTTTCTTGCACAATGCACGAGCTCCTTAGTTATTTCGAACTGCTCTACCGGGACACCAACTGAGTTTATCCCATCATATACTTGGCGTAAAGCGACCAAACTCTCCTCCTTCAGGTTTTCTACAATGCATTCGGAGTTGATAGAAAAACTTCGCTCCATGGGTAGAGTTTCCGTGAGACACTGTCAAAATAATTGAACAAAATTTAGTCAGATATGTACTGTTCTGTCCCTCCGTTATTAGAAATAATCTCTAACAAAAACTTGTCCAGTCGGACCTGGTTTCTTTTGTACTTCTTGCACAGTCGCATAGTTTCTTCAGAGAGGAATATTTCTCTATATTGCTTCTTAATACAGTCGGATTTTATTTTAGAAATTAGATTTTTTCTAAGCAGTTTGTCAATCTAACCTCAGCAAGTGCTCTATTGAAACCAATTGTTCCTGGAACCAAACAAGAAATATATTTTGTCAAACTGTAATGTAGTGGAGATTTTTCCATGAGTTTCTTCGTCATGGCTACAATAGCCGTTCTACATTCATTTCGGAAGGTTAATACATCCAATTGTGTTTTTGCGCCTGAGCTTCTGAGGGCATCACGTGTAACAAGACCTATATCTATTGTTTTGGCAGGTTTGAGATTGTCATTAGTGGGTTGGATTTTTTCTGCTCTGTTTTCAGCATTTGTCAAAACATGTTCCTTTACAATTCTTTCCATAAACGAGAAGACTAGAGAATTTAATTCTTGGTACAAAAAAGGTGCCATCGACTGATCTCCTTGGAATTCACGAAGAAAAGGCTCTATCATTGAGGCCATAGATGAAAAGAATGCAAGTTTAGGCATCAACATTTTATCTTTAATCTTTTCCTTCACAACCTTGAAACTGTAGGAATTGGGTTCTTTAGTCGTATCTGTTACATATTTTATTACGTTGGGTAAGATTTTAAATGCCCTTTTTGCTACAGGTCCACTTTTGACCCATCTTACTGTGCAAATTTGAAGAGGAAACAATTAAGATCCTGATAGCCGTACATATTCAGACCTTTTAGCAGGTGATTTTTTAAATAAATTATACAAAGCTCTTAAAAAAGTAATTATTTCCCATCCTGTACTATTTATCACAACTTTAAATGCATTATGCAATGTGTGAAGGCCACAAGTTCATATGTTTAGCAATAAGTGACTGTCCGGTATTTCTTTTAGATAGGTATCTAATTCTGTTAGCATTTTCAAATTTACGTTAGGACCATCCATTGATACTTGGATGACTTTTTTTAGATAATCTATTGGTAATATGCCAGTCAAGGCATCCAACAAGGCAGATGCTTTAGAATTTGCTAAGAAAACAGAGGAAAAGTAGTGGGTTTCAATCTGGGAATTTTTGGAAAATCTAAGGTGTATGTGCATTTGTTGTTTTTGGGACACTTAATTTAGCGCTTCATCAAAACAAACAACAATGTATGACGCATCTTTCAATGACGACTCCAGCTCTCACCCGAAGTACGATCACAGAAAACATACTACTATAACCCAGAATGCCAACTGCATGGTAAAAAGCGTTAAGTACTTTGAGAGAGCTTTGCCTGTCAGTTTGTAGGCAGCGCCACCAGCGTTGCAATGCACTCAGCATACGCTGGTGGCGCTGCCTACGAATTGACAGGCAAAGCTCTCTCAAAGTACTTAACGTTTTTTACCATGCGGTTAGCATTCTGGGTTATAGTAGTATGCTTTCTGTGGTACGGTGCAAGTCCAAACAAAATAGTGTACCCTATTTTAGTTTTCTGGAGCTTTATTTTCCCAGCTATTTCGCTATCTGGAAATTGCTTACTAAACCCAGCGGCTAGTTTGGCTACAGTTCTGAAAGATATATGATTGAGAACTATCTGCATTTTTTGAATATTGCAACCCAACTCATCTAGTCTGGATTAGTGATGGACCATCATATGTTTTTACATTTTACATATGCAGTGGTTTACTAAATATAATTTAGTGTTGTGTTGTGTTTGTAAGAAAATAAGAGTTTATAACAATTTATTCTTTCATTAACTTTAATTTCACCAACAGCGTTGACCAAAATATCTCGGATTTTGTAACGGATTCTGAGAATAAGAAATGTTTTAGGGCAGGAGTATTTCTTCGAGCTAGCTGATCTTCTGGTGTACTGTGGGGCAAGGTCTGGGGCAAGGCAGTGGATTGAGTAGAAGGGCCAGGATCAGTAACTTGGTCACTAACAGTGGCTGTATCTGTATGGAGAGGAGAGGTGCTAAGACTGTTCAGGGAACGCGGCTCGCTGAAGGGTCAACCCTACTCACACACACGCAGGCCACTCTCACTCACACACGCAAGGGATTAGGACGGACCAGAGACCTGCTGTGTGACTCATCCCTGGCTAAAAGAAATTAAACCATCATTTTTTTAAATTTTACTTTCGTTATAAAATCGGTTAATGCTTTTGACTTCAGCTCAAAATGTTAAGTAAAATGATACCAAACAATATAATTTTTGCTTGTAAAATGTAGAAGTTACAAATATTTTTCTACTATCTCTTTTTGTAATAATTTTGTATTTGGACTCATTTTACATGGAATTATACAAAAAATTTACTAACACTAAGCATTTTACTGTATATATAACTTCAAATGATTTGCGACTTTTAGGTATCATACAACATATGTTATATTTCTAGGTAGTGAAGGGGATCGGAGCTTTTAGGCGATTTGGGTGATGGTGTGTGTGTGTGTGAGGAGCTCGCAGGTAGGGCCGAGCTCCAGCCGCTATTCTACATCAGAGTATAATATTTTTAATGAAAATAACATTTTACAGCTACTGTGACATATCTTTCTCAAAGAACAGAACCACAAATAAATACTGTAATCAGAAAGAATTCAAACAGAATTTAAAAAGCATGATTATTTCATGCCGTAATGAACAAGAACGGTTCCCTGCTTCTATTTAGTTATAGAGGGGCGGATACGATAAAATCCGGGAGGGTACGGTATTTTCGTGTCGGCAAGAACTGGAGCGGTTCCTGCTTTCACTCTTTACGTCTATGTTACCGTGTGTCGACCATCGATATATCGATATCGTCGACTTCAAGCTTAGTGAAACCATTGACTATCCTTATCAACAGATTGCACCACGTAATTTTGCTTCAAATTTGAACATTACATGGGAATTATCACGAGAATTATCAGCCAGGCTTAGCAAGATTTTTGATCTCTTGTATTTTTGGTTGATATTGTTAATGACTAATTTCATACATATGTATGACCATTGATTAATCCTTATATTTCTGTTGTATGGTTTATTTGTGAAGATAAATTATCACATGTTTTAATAATGTAAAATGGGTAAATAAATAGTGATGAAATGTTGTACTGAAATTGACTATTCTTATTTTTGACTTTGATAATTGACAATTTAATAGATATCCACTTGTAATCAAATGTTGAGCTACATTTTCTCCCACAATAGTAGCTATCGAGCCCGTGTCCAACAGTGCTTCAATTCAATTCAATTCAAATTCTCTTTATTCATTCACAGTACAAGTTTCACAGTACAAGTTTTTATACAATGAATAGCGTCAAATAAATATTAAGATGAATTATGCTTTACTTATCGCTAAAACAATCATTATCTTTTCAAAACAAATTTTAAGCTTAAGAATAATAAACAAAACAAAATTAAATCAAATCATCTTTCTAAACTATCATTTATGATTTCTCTTGAATTTCAAAATTCATCCAAAGAATACAAAGACAATGAAAGGAGATAATTTTTCAATCTTTTTTTAAAAACGTCAAAACGTTTTTCCTCTATTATAACTTTAGGTAAATTAAATAAGAATTTTATGCCAATGAAACTACATTTCTTCTCAAAAAACTTTAATTCATGTCGTTCAACCTGCCTAGTATGCCTTAATTTATAGTGTCGAATATTTGTACTATTAGTTTGGAGGTTTAATTTTTTTACATGTAATATAGTTTCATAAATATACAAGTCATAGACTGTCATAACACCTAATTTAGAAAAAAATGGTTTCATTGATTGGAGTTTATTTTTAATTTTGAAAATAATTCGGAGTGCTTTTTTTTGATGATGAAGAATTTTATCCAAATTTTTCTGGGTAGTTCCTCCATAAATTGCTATACCATAGGATATGTGAGAATTTATTAATGCAAAGTATATGGTTTTTAAAGTATCAATATCACACACCCTTGACATTTGTCGCAGGGCGTATCTACCTTTTGACATTTTATCAATTACATGCTCAACATGCTTATCCCAATTTAGGTTTTGATCCAATATCAATCCGAGAAATTTTGTGTACTCCACTTGACTCAAGTTTGAATTATCAAGGTAAATATTCGGGTTCAATTTACATCTTGATTGTTTTGTGGAGAATGATACAAAATTTGATTTACTGTAATTTATTAGGAGATTTTTGCTACTTGAGAAATCATTAATTGATAAAAGATTTAGAAAAGATTTCAGTTCGACTTCCTCTTGGGAATTGCCTGTAACTGTGATGTTGGTGTCATCAGCATAAAGACACACTGAACTTCCTCCATCGACAGCTAGTGGGAACCCCCTCATATAACAAAGAAATAAAAGAGGGCCCAAAATAGATCCCTGGGGGACACCATATTTAATATTTTTGTATTCAGAGTAAACATTTTGAGTATAAGAGTATTTATTATTTGGATGGCAGAAATTATGCTGTATTTGGACACATTGTTGCCTTCCTTGCAAGTATGAACTGAACCACTTAAGCTCTTTATTATTTATATTTAAGCCGTGAAGAATTTCTATCAATTTCTTATGTGAAACAGAGTCAAATGCTTTTGAAAAGTCGAGAAAAATTCCAATTACCTTCTCATTTCTGTCAATGGAGTCAATTATTGATTCAATAAAATCGATACCAGCAGTTATCGTAGATTTTCCCTGTCGGAAGCCATGTTGCTCGGGATCCAACAATTTGTTTGATTCAAGGAAGGTTAAAAGCTGGTTATATACTACTTTTTCATAAATTTTTGAAAACACAGGCAATAACGAGATTGGTCTATAACTTGTGGGATCATATTCGTCCCCCTTTTTATAGACCGGTACTATTTTGGCAACTTTTAATTTATGAGGAAAGATACCACAAATTAAAGAGGAATTTATGATATGAGTTAATGGTTTTGATATAAGAGGAAAAGCATGTTTAACAATGGTAACTGGTATGTCATCCATCCCTGTTGAGAATTTATTATCTAATGACTTAACTATCTTTTCTATTAGCCTTTCATCAACTTCTCTAAATTTGAAGTTGCAGGTTGGTTGGGGTGGTTTTCTAAGGTTAGATTCAATACTTGTAGTAGTTCAGAATATTACCTACGTAAGTTGGGTTTGATTCGATTTTATCGTTAAACAAAATTTTTCCCAGGCTTTGTCTTAGTATTTACTTCAGAATTAATAATTTTCCAAATTGATTTGGATTTATTTGTGGATTTTGGAGAGTTGGATGTTGGATTTTATTGCTTGAAAGACTTTACTGCTGATGTTAACCTTGATGAAGGGCCGAGTGTCCACAGATTCGTGTTCTGAAAAATTATTTACACTGAAATCCTTTATGAATCCTAACCATTTCCTCCAGCTGGCTAGTTCTGAGGTTTCTCCCTCTCGAGACTCGGGTTGCCTCTGCTGTTCCGGCCTCGACATACATTTCCCGATAGACATCGACAATCTATGGTACGAATCCCCTCGGTATTACAATGGACACATCTTAGTTTCTTGGGTAAGCGGCATTCCTTATAAGCACGTCCAGGTTTTTCACAATTGAAACAGCGTACTATCTTCGGTGCCGGGCAGTCCCAATATAAGTGGTCACTCTCAGGCGGCAGCTGAGAAGGATAGCCGCTTGTGCGCATGTCTGGTGGTGTGCAGGAATCGACACGCCGGTCCGGCCAAAAGAGTCTAAGGCACATGGTCGGTGGCATACACGTTTAGATGATGTCAACTGGACTGGCGGGCTTTTCAAACGCTCTGAACCTGTACACTAATTCCCAATTACCAGCAACCGAGGTTTCCAGACTATTTCAGTGGGAGGGTTGTTTCTGATAACTAAATGAAATATTTAAAATATTTATCTTAAAGCTGAGGTGTAATCTTATTCTTGTATTCAGGCTATTTCATATTTAATAAAATACACTTTTGTAACATAGGTTAAAAAAAATATGTTACATTTTCCTCTCAACTCCTATTTTAAAAAATCCCTTTAAAAAAGCACTAAAACTATCTCGGAAGTAGGGAAGGATAGATGTGGGCCCACCGGAAAGGTAGGGTGCTTCCCTCAGAGGTATAATGTATGGTATAGTATCGTAAACGAAAATAATGTAGCTCTTTTTTACAAGGTAAACCAAATACATTCCTTGTAGCCTTACACTTCTTGGAACTTAGACTACTCTAGACAAATATGTAACAATACTCCTTGAATACTCCTTGTGGAAAGATTTCAATAAAAATATACATTGTGCAAACCGGGAAAGGAACTAAAAAAAATCACCTCTAAAATAAAGGAACAAAAAAATCACAGCTCTGAGACTTATTCACTTCTACAACTTCTTGGATCTTACACTACCATATGCAAATATGTAACACCATTTAATACTCCTTGTTAACAAAACCAGAAAGACTTAAGTAAAAAAAAACATTGTTCAAAAACGACAAACATTACCTAAAAACAAAAATGACATCCTAGCAAAAGATTTCTGGGCACTCGCAGTTTGGTGCTGTTGGGCAGGTAAATGGTTCGCTTCGTATTCCTCCGCCGCCACCTTCTGGGCCGGAACGTCGACGGCTCCTCCCTTGGAGTGACCATGTGGGGTCCGTCCGGGACAGTGCTGGTCGTAGCCTCTTCTTGCTCCGAGGTGGCTGTACAGTTCATGTCTTCCAGAAGCGCTTCTGACGCCTGGACTGACAAGCACGGGGAGGCAGGTAAAGTAACAACGACTGGTGGAGGCAGTGGATCCCGCTCAACTACGTCGACTAGGGCGTCCTCGATTACCTTCACCCAATCCTCTTCCCCAGACTGCAATGCGTGCTTCGGGTCGATGGAGGTGTTGCAGGCTTTGCCCAGGGCCTCCAGCAGGGTGTCAAAGTCCATAGCCGGTGAGAGAGAAGGTGCACTGACTTTGGCTGCCTCATCCATCCATTCCCAACCGGACAGGTCTATAGGTACTTCTCCTTGTAGACTCACTTTCCCCAAATTTTGCTTTGTCAGGGTCTCCTCTATGTGGGTACGCCACCACTTTGTATCCAACTCCAAGGGAGCGTGCGGGATGGGTTGCTTTCTGGCAAGCAGCTCAGCAAACCATAGGATGAAGATGCCACAGTCTTTTCTGGTTTTGAGATGTCTTTTGACTCTACTGCTTGGCTATTCATAACTTCTTTTTTTAGTACCTTTCCCATCAAACTTGTGAGTAAGGCCAACAAATCGCCATAGATAAAGGGAGCCATAGGAGAGTCTGCTGAAACTGTCTGAGAAACGGCTCTACATCCTCAGCTAGCAAGAGGAAGAAGGCTAGCTTAGCTCTAAAGAGTTTGTCTTCCAGACACCTCTTCACCGTTTTGAAACTCTTGGAGGATTGAGTTGCTTTATGGGTGTTGTCTTTCTCAACATATCCCACATATTTCCTCAAACTGTCCAGAACATCGAGTGCTAGCTTAGTAACAGCTGAGTTCTCCAGCCACCTTATGCTGCAGAACTTCAAGGGGAATATTTCAGATTTGAATCGTCACTTGTCACTTTAATGTACAACCCTCGACGACTAGGGCAGTCCTTAAACAAATAGTAACATGCTCTTAAAAATTCAATCACGTTCCATCCAGTCTTCTGGATTCCTGTCTTAAAAGCAACATTTAAAACATGGAGCTAACAACTACCAATGTCCAACAAGTTGTGGTTGTCACTACTACTGTCTTCAATTTCCTTCTTCAGCAACCGAAGAAGTTTGATATTGACATTGGGACCGCCCATTGTGAAACTTGAACAATCTTTCTCCAATCAAGTCCTGAGAGCCCTTCTTTTATGGCAGTCAATAAATCAGTAGATTTCGCCTGAGTCAAAAAAACAGATGAAAGATATTGAAACTTCATCAGTGTTTCCATTCCAAAATCGAATGACTATGTCTAGTTGTTGATTCTGAGAATATTTGTTCAGCGATTCATCAAAACCAATTACGTAATAGTCTGAATTATTGATGTTTTTCAAAAGATGATTTCTAAAAAAGGGGACAAGACTGTAGACAATAGAGTATGAAATTTTGTCTTCACCAAGTTTCATATCCAAAGCAGTGTTGCTGTCAGGAAACATAACTTTGAATAAGTTAACCCCAGCCTCTGCATTTCTTAGAGATTGGTGACTAAGGCAAGTGTGAGCACACTACAAGATCTCTACCTTTGTTACAATGTCTTTAGCTAGCCACAATTTTTTTTTTTTTTTTAATTCAGATGCTTTAGAATGTGATGAAGGTAGGGGTGTTGCCGACAAGCTGTGAGTTGTAGGTGATACAATTGACGAAGTATTAGGTTGAGAGAATGTTTGTTGTTGAGGTGTAGTTGTTGAAGTCGATGCGGAGACTGTCATGGATGAGGAACCCAAAGTATAAGGTTGAGAGGGAGTTTGTTGCTGGTTTGTAGTAGTTGCTAAATTTAATCCAGTAGTGGACTGACTTGAAGAAAGCCAAGTTTTGATAGGCATAGTTAATTAATAGTTTTTTCTAGTTCCTTGTGCTTTTTACCTTGTTTGTGGCTTTTTAACGCATGCCATGCCCATGGACCCAAAGAAAATGTTGTCCTTCTTGCAGATCAAGCATGTTGCATAACCCTTTATACGACTTTCTTTCACCCATGAAAAATCAATTTTCCCATAATGCCTGGTATGAAACTTTTTTCACCATTGTTTTAAAAACCTGAAAATACTACCTCAATAAATTCTATGAAAAATTAAATTAAATCCTGAAAAAAAAATGAAATTGTAAAATGTTCTATGAATATGTATAAAAAAATAGAATAATCCATGATTTGCTTGACATACTAAGATTCACGTAATCTTAAGATGAACGTAGCTACTACGAAATCTCGGGTACGTGTGGTAATACCAGCTAACAAAGAATATAGACTGGCAGTGCGTTTAAGTCATCGAAGTAAATAAAGGAGGATAGTAGGATGTAAACAAAGCATAAACCATTGTCTTCACTCCAGCAAGGCTCGTAAAAAAAACTGCAGTACATCTCAGCATGCATCTTGTAACATCTGTAAGAACTGTGAAAACTCTAAGCAGGGGTACCACACACTCAATTTTTAAATTCCCTACATTATTGGCCCAAGTAGCCCCCTTGACCCAAGTAGCCCCGGTTTACTACCATTCATTATGTTTCCGATTTTTACGCCAGTCTTTTATTGTCGTAACGCCTATATTGAGTTCCTTGGCAATTTTTTGGAACGATTCACCTTTATCCAGTCTTTTAACTTATGCACTGCTAATTTGTCATATAATGAAAGGGTGATGTGTTTACGTTACACTCCTGTCATGTTGAAAACACATAAAAGGAAAATAAAAATATGTAGGCTTACAGAAGAATACTGTCGGAAAAATAACACACAGTACAGTACACGGTAAACAAAAAACTGCACAGTACACCACGAAATACACTACAGTACAGTGATACACAAAAATCAGCAGAAACTATAAGAGAGATGACGAAGCATGGAATCAGATGCAAAACGGCAAGTGGCGCGCGACAGAAAATGAGTCACTGACGCGTCTGGACAAGTATGCGAGCTTGAGCTCGGTCGTATTAACCGGAGCGGCGGACGAGAGGGGTTTTACTGTACAAAAGTTAAATTAGTTAATGAATCACAATATAAACACCTAAATATACAGGGTTAGTAAAAAGTGTGGAGACCCCTGTAATTTTTTTAACGGCCCATACTAGAAAAACTAAACTCGGCACACCATTATGGCATGTTATGAAGTACTTTTTGGGCATAACCACCACTTGATGTTCATCCCCAAAATGGGAGATTTTGGGGGAAACTAAAAGATTTCAAATACAAACACCCATCGAGTGACCCCTCATTTTGAAGGACCTGGTAAAAGAAAACCAACAATGTAAACTAGAGGTCTCTATCTCAGTTCAGTACAAAATGGCAGCCAATTGAAATTCTCATAAGTTCCCAAACCCAAAATGGGGGATTTTGGGGGAAACTCAAAAATTTTAAATGATAAGCCCCATTGAGTGACCCCTCATTTTGAAGGTCATAATAAAAAACGCAAACTATAGGTCTCTATCTTAACACAGTAAAATATGGCAGCCAATTGAATTTAAAATTGCAAGTTATTTCCGATTTCTAAAGATTGCAATCAGCTTCCATTTTTTACTGGATTGAGATAGAAACCCCTAGTTTGCGTTGTTAGTTTTCTTTTACCAGGACCTTCAAAATGAGGGGTCACTCGATGGGGCTTATCATTTAAAACTTTTGAGTTTCCCCCAAAATCCCCCATTTTGGGTTTGGTAAGCAAGTGGCTATTAGGCTTAAAAAGTACTTCATAACATGCCAAAAAGGTGTGTAGAGTTTAGTTTTCCTAGTGTGAGCCGCTACAAAATTTACAGGGGGTCTCCAGACTTGGAAAGCTGTAAGTTAAATTCAATTTCTTAGAATTTCAATTGGCTGCCATTTTTTACTGGATTGAGATAAAGACCTCTAGTTTGCGTTTATGGTTTTCTTTTACCAGGACCTTCAAAATGAGGGGTCACTCGATGGGTCTTTGTATTTGAAATGTTTGAGTTTCCCCCAAAATCCCCCATTTTGGGGGTGTACACCAAGTGACGGTTATGCCCACCGGTTATGTATAAGCTCTATAGAAGAACTTATATTCAGACTTTCATTTTTATAATTAACTAGGCCTATCCTGTTTATAATATCGCATGAATACTAACGGTATTATACTTTTTTGTGTTCGCTCTTTCACTCTTAAATTTTTTTTTAGACTAGGGTACTTTTTTTTTGCATACTTGTTGGTCTTGGATATTAATTCACAAAATGAATTTGAAAATTTAATTTTTCTGATGTAACTCCCTGAACATGTAAATTACAAAACTTCTTTTAACTAGGCACTGATAACAGCAATGCAGTTAGTTCTCTTAAAATTTTTGATTCCTGATTTGACAACGCTGCTGTATTTCTGTGAAGAGAAGTTTACACATCTAGGCAACTAAATATCTGTAGCAAAGATTTCCTTGATTACATCAAAAGAGAAAGTGTAAAAATATAAACATTGCACACACCCTCCATTACGAAATAGTGCAACAGCTGTTTCAATAGGGAGGTTCTGTGGCATTGATTAGAGGAGGCCATGGTAGCAGACAACAAGTGTAATCAGATAGAACATTAATAAAATGAACTTTAGAGACTCAATGCTTTTTTTGTTTTAATTTTTAGAGTTCCTCGAGTATTAACTTTAGATTAATATAATTTATTAAGAAACAACAAAGTTTTTAAAGAACATCACCACTTTATAAAAAGGTTGTTTTTAGAAAGTTTTAATTAGGGACTTTTCTTACCAATAGATATCTCAAGCTTGATTTTTTTCTTGGTCGCTTCTTTGGTGATAAAATCTTTCAGAATGCAGATTGTCGAGACATTGTCAGAGCGAAATTCTGCCTCTCCTTTGCTGTATAAAAATATTCAGTTAGTGTTTAAAAATTGTGCCTTTTGCTAAATATAAATATTTACGTTAAGTTATAGAAAGCATGTCTGTATTATATTGTTTTATAAAGTGAAAACACACTGGGTTGATCTATAGCAGACATTGTTAACTATAATATTGTGGTATAATTACCTCGTCAAGTAATCCAAATGTTGATGATGTGAAGTTAAAAACCTACATGTTTCACCGTAATACGGCATCAAGTTATTTATTTATTGTGTGCGTGTGACATTAATGTCTTTTATGTGTTTGTACCCTGACGATGCCGTATTAACAGTGAAACATGTAGATTTTTAATCTCACATCATAAACATTTGGATTACTTGACGAGGTAATTATACCATAATATTATAGTCATTCATAGTAATCCAGGGGCCATCAACATGGAATTTATTAGACATTGTTAACGCTGGTAATTAAACACGAGTTCATGATCAACTTCTGTCTACAAGCTGTAGATAAAGATAGGCCTAATGCATAGTAAAATACAGAATGGTCCAGATCTTTCAAATGTGACCGAACTTTAATATTAACCAAAATCGCAAGGGAAAATTTATTTAGATAAGGAGATTGTTCCATTTCCCAATAACCCCCTTTAAATATGTCTTCCAAAGTCAAAGTACAAAAATAGTACAAAAAGTACAAAATCACCAGTGAACAACTGAAATTTGCATGTTGCCTTACATTCTAATCATTGTTTTAATTATTAGGCTTTATTAAAAAAAAAAAAAAAAAACACTAGTGATCCGACTATGTTAAAATTGGGCATTATATGTGTCATAGTTTTATCATGAACTACATTAAAATTTATTTAATTAATACTGTGATACTTTGAACTAAGGTCTTGTGACTGAAATTTGATATATCATGTAGCAAATTACACTTGCAGACCTGTATGTGCAATGTAGCATGGAATGCATCAGAGTAGAAGTAAAGATGTAAGAGACTTTATCCTCCAAGGGGGGTTTCTCTGGCACTTCTGGCAGACAATGACTCACCCAACTATGCATCTCAGCTAAACTGAAGTTGCCTTTCAGACCCAAACTGTTAAAGGACCTGTAAAAACACTGAATAGTCAGCAGGCAGAGTCAAGTTTGAATATGTAGAGGATCTTTGGAAAAATCATCCAAAGTTCTAAACGCTCATCTTGATTATAAAAGTGACATTGCAGGAGCCAATTAATATGTAAAGATTAAGATTATATAACATTATTTTGCTGTCTTTTCCAAGTTTTCATCGGTTGTTGTTCTGTTGGTATGGGCTAATTATCCATTTCCCAGTCATCCACTTGGCTATCTTAGACTTTGAACAACCTAGGGAGGTTCAATTGACGGTTTTGGAGATTTAGAAATGTTTAATCTATGGATGTAAACTCAAAATCAAGTTAAAATAGTAGTGGTCTTCAACTGTTCCAGTAAGTCCAGAAAACTACCACAAAAATTCAATAAAATACGCAGATTGCCAAGGTGAATGTATATAAAAGCAAGATATATCTATACAAGATCCTTCCAAAGAAAAAAAGAAAAATAAATAGCGCAGACCAGCCAATAATGATGAAAACAAAGTAACATATTACTACCCAACTATATTATCAAGTTGATCAGAAACCTAAACGTTAATCAGTGCCCAAGATTGGTTGTAGCTCACTTGGGCAACTACTATTATTAGCAAAGGATACTTGAATTTAAACAGCTAAGGTGGCAGAACCCGGTCTAACTGTTGTCATACTACCATGCAACAGTAAAAGTTACCTTTGTCATGACTTGTTTATATTTAAATTCCCCATCAATAGGCATATGCCTTAAAACTGTTTCATTTCGTTTTCAGTAACTGGCGTCCACAACTTAGAGTGGCTACGCTTTGGTCATGGAATACAAAAAACACCTGTTGCTTGTTTATCAGTCCATTTTACCATTTTCTTCAACAGAACATCATAAAAAATACTGTGAAATATTTCAACTGGGTTTGTTGAGTTTATAGGTGAATAT
Organism: Macrosteles quadrilineatus; assembly: GCF_028750875.1. Classification (NCBI taxonomy): domain Eukaryota; kingdom Metazoa; phylum Arthropoda; class Insecta; order Hemiptera; family Cicadellidae; genus Macrosteles; species Macrosteles quadrilineatus. Next base: position 87,724,412 of record NW_026542595.1, read on the forward strand.
CAAATTGAGAGGGAAAATGAAAACAAAAAAATAAAAATGTTATTTTGGTAAAGTACATAATTTATTGACCAAATGATTAACAAAGTGTTAAATTATATATCACCAACCTTAGCTGAGCTTAAATGTATATTTTTTTACAAATATTTGTCTTATCGACTTCAAAAACAACATCAAGTCGCTAACTTTTTAAAAGTCTAAAAAAATAGTAAATACTAGGGTCATTTTCAAATTAATGTACAAATAAGAATTTCTTGAAAAAAAAAGTTTTTATTCATGAAAAAAATCAAAAGCCAGTGTAAATGTTTCTTTATACCTTCAGAGACATAACCAACATAGTGGCTGAGATCGTAGACTCATTTTCAAAGATTTATTGTATTTTGAATAATTTGCTTGTCCACGGAGTTGATTGCATATGGACCACGGAGTTGATATTTGAACCATATTCTCTCAATTTTTATAGCAATTGTATAACAAAAATAATAAAATTATGTAAAGTAAATTAAATAAAAACACTCAAATTTATAAAAGTGTATTTAATGGTCACAGTATTAACATAGAAGTATTTAAAAATTGAAAAAAAATCATTGAAACTAACTCTAGCTTGAACTCTAGGCTCTAGTTGATTTGAATGTCTTTTTTGTTGATTTCAAACAAGTACTGTCCTCGTTTATTAATAAGCAGAGGCACCAGAGAAACAATTTCATTATTTTCAATGATAGAGATGGGCTCGTTACCTTTGCAAACCAGTTGCAAAACTTAGTCATTGTTGTGTTTCGGTTTTGGCCACCATTAGCATCACTAAGTAATACAATAGTTTTGGTATTTGGAAATTTTGCCAAGTTTTTCACCAAACAATCATGCAAGAAAGAAACTACAGAATTTCCATTCTTACTAGAATGGGTTTCCATATGACAGTAAAAGTAGGATGAGTCATCATTGTAAACATGCACGTTAAAAACGTACAGCCAGAGCATTCGCTTGTAAAACTGAGAGTTTACATTTAGGCGAGGAATCGGATAGTTCTGTCCATAATCAAATTCTAAAACAAGGTGATCAGGGGTTTCATTCTCGCTTAACTTTACCTTTGATATGTACTCATTTTTCAGCTGTTTACGTTGTTGAAATCGTCTTTCGTGCACTTGAAGATGCACTTTGCGTGGGTCGTTTGGGTCTCGTTCAAGTTTTTCTTTACATTCAGCACAAAAGTCACAAATGTCAGTTTTTGGTCTAGTAAATCCATAATGGAAATTCTCCTTAAACATTTTAAAGTACTTTACATAAGAAAGACGAAGGGCTTAACCTGTACTTTCACGATAGTATTCTTGGAACATTTCAAACAACGTTTTGATGGATAAGTTTGGATTTTCAAAGTATCGTAGTTTTGATTTATGCCCACAATAATGAGTATACTGAGTATAATGAGTAGTAGTCACTTGGAAACATATTTAGATGCTTTCCCATTAGCTCTAGAACATTACCTTTCAATTTATGTGGGCGATTGTCATGCGATCCTCGTCTCTCTTCGAATCCAACGTCCTCCAACAACTTCCCCTGAATGACTCATATGCGTTTAACTGATATTTTAAACAAACCGAGGATAAACTTTTGGTAAACCTTGGTAGACATACCACCATCCTTAACACAATATTCCCATGTGTGCAGTCTTGGCTTCTTTTGGTCAGTACTAACCTTGGTATTTTCAGCTTTTGTTAAAAGCGATGCCAAATAAGAATCTTGAAGGGGCTTACCTTGTCCACCATAAAATAAATCAAACAGACTGTGTTGGCGTTGTATAGAAAAATTCTCAAAACACTTATCTTTACAGCAATGATCAACTGCACTAAACACTTTAGCTGGTACTTCAACATTACTTGAGTTTTTATATGTTTCTCCACGAACTCGTTTAACTTTTGCCTCTTTAACTTTTAAGTTCGTAGAGCTGTAAACTATTTTTCGACGTTTATACTGTGGTTCACTTGGGCTTTCCATGGTGAAAAACACACTAAAAATAATATATCACAACAAACATAAGAAGAGTCATGTAGAATGTACTGAAAATGAGGTTATCTCACACTGCACTGGATTGTGTGAAAAATCAGCTGTACACATTGTTAGGAAAAAATATGCCAGGGAGCCAACTGTTGAGATAACTAAACAAAATTGACTGTGGTTACACAGTACAATATGGCGGTTCGTTTGAGCTACTTTCCGGAAAAAGGGCACATAGGCCTATGTGCCCTTTTTTCGGAATAGGCCTCAATTGCCACTGCACTATGTAGGTTGCAGTCAGAAAGGGTGACAAAGGATTTGTGCCTGTGCTCCCCACTCAATTGATCACAGTAGTAAACTACTACAGTGTGTAGAGGCTTAGACCCTCCAAAGTGGATGGATTGAATTTCGCTAGTATATTTGCATTCATAGTTTTCCGAGAAATCCATATGAATAAAAATCTCATCACATTTAAGCTCCTTCTTGATGGTAACCAAAAATCTATACTGTTGGTTGATGTTTGCCGTGTGTATCATGATTTTTGGTAAGTACTCTTTAAACGCCTTAACTAAGTCTTTTTTTGTACATGTCACGGTGGTTTTAAAAGTTTTTAAGCTAAGCCTTTCAACTTTCTTCACAACAATGAGGATTTTCTTGGTAACCCACTTTTCATAACTAACATGTTCTGTATCATCTTCAGTTTCCAGAGTCTTTATATCTTTTTTAAGACAGGAATTACAGGTTCTTTCCAAACAGATGTCTTTGTTTTCTTTACAGCACAAACTGTTAATTATTTGTGATGTAGAGTTTTCTTCAATTAAATTACACTTCTTAAGTTTTTTGACCATGAAAGAAAAGCTTTCATAAATTTTGCACAAGCATGTTTCTCGATTTGCTGCATTTGTTGCCTTTAACAACAGGCAGGTTGTTTGGCAATAGCTTTTTTGCTACTTCGACCTCATCATGGGAGACTTCATACAGTTGTATACTTGTTTCATTTGTTAATGCATTAACAAGGTCAGCAACAGACGTTATGTCTCTTCCATATCTGACTTTGGAGTCAGCGCATCTTTTGATGGATCCCCCAACACCGTCCATGGAGCCTTCCCCATGATCTGGCTCGGAATAGTTCCAGGTGAATGTCTTAAGATACTTGAAGTAAACCGGTAACAAAGTTCTCATTAGGAATAGGTTTTTGTTCCGACATTGGGACGACGGGCCATCAGAAAAAATATGCACTGTGGTTGTGTAACGGAATTCCACAGCTAGATCCTCCAAAACAGGTCGCAGATGGGCTCAAACCCCAAAGTGTAGGGAAATTTTCTTCTTTGAAGCCCCAAAATGCATGGCCTGAACTTCTGTAGCACACTTAGCAACGTAATTTTTCGAGAAATCTACTAGAAGTAAAAGTTCTCCCTCCTTTAGGTTTTTTTTTAGATTATGAAGCTAATCCGCTTTATGGAGCATGCTATAAACATGATTCTTTTACACGGGCAACACATTTTGGAATGTATTAAAAACTTCTGACCCAAGAGCATTTTCTTCTTTTTTTACTACCCTCTTCACTTTCTTCACCTTCCCTTAATAATTCTGACTTCCGTAATTTGTACCCACTTGAAGTACTTTATTCAACTTAATAGTACTTACGATACCTACTTGCTATTACTGGTACTTACTTTAGTACTTATTAGTACTTTATTAGTACTTTTCATCTTCTGTCATGGCAAAAACTATCTCTTTAGACTTGCATGTTCTACATAGGCCTAGCATGCATTTCTAGTTTTATACTGAACAAACAATTTGTCTTAAAACATGATGGCTATTGCTTTCTTTTATAATGTTTCCTTTTTTTTAGAGCAGTGACGAGGAACTCAAAATTCTCATGTTTCATACATGAACATGTTTCTCCGTCTTGTGCCTTTGGGAAGGTGACACAAATTGGCCTTGAGCCTGCAAAAGTTGCGTAACTGATTTTAAAATCATTTTCTTCGGTAAACCTTTTATAAAGGTGCTTTATAGAGTCATGTAGAATACGCCTCTAAACCTTCTGCTTTCCTTTGCAGACAAAATCTTTCTTTCCCAGACACATTTTGGAAACTGTATCGCTTTCAAAAAACTTGCGCAGGGCCTGAGCTTCTTTCACTCTTACTGTCTGATATTGTTTCCTTAAGTAATTTAGGTTGATTTGTCCTTCATTTTCTTGGATAATTTTGTTTGTTCTGTAGGATAGCACCTTTTGTACTCTGTACTTCTTCAACACTTTACTTCCAATTGCATTTAACATCTGCATTTTAAGCTGTCGGATCTTTTGTTTTATTTTTGCAAGATAGCTATAGGTGTCCAGGAGTACCAACAGAGTTACACTGTATTTACCCTATGAGTCAAGAAACCCAGAGACCACACATACAGTATATGCGGCCGTATCCCTATAGACCGCTACAAAAGTTTTAAGCCTCTAAAATAGACAGATATCTCTAAATCGACCATGTAGTCACAACAGTAACACCGGCTCATATTAGAGTTCCCAGACTACTTCGACATAACAGCCGACTTATAACTGATCCGGCCGGGCTATATTTATGGATTTTTTATGCATACCGGTAGCAAATGTGTTAAATTTTTCCTGAGTAGAAGAACTAGTAGAAGTAGACGGCGGAGGCGTTTTACTTTTAACAGCCTGTGAGGTAGATGTGTCGAAAGCTCGGAGGGGGTTGGTTGACAAGATTCAGATCATGTAAAAGTGGTTCTGAAATAACAGTCACAGTCACTCAAATCTAACTGTACAACCGTGTTTGGAACGAGGCCCAAGTCTTTAAATAGCTCCTCAGTCAGAATAATATTATCATTCAATTCAGCATCTATACTCTGCGCAAAAGCTGGTGGCAGCTGAGGGATTAGGACGCCCGGGTCGGTGAGCCTACCCCCAATTAGACCGTGCTCGACCGCTTCAGGCCTTGGTCATTAGTCACCCCATGGGTTAAAAGTGCAATTGATACAGCTTTGTTAATTAGGGTAGTCAAATATTATAAAAGTAACCTCATATTTGTAGTCTAAATAGAATTATAAGAAAATTAAATCCAAACACTATGTAACTGTGATATTGTATATTATTTGGTTTATAGAAGGAAATAATAATAAATAACAGTCAATTTAAAAAATGATGAATACATATTAAAAGTTACCTAAAAATTACATGTATTTACAAAAATATTTACAGTAAGAGCTTTTAACAGTTAATTACAAACAACAGATATTTGTAAAACCTTCTTTTACGAAATGTGCTCCTACGATGCTGACGGCGATAACTTATATCCCTGAAAAAAATAACTTTTTAAGTACCGGTAAACGTTCTGTTTCTAAATCAAAATATTTATAAAAATAAACAAACAAATAAATATGTTATTCATTTGTTGTGCTTAATATTGCATTATAAAAAATATTTATTAATAACCAATTAAAAGTGAATTTTCATTCCAAGTAAAAAAAAGGGAGCTTAGCAAACGATTTTGCCATAAATGAACGCCAATCCATCATATTTTCCATTTTAAAGCATACCCAGTAACAGGTAGTTTTGATATCAAATTCTAAAAACAACATTTTAAATCTAAAAATACAATATTTAGTATGTTATGATGTATTGTGCATTTACCTTTCAATCCACAAGGTTACAACCCATGTCTTCCTCGTCGGAGTCAGCGTCTTTGTCGCTGTCGCCGGGGTACAGATTAAATAATTTCTTGGAAGCTGCGGTCATTCAGGGACTCATTTCTCCAGTTGTTATCAACAACCTTACATGGCTAACATAATTTGCCAATTTTTCAGGTGTCACAGTGCTGATTATTTCCATGAACAGTTTTTCGATGTCTTTCAATTTGAAAGTACTATTCCTTTTTTTGACATAGCCTTTTTACGCTGACCAAACCACTTCGATTGCGTTATACTGGCAGTAATAAGGCTCGTGCCTAGCGTCTTAGAACAAAAAAAAGTAATCAAGAGGTAGACGTAGGATTTTAAAACCAAGTGCAGAAGCTCTGCTACCAATTTTATATGTTTTCAGTCTTGGTTTGTGGGTCTTTACGAGATCATAAAGATTTGGTCTTTTTGCGTCAACTGGGTGTGAGATGTTATTCTTATTCAACCAATCAATCATTTCTCCTTTCCTCGCATTTGAAGTCGGCGCTTTGTCTTTGATGCGTAAATGATAGGGCGCATTATCCATTATTATTTTACTTCCAGGAGGAATTGCTGGAATTGAAACATTTAAAAACCAAGCTTCAAAGTCTTCAGAGTTCATCTCCTCGTGATAATCACTTGTTCTCTTTGACTGAAAAGTTAGCGGGAGCGCATTCATGAAACCTTTGGAACTTCCAGCGTGACACACAATTAACATTTTTTTTATAAGATGTGTATAACGCAAAGTGTTGTTCCTTGACTGGTGTGAGATCATTAGTGGCATCTGGTTCATGGTGAAGATCATTAGTGGCGTCTGGTTCATCAAGAAGATCATTAGTGGCGTCTGGTTCATTGTGAAGATCATTGGTGGAAATTTTGAGGTCTTCTCTATTGCTCTTCCATATTACAAAGAGGGATTCACCCCGGTGCTTTACAGGCCCATCTCGCCTAAAAACTATTAGCTTCTTATTGCCTATCTTTTTCTCAAGACACAAAGTGTTCTTGATTTTTTCAAACTCAGTCTTGACAACTGGTTGACTTTTGTTTTTGAGCCAAGTTCCCAACTATTTTTGTCAAATCTATGTCTTTGACATTCAATCTTAGCAACCCGCAAGTTTTAAAGCCATTTTTATTTGTTTTACAATTCTTCTGGTTATAATAAAATTAGAATTGTTCTCAATTCCTGTAAAGAGATTAATTACTGAAACAAATCAAACTTAGAAACAATTAAACATTGTACGGTTCAACTTTTGTGGAAATTAGACCGTTCGAACTAAATCACAGAAAAAATCAATTCTTTTTTAAATGTGGCAATTCCATCATTGTTTTTATTCTAGAAAACTTACAAAAAGTAAACAACTTGTCAACTGTCAAAATTATACAATTAAAATACAGCTGATTTTCAAATTTATAAAATATTAAGCATAAGTCCAGTCAAATATGAGCGTCGATCATAACTTCATCAGTCATTTTCACAATTTGTTTCCGGCTTTAAAGTTGAACCAATTACGACAAGCAAAATGCTCGGGATATCTTTTCTCAGTTCCTGAGAAGAGTGTTCTAATCGCCACTCTCCAACAGCTTTTATTCACACCGCTTTTAACAGTTGGAAAACTGCAACCTCTAATGGCAAGATACGGCATTAATCAAAAGAGCCACGGCCTTAATTTTCTTGGACGCACAAATTTGCTAAGTTTGAGGGACATGTGTGACACATGTCCAAAAATATAATCAACCGTTGTGGTCAGATATGGCTTGAATGTGTTCGCTATATACTCAAAAAATGACTTGCATGTCATCCATCCTGCCTCGCTTTTGCCTACTGCCCACCCTTCTAGAACAGCCATCCCTACTTGTACCAGGATCCGTTCATACGCGTACAACAGCATTGGCGGTGCAACGCCACCATCCGCTCTAATATTCATAAGAAGGGTCACGTTTTCTTTGTCTGTATTACCTGCAACGTTATATACTCTTTTGTCTCCTCTTAACGCAATAACCTTCCCTGTTTTAGGACCCAAGAAGAAGGCTGTTTCGTCACAATTGAACACTGGCCGTGGATCCCTGAATACAAGCATCAGCTGCATTTCTTCCGTGTAGTTTTTCACCTCAGCGACCCTTTCTTCGGTGATAGCAGCACATGAAGTTGTTAGTTTCTGGCAATCCCAGGCGGCAAGTTTGTGTGGCGGCCCATGACGGTACCACCGTCGTCCTGGTTTCTCATTCGTAAATGGGTTTGTGGACGTTGTTCATAAACTTTTGATTTTAAATAGCCCCAAAGGAAAAAATCACAGGGCGCCAAGTCCGGCGATCTTGGGGGCCAGCCAATGTCACCACGCAACGAGATCACATGGCCAGGAAACATTTCCTTCACCAATGCCAGTGACTGCCGCGCTGTGTGGGCTGTAGCGCCATCTTGCTGGAACCACACGTTCTCAATTTCACCAAAAAGTTCCCTTAGTTTCAGTTGGAGAAAGTTGCGGAGCATGGCACAATAGCGTTCACTGTTGACGGTTAAATTCCTGTCATTTTCTTTGAAAAAGTAAGGACCGATTACTCCGGAATTGTAAACAGCACACCATACTGTTACTTTCGGGCTATGAAGTGGCCGTTGATGAAGTTCTTGTGGGTTTTGTTCAGACCAGTACCTACAATTTTGGCTGTTCACTGTTCCGGAAAGGTGAAAGTGTGCTTCATCAGAAACAATCACTACATCTTCGGGACGAATGTTTCGAAGAAGGTCTTGGCACAACCTTACACGGACACCACAGTCTCGTTCACTCAGTTCTTGTGTAGTTACAATTTTGTAAGGATGCATTTTTAAATCTCGATGCAAGATTCTTCTCACACTTCGATCAGAAATCTGTAATGCTGCCGCATGTTTTTTAGCGGATCGTTGGGGAGATTGTTGAACTGAAGCTCTAACTGCGTCAACGTTTCCGGGGCCTGTTGCAGTCAGTCCGTGGTCGTCCAGGTGGTTTCCGTTTTAATGCAGAACCTGTCTCACGAAAGTTAGAAACCCAAGAATAAATTGTTTTCTTATCGGGAACGGGTCCCGTCGTCCGAGTGCAAAGCAAACACGAAAAGTACGTTGAGTATTAATAGGCGATTCGCCATTTTGAATAAAATCTTCTACTACGAACGTGCAATGTTCACTAGACCACGCCATGGCGTACACTGAAAACGGCAGCTACTCAAAGACGCGCCCCCCACCACTCTGCTCCTTCTACTGTCCACATCACGTTACTTTGTAATCGGGGAGTTTTTTCTGCCGGACCCTGTATATCACCTGTTCTTTTGTCATGGGAAAGCCCCTAATTTTACAGGCCAAAATCCATTTCACTAGAACCTCTTCTTCATCTTCAGAACTAGGCTTCCTGTCTAATTTTCAATTTTCATCGTAACGTTCAGACACTTTGTCATATGGCGTTACCCTAGGAACATCAAACTGCTTTGCTGCAGATGACACAGTTTCGGTACCACTCCTAACCACCAGAATGGCACTTTTCATTTCTTCATTAGCATACTGCTAGCGTTTCTTTGGTCGGGGCGTTTCTTAACAAGCATTCTGAAGAGAGAGAAAAAACTAGAATTAAAACACAGCATTGGTGTTCATATAGATAAACATTTTTGTTAAAATTATCAACTTTACCATGTAAGTTACAGTTGTTGGCATTTCTTTACCACAGACTTAAGAAAATAAATAAGTTCAATAATTACTTCAACAACTTCTGGCATTGAAAAGGCTAGTCCGGTATAAAAAATTAAGATTTATAATTATTATTATTAATAAATTATAATGTAATTATTATTAAAGAATGATAATAGTTTGTCTTTTTTTTTTCAAACAAGTGTCGGTATTGTTTTGCGTACAACCATATGGGAATTAATACCAACAGTGCCACGTTGGATTTGACGAGATTACAAAATTAAATTTGGCTTCAAATACCTACTTTATTAAAATGAAGGACAAACAGCTTAGATTTCAATACTTGAATATCAGATTTAAACAGATAAATGCCTTCGTAAACATTAAAACAACTGTCAACCCACATACATATGTTTTCAAACTTAATCTCTAACGAAAAACTTGTTTTCAGTGAAATACACTAAGTCTGTTACCTGAAATCACAGTCGACATACAGGGTCTGATGAATTCAACTCGCTCACACTCAAAAACGGAGGGAACAGATTCTTTTTCTTCTCAATTATATAAAAAAACATGGCGATCACAGCTAGCTAATTACAGGATAGCACAGAGAAACGGTGAATTTAGAAATAAACATGATAAACCAAGAAAATCATACAAAAAAATGTTTATGCTGAAAATGTGTTGGTCATGAGTGGAAAAATACATGAGAAATGTTGGAAATAAGAATAAAGTTAAAAATCACATCAGAGAAGTGCTGTCCATTGCAACTAACACATTTGTTCAATCGATTTTGAAGACTAAGCATTGTGCGACGGAATGTGTCTTCTTGGATGTTGGCGACGTGTTCTTCGATCTTGAGTCTTGAGCTCAATAAGATTTATTGGCCTAGTCTGGTACACAATGCTTCTTAGATGTCCCCATGGAAAGAAGTCGCATACTGAGAGGTCTGGGGACCGTAGGGGCTAAGCGACGTTAGCGTTCCGTTGCTCCCCAAACAAACGTCTCAATGGAGCCATTGACAGATTGGCAGTGTGTGAGGTGGCTCCCTCCTGTTGAAACCAGATTTGCTGAATTTCAATATCTGGAAAAGCATGAAGCCGTGGAGCAGAAAATGTCTTCAGCATTGAATGTAACGCCGAGATGATTCAGTTACAGTGGAACCATTTTCATCCTCAAAAAAGTAAGGTCCAATCAAACCACGACAAGACACTGCACACCATGCAGTAACTTGGGGGCTGTGTTGATGAAGTCCAGCAGGATTTTGTTGAGCCCAGTAATGCATGTTCTGCTTGTTGACATGTTCATTTAAATGAAAGTGGGCCTTGTCATACATCCAAACGTTTTCAAGGATGTTGGTGTCGTCATTGATTTTAGTCAGTAGCTGTTGACAAAAAGCTAAGTGTATCTCACTGTCATTTGGTTTTAGAGCTTGAACATTCTGAAGCTTGTAAGGATAAAAGTGCAGGCTGTGCAATATTCTTGTCACGCTCCGACGTTCAAGTTGCAATGACAAGGCCAATGCCTCGATCACAAAATCTAAAATGTGCTATAAATCTTGAACCGAATTGTACTTAGAAGTCCATCCGGTCGTTTATATTCTTTTTACACTTTTGACTCGAGGATTCAAACCGGACTCTTCAATGCAGTTCAATAAAACCGCTTGCCTTTTAGGTTAAAGAAAGTATGAACTTTTTCCACTGTTCCAAGGCAGTTTCTAATACTCTGTACCTCACAGGCTTTAGTGACTGCCAGATTGAGGGCGTAAGCTGCACAATATTATTGACGCTACTACTATTCTTAATGAATGTGTAAATAAAGATGATTTGTCTATTGTCTATTGTCAATACACGTCCAATGCAGCCGGGTGGTCGTTTTGGATTTTTTTTTGTACACAATTGTATGTCGCCATATTGGCCGCTCCGTCGTAACCTTGCCCTCTTAAAAAATGTAGGTCAATTCCATATCTCTGTAAGCATTTAATGATTTGTTTGGCAAGGGCAAAATTCAGTCACAAAATTAGTGACCCTCACCTGTCATTGACATGACTGATTCAAATTGTAAAAAGTCTTCTTTAAGTGACTTCCGTTAACTACCTGTACATGATATACACAAAGCGTCAGCTATTCAATATTTGAAATGTCTGTGGTTTCATCCGCTAAAATTGAAAAACATGTTGCATCATTTATTGTATCTACAATTTTTCTTAACATTATTGTGTTACATTATGTAATTATTTCATTTTGGACTTTAGGTGAAAGATACTTAATCTTGCCAGGACTATCTATTTCTTGATGTAGCTCCTGGTCCCCCTGACTGCGGTACTTTAATATGGCTCTAAAGTTTCCCTCATTAGATTCACTGCACTAATTTTCAACATCTATACGTCCTGAGTCCCGGTGCCCTCGCAATGCTAGTTCCTGTTGACCGCATAGAATTACAGCGTCAATGATTGCCTTCAGGTTTGATCTGTTTTGAGCAACCGCGTCTTTGCGTGCTTGGTCAATTTGGTTACTAATAGGTTCGATTTCTTTTTCTTTTACTTTTTCGAAGCTTTTAATGTCCATTAAAGAACTTCTATGATATTGAGCATATTCATGGCTTTTGAATGCTTCTTTAGCCTTTTTCCAGTTGTCATTTTTTTTAACAAAATCACCTACTTCCTGGTGATTAATCTCCACGCCGTGCTTAGAAACAAACAACAATATTTACAAAACACCCCCTGTTGCACCTCAGAGTAAGCAAGCCACGGAAATTCTGCAATCCATTTCCACTGAAAAATAATTTTCCTTGTAGAAATCTTTTCTAAAATAGGGAAAGTATAGATTGAAGGAGGTTGCCAAACATTTGGTGAAATTTCATATTTTTCTACAACTCCAAGTGTTTTACTTATATATAGTCCAATACCGTTAGGATGACATGGAAAAGGTTTACCACCAATTTCTAATGGTTGAACAGGTACCTGGATGAGCGAAGTACCGGGGTTGGTGTGAAGGAGGTAGGCCTACTCGGTGACTGGGTGGTGGAGACAATCTGTACTTCCCCCGGCACCGGCGCCGATGTTGACGGTGCGCGCTCGTTGTTCACGGCACCCATGGAACTGTCATCACTTTCAGTATTCTCACTTACCATACGCTTTCTAAACAAATCTGTTACCGTAAATCAGGCTTGACCCGGACACTTTTTTGTTATTTTTAGGTTATAGTGACTTTGTGTTTTGAATATCGACAATAAAAATATTAACATCTTGAAGAGCGTCTTTCATTTATTATTTCCTTAACCCAGGGGATCTTTCTTTAGATGTTAACATTAATTAAATATAAAATAAAATAAAGTGTCCGGGTCAACCCACCCAATCGGGGTTAAGTCGGACACGTATTTAATAATGCTAAAATCCTGCAAACTAACCTCTCCTGTCCGGTTTTGGACAGTGCTTTGAGTCGTCTGATGTCTTTTAACATATCAATGACGTTTAAAATGTTGGTAGTAAGGTAAGTTAGTCAAGGAACTCTAAAATAACATCACATTTTAAGGGGTTCAATATTTTAAGCATAGATTAAGATAAAATAGGAACCAAAAGCATTAATAAATACATGTGGAGTTGTAATAGTCAATGACAACAGATTAGGATATTAAACAAAACAGTTTAAACAAACAATTAATTATTTATTACGGGTACAGTATATGGTTTTAAAGTTTAAACAAACATTTGAAAAATTGACACTAGGCTTACAAAATGGCGTAGAAGCCGTTGTTACGTTAAGTCTTTAACAAACGTTATATCCAGAAAACGAGTTCTTAAAGGAAAAAGAGACAAGCCTGTCATTTTTGTAGTTGAATTTCGGTGGTTCGAGCCTTCTTTCGATCTGGTCATAGTCTATGAAACACCTGTCTTCTGGATCTGGCCACATGAAACTGGCTTTCCCCACATTTCGGGCACATCTTACAAATAGTTCCATGGCTTTACCCTCTACAAGGGCCACATAAAACTTTACTGATTTCTTCCCGGGGAACTTTACTAATAGCCAATCGTCGACTTTGGGGTCTTTGAAGACTAAATGTTCGTCGTCCTCTGGCGGATCTTCATTAAATTCGTCTGAAAATTCCTTCAGCGAAAGAAGATCGTCATCAGGGTTGGAGCTCAAGTACGATTCGTCTTCGATCTGTTTCCGCTTCCTCTTCCTGGGTGGAGACAAGTCAGATGGTAGGTCAGTAGAAGTTGTAGGGTTTGAGTTCTCAATCACGTCATCTTGGGATACACTTTTCCCTGGTGTGACATTAAATCTTTTTTTTGCCTTTCTTCTGCCTGCGCCTGGTGCTTCATATCTGAGCTTTGAGAGTAATTCGATGACCCCTTCTCCAACCAAATTTTTGGTTTTTTTAGTCGGAGTTTCTGGTTGTGTGGTGGTTGGAAGTTTGTTTAAAACCACTTGGGCGTCTAAGGGTACAATTCCACATGCCTTAAATCCCGCTTGAAGGTTTTTCGCAGCGTTTGAGGAGATAGCACACATCAGTTCATTCAGGAGGGTTGGAAAATGGTTTTTTGGCAGGTTGGAGAGCCGAGGATCCGCATTTAGCTTCCATTTGCAAAGGATGTCCCTCCAGGCACGTTTCAGGGGCCTAAAAAAGGCAACGTCCAGCGGTTGTAACAGATGTGTTGCGTTAGGAGGAAGACAAACAAACAACACGTTGTTTTCACTGCAAAGGTTTATTACCTCTGGTGAAAAATGGGTGGACAGGTTGTCACCGATCAAAACCTTGGTGCCCTCTTTGGATCGGGCCCAAGGCAAAACGATGGTCTTAAACCAATCGGTGAATGTGGTCTCATCTATCCACCCACTCTTCGACCGGTTGTATCTGGTCCCATTTGGACCCCCAACGACCCACGAGTCCCACAGACGTTCTGCTTTGTAGCAGACTTAGGGTGGAAGTAGTTCTCCAGTCGCACTGATACGCACTGACATTACGCCACTGACACGCAACAACTCAAAACACACATAACAAGTTATTTTACAGGAGTAAACTTATTAAATGTCACATGAGTACCTAGAGACATCCAGCTGGTGGCAGCGGGTATGCAGGGAGAGTGGCTTGATCTGGTGTCTGCGCAGTTGGCAACACTTGGGCTGCAGTACCGCAGTGATGTAGACACACAGAGTGCCAGCGACACCCTCGGTCGTACGCAAACACAGCTCCAGTCTCGTGGTGTTCATCTGACACCGGTATGTCGCCAGTAACCGGTTGTCCGACTGTCAAACAAACGTAGATACAGTGTCATCCTACTGAAAAACTAAAGATTGCATTCTGGGTTTGAGAGAAGCTGCATAAATGACTTTGGTATGCAGCATTAGTTTAGTTTGCACTTTGCAGTAAGAGCATTACTACTAGATTTTTAAGCTAATTTTGCTTTGTTTACAACATCTATAGGCATCTGGATGAATGTTTTGAAGATTTATGTTACCAGTTACCGATAATTCAGATATAACCATTGTTTCACTGTGACGATGACTTATGGAATTTGTGTAAAACACATAAACGTAGCTCTTTTTTACTAAAATCATGGATACCTCATTAGTTCCAAGTTGGTAATAATATTATTTAGCATGCAATAACAGAATTATCTTCTTATCTCTAAAACGTGATTGTATTTACCAACAATTTTATTACTTGGTAAAATCTACTATACAAAATTGTAAAATTCCTTACAACAAAAGTGTTTAATTTTTTTAACTAAGTTACCTTAAGCCTTTGTTCTTACAGGATGAAGTTATATTCCTCCAATATATTTCACCACGGTGTGTGGCCTAGTTCTTGCCACTGGGAAAATACATAAAAACAAAAGTGTGTAGGTTTTTGCTAGACAGATATACTGTACTTACACCAGGAGCACATGCACTTCGACTAAGCACGGCAGAGTTCTTATCAACATCCAGCAGGTCCAGTGGGACATCACTTTGCAGCAGAATGTTGTCTATTGCTGTCTCCACTTCTATCATCAGCTGATACACAGCTGTATCCTTTACTAGAGTCATCTGTAAATAAAAAAAATCAAAACTCAAGAAGACGTTTTTACTTTGTAATTATGACCCATAAATAAATTATTTCTAGTCATTTTATAACCCTTAATAATGACACCTCTGCTAGTTTGTCCTTTCATATTTTAATTTTTCTAGCGAGTGAAACTTCTTATTGATTATCCTAAAATTAGGCTTTCAAAGTCGGTGTCATTAGAAGTTTTCGGCGTCAACCTTGCCATAATTCGTTAATATCAGCCTTACCATAGAAATCTTCATAGTAAGCGCAAAAAAATCCGGCAGCAATTTATGAACCACTATGCGGTTGGCATCGAAAACTACCATGAATATTTTTCTTGATAGCGGAATTGGCTGTTGCTGTTAAGGTTACAGCAATAGACAACTGGCATCAGTACACCACCTGTGGCTTGATATGATAGCATCAATTCTTTTTGGTTTGTGGCATGCCTTTTAAATCAAAAGGTTATGCCGTATAGTTGTAAAATAGTTTGTAAGTAACTAAATACGATTCAGCCAACAACCCAAATTAAAGGAGAATATTGCTTTGCTTACTTTATCAGTGACATTGAAAAATGGGATTGTAGAAATTCCGATTCCATCTTCCAGAGAAGCTATGTGGTAACGCTCTCTCTCCTTCACAAGCTTCTGTTCCAGTTCTTCTATCTCGGTTCTGGAGAAGGAAGGTATTGGTTAGCAGCTTGAATTGTACTTGTATGTTACACAATCGCATGCTAAGAATACATAAATTGGTGGTAAGAGATTGTTTTAGCACATTCTAAATTTGTATCACATAATTATAATCATTTTGTATCACAATTAAGTATAATTTCAAAGCAAATAATTATTTAGAGTGACAGATTTCAGGGCAGTTCAGTCTTGGTACTTAATTATAGCCCAGTCAATGAAAACAATAAAACGCCCTTTTTTGCAACTAAATGGTGGAAAGCTAGATTTTTTTATATGTGATAAAACCACATGAGAGGTGTATTTTCCCAAAAGTACTCACTTCTACCCCTTGAGCTTTTACCCCCACCTCCCCTCCAAACCTAGAAATTGCGGGGTTTACTCAATTGATCATAAGTCAAATATGATGTACACTTTCGTGTTGCAATTTGTTTTAATTTATTTCTGATAAGTTTTCCTACAACTTTTGTTTACTTAAAATTTTCTTCTAAAACCAGTATTCAGGGAGATATAAAATTTAAACTTTGTTAAAACTTCTGTTTCAGAGTACACAATTTAGTTTTTCTACTTTCAAATAGAAATAATACACAAATATGGTTCAAACAAAAGTTTTAGTATGTTCTTCAAGTTATTCAAATAAATTATTGGTCATCTAGGTGAACTGATGAAGAGCTGGGCGTCAGCAAACACCTCTCGTCGTCGCATCTAGCCCAGTCAATAAATGCACAAACTGACTTTTTTTGTAACTAAATAGTGGAAAGCTGGAATTTTACATGTGATAGAACCAATTAAGAAGTGTATTTTGGAAAAGTTCCCAATTATCCCTCCCTGAGCTTTTCCAGACTGCCTCCAAACCTGGTAATTGCAGTCGTTCACTTTATTGAATATAATTCAAATTCTACGCATGTTATCGTATTGAAATTTGAATTGTATTATAAATATTGTTCACCAGTTGATTCAGGTCAAATTTTTTTTACTTCTTCTCTTTTCACTGTCATCAATATCACTGGTTGTTGTTGTTTTTAGGAAGTGTTTCATGACGGAGAAGAACTTTTCATTTTCAGCAGTTGTGATGGGTAAAGAGCAAACGATAGTAGAACTTCAATAACTTCAGAGTCACTGGCAGAACCTTTAGAGTATTCAAAAATGAAAGAACACAATCCTAAAAAAACACTTGATATGTGTGTCTTGGCAAGTGGCAACTGTAGTTTGATTACACCCAAGTCAATAAATTGACCGTAGTAGCAGGGCCGTCGCGTGGTTTATTGACACCCGGGGCGAGAGGTTGTCAGGCGCCCCCTCCTCAAACACTTGGATGATGAGTGATGATCGTTATACAAAGTTACGTGGCGGGTTGAATAACCGTTTAAAAATACTAGAGTCAGGAATCATGGATTAAACTACTTACATTTTATAAGAAAAACTTTTTAATAGATGATAATGAAATCCATACAATTAATGTAAGAAAATATTAAGGCCTAAAAAATTACTATACATGTTATTAATTAATACAGTGCCAATAGAAATCAATACAATGGTAAACAAAACCTCAAACCAGACCTATTCTGAATAGAATTTACAGAATGACAGAATAAAATAAAACCACGTTATTACATTTACCTTACCTTACCTCCTTGGCCATTCAAACCTAAGTTGGTTTTTGGCCTCGCCAACAAGTTGCCTCCAGTGTTTTCTGTCTGCTGCTTGGTCAATTGATGTCCCCATGCGATGAAGGTCTTTCCGCACCTGGTCTCCCCATCGTAGTTTGGGTCTTCCTAGTGGTCGGGTCCCTCGTGGTCGTCCATTTGTAGCTATCTTCAGGAGACTGTTTTCTTCTCTTCTCGCTATGTGTCCTGCCCACCTCAATCTTCGGCTCTTAACAATAGCTACTATATCTGGGTCTTCGTAGAGTTCTCGTAGTTCTCTGTTTTTCCTGATCCGCCATATTTCATTTTCTTTTATAGGGCCAAAAATCTTTCTTAATATCTTGTTCTCAAAGACGATTAATCTCCTTTCGTTTTGTTTGGTTAGGGTCCAGGCCTCAGATCCATATAAGAGAACTGGTTGGATAATAGTTTTATTACATTTATTACATTTAGAAATCTTAAATAAGACCCTAGTCCCTAACCTAAACATTAAATGGCATTCGCCTGGATTTTGCAAGAGTAAATGTCTTGAGAATGTCTTTGAAGTCTATTTTCCTAGCTTCATCGTTTTTAATTGACATGATGGCAAGAGAGTTCAGTCTCTCCTGTGACATGGATGATCTTAGATATGTCTTGATAAGTTTCAGCTTACTGAAGCTACGCTCAGCACTCGCAACTGACACTGGTGTGGTTAGCAAAACTCTTAGTGCAATCCAGAGATTTATAAATAAATATTTGCTGTCCGTTTTCTTGATTGCTCGCAACACGTCAATTGGTCGAACTTGCTGAAGTTGGCGTTCCCGTTCATTGATATCCAAGATGGAGTTCACGTGTTGTAGTTCACAAAAAAGTTCATTCCCGTTGATATCTGATACTCCGTCAGTATTTCTTAAGAGAGTTTCTAATTGCAAACAGCTTTGTTTCAAATCATCTTTTGGTGGAAGATTAGCCAAGTTATACAAAAAACCCCACTGCGAGTTATGATTATAAAGTGCAGTGGACCTACATTTAACTGAAGTTATAACTGTATCAACCAATGAATAAAATACTTCCCTCTTGAATGTATCTTCTGCAGATGTTTGCACTTCGTTGTTCGCACTTTCGTACAAAAAGAGACGTTCCTTCTTGCGAATTCTGGTTTCAGGGAAGACTGGTTCTATTTAGAGTTCTTCAGCAATTTCCTTTGCGGAAATTACTGCATTTGTGAATCCATCTTCTCTAAATTTGTCTAAGAAGTCCAAGTAATTATTGAACTTACTGACAGCATCACTGACGCCTTTGGATTTCCCTTGAAGACTTATGACTTATGATATTTATTTCAAAAAGCAAATCATGCCATAGTAGTAAACATACTATGAAGAAAAGTCTTCCATCTGGTTGACTAAGGAATGAGCCTCACTCGCTGTCTTAGGGTCGTCCGTTTTCTCATTCAGTTCTATCAATGCATCTCGCACTTCAACGTACTGATGGCGAACAGCTTGCACCGAAGATATGCGGGCTTCCCATCGTGTTTGACATACTTGTTTAACGTGTTCACTTGTCACACACCAACGCTTTGTAGAGCCAGCAAATATCGTATATATACGCTGGAGTGTTCCAAATAGAGATGTAGATTTGACCGAGGATTTCGCTCCATCAGCAATTACCAGGTTCAGACTATGGCATCCACAAGGCATAATAAAGCCAGAGGGAAATCTGCTAGTACACGAGCTTGAACTCCTTTGTGGATACCTGCCATATTGGCACCATTATCGTACCCCTGGCCCCGACAGTCTTTCATGTTTAGTCCACATTTGGCGATTTCGTTAAACATAAGGTCAGTGAGAGCTTTACCGGAGGTTTCTTCAGCTACTCGATACGCTATAAAACTCTTCTCTATGTTAATTTCATCATTTTCTTCATTAACATAGCGGATCTTTAGAGATGTTTGCTCTCTGCGGCTAATATCCGGAGTGCAGTCGAAAATTACAGAAAAATACTTGGCATTCTTTATTTTGTTTATGATGCTTTCCTTAACTGCATTGCCTAACATATTAATGATCTCATTTTGACTCGATACACTTAACAAGTGAAAGTTACTTTCTCGGTTGGATATTCTGCGTAAATGTTCCATTAAAACTGCATCAAACTTCCCTAATAGTTGTACAAGACCGAGAAAATTGCCATTGTCTTTTGTAAATAACTTGGAAGACGAGCCTCGAAATGCTATGGTATGCTCTGCTAAATACAAAGTAATTTCGACTATCCGTCGCAACACCTCCTCTGAGCGCTGTGCTTCAGTGTTGATTTGATTAATAATTTCCTGGTTAATTGAAGTACCCCCTTTGAGTCTATTTTTCAGCCATGCACCACTGGACCATGTATTTAAAGTGATCCTGAGATATTTCGTGAGATTTCAACCTCTCAGTCATGTGTTTCCAATTATTAAAACCCATTTTTGCCCAAACTGTGATTTAGAGGATGGGTCAAAAATCCTGCAGCAAAAACAGTAAGCCGAATAATTTTTTTCTGAATAAACCAACCAACGTCTAAGAACTTTTTCGCGGTTTTCAGCGAAACGAAATCGAAAGCCATTTGAAAAATGTCTTTTATCGGAATTTTTTTGGATACTGATAATCTTCCATGGAAATTTCAGCAGGATATTTTAAAATTAGGTCATTACGCTGTTCATTTAAAATGCGATCTGGCCATGTCGCTGGATCTCCAGACAAAGTCAAGCAATCAATATGTTTGCTAATTCTGCTGTCATTGTCAGTCTTAGGCTCTAAATTTACCTCTTCATCTTGGTTATTATCTGGGATTTCAGTTTCAATGTCAATGTCTGTAGGAAGGGTAGACACTTCTCCGCTAGTGCTAGCTCCTTGAGAACTCGTACTTGGTAGGCCTACTGACAGTGGCAGGTCACAGACGGTATCGGGTTTTGCCGCTGGGATTGCAGATTAAGTATTAAAATAACTTGTTAGTTTCGGCACTTTGGACAGTAACACTTCCCGGGCTATTTCACTTTCTTTATTCAATTTTCTCCGCTGTGCACCTGTTAACTTTTTGGACATATTGGACACAACAATATTCACATAACCTCACAAACTAAGCTGACAGCCGAGCGAAGACTGCCGTAAAGGAGTGGTGGGGTAGTGGCGGTGGTGGGGGATGGGCATCCCGTCATCACGTGCATAGTTGAGGTCATTGTCTCTACCGTGAGTCATCATCAGGACGTCAGAGACGGAAGTGGGGGAGGGTAGTCGGGTGAAACAAAAATAGAACACGGCAGCTAGGCTAGTAGCACTCGTGTAAAACTACACGAGTAGTTTTCAAGCTACTCGTGTGAAAGGCCTACAGACGGACAGAGTGACACTGCGACTTTGCAATATTGATTTATATTAAGATAATGAATTTGGGCTAGGGCCTTCAACTCCACAGTTGAGTTCATTATTAGGCTGTTATTACCAAACTAAGTAGAAAACAAGCAAATCTAGCTACTTCATTTTTATATAATGTTTATCTGGGAAAACATTGAAAATATATAAAGTTATCGGTATCAAATAATATGTATTTGTTCAAAAAATGTATACAACGTAATATTAAAAATTCAGTCATACATAACTTTTCAAATTACTTTATGTACATCTAAATTAATTTTTTTTCAATTTTGTTGTATCACTTTTGTTGCGGCGCTCCCGTGGCCGTGGTGCCCTCCAAGCCACCGCTTACGCGGCGCCCCCCAGACTGTGGCCCCCTGTGGGTCGCCCCACCCACGCGACGGCCCTGCGTAGTAGTCTAAGAAAGGCTCGAGTTTATTATATTCTAGAAATGATTCACTATCCTTTTTAAAGCATTTCGCTGCCAAAGGGACAAAGTAACTAATGGTCAAGCTCTGGGATAATTTGTTCGATGATTTCAAAACATACCCGTTTGATTTCAGGTTGGTCTTCTTCACTAGTTGGAGTGTCTCTTTGGTTTTGTCCCAAGCTGGAATATACCACATCACTTTGTAACTTCATAGGGATAGTTATTTTCGTTTCTTTTTCCTTTCTTGAGACCACTCTATCCCACATTTTACGCTTGAAGATTTTGCTTTGACAATAATCTTGTTGACTGCCTTGTCAGTTCTTGTATCAACAAATCTTTTACGAGTGGCTTTAATTAGGGCCACTGCAGCTGACAAGTCCAAATCTTTTTATTGAAGTTGTTGGACAAAATATACGTGGTTCCTAAAATGTTTTCCATTGCATGAAGATAGAAAATAAAACTGTTTTGTTGAATTTGCACACTTAAACCAAGTGATTCAGATCTGACCTTTTTTCCTTCACCTTGCACGGTCAAAATTACTTGAAAAGTTTGTCTGACCTCCTTAAACAGCTGTACCAGTAAAATCACCTTGTAGGAACTCTTCTTTCCAGTTCTGTCCTGCTAAGGAAGAAAACCGTAACTGCAGTCTGGGTGATTTTGAGATACAGCTGGTTTAGTGTTTTTTGATGATTCTTTATTCTCATTCATATATATGTTTTCTTTAGAATCTAAATATAACTTTATTTTTAACCTCAGGATATGTATTTTATTTAAATACTTGTAGTTACTGTAAGTCATTTTAGTGTCTTCTAACCAAGAAAACCGTAACAGTTCTCTAAGCTTACAGTATCCACAATGTAGTTTTCTGGCTTAAAATCTGCAGATACTGTTGTTTGGCTTAAAAACCAGTTGTTCATTCAGTAGTTACGTAACATAACATCAAAATATTTGATATAGCATAAGGTGGACTATGTCAGGAATAATCCTTGTGTAAAGGATTGTTCATCTGCATAAATTCACTGGTTCATGGTTCACTGGTATTATAAATAAATGTTGGCTATATGTCTGAAATTTACGTCTAAGGGTTGTCCATTTGTTTGCATAAATTCGACAAAGTAAAATCACAGCAGCATATAAACACTTTCTTCATAGTTCAGTCATCAATTTCTGTCACAAGGTCAGGTTCATCTCTTGTTTGAAAGTTCAGCCTAAACTCATGCCAGTTTTGGGGCATAAGAGGAACCAGTTTAGAGATTATATCTGCTTTTTTGAGCTGGTTAATCTCCCTTTCGCTTTCCCTTATTTCTGGTTTAGGGACTGATTCCTTTTCAAGTACCCCGATTTTAGAATTGACACTTCAATACTTTCTTCTACAGACCTCTTTTTGAATCAGAGATCCAAACTGCCTCTCATAAAAACTACCTGAACCAAATCACTCAGGTAAGGCCGGGGATATTACTTCATGATTTTATATAGGGACAAAAGTCAAAAGGTAAGAAAGAATCAGTTGTTTGCCGACTTTTAACTTCAACCTTCCTAGAACACGATTTTTGCACACACTCTTCAAACTCTGCGAAGTCATAAACTTTCCTTTGTTTTTTACCTGTAAAAAAAGTTTGTGTTAATTGAAACATATATATTTAAATTAATATCAACACCAAGTGCAATAAATATTTATGCTTGTATAAAAATTTTAAAATAAAAATTTACTTTTTACATGCCTTATTAATTAGCCTAGAAAGGTATCTATGAAAGTAGACGTTCATACCGGTTGAGTGACTTGGTGGTGGAAGTGGTCTGCAGACATGAAGGTGTGACCAGGCTCTAGGTAACTGAGCTTAATTGAAGTTGCTTGAATTTAATTGGAGTTTACTGCTCCTACAGGGTGGGAAAACAGGGCCCAAATTTTGTTCTGGCTAGAGCATATGTCAAGCCAGGTAAAAATTTTTTTGCATCTACGTTTAATTCAAGGAAGTCTTGCATCGCACACTCGCAATATCCTCTTTCTTTCTCCCAGATATTCCCTCATGCCACAAGCATGCAATTGGCTCAAGTTTTTGCTTTGTTCCAACAGGGACAAATGATCGCCACTAGCCATCACTTGCTGTGAAAGTGTCTTTTCCTTCCAGTTTTCCATGAAGAATTATTGCCTTCTCCTTTAAAATTGGACTGCTTATCTATTCGACATTAAATTCTCTACAAATGCTGTAGACAGATTCGCCCTTATCCAGGCGCTCTACAGTAGGATAGCGAGTTTCTGTTCCATTGAAACAAAAGTATGTTTTAGTTTTTCAGACATTTTAGAAAACATTTTTCTCGAACACACTTAACACACTACAGGTATATGAACAACTTGTAACTCATTCTACAGTACTAGGTAACGATGTTTACTTCAATGACAATGGGGCGAAAACTAAACTTTTCACGTTGAATCCAGTCAAAGTTTAGTCACTAGTGGCGCGACAATGTAGCTGACATGACTCATGCTTCTGATAACAGCCGAACTATCCGGCGCCCGATCCAACCGCGGCCAACAAGAGGGAGTTCCACTCATTTCTCAGACCGGCTGAACCATCCGGCGGCCGATCCAACCGAGGGCAAATTAGAGTGAGTCTACTTTATCTACATACACATTTAATTATGGCCAGTTTTAGTATTTTCTAATTTTAAAATACAATAACTTAGTCTAAACAAAATAAGTTACGTGACTATTCCATGAATGGCATAACTGCAAGTACATAAGTAACAATGCATTTAAATGTGATAGAGGCAGTGATAATCAGAGCTTACCTGTTGCTTAGCAGAGAGTCCAACAGTCACCTAACAGATGGGAGGTATTTCTGGAAGAAACCAGTTTACCGGTATTGCTGCAAACAATATGACTGCACCATCTAATGATTTAAAACTGAAAACTAACCCAAGTAGTTCCATAGCGTAGTTGCTCATAGAATGTGTTGGATTCAAAATCCTGATTTGGCAAAATTTGCAGATAGGCGGTATTGCATGTTAAGTGACGATAGGCAAGTCCATGAAAATTATTTTAATGCCGTTAAGTATTTCTGCAAAGTAATTTCAATCAAGAGTGCTTTTTGGGCTTCATTTCGTACTGCGTCGTTTCAGCCACAATAAATTATGAGGTTATCTTCCGCTTGTAGTTTTCCCCATCAATATTTTCCACATCACTTGTTCTGCTAAACCTCCAGGTCTCAAAAAGAATAAGAATAAGAATAAGAATATACTATTTATTTCCAAAATTACAAATTACAAAAATTACAATCGTGGCTGTAAAGCAAAGTACAAAGGAAAAAAATCCCCACAAAGACTGTACATCTGCGTGTGGGGAGAGTCTTCTCCGTCGCTCACCACTTCACAGACAAGATAACAAAATAAACAAATAATTACTTAAATAAAAAGAAGTATTTTTTTTGCCATATTGTTGGCAAAAAAAAAAGACTGAACATGAACAATATTTGAAGTACTTGAATGAGGGTGCCAGTACTGAAGTAGTTTGGTATTGTTAGCCTAATTTAGTTTTAGAATTGTCATCGACTTTCATTATGCCCTGTACTGGGATCTGATGAGCTCTTCGGCAGCATCATCGCTCAGACCGAGAAGCCAGCGCCCGATCTTTCTGCTGAAAACCGTGACACTGTCTCCCTCCCATTCTCTTATCTGTATGGGGAGATTAGTGTGTATAATGTGGGCTAGATAGTGAGGGGTAAGAAGCTGTGCTTTATTGTTCAATTTGGGAACGGAGATGCCTATGTGTGTTCTAGATCTAGTGTCATAAGAATGTAGCGAATCGGAGAAAATTTTGCTTTTATTATTTTTTGAAAAGGTTATAACTGTTTTTAGGAATAGTTTCCTGATGTTAAGGACTGGAAAATTTTGAAAAAGTAGGTAGGTGGGGTATCTTTGGTCTTTTTTTAGTATGTGTTTAATTATGGATTTCTGGGTAACAGCAAGAGGAGCCAAGACAGAGGCAGACGCAGCCCCCCACGCAAGTATCCCGTACTGTAACAGTGACTGGACATACGCAAAGTATACACACCTGCAATGGTCCACAGACAGCACACAACCAAGCTGTGAAAAAGCGAAGATCATTTTTCTTAATCTATTGTTGACGTAATCAACATGTGGAGCCCAGCTAAGTTTGTAGTCAATTATGACCCCAAGGTATTTGTAATTTTCGACTTGCTCAATGATTTCACAATGGCACGGCGCTGTCCATGGACCCCCGCAGCCGTGCAACCTGAGTACTCTATGGCCCGGACCACTGTCGCATCTAAAGTAAATGGGCAGACATTTGGTCTTGGACACATTTAAGGATAGTATGTTGTGGTCAAACCATAGTTTGAGCTTGCCCAAGTCGGAGGACGCCCTGTCATATACGGCGTCCCAATTTGGCCCGGAGGAGACTAGAGCCGTCAAAAAACCAAAAAACCAACTGCATCAAAAGATCTAGAGGACTTATTTAAGTGAATAAGTCTCCACTTAAGGTCGATTGTGATTGTCATATTCTCCCATGTAATCAGGTCATGTCATCAAATGACGTCACTTAGGCTACGTCAGCTTTAAATACATCACTACGGTAACCCTAAGTGTCTTTAAATACCTAGATTCCTTATATATTTGACATCATTTCTTGGTGAGCAATTGCAATGATTCCCTACTACTATTACCGATTCTCCAGTGCAATGATTCTCTATTGTCAGTGCAACCACAGAAAACAATTCACAGTGCGTAATGTATGTTAATGTGCGGTATGTTAACTGTTGATACCTTAGCCGAACAATTTTTAGCTTGTCGTCATTTGAAATCTTAACTTTGGTGTTCAAGTCTCCACCCTCTCCACTCATTTGTTTGTCAATAACTTCTGTTGTCAATCCAAAAAACCAACCTTGAAATAAATAATACATATATTTTTTAAGTTACAAACTGTCTTACTCCTTACTTCTCCCTCGTTTTAATTGACCACATGGTGGTGTGAGATAAGTCAAGAATTTCAAAGATTAAATATACATCAAAATAAACTCATAAAACTACACTATATCTTAATACTGTCCTGTACTGTTTTGATATCTAAAATACAATTATTCTGTATAATAATGTTGAACCAGTCTTTAGGATTGTGGTAGTGAATAACATTTGGTAAAGAGATTAACATTTTGTTTCCTATTCAAATATTTAGTATATGAGTTGATTAAAAAAATAGAAACAGGGAAAATACTCTTCAGTTGTTTAAAAGAAATTGTGTTTAGTATTAAATACCAGACTACAGAGAGTATACACTTACATTGATACGATTGTAAAATACTCTATATCTTACACTTTTCCAAAGATTCTTCAACGATGATAATTCCTGAATCATACATTTTAAAACAGACATCTTTATTGGTTCTGCCCAGAACTGCACTCACCAGTATATGTTGTGACTAGAACTTCATCAAATCCGTTATTTCCCACCACGCCTCCTTGGATGGCTGTTACGCTTTCAGTGGAAACCTACAAAATATGATAAATACCTTAGTATCATCTATACTATACTATCTACATACCATACCTTAGTATTATCTATATTACCCAATCGAGATCTACAAACTTTTGCTGAATGATTATTCTTCTTACAGAAATGACAAACTGCCCCATAATATTTACACTCACGACTATAGTGTCCTACTCCTACATAACAACAGTCACACTTCTTATCACTTCTGTTGTTAATCCCACGATTAAACTGTGTCTGATGGAATGTCTGTGCTGCCTGCTTCTTTATCCCATGCTGCTCTCCATCCCTTGGCGCTGATGCTGCTGCTCCCTTTGGTCGGACTGTCATTTTCTGTAGCTTACCGCTGATGTCTGCATTGATTGAAAGTGATGCTGCGTCTTTCTCTGATGTCTCGACTGAAGCTATCATCGATACTGCCTTATCGAAGGTCAGGCCGGTCTCTGCTAGTTTTGTATGTTCATTACGAATTCCGCCTACCACTCTGTCTCTTTGGTACTTGTTTAGATTGTTACCTAAATCGCAATGAGTTGAAAGTTTTTTTCAAACTTGCTACATACTGAGCCATAGTCTCTCCTTCACGCTAATTCCGCTGACTAAACTTGTAGCGCTCGGTGATTGCATCAGGTTTTAGATACAGGTGGTCACCAATCAATTTCACAAGTTTGTCGTAAGTCTTCGTCGATGGTTTTTCGGGCGTACACAAATCCCTTCGTAAGTTGAACGTTTTTATACCCACTACTGTCAACAGTGTACACACTTTTCTATCCTCCTTAATGTTATTACACGTTAAAAATAGTTTGAATCTCTCAATATACGCCTCCCAAGTCTCAAAACTAGAGTAAAACTCCCCTAAACTTCCTATTATCCCAGACATATTAGATTCTGGTCTCGACGTCAACGTGGTCCAAAATGGCGAGGCGTCACTCGTCCCGTCGTCTTGATGTTGATGATCCGTATATGCAGATCTGCACACAATATCGCGCTACTAGCAAAATACTTTACATCTGCGCTAAACTTGCCGCACAACTATATGTTGTACCTAGTCGCCTTGCTAAGCTTTGGGGTAACCTAGGTAGAAATAACAACACGGTTATTAGACTTATGACGGTCCAACATGGTCAAGGAAGGAGTCCCGATGAACGAGATGAGATACCGGAAAAAAGAGTCAGGATAGAGTATGATGGAGGAGGTGAGAGGCAAGCGTAAGCTCCTCAGGGAGGGGGAGCTGTCTATGACAGCTCCTCCTCCAAGACCGCTGTGAGTCGACTTTGTTCAGCAAAGTCGTACTGTGCTATGCACAGCCTGCAAGGGGTGCCTCTGCACTCGCTGAAGGCAGCGGATCTAGCGCTGGCTGTGTCGTGACTAGACAGCCCTAGGGTAGGGAGCGGCTGCTCTAGTACTGGCCTTGGGCGGAGGTGACAATCACCAATCCGGCCAAGGCCCAGATAGCTAATGTTACCGCCAACTGTTACAGGTATGTGTGCAGCTGTGACAGGACTGAGCTGGAGACGATGAGGGGTCCTACCCCGAAAGGGTCCAGTCTTGGATATTAGCAGGCGTAGTGAGTGGGTCACGGTTCGGCTGCTAAACTGCTAACTTTTTTGCTTTCTTGTTTTAGTAATGGCTGAAAGTAAACGAACGGAATCATTACCCCAGGTGGGTACCTGCTCAAGCCCACTCCTCCTTTTTGGAGGACAAGCCCATGGATTCTGGGGAGGGCAACGATCAGCTTTCCTTTAACAATGATAATGTTACTGTGCAGAACACCGCTATGGAGACGGAACCTGGGGAGATCCTGGACACGC
The DNA here is from genome assembly GCF_028750875.1 of Macrosteles quadrilineatus. Lineage (NCBI taxonomy): Eukaryota > Metazoa > Arthropoda > Insecta > Hemiptera > Cicadellidae > Macrosteles > Macrosteles quadrilineatus. Next base: position 87,753,190 of record NW_026542595.1, read on the forward strand.
CAGAGGTCTTCTCGAGAAGTTCCTTAACAGCAAGAACTCCACCCAATTCATCTACTGATGTGCTTGAGCTTTGCCACAGGTTAGATGCAGACCTGAATAAGCCACTAAACACCAGCAGTGCTGGCGACTCTCCATCTCTGGCGGATGTTTCGTCCGACTCTGAGATCACTTTTACAGTTATGACCAAAACTGAGTACAATATGTCTGTTAGAGAAAGGAAAAAGGCTGAGGGCACGTGGATCCCTAACAGACAGTGGAGAAAGAGGAAGCGAGAGTCCTTGAGTTCTCCTGGGGAAGGTTCAGGCGTATCACCGATGCGTAGAACCGGATCCGATAGTAACCCTGGGTCGTCTCAAAATCCTCCTTCTAAGAGAAATAAAAACTCTAATCAATCAGCAGATGGACTCGTTGCAGGAAAGGCCAGCTACAGAGATCAGCTTGTGGGTCACAAGTTGGCAGTAGCTCCAGCGGCCTATCCCGATGCGAGATTCTCTGTTGAGGAATGTGATTTGTTGCAGGACAAACTGATGGAGTTGGTGTTTGGTGATGATGGCGCCAACATTCCTCATCAGTTTGAAAAAATTTACCATGAGAAGGGTGCTCTTGTCGTAACTTGTGGTAATTCTGAAACAACTGACTGGCTAAAGAGGGTGGCACCGAAGCTGGCGCTGGGAAGTGAGGGGAGTATGGAGGTCATTGTAGCAGACTATAAGGATCTGTTGCGCACGACCAAAGTGCTCCTACGCACTGACAGGCGCTTGGCCAAGGTCGAAGCCTCTAAAGTGTTTGTTCAGATTGAGCGGCAAAATCCTGGTGTCACGACAAAGGACTGGCGCGTCATTGGTGGGAAGAGGAAGGATGATCATCGGATTCTTGTTCTTGCTATTGATGAAATGAATGCGCAGGTTCTGAAAGATCGTGGCTGGATTATCTATCTGGGTCTGGGGAAAATACAGCTCAGAGTTATCTCTGGTGCTCCCTCTGATGACTCAGGTCCTTCAAGCGAACCTACAACACAGTAAGGCTGCCACGGCTGTGTTCTGTCTGAGCACGGTTAAGCAGTCCTTAGATTATGCCTTGATTCAGGAACCCTGGATCAATAATTTTAGAATTGCGGGGATGGGAACTATAAAGGGTAGCATCTTCTCTGCATCTGTACCACACCCTAGAACTTGCATTTGGGTTAAAGAGGGGCTAAAATGTAATCCAGTTCTAGAGCTTTGTTCGAGGGACGTAACAGTAATTAAGACTGTATGTACTAAATCCAACATAAAACTGCTGCTGGCCTCTGTTTACATGCCACAGGGCGACGATGGACTGCTCCCATCGGCCGAGGTCAGAAGATTGGTCGACCTCGCACACGAGTCTGGATCCGAACTCGTGATAGGCTGCGACTCCAATGCCCATAATACGGCCTGGGGATGCAGGGACACTAACAACCGAGGTAGGTCACTTCTAGAATACATAGCTTCTTGCGGCCTACTTGTTGCAAATGTAGGCTCAGAACCAACTTTTTTAAGCAGGATAGGCCAATCAGTAATTGATCTTACCCTGTGTTCGGCGGGTATGGCTGACAGGATTATTGACTGGTCAGTGTCCCTTGAGCCATCCCTGTCTGATCATAGGCACATTGTCTTCGGGTTGGGGAATTTCTGCGGCGAGGTTCGCTTATTCAGGAGCCCAGTTAAAACCGACTGGGCATCCTTCAGAGCTGATCTTCGGGGCAGAATTGCCTCGAACCTGAACACATCTCCTATTAACACAGTTGATGCGCTTGACGAGGCGGCAGATCGTCTAACTAGGTGCATAGTTACATCCTTTGAGGATAATTGTCCTTTGAGCAAGGGAAAGAGCAACAGGGCTAGTTGGTGGGGTCCTGAACTTGCCTCTCTTAGGAAGAGAGTAAGGGCCCAATTTAGGCGAGCAAAGATAACCAATAATTGGGATACATACCATACAACTCTCACAGAATATAACCATGCAGTACGTAAGGCCAAAAGGCTCTCATGGAAAAATTTTTGTGGAAATTTAGAGAGTATCAAGGATACTTCTAGAATACATAAGGTACTTGTTAGAGACAGGCATGTTACTTTGGGTGCCGTTGAGGGACCGGATGGTGTAATGGCTTTTGAACCTACCGAAATACTAAAGGTTATGGTAAAAACTCATTTCCCTGGTTGTATTGTTTCTGAAGTGCAGCAGGAGGAGGTGAGTCCAGAGCGGCCTAACCTGGGCCGCCGTGCCACTCATTCTATGTGGAGCACTGCTTGCCGCATAGTCACCTTCAGCAAGGTAAGATGGGCTGTTGGCTTATTACGACCCTTCAAATCGCCGGGTCCTGATGAGGTAAGACCTGTTTGTTTGCAGGAGGGTCTTGATACAATTATACACCCACTCTGTAAACTTTTCAGAGCCAGCTTAGCGTTAGGACACATTCCCTTAGGGTGGTGTAATTCGCGTATCGCATTTATTCCTAAACCAGGAAGGGATAGTTACACTGACCCTAAGTCATTCAGACCCATTTCTCTATCTTCTTTCTTTCTTAAGATCCTAGAAAAGTTGGTCTCAAGATATATGATGGATACAGCTCTTAGGACACATCCTTTACATATTAATCAGCATGCGTATGTCTCAGGAAGATCATGCGAGACTGCGTTGCACCAACTTGTAAGCAAGATTGAGAAAGCTCTAGAGAGCAGTGAAGTGGCCCTGGGTGCCTTTCTCAATATTCAAGGTGCTTTTGACAATACTGGTACTCCAGCGATTCTTAATGCGGTGAGAGCAAGAGGTTTTCACGGTATAATATGTAGATGGATTGAATCCTTGCTTCTCAGTAGGAAGGTTAGGCTCTCACTCCACAATGATACGATCGAGGCAAGAACTACTCGAGGATGTCCTCAGGGGGGGGGGTTCTTTCTCCTCTACTTTGGAATTTGGTAGCAGACGACCTTATAAGGACCCTCAACGAAAGTGGGGTTTTCGCCTTAGGTTATGCTGATGATGTTGCAATCCTTGTGGTTGGAAAGTTCCACGGAACCATAACTGACCTTATGAATAGAGCTTTAAGGGTAGTGGACCGTTGGTGCCAGGAAGTTGGGCTCTCTATAAATCCCAGGAAAGTTGTAATGGTACCCTTCACAAGAAGGAGGAAACTGGACGGGATCGGCCCACTAAGACTGCAGGGTACTGTAATAGAGCTGCAGAATCAGGTGAAGTATCTTGGTGTAATTTTGGACAGATCACTTCACTGGGGACCACACCTTCAAAAAGTCATTGAGCGTGGCAAATGGTCCCTTATGGCATGCAGGCGGATGGTAAGTGGCACATGGGGGTTACAGCCTAAACTTATGCACTGGCTGTATGTATCTGTTGTTCGACCCGCCCTTACATATGGTTCGCTTGTGTGGTGGCCAAAGATGGAATCAACTATAGCTGTCAAAGCTTTAGCAGGAGTTCAGAGGCTTGCTCTTATTATGATAACTGGGGCAGTAAGTAGCTGTCCTGGAGCGGCACTTGACTGTCTGCTTGACATGCTACCTATTGACATTTATATTAAGGTGGTAGCAAGTAAAACAGCCCAACGCCTTAGATGCGAAAACTTATGGATAGCCTCAGGGAACAATAAAGGGCACTCTAAAATTGTTCAGGTGGTACATAATGATGAATTGGACTTACCTTCAGATCACATGTCCAAAAAATACTCCTTTGGAAAGCCTTTCAAAGTACTAATACCAGATAGGAAGGATTGGTCTGGCGGAAAAGGACCCATACCCACAGGTGACTTAGAATGCTATACTGATGGTTCTAAGATCAAAAATGGGGGCACTGGAGCAGGTGTGCATTGGATGAATGGAGGCACTGGTATTTGTCTTCCAATGGGGGTGTACCCAACTGTCTTTCAAGCGGAGGTCACTGCCATTCTAGTTTGTGCTCAAGAACATCTTAACAAAGATATCAGAGACAAAACAATCAATATCTTTACTGATAGTCAAGCGACCTTAAAAGCATTAAACTCTTACGAATTCAACTCCAGGCTCGTGTGGGATTGTCTTGCTTCTGTGTCTGAGTTGGGTAGGAGAAATGACCTTACGCTTTGCTGGGTACCAGGACACTCAGGCATTAAAGGAAATGAAGCTGCAGACAGATTGGCAAATACTGCCTCTGCGACATCATTGTTAGGCCCGCAACCCTTCTGTGGCATCTCACGAAACAGTGTATGTTCTGCGATTGCGTCATGGGCCAAGGAAAAGCATCGCAAACGCTGGGTCGATGTTCCCCTTCTTAGGGTCAGCAAGCTTACTCTGTTTAGGCCTTCCAAAAAGGTTGCCTGTGACCTCTTGAGACTAGACAGACGAAGAATTAAATTAATTGTTGAACTGATAACTGGTCATGGAAGATTCAGGAAACATCTACAACGGATGGGCTTATATGATGGTGAACCGATCTGTAGGTACTGTGATAGGTCAGAAGAGACAGCTGATCACTTACTCTTTGATTGTATTGAGCTCTCTGACGCTAGATCGATAACTCTTGGAAATATGGCTAGAGGTAGATTTCTTCCTGAGGATGAACTAATTGAGAAGCTACAGGCATTCATTGGGCGCCTCAACTTGTAGGTCAACAAGAAAGCAATTAAGTATCTGGGGTGCGCAATAATTCGATTTCGGATGAAGTGCTTTAAGGTCTCGACCTGCCCCTGTCAGATAAGATAAGATAAGAGTATGATGGACTGGCTGCTCAGGACCCTGGGTAGGAGTGGGGATAGGCTGTTGGCCAATCACATTTATTTTGCGATATAGATTACAGTAAGCCATTGATTACATTGTACAGTTTTTGTTACTATAATAAATACATTACAACTAGGAGGAAAGGCTGATTTTGTTCATTAGTGATTATTATTTATTCGGTTATTAATTGAGTAAATAACTTCTTGTGGTCATCAATTCGTATGACAGGAGTGTTTCCTTCACACAAAGACTTGAGGTCCATGTATCTCGCATTTGGGATACTTTGTCGGGACTTATTCAGGGGCTTAACAGTGAGGTCCCTAATGTTTGGCACTAAGCACAAAAGTACACTGTGCGGGTAAATCTTCCCTCCTTTGAACACACCTAGCGTCTTTGTCGTAGAAATCTTGATCCATCAGATGTTCGCTTGTCAGATTTTGACAGTACGCGAATGACGTTGGTAATCTTTTTCGGTCGTTTCGGTGATGGTCCAGTATTTGGAGCGAGTGATAGATCCAGGATGTCCAGTCTGAAGTGGTAGAGGGACTTCTTGGAATCTGGATTGGTACACTGATAAAGTTTGTAAGAGTTAATGATTATCCTCTGGATGACGAGCAGAAAAACTTGTAACGAGTTATTTTTCCTAGGGGGGTATATTTTCGCTATTTGGCCGCGTACCGATTGTAGAGGTAAGCAAGCGGCGGCGGCGAACCTAGCTAGCGCCCTTTGACCCGGCTTATCAGTTCGGATAAGCCTGGGATATCCTAGATCTTCAGGACTGTATAGGACGGACATTCTAGTCGTGGATCCCGTGCAGTGAAGAGCGAGCGTTTGTCGAATGAGACGTGGAGTGTTTTGGTGACATCGGTGTCATGTGAGATTGGTGCTCAAGGAGTGAGTGTCGGCATTCAAGTTGGGTAGTGAGACAGTGACCCACTTGCGGTGAGTGGACGACGTTTTATTATATTTTGGTTTAAGAGAGTTAGAGAGTTAGAGTTGTAACCGTGCTGGTCAAAGCCTGACGGTAGTTAGGGTTTATTTATTAGTCAGGAATAATATCAAGGTATATTCCTGACGGTTCTGGGCAGGTGCTAGAGCGCAAATAATATAATTTAATTGACTGTAGTAGATATTATTTTGCGTTGTACCTAGAGTTAGTTATATTACTAATAACTCTGAGGCCCGACAAACCTAGGCTGCACGATTTAGCGTGCGTAGTTGGAAACACGTGGCCAGTAGGCTAGTAGCTAATATTATTAGCCTATTAACAGAAGCCCAGCTAAGTAAAATAAAGTTGGTAGTAGCAGTAACAGTAGTAGGGTTGTTATTGTTTATTCATTTGATTATTTTAATTTAACCTGAACAGCTTGTTTGGTAGTCCAACACGTTATCTTGGTAGCTTGGATAGCGGAGTACCGGCTGTCAGATAATATATTTATCTAGTGTTTGGAACGCATTTAATATTTATTTATCTGCTACTAAGTAGCTCAATATTTTAATAGTGCAATTGCCATTTAGTTTTGCTTGTTTGGTTTGGTATTTATTGAGACCAGCTACTAGTGGTGTAGTCACTCTACCTATAGTGCACTTGTATTGTTATCTGGTATTATTATTGAGTGAACTGTTTGATTGTTAGCTTGGGCAATAGAGTTGTGTATTGGATTATAGTGGCCTAGTAGACCCCGCCTGGTGATAACTCGCGTTGTGGTTTTTATTGGCAAGTCGTCGTGTAACTCACTGTGTTTTAGGCACTCTGGGCTTAACTATAGGATAGTTAGGACGAAGCCCGAGTTGCGTAGTCAGCAACGACCCCCTAGGAGAGTGGAGAATCGGCGTAGGCCTGGTAGTGATTATTGCACGTTTGTTTTGGTGACTTGTTTTTGACTTGTTCACAGTGCCCGTGTATGAACCAGTCCTATACCGGTTAGACCCGGCTTTTGGCCTAGTGGTTTCCCTGACCTTATCGCAGACCCTGGAACTTTACCCAGCCATTGTAGGCTGAGCTATCCCCGGCAAACGTTTGCGATTGCGACTGCACTTTTAATAATTTTTTTTCAGTGCAGAAAGTAGCGTCGCAAACTTTCTTGTACCACCTCAAGCTCTTGTGGTCACAAGGATAGTATGAGATGAGTTGATCGTTCCTGTCAACTCCCTTCATGTGGGCATTGTGCTGCACTATAGGGAGTGGCTTCTGTTGCTGCACCTTCCGTTCATTTGTGGTTTTCACAGTTTGGTTTTTTAATATTCAGTCGACATGTTGAGAACTGAGCGTTTGTCATGCCACTTTGGGAATAAGACCCCTTCAGCATAAAGCACGATATGCTCACCTTGTTTGAGCTTAGTAGATGTCACCTAGTAGAGAGTGTTTACGAGTCTATTGTACAGTAACTGTGCATTTGGTCCTGTTTGTGAGCAGAAAGGACGTTGAGTGGGAAACTCATATAATAGTTGTCCATATATATGGAATGGCCAGCATTTAGTTTATGTCGCATAAGAAGCTTCACTACTTTGGCAGCATGCCCTTTCCCAACTCCCCTCCTTTGCCAGAATGTGTCTTTTCTCTTTGATGTACTGCCTGAATTGCAGTCTTCCTCGCCATAGGATAGTCCCTTCATCCAAAGACAGTTCTTTCCCAAGGTAATATACAGTATCCATTCTGGTGTTGAACTCATCAATCAGGAGTCTTATCTTATGTAAACGATCTCTCTGGCAATTTACAGCATCTTCTTACTGAAATGCAGGCATCGTAATAGTCTGGGCGTCAGCTAGGGGGACCTGGAAATTTGGGTGGACAAAGGTTTTTGACTCATTCTGACTCAGTTTTTTGCGCTGATTACGAATATGCCGGGTGCCACCTTGGCACCCTTGGGCAAACGCCGCCATATTGGAAAAATGGCGGCCAAAACTGGTTTTTCGATAAATACTTGAAAACGGTTAGTTTTAGAGATATTTATGTGGAGACATAAAATGTAGAGCGTAAAAAACTACACAGAAATGATATCAACACTTTTTTGGTAAACCTCACGGTTTTAGCACAATTTGTGAAATTGAAGTTATTATTAACATAAAGTTGTAATTTAGTGCCAATACCTATGACATATTACATTCATTCTTCAAAAAACAGAATTATATTATGCATTGCACATTTGTACAAGTAACCTTTGTAAAAAATAATTGTTATTAGTGCCTTCAAACCCCCCCTCCCCTCGCCACACATCACACTCGCCCCTTTACACTGAACATTCTCGTATTCCCCCAATCTGTAGGTACAGTGAGAATCTCCCGGTTTATTTTAAGCAACAATATTATTGGTGTGATGAAAAAAAAAAAATACTGGTAAAGTTACAGATTTATATTTAAGTAATGTAAATAATGGAGTTATTGCATATAACTGAGAAGTCGCTCGAGGTTTTAGCTTGAGTCATAAGTAAAGGCATGCTGTGGGTTTGACGTAAGCAATTCTATGTAGATAAGAATGTATCGATCGAAATTGTCACTTACAGCTTGTATAATTCCATCTTTGCAGTCTCTTATACCCCTTAACATTGGAATTTTAGTAGCTGCAACAGCCGCTGATGCTTTAAACCGCCGATCATCACTGTATATACAGGTTACACCAAATTTGTGTAGGTAGTTCATTGATCGGTTTCTTCTTATTTAGCAGTAATGATAATGCTATTTTAATTGTGGTGTTTTGTTTAGTCATTATCGAAGTAACAAGGTTACCTATCATCAAGGAAGGTAGACCAGTACAAGCTCTTTTAAAAATGGCAACAATATCTTGCTGATATTAGATTCAAGGCTATCATAATTCAATTTGGTTTCATAGTTGTCTCTGTTAACTGTGCGTGATGTAGTTTCTGATTCAATTTTCTTTTTTACTTTTCCAAAACTACATTCTCCATCTTCATCAGATAATGCCAGTTTCATCGCAAATGTCATTTGATTTTTAAACGCAACTATGTTAGTATTTCCAGGAGAAATTAACACAATCAAGCTAGGTCCTACTATGCCTGTTATTTTTTTTACCAGAGTTTTACGTGTTATGTTTGACCCACCCTGGGATTTATAAAACTCAAACAGCTCTATTGAGTTCCAAACGCGTGATGGGTCTTCTTTCATTATATTAATAACTGATTTAAAAATAGTATCTTCACTACCAAGATTTGTGTTTGTGTAATTTATAGGTCTTTGTTTTTGGTGCAAAAAAACATTATGACTATCCCTATGATAACGTGCATCGGCTGCATGTAGATCTCCAATTACGCCATTGATTCGAACATTAATTTATTAGAAAACTCATCTTGCCTTAACTCACATGTTTCTAAAATTTATTGTTTAAAGTGGGCTTGTTCGGTCTATCAACAGTTCGGATTTGGGAATATGGTTTTCATCGGTCGGGATGTTTTAGATCAATTTTCAAACATTTTTCTCCACAGTACAGGCAATTTAGTCTAAAATCAAAGCTCTGAATATCTGATATTTTCAAACGCTTGGGTGGTGGAGGAACTACGGACCGGCTAATGTTTTAAATGCACGCTGAATGTGGGTCTTTGATATCTATGAGGAAGAGGACACACAAGATTTATGAAAATAATCGAGTAAATTTTCATCCAGGTATATGAACAACTCATCTTGTAGTTCAATACTTGCTGATTTAATTGATCAGACTCTTACAGGGCCTCCACTTATTAACTGTCCATTTTTTCCGCAGTTAAAAAGCAAGAATATTCCCTTCCCTTTGAGATAAGTTTTCATCCTCAATTGCACTTCTATTTTCCATCATTATCGTATTCAATTCATTGTTCCAATCTAGAACAAAACACATCAATTGGAATCTTCATTAACTTATAAAGACGTTCCACAAACATATACTGTGCCGGATCTGGGGTTTTTTTCGTCGGGGTGGTGGTATTTGGGGGAAGAGCACGGTAAAGTTTCGCCACACCATGTATATATATATATTTTTTTAATGCAAACTTTTAAATAGAAAATCATTCGTTCTAATATTCGATACATTTTTATTTGCCAATTTAATGTATAGGCCTATATTGATACATAATATATTATAATAGAACCTTGTACTAACTAGTATTACAGCTTGTCAATTAAATACCTAACAGAGTAAAAATTATGTAATAGTATCATCGTATTTATCTAGTCCTATAGGTAGAATAGCATATGTAGTTGGCAGGTATTTATAAGCAGGTTAAATCAATGACATAATGCAATAACATAAAAATCTAATTTTAAGATAATTTACCTTAGTAATTTCCAACCAAAGTATCCAACTACATATCACTTGTACACCACTTACAAGCAACTATCACAACTGTATTTGCAACTTTATTGAAGACTCGCATACAGAAATAGCATAATGGCCACGGGGTGGGTAACTGAGGGATGTTAGATGAAACTAACAATTATTTTAATTCAAAGGTTACTTGTACAAATGTGTAATGCATAATATAATCATGTTTTTTTGAAGAATGAATGTAATATGTCATAGGTATTGGCACTAAATTACAACTTTATGTTAATAATAACTTCAATTTCACAAAATTGTGCTAAAACCGTGAGGTTTACAAAAAAAGTGTTGATATCATTTCTGTGTAGTTTTTTACGCTCTACATTTTATGTCTTTACATAAATATCTCTAAAACTAACCGTTTTCGAGTATTTATCGAAAAACCAGTTTTGGCCGCCATTTTTCCAATATGGCGGCGTTTGCCCAAGACTGAGTCAGAATCAGTCAAAAAACCTTTGTCCACCCAAATTTCCAGGTCATCGTTAATTACAATGGGTCGACGCCCAGACTATAATAGGATCAAAAATCGGTCTCTGGACATTTGCTCTAGTACAAATTGGAAGTCAAAATATCTGGAATTATTCTAGTAATCGTTGAACCTATTGATCCTTAAACGGTCCCCATGTGTATCATTAGCCTAATGCAGGGACGTATTTAAGATTCTGCCGCCTCTAGGCAACAAAGCCCTCTAGGGGGAGTCGCCGCTCCCCCCCCTCCCGACCTCACTAATATCACCCTAATGGCCAATAGACCTACATGCCCTGTCAGCTGATTTTGTAGAAAAGAAAAATAATCGGTAATATTGCATGCTGCATTAACAAATTTAATAACTTTTTTGACCCCTTTTCAACGGGCGATTTTTGCGTCGTTTTTATGCAAAACATTCTGTCTTGGATAGACAAGGAATGCCACTTTTTTTATCTAATCAATATTGTTACAATCCAATTTTGCGGCGTAAAACGGCACACAACATCGTCTGTATACAATGGTTCTTATAACGCTTTTCATTGATCACTTTTAGTCAGATCCACTTGAGAGACGTGCTATTGGCTTTGATTTGAAATGAAAGAAATATGTTTACTTATACAATATTTTTATTTACAAAAAACACATGAATCGAAAAGAAAAATTACGTACTTTTACTGAAAGAATAATATACAATTTTAAATTAGTTAAGCTTGGTACAGTAGTAAGTAGTTTGTTCACACTTTCCTTCTTGATTGTTAACCTAGCAAAAGAATCAATAACAGAAGTCAAGTCCAGGGAGTTCAGCAGTTCTCCTTCAATATTTAAGACTGCTAGAGAACAAAGTCTTTCTTATAAAGATCTGTTTCTTAAATAATTCTTTACTCTTTTAAGGCAAGAAAACAATCTTTCAGCTGAACAGTTTAAAATAGCTGTGCTTGCATGGATCCGTAATGCTATCTCTACATTTTGAAACACTGACTGTAGATCTTTGTCTCTAATTTCCTTTAAAAGTCTTAGCGGAATGACTTTTTGAGGGGTTTTTGTTTCATCTGGACATTTGACCTCAAGTTCAAGTTCAATGTCAGTTTTGCTTCTAATCTTTGCTGGGGGTTTCAACTCTTTTACAAGTTTTGACTTGACACTTTCAATATAAGATTTAAAGTGTACAAATTCATCAGAGAAGTTATCTTCAATATCTGAACAGTATAAGTGGTGAAATCGATCCCCAGCCTCTCTTAGCTCACACTAAGATAGTATGAGCTGGGTCCATATTACATATGCCAGTTAAGCACTTGGTTCTTTTCAAATCGGCCTGGTAGCTGTTCATCTTAGAGAGTTCTTTAGCCTTTCTTTCAAAAAGTTCAAACTCATTTTGTGTCTTTGTAATAAGATCAACGAGAGATTCATAGAGGCATACAACAGTTTTTAAATCTGTTTCGACTGCTTCTAATTGTGCTGTGCTGATTGTAATTTCTTATTCGTTGCATTCAACCGATGGAGTATGAATCCCTAGGATTGTACGAGGGTCATCTCAAAAGTAAGTTACACCTGTTACACCTATTTCCAAAATAAATAAAAAAGCCAAATTTGATTTGAAAAGGGTATATTTTAAAAGATACATACATAGACTATTTTTCTACGTAGTCGTCATCTTTTTCAAGGCATTTTTGATAACGTAGCAACAGTTTTTTTAGTCCAGCATCATACCACTCTGCCGCCATTTTGGTTAGCCATTGTTCCACCTCCCGTTTCAGTTCGTCTTCGTTTTCAAAGCCCTTCCCGCCTAAATGCCGCTTCAACTCCGGGAAGAGATGAAAATCACTCGGCGCCAAGTCAGGAGAGTAAGGTGGATGGCCGAAAACATCCCATCGGAAGGATTCCAGAAGGTCTTGTGTTTGACGGGCGGTGTGTAGGCGAGCATTGTCGTGAAAGAAAAACACTGTTTTGGTCAACTTTCCCCTCCTTTTGTTCTGTATCCCCCTTCTCAGCTTACGTAGCACTTCCCAATAACGTTCAGCTGTAATTGTTTCCCCCCTTGGCAGGTAATCAATCAACAATACTCCCTTAGAGTCCCAAAAGATCGTTGCCATGACCTTGCCAGCTGATTTGACGACTTTTGCCTTTTTTGGAGTAGGCTCGTCCTTTCCCTTCCACACCATGCTCTGCCGCTTGCTTTCGGGGGTCCAAATGTGCACCCAAGTCTTGTCCCCGGTTACTATCCTGTTGAATAGGCCATCTCCCTCATCATCAAAAAATTGTTGGAACTGGAGAGCAGCATCAACCCTCTGCTCCTTATGCCTTTCTGAAAGAAGGCGTGGCACCCATCTTGCACAGACTTTTGACAAACTGAGATCGTCCGAAATGGACATTTGGAGGAAGCTGTGTAATGATTTCATCCAATGTCAAGCGCCGGTCGGTTTCAATGACCTTGCGGACATCTTCAACAACAGTCAAAGCGCGGGAAGTGGACGGGCGGCAACTTCGTTGTTCATCGTGTAACGATTTTCGTCCATCAATAAACGATTGACGCCAGCGGGAAACCATTGGCCTAGACATCACATTTTCACATAAACACTGCACAATTCTCGATGAATTTCACCTGCATTTTTATTCTTTGCAGTCAAAAATCTAATTACTGCACGGATTTCACAATCGGCGGTGGGAACAAGTGGTGTCTCCATGATGGCCGGAGCGATACTGGAGGGGCGAGTGCCATAGGCGGCCGCGACGTTTACAGTGTTGCCACTACATCCAGACGAAAATTCCCCGCGACTCCCAGCTTTCTAGCGCTCGACGCTGTGATTTAAAACAATTGTGTAACTTACTTTTGAGACGACCCTCGTACTAGAACTGCTGTCTCCAGGGTATTAATTTTCTTAAATAGACCGTTGGCCTCTGCACGGGTCAGTGGTTTTTGTGAAATATCTTCACCGATTGTTCTAAGGGCACTTCTTAAGATTTTATCCCAATGTTCCAGAAGTCCTTGGCAAGCTGTAGCCGGGGGGGATTGATTAAATTAAAGTGATGGGGTTGTTAAGTTAATGGTATGATATGGTGTGAGATATTGGTGGGAATTCGGGGAATCAGGAGGGAATAAACAGGGTAATGCTAATAGGTTAGGAATAGCTGTGTCTGGACCAAACTTATTTTTAGCGTGCTGAATCTGCTACAAATAAAATTAGGAAGTTTGCTGGGGACCAGAGGGACCTTTTACCCAGATCAGAACACCTGCCTAGCCAGCTTTGATTTACACTAATTTAACTAACTATCTAACTGTAGACCTGTCCTTCCAACTAGGAACTGAACATGGATAATTACTTACTAATATTGATGAGTGAATGATATAATATGTAAATTGAATACTGAATGTGAAATACGTATGAATTTGATAGATAACTATTAAGTTACATTCTGGGATCATGTGATTAAGTTTTCACACCCTTGGCTGCAGAAGGCAACCAACCCGCCTATGTTGTAATTTCCTTCATTTCAATAGTCGGGTGAGCCAGAAGGGCTCCCCGCTTTTTTCCTGACTTAGCCCAACATAATTACTAATTAATTCCTACATGAATATAATTAGAATAACTTATCCATTGCATCGGTAGAGAAGGTCACAATTTGCTGTTCCTATTGTCAGGGCGGTTGATGAAGAAGGAGGACAAGAGTGTAGGGAGGTGGGGAGAGAGCGTTAATGCAGTCGCGGCAGGCAACGAGTTGGTCATGCAGCCCGGCTTCGCAAAATGCACACACTATATAAACTAGCGTGTCGCTATGCGTCACAAAGCATCATCTCTTGCGGACCATCTTATGGTACTCAGACCTTTGACTTTTGAAGAGTCTTTTTGTGACTGTGCTTCTGCTTCTTGGTTGGTTGTCTTTGACATTTGTAGAACTTCCCATCACCATGTGGAATTGTGAATAAAGTATACAACTCCTGTAGAAGCAAAAAGAATGCAGAGCTTTCAAGACAACAATCTGCCGCATTAGTGCCAACCAGATTTAGAGCTATTCTAAGCTGATTCTAAGCTGTAGGGGAGTGAAAGTCTTGTGTTGTTAGGGTGGCAGCTCTCAAAGTGTCGGTGGTTATTAGCTTTTGTGTGTGCTGTTGTTGTGATGATTCCGTTAACATTTTCCACAGACACACCTAGAAAATTAACCAACCAGATTAATTAATTAGCTGTGGTTGTATCAGAAGTTTCCCATTTATTAAAATAGACAATATATCCTTTGTGAAGAAAGGGTTTGATTAGATCAAGTAACACTGTACACCGATTCACTTGCCACTACGTCCTTCATTTTATCAGATTCAACACATGTTTCGAAAACACAAGAATAATTTTCAGATAATGACTCAAAAAACCTTGTAAATTTCCACTCCAAATCGAGCTCTTTTCTTAGGACTAAGCTGTATTATACTTAAACGTGCTAGCATTTTATCATCTAAAGCTAATTATTTATCCATTTTATACATACAAAGAAATTTAGTCTTCAAATATCAGATTATAGGTCTTATCTTTAGGTTACAATTGCTTAGGTTTACAATATTCATGAAATATTACAGTATACATGAAATTAGTTGCTGCTTGGTCTTCTTTTCATGGTTTTAAACACATAAGATACCTTTAAATCTAAAATAAAATATTCTATAAAAACAATATAGGCTACATACATGTGAAAACCTCTCTGAAGGTTGGTTTAAGTCATCAGCATCATCAACAGGAATAGAATAGATCTGCACTGTCCCATCAGACCGTCCTACAAGCAAGTCTGGCACTCCGTCACCCGTCATGTCATAACAGTAGAGGCACTGAACACCTCCACGATGCTTGCCTGGCTCTATACGCCACTTGGCTGACACCCCTGCCCTGTAAACAACAAATCTATAAAACACAAACACAGTAGCCTATAAATAATATAAAAAACCACTACCACACCAAATCTCCAGAATTAGAGGGTTTCCATTTGCCTGATTGGATTTTCACTTAAATATATCCTTAAAAATGGAATTTTTATTCCCTACTTGAAAAGCATTAGTTTAACTAGTACTTAGGCTTGCTGCTACATGGAATTTAATAGAGTGTGTTTTTAGTAACATGTCAATAGACAATAGACAATAGACAAAAGACAATAGACAATTTTCTTTATTTGTGATTTCTTTAAGAAATACAATGGCGTCAGAAAAATTCAGAATGTTTAACATTTAGATTGTTTTAACAGTTTACAATTTCTTTTGTGTTGAAAGTTCATAATTGGTCAAAAAATTCCTTAAGGGAGTACACCGGTCGGTCCACAAGCCAGTCCCAGAGTTGTTGTTTGAATTGGTTTCCTGTTGCGTTCTTGAGGTTGTTTGGAAGAGAGTTGATGATTTTTCGGCCAATATAAGAGGGTTTTCTGCTGTATTGTGTAGTGTGATGGATCGGAAGGTTGTAGTCGGCCGCTTTTCTGGTGTGGTAGGAGTGAAAATTCTCATTTCTGGGAAGGTTAAGTTTTTTTGTGTACAGGACAACTCCATGGATGTAGAGTGCTGTCACTGTTAGGAGCTTAAGGGATTTAAATGCTTCCCTGCAGCTGTCTAAGCGCTCAAGGCCGGAGAGTGCCCTGACAGCTTTTTTCTGGAGTACCAACACTTTGTTGAGGTTTGCTTCTGATGTTCCTCCCCAAGATATTAAGCAATACCTTATATGCGATTCTATTACAGCATAGTATGCTGTCTTAGCTGTTTCCAGACCTCCTATCCATTTCATCCTCTTTATTACATGGACACCAGATGCAAGTTTTTTGGTCAGGTTGTGTATGTGGTCGTTCCAGGAGAGGTCTTCATCAATTGTCAGGCCCAGCAGTTTTGAGTTTTTTTCAACGGTTATTTCAGGAATTTCTTGGATTTGTTCATGTTTTCGGCTGAAATTTAACTGGGTTGTTTTTGATGGATTAATGGCCAGGTCATTTTGAAGGCAGTACTGCAGTGCTTTGTCTGTTGAGGATAAGATGTTGGAGTGTAATTCTTGTGGTAAGTCATGCATAAATAGAAGAGTTGTGTCATCAGCGTACATTATTGTTTCACAATTGTCATTCCTAATAAAATCTGGAAAATCATTGGTGAAAAGGATGAACAAAAATGGGCCCATGACTGAGCCCTGGGGCACTCCCCTGTTAATCGAAAGTTGTGTGGACCTATGTACAGATTTTCTCCCATTTGTGTTTTGCCGGATTTCGACAATTTGTGTACGTCTTTTCAAATAGCTTGCCACCCAGTCTTTGGCCATTCCCTCTATTCCTAGGGCTGTGAGTTTCCTTAGGATGAGATTATGGCCCAGGCAGTCAAAAGCTTTGCTGTAGTCAAGTAAGACTGTTGATACATATCTGCGTGCTTCTAGATGGTCAATGATTTGTTCGATTAAACTAGTTAGAGCTGTGGTGGTGGACCTCCCTTTGAGAAAACCATGTTGGTTTTTAGTGATGAGATCATTGCTTTCCAAGTGACTCAGCATTCTTGACAGAGCGACCTTTTCTATTACTTTTGAAAAGGTTGATATTAATGAGATAGGGCGGTAGTTTTCTTGTTTAGTGCGTGAGCCTTTTTTGTGCTTTGGGTATATTTTGTCTATTTTTAGGGCGGAGGGAAATTGTCCAAGGCTAAAAGATTTGTTTATTATGCTGACAAGTGGGGCTGCCAGTTGTTCGGCACAGTGTTTTACAACTTTTGATGGCACTTCATCTACTCCACATGACAGCTTTGATTTCAGTGAGGCTATTGTTGCTAAGACTTCTTTAATGGTTGTAGGAGTTAAAATTAGTGGCTGGACATTGCTTTGTGGTAGAAATAGTGGATGTGTAATTTTTTTGTTTTTGAATTGGCTTCTGTTTTTCTCTAAAGTGGAGTCTGCTATTTCTGCAAAATATTGGTTTAGCAATGTCAGTAGGGTTATCTAATATTTTTCCCTCTATTTCCAGCTGCAGATTTGGTTCTTCCTTCTGTTTACATTGTTTTTCTTTGTTGATGATCTCCCAGACAGCTTTGGATTTATTATCAGCACTTGTGATGTATTCTGCAGTGGCTTGTCGCTTGAGGGACCTGAGCTTTAAATCATATGTTTTCTTTTTTTCCGACATTGTTGTTTTATCATTTACATTCCGGTAAGCTCGTATTGGTGTAAGGCATCTAGAAAATCTTCTTTTAGTATTTTGACTTCTTCATCATACTGAACCTTAATTTTCTGTCCTTTCTGCTTAGCTCTTATTTTTTTGATAGGGCAGGCATGGTCCAGTATGAGCCTTACAGTCCTTTGGAATGCAGAGTATGCCTCTTCAGCATCAGGGGCATTGTGCACCTTTATCCAATTTTCTTTGGAGAGTTCGTCTTTCATGCTATCCAGGTTTTTTCTTGAAAAAAATATTTTTTGTGACATATCCGTTTTAGCAGTAACTTCACTCTGTATTTTGAGGGTACATGTTTGGCCTGTGTGATCTGCTATTCCAGCGTTAATTATAGCGAAATCTATAGCATTATCATGTGTATTTGTACAGATACAGTCTATAGAGGTTCTTGAATGGTTAGTGATTCTTGTCGCTGGGAGTGGTAGTCTTCTAACTCCAAAAGTTGACAGTTCCTCTTCAAGATAGTTACTACTGGCATTTTCAGTTAGCCTGTCTATATTGATATCGCCCATTAATACAACGGTCTTGGTGTCAGCTTGAAGTGACTCCAGAACTTCTGATAGGATGTCAATGGCTAACCTAGCTTGTCCCCCTGGTGGTCTATACATGCCAAGTAAGTAGAAGTTTTTGTTCTTTATCCTTATTTTCACTAATGCTGCTTCAAAAACTAACTCTAAACTTTGGTTGGAGATTTTTATTTCTTCTGCCTTGATAGCAGCAGTTTCCTGGATATAGATTGCAACTCCTCCCATTCTATGCTCTTCCCTGCAGGAATATGTGACTAGGTTGTACCCACTAATCTTAGTGAGTAATAACATATCTGAGCTGAGTCCATGTTCAGTAATCACCAAGATAGTGGGTTTGAGTTCACTCATTAGATGATTTATTCTTTCAATCTTTTTCCTAAGACCTTGAACATTTTGGTGAAAAATTGTGATGGAGGTTGTTTTATTTTGTGTAATAACTAAATGTCCCTGATTATCTCTTCTTTGTGCTTTGGGGTTTGTGTTTTGGTTGTTGTCATTCAGGGGGGAAGTTGATTCTATGTTTTGTCGTCTGTTTGTTTCTTCACACCTAAAAAATGGTTTAGGGTCTGATTTGAGTCTTTCAGTATTGATTGGTTATGTTGTTTACATTGTGGTAGCTTATGGTGTGAGATCCCATTTATGTACTCTATGTGTTGGTTTAAAAAGTCTTCAAGTGATTCATTTGGTTGTAGTTTTTTAGCGGTACAGGGAGGTCCTTTTTGTACTTTAAATGTCTGTCTGTTAGCAGGAAGTTTATCAATGATGGGAGATTCTTGTTGTGCACATTGAGTGGACTTAGGGCAAGGAGTAGACTTTAGACTGCTCTGGAGAGTATTTAATTTCGATTTTGTATTGTTTATGTTTATGTCCTTTTCTTTACTTTTTTTCATCTGGAGTGACCAACGATCTAAATAACTACTGGATTGCGCTCTCAGTGGCGTAGCGGGCGCTGTTTTCGGTCTCGCTTCCCCCACCCTCTACTGGCAAGATAGCGGCGGCGTACCTCACGTGCATGCTACTGTCGCCCATTTCAGCACTTGTTTGATGTAAACAACAGCGTCCGGTTGTTTAAAACTGTGATTACAATTTATAAATATCTTTAATTGTACGCTAAGTATGTGTTTAAAATGGTTGTGTCGTGTTCTGCTTACAACTGCACCAACAGAGTACAGAAAGGCAGTGGCATTTCGTTTCACAAGTAAGTACCTAATCTAATAGCTTATAAACAAGGTGTATGAATAATCTATTCCTTAACTCGTTACAGCATGTTAACCTAATTGAAATATGTTTTGTTTTTATTTTGTTGATAGCGTTAAACTGAAATTGTAAATTGTAAATCAAAATCATGCACAATGAAATAAATGCGTCTTGGCTTATTTTTTTAGAGGTTAGTCAAAACTATGGGTTATGGTGGTAGATCGGGTTGATATTTATTAGGTATAATGTACTATTCACATCCTGTGATATCAGTCCCTACTCCTTTGTGTTAATACTGGTTAGTGTTTGGCGTATAAATCAGTCAAACTAGTCAACCCAGTTCAAGTTGGCTAACGTGACTTAGTCATAGTTGTATCAAATATTTATTATTGCTATAAATGCTTATATCAAATCGTAAACAAATAATCACTTCAAGACAGTTAAAAATGAAGCTTTTATTACTACTGTATTCGGAACGTCGTGATACCCATAAAATGTAAGTAGTTTTTTAATGTTACACGAACGTAGGAAACAATATAATTTTTTTACTATGTCGTTATTTTGTATGCAATACGCGATTACAATTACAGCTGTTTTACAGACAGGGTACGCAGGTTTACAGTTTTTTTTTTCTTTTTGCTTTAGATTTCCACATCAAAATCCTGACCTATTAAAGAAATGGGTTTTGTCAATGAAGAGAGAGAACTTCACTCCTTCAAAGTACAGCAGGCTGTGTAGTAAGCATTTCACACCAGAAAGCTACCAACTACGGCCCCATGCTAGCTACCCCCTGCTTAAAGAGGATGCTGTACCTACAGTATTTGATTTTCCTCCTCATCTGAAGAAATCTTCCCCCAAAAAAAGAAGAATCATTCTTAAACCTGGAATTGCACAGCAAGACATACCAGGCACTTCAGCGGACACATCCTTCAGTTTTCCTTGTTCAATAATTGGACAGCAAGAAAGTGTAAAAAAAACAAGTGTTGCTTCGTTTAACATTTAACATTTGATGGTATGAGTATAAGGAAGCAGGTAATTTATGATCACAAGAAAGGTAAAAATATAGGATACGTCGATTTAGGTGGTGTTAAAACTGATAATCACGAGCAGCTAGCAACGGAAGCCTTGGTATTTCAAATAGTTTCACTAAGTGTTCGTTTTAAATGTGTTGTCGGGTATTTTTTTATTAACAAACTTTCATCTGTGACTCTGTCACAACTAGTAAAAATGTGCATATACAAACTGAAAGAGGTTGGTGTTTCTGTGCAAAACGTCACCTTTGATGGGGCCTCTGCTAATATAAGTGCTTTAGTTAAGTTAGGTTGTAGGTTTCCCGATAAACCATATTTTAAACTAAATGGAATCGACCATAACATATCTGTGATGCTAGACCCTCCACATATGTTAAAATTAAGCCGTAACACTTTAGCTGATATGAGGTGCATTGAATCTGAATTTGGTGTCATTAACTATTCCTATATTGAAAAATTGAACGAATTGCAAAACAATCAGGGATTAAAATTAGCGAACAAGCTCTCAGATAAACACGTATTCTATAGAAACCGTAAAATGAACGTGAGATTAGCAGCTCAGACTTTAAGCAGTAGTGTGGCACAAGCCTTGGAATTTTTACATTTTAAGGGTGATCCAAATTTTGCTGATTGTATGGCAACTGTAAAATACATCAAAACAATTGATAGGTTATTTGACTATTTGAATAGTAGGGACCCATTTGGCAAGGGATTTAAAGGTCCCGTAAAACTTGATAACGTAGAGAGGGATGAGAGTATGTTAAAAGAATCAGAAAAGTACTTATCTAGCCTTAAAATTAACGGTATAAATATTCTTGATCATCCAAGGAAAACATTTGCACTTGGGTTTTTAAGTGATATCAAAGCTGTAAGACTGTTAAGAGATTCTTTGTTAAGCACAAACACTTTAAAGTACTTGCTAACGTACAAATGTTCACAAGACCATTTAGAACTATTTTTTTCATGTATTCGAAGTAGATGTGGTAACAACAACAATCCTAATGTGCAACAATTTACCTGGTCGGTTAGAAAATTAATGTTCCGAAACAGTGTTAGACCATCTGGTCAAGGTAATTGTTTGGATCTTGATCCAGATGTTCACCATTTTGCCTTCTCATTGTCCGATTCAAGTAGTGAGATGAGATTTGACAGTGACAATGAGGAAGACAATGACGATGAAGTCATTGCTATGGCTCTTTTATTTGACAGCAAAGAACGATCATATTATAAGGACAATGTCTTGTATTACATTAGTGGCTTTATTGTAAGGAAACTTGTACCTAAGATCAAATGTCAAAACTGTATTGCTGTGCTCCTTTCTGAAACAGATAATTTGAGTTATTATACTCAACTGACAGACTGCATAACTAAAGGTAAACTCATTAGGGCACACGAAGATGTTTTTAAGATAGTTAAGTACATTTACAATGTATTAACTTGCCAGATTCAAAATACAGGAAACGTTAACACACAAAGACTATTTGTAGCCGCGTGTTCCCATTTTGTGGGCACTATTTTTAAGGGGCACGTCGAGAACAGTTCTTTTGGGGAAGACACCCATGAATTACAACTAATTAAGTTTATTTGTGACCTTTTTTGTAAAACATATTGCCACCACACAGCTAAAAAAAAAAGTATCGCGTTTACGCCTAACATAGGTCTGCGACAGAAACTCACAAAAATTATTTTATTCAAAAATGTTTAATGTTGTTGTGTTCATTAATAAATCGAGTGTGAAATGACAAATTTCGTACTTAATATCCTTTCTTCGCAATTACTTATTATTTTAACATGTATAGTTTTGAACTAGTCATGTCAGTAGTGTGAAAAAACATCTACAATCAAGTTTAGTTAATGTGTAGTTTTAATGAGTTCAAATGGGTTATTCTATGCAAGAAACAAGACATACATTAAGTTTTTAATTGTAAAACGAGTTTGACATGCATTAGCAATTTTTCATCTTTACATGTTTAAACAGAGCAGCATCTAAAAAGGTGTGTTTTATACGGTGAGTGTATGGGCTGCGCCGGCTTCTGCCAGTAGGGAGTGGGGGAACGTCGGACCGCGCGGCTAACACTGAGCCAGCGATCCATGAGTTGTTTATATCGTTGGGAGTGACACACTAAAAATATTCCTATTCATTACCCTTAGCTGTTTCCTTATTCTTCCGTTTGCATTGGTTTTCGGGCTTTCACAAGACGGTGTGGGTTGTGTATCACTGGGGAAGTTTGTATTCTTGGCATTCTCTTGCTGAAATATTTTACTTTTAATTGCTGTTAAAGTGTTTTCTGTTTCTTCTTGCCAGGTCTTCAGCTTCGCTAGCTCAAGTAGCAGGGACAATGAGCTGTTTTGTGTTGGGAGCTCAGAGCTGTGGGTTTGAGATTCGGAGTTTTTGAATGTTAAAGTGTTTTTTTCTTGATGATTTCCAGAAACATTATATTTTGTTGGGTTCTTAATAGTTTGTTGTAGGTTCTTTATTTCTTTTTCTAGATTACAAATTACTTGATCTTTGTCCTTGTCTTGATCTACAAACATTGTTGTTAGTTCAGCTCTGAGTTGTCTCTCTTTGTTTAGCTGTTGCTCAGCTTCATTTAAGGTTTCTGTTATCGATGTTATTTGATTTAATAAAGATTCCTTCTCATGTTCTAGTTCCTCGATTTTTGCTTCATAACTCATTTCAAGAGAATTATTTTTGTTGAAAATCTGATGGGTTAGTTTAGTATTTTCTATAGTCAAATCATGTAGGTCTTGTTTTAACTTATTGTTTTCTGTAAGTAGGACATTACCAACTTCGGCAGCTAAAGTTAGGGATGTCTCTAAGTCTTCCTGTTCTTGAGCTTGAAATTGTTTTATTTTTGCTTGAAGGTCTTCTGAGCTGGTTTTGACTTGACATTCAGAGGTTGTTTCAATCTTTTGATCGATTAAGGGGGTTGTGCATGTAGGCAGAAAAGGGATTGAGTCCCTTTGAAGTTTACATTCTTTGCAGCTCCATGATTTGTAACCAGCTTTAATGATTTTTCTGAAATCACTTGTTGACATTCCAGTACATTTAGAATGGAACCACTTTCTGCAAGGACCTGTGCAAACTATTGCTGAGTACTTGACTCCAAGGTCACATGCACCACATGGAGTCTTAGACATGGTTTGGTTTTTCTGGACAGCGCCTAAAAATTGGGCAGTTTTTTTAGGCAAGCTTTGGCTGGCTGCTTCTGTTGAAAATTGAGAAAATTTCGTGATAAAAAATTGGACAGTTTTTTAGGCAAGCTTTGGCTGGTTGCTTCTGTTGAAAATTGAAAATATTGTGTGATAAAAAATGGGGCAGTTTTTTAGGCAAGCTTTGGCTGGTTGCTTCTGTTGAAAATTAAAAATAGTTAAGTAAACAATTAAAAATTGCCAAATATGTCATCAAAATACAACAGATTCCTTATTTTCCATAAGAATTACATAGGAATGCTAAATTCACAGTTTTTTAAACTTTTCTCCATAGCTATTTAGCGTACAACAACGCAGTCAATGTTTCAAATATTAATTTTTTTTAATCTCTACAAAATGGTTTAGAAGGAAATTGCAAAAGATTATTTTTTCCTTAAAACCTCCCTTAAACCCCCGTTCCCATAGTCCAATCATGCTGGTTTGTGAATTCCTCTGAATAAAACTAGATTGCAACTCCAAAACCCTATTTGAACTGCAGGTTGCCTCACTTGGTAATCTGCACCAAGCCAATGGAGCCGTCGTCTGTACCATACAAGAGTTGGTCCCCGGTGCTGCTGCCATCATTGTTGTACAGGTGCAGCACAGTTGGTACACCTGCCAGAGGGAAGCTGTGTACTAGAGTAGAGTGATCCAGCACTCTGAGCATTCTGTCCTCACAAGCCAACACCGGGGTCAAGCGGTGGAGCTGCAACAAAATCACAATCAAAACCTTTTATTTCATCCAAACGAGAGGCATACTGCTCCTAGTCGTTGTGGACGTAGTTTTACAACAATTCAACATATAGCAGCACTAAACAATACTGCTAGCCGGCCCTCAGTATTGTCAAATGGAGGGAAAAAGCAGGGGTGATGAACCTACCATTTTTTGATACACCATAAAAAAATACCGCAAAAAAGCGGTCAAGCACAAATACGAGGTTAGGTTCCTCTAGCGGTGAGGAGATTGCTTGTCATGCACAATGAACGTGTTAAGAATATTTACTGTGCATAAAAGGTATGATTTTTTTTTTTAGAGATAAAATTTCCAAAATAAAGAAAAAGCTGAGTGAAATATTTTTTAAACTTACCTTCTCAGCCGAAAGTGCAATGACATCGTTGATATGATCAGCTGAGAGGTAAGAGTCTGCATCCTTACAGTCTCTATAGTGGTTGTAGATCTGGCTGCCACACACCATCAGGTCACTGGCACTCACTGCCCTGCAATCACAATATCAGCTATCTTTATACATGAATTGATCATACTGTGAAGTAAATACAATAAGAATAACAGCAAGTAGATGAAGCTGTGAAATAGTTCTACCAAACAATTTCTCTTCCAAAAAATACCATAAACAACATTTTGGAAAAAAATGCAATAATTAAAGTTAATATAACTATTAATATAACAAAGTGATAATAATAAAATATTACAAAAACCTAAGTGTCATATAGTTTTATAGTATTTTACCTAACCCGCCATGTTAAACTTCCCTATCCCAAGCGTGATGTATACAACTTCCTCACTTCACGAGTGATGTAAAGTTGAAAAAAACTCACTCGGTGGGGTAATGAAACCCATTTAAATAACATTGAGTGGATAACTTAAAAAATATAACTCTATGGAGCCAACGACGTTCAACGCTAGAAATCAGCTGTGTGCTTGAATTTTATTGTTATGCTTTGAAGAATTTTCCTAACCTAGCTTTTGTTTGTAAATGAACGCTACTGTTAGAAGATGAGTGAAATGGATAATGAAGCATTTTGCTCGTAACCTCCTATATATTGTCGGGTCAGGTAAAATCTTGTACGTTACACGCTACGCAAGAGCGTGTTTACATCACTTCAGTGAATTATGCAACGAGCGAAAGCGAGTTGCACAACATTCACCTGCGTGATGTAAAAACGCTCTTACTACACTTGTAATCTAAATAGCTATTAGTTTCTTGTTCATAGATTTGAGTATCATATGGTGAAAATATTACAAAACTATCTTTGCCTGGTTTACTTATTTAAATTTTTTATAACATAAAAAACAAAAACCTTTGAAAAAAGCATTCCAGGCTTGGGTTTTTTTGGTATTTTTGAATCTTGTTTTATGTGCATGACATTGCCGATTATCCGTGAATATGTCAAAATCATGTTTAACTACTGATGCCAATTGTAAATAGTAAGAGCTATACAAGGTTAAGATATTAAACGGAATAAATAAATCTTCACAATGTTCTGTGGGAGACTCTGGTCATTAATCATACAGCTCTCTTTTGAGGAATACAATTTTTTGGCCAGGTTTGACGAGCCTCCTACAGTAATTCCATGATTCATGTCAATGAAAAATATGTCTCATACTGATATTACAGTTTCTAGATTAGTAGTATCCGGAACTATCATAAGAACAAATGTTTGCTAAGCGTAGCCTTCTTGGCAGGCTTTTAATGTGTTTTTCCAATTTAGTTGTGAATCAATAATGATTCCAAAACAATTGATTGACTATTGTAAATTAATTATTGAAGAGTTATTTGCCTCCGGGTTACGTTTGAATATTTATAATGGTTTAAGTACCAGCATTCAGTAATCCAAATTGTTGTTTGTCGCAACTTTAGTTTTGGTTCTGCTAAGAAACCATCTTCAGGCCATACAAGGTGTCGTTCAGGTTATTTACCTACAGTATATGAAGGTCGTCATTGATGATCAAAGGAAATAATACACATACAAACACGCACATTGATGTTGTCAGTTCGAACTACAACTTCGGCTCAGTTGCGTCTTACCTGTCTTGTGTCCTTGAGTAGTCAGTTGTTTTCATGTTTAAAGTTTGACTATCAATGTGCGTTTCATGTGTATATTATCATCAATGACGACCTTCTAAATAAATAATTAATGTTTGACT
The DNA here is from genome assembly GCF_028750875.1 of Macrosteles quadrilineatus. Lineage (NCBI taxonomy): Eukaryota > Metazoa > Arthropoda > Insecta > Hemiptera > Cicadellidae > Macrosteles > Macrosteles quadrilineatus. The sequence goes on from NW_026542595.1 coordinate 87,779,682, forward strand.
CAAAATTTCATTAAGTATACAGATTTAACAACCAATCAATATTACTATTATCATTAATGTGTACAATAAATTACTCTTACTACAGTAACAATCAAAACTTACATCGATTGAATGGTCTCTGTTAGATTTGTCTCAAATCCTAGGAATAATTTGCCTTTTTTTGTGTAGCCACGAACCTCATTTTTTGAGGAAACAAAGATTTTATCTTGAGGAGTTCCTGCAAAATGTTGTTATTTGATCAGTGTGGCTATTGCATTACCAATTAAATTAAACCATGCACTCTCAATTTCACAAACTGTACTCTGACAAACGTTAATCTATATATTAATTTGAAACTGTTTTTCTTTGTGACAGCTATTTTGAGAGAACAGCTGGGCGTAGAAACTCGGTAGAGGTGTCTAAAGAAAGGTCCTGGTCTGTAGATGAGCCATCAAAAGAGAAATATGGAGAATTCCCTCGGGGCTCTGCCCCAGTGGCCTTTAAATTCCCATCCCATGTTATTCTTATGGATGAAAACGAGGTTTTTGTCACAGCCAATTTGAGAGAACGGCTGGGCGTAGAAACTTGGTAGGGGTGTCTAAAGAAAGGTATTGGTCTGTAGGTGAGCCCTCAAAATAGAAACGAGGTAAATTTCCTTGGGGCTCTGAGGTAAGTTCACTCTGCAATTTTGTTTACATTTCGACCATATGGATAATTTTACACTACTTTTAATGAACCAGCTGTTAATATTAAAATTGTATCTGAAGGTCAACTGAAACTGTCAAAATTAAATGTTTACATTATTATTCATGACTTTAAATGGATTCTCCACCGCATGGCAAGTTTTTTATAGTTTCAACAAAATGATGAATTTATGATACGTTTTAAATGTTTTGTTCAAAAATCTATGCTTTATTGCTCTTAGAAAATTTTAAATTATGAAATAAGTGTGACATATCAATTTCAAAGGAACATATAACTATTCCTTATCGGGTTAGCTTATATATATTGTACGGTTGGCACTTGCCTTTTTTCCTACTTTCAATCACCATTTATTTTTAAATTCAAGAAAGAACACCTGAGATTCATTTATTGGTATAAAAGTTTTTGATAATCGGGTTGAAAATTGTGTCATAGATGAGTACGTTGAGGATGAGAGCTGTGTTCAAGTTTTGGAATAGACTAACTACGGAGTCTATGGTTTTGGTAAAGTAGGTGAACTAATGTCAATTCAGGTATTAAAAAAAAATGTGTACACAGTTTTTACTTTGATGTACACATGTAGCTAGGTCGAACAACGCATCTAAACCTCACTACATACAAAACATTCGGACACACAACAGTGTCATCACATCTCATCGCATTTGCATAGTTTGTTACCAAGGCTGGACTAGGTTATGGATTTGGTTCCGCAAATGTTCAAGATTTGTGATAAAATTTCCTACAATTATGGTTCATTCCAATCCACGAAATACATGTAGAGCTTTATGTGATCTACACATAATGTATATGGCCAAGACAAAACTACCCCACAAGTTAATGAATTATCAAGTAAGAACAGGATGATTAAATACATGGGTCGATGTGGCAAGAGAAGGAATTAAAATTGCTGACATCGAAGTAAGAATGTTACTGCTTTCTGGAGAATCAAATATTTTTACCAAACAAAAAAAACTGATTTAATATGCTGATAGAATTCTGTATTTTTATGACCAAAGATGAATATTACTTATAAATACGGATAGGTACAATCTGAATGATTTTCATAAAGCAGAAGGAATTAGTGGTTAGTAATAAATATTGACTCTTTCCGTAACATGATAGACTAATTATATGAACTCATTCTCCCATATAGTGAAAGAGGCTTTGGTTTGAAACAAACTCATGAACAAACAATTATAAGACTCCTAAAAAACCTTTTGGGCAACCTAAAGCCGATAAAAAGGTAGGAAATATTGCGTTAAACGAATTCATCAATCACGTTTCTTAGGGAACACAATCGTCATACTTATTATTGCTTATCTTCCCTTCATTTAACTAAGATTTAATGACTTCACTCTATCCATCGCAGTTAGCTGTTTTTTTACATAAAGCCCCAAGATTAACCGTCGATTTCGACGGGGTTCCACTAGTAAGCATTTAAAACAAAATGGTCTAACTGTTCATTCCAATGGCCAGCATCTTGAATCAATCTCAATTGGTCCTATGTATGACTGTCTAGTGTGTCAGTGCATCTATCATGAGAAAACTAAAATATTATTGATTGGAATCAATGAATCTTTCCTTTTTAGCAAATTTCTCATACAGGGAATAAGCTATTACCATGAATCTCATGGTCAGACTTGGACCCGGGACCGATTTACTTTTTCATTTTGATGTCCCCCAGAGGTCTGTTCAAATTTCATATATACAGTAGACTCTCGCTTATCTGGACTAATGTGACGGATGTCCAGTCAAGATTACAAAAAATCCGGACTATCAAGAGTCGAGCAAACATTCGTAAACTTTACTGTTTCGGCAAGCGGTTTCAGCAAAACACGCACTAATACAAACGGGAAATGAAATGAAATATTCCTTTACTAGTGTCCCTGTTGCTCGAATTCGAGCAATTGATAAGTACTTTTTTGTATCTGTTGAATATTGCAACCCAACTCATCTAGTCTGGATTAGTGATGGACCATCATATGTTTTTACATTGTACATATGAAGTTGTTTACAAAATATAATTCAGAGTTGTGTTGTGTTTGTAAGAAAATAAAAGAGTTTATAACAAATCTTCTTTCATTAACTTTAATTTCACCAACAGTATCACAGGCGTTATTATAAAACAAATTTCAACCAAGTCAGCAAATATATTTAGCAAACTTATTCACTGTTTACAATATGTTCTTCTTTTCACTTTTTATTTCTGACAACAGCTGGAGTTTCATAACAATTTTTGTTTCCAATGTTAATCTTATGGAGAAATGCGAAACTTTATAAAGGGCTCTAGGGCCTCATTCTCTCATTATATCCCTAAAAAGAAAGTTTCCTGCACAGCTTCACATTATGCTCTTTTCAATGACACCAAAAACATGACAATTGGTTCAGTAGTTTCGGAGGAGTAATTGTCACAAAAAATCTGCTTGTGTATTAAATAAGTATAATATATAATAATAATATAGATTGTCACAGATACATTTCAAGCGTTTTCAGCAATGCTGGTGAAACAGGTGACATAGTCCATCACCTTAAACGGGAGTGCTTAAACAAGTTAAAACTCATCGTAATAAATTACAGTCAGCTACTGTACTGTATTTTACACTAGCACTACTGTACTGTATTGATAATAATGTAGCCTATTGCAGGAACTGTAAAAAATAAAGCAATTTACTATACTGTAAATATAAATTATTTACAGTACAGTACAGCAATGAATAAACATGACAGGAGTAAAATAACTAAGTTCACGAGATGAACATACAATTTTTTTATTGCAACAACAAAATATACTGTACAGTACTAAACTTAGTACAATACAGTACTGTATAAGAAATTTATTTAAAATAAAGTAAAGGCCAAAAAAAAAAACTTGAGTTACATACTTTCAGGAAGTTCCAATTGGTAAATTTAAACGTTACAAACTGAACGTAAATAACAAATATAGTAACTTTAGACAGTTATTACTCTATAAGTTAAATAAAATATAAAATCTGTACTGTAACGTATTCTAAAACTGACGCAACTTACAGTTTAGTACGACTAATTTTTGGAACAAATCTTTGATCGTGGCCTGCTTTACCGTCTTGGCTCGTGTTTTGCCGCCATGTCTCTCAGCTTATGTAAGCACATTATTTCAGCAGCAGACACGCCTTCTAGATGAATGATGTACTCCACGGCTCCGTCCAGCATCTTGGACCCTTCGAAGTGTGGAATGGAAGGCTTGGGTTCCGATAGTTCCTCTTCGTACTCCGCTTCATCGTCATTTGACACCATTCTTAAGTCGTCGTATGTAATTTCATCTTCTTTGTCACTTTTCATTCACTCCAATACATCACTTTCGTTCACTTCGTCACATACTAGTATTTTCTCCAACAGTGAGACATTTTCTGTTTTGTTCTCATCATGTTTAAATTTCTTCACCGTCGATCTCTTTGAATTTGTTACTCTCGTGGTCCAACATAGTCTTCCTCGATGAAACGATCGTCATGGGCGGGATTTCTTCCCATCCTTCAGCCACCCACCTAATTACATCTAAGACGTCAATTTTCTTCAATGAAGTGATGTAATCTTCATCAATGTCTATTTCCGATATGGGAAAGAAGTTGGTGGCAGTATTTTAACTTTAGTGCCTGAAGTACCACTTGGCCCATAGGCTGACAAAGGGCAGTGACATTTGGCGGCAAAAAAAAAAACAGCTTTAACGTCCTCGTCCTTTAACTCATTAGCAATGGGTTGCGTCAACACATTATCCAACAACAGAATCACTTTTCTTGGCAAGTTGTTAGCTGCTAGATATTTTTCAACACTTGGAACAAATTCAGTAAAAACCAAGTACCTTAAAAATGGCCGAATTCATCCAAGCCTTTTGCTGATTAGTGTACCATAATGGCAACACTTTTTCTTTCATTAAATTCTTGAATATGCTCTAGGTTTCTTTGATTTTCCGATTAAAGTTAACCTGAGCTTGCCAGTAACATTGCAGCAAGGTAACACCGTAACCCTTTCCTAGGGTTTTTTTTACCCTGGTGCAGTGGCTTCTTTTTTTGAGGCAAGCGTTTTAGTGGGTAACATTTTATAATTTAAGCCTGTTTCATCCCAGTTGTACAGCTGATCGCTGGCAATTCCTTCTTCAAGCTAGATCTTAGCTAGATTCTTCAAGCAATTGTCGATGGGGATTGTGAAGGAAAGTCTTAAATTCTGGGACAGCGTCTTTGTTCCCTGATAAAGCTTCTCCACTAACTGACAGTTGCCGAACCCCATATAGCTTTTTCCAGCGATCTAACTCATTTTACTGGCAGCGAATTTTATCATCCCCCTCAATTTCATGTTAGAAAACTTAGCTTTCTCTTGGAGCATGGGACCATTAACAGGAACACCTTTACCAAGTGTCAGTACCACAAAAATAACGCGTCTTCAACTTCGTTAAGTTTACCTGCACGCATTGTTTTCCTCACCTTACTTGCGCTTTTACTAATTTGAGAGGTGCACCATTTTTCTATTTGTTCCTGATTTTTCCTCCAGTCCGAAACGGTACTTGTACCAACTCTTAACTCAAAGGCAACTTTTTTTGTCGTTTCACCAGCATCAATACGCTTGATAGCACGTAGTTGAGTTTCTCTTCAACTGTCACAAACAACTTTTGAGGTTCATCACAACTCATTTAATCACAATATAGAACTCACATACAGAACACAATAGCCTACGCGTGCGACGAAACAGTCAGGCTGACAGGTAGCCGACTGTCTGACAGAGGTTATATTAATGACATGCCCTCTTCCTCTCCCAAAATGGCCTTGTGTCATCGTCACTATGATTATTGATTTTGAACGCCTGAAGACGCAAAATTTATGCCATTAATGTGATGCGTTTAATGTGCCATTAATGTGGCCATGAGAATAAGAGTAAGAGAGTAATGTGATGCGGGCTTGCTTGCACAATAAATAAAGGCGTTGAAACATAAAGTTAGCTAAGTTAGCGTTTTTATTTGATAATACGTACTGTGCCACTAAAAAAAATCACGATTGCCGATCCGGACTAGTGGGAGTCCAGACAAGGCCGATCCGGATGAGCGAGAGTTTTTATGTACTGTATACATATTTATATATTTATTTATACGGATTATATTTATTATTTTTAACGGATAGCCTATATATATATATATATATATATTTATCCGTTAGCACAATAACTCAAGCAAAAATCATCCTACTTTGATGAAATTTGGTGCAAATGTGTAACTTAAACCTACGTTTATTCAAACAAGATCGCGAATCAGCATGATCGGACAATGGGAACGGGGCTTATGGGGGGTTTCATGGGGTAAAAATAGTTTTTTTTCCATTTTTTACCCTTAAAAAATCCCTAATTTCTCTCTAAACAATTTTGAAGCACTAAAAAACAAATAATTTAGTATAGCCTCCCTAGTGTTTTTGTACGGTTATTGGTTACGGAGAAAATTATAAAAATATTAAATTTTAAATTCCCATGTTATTCTTATGGTGAAATAAAACAACTGTTGTTGTTTGCTCGTTTATGGATAGATATTTTCATAACACTTGGCATATTTATTTATTTAATTCTAAGCTAATAACATTTTACTAAAACACACTTTTTGACCCCCCTGAAGCAGCAAACCGAGGTACTTGTCAAACCTGATATTATTTGAATAAATTTAAGTGAAAATCAAATCAGACAAATGGTATTTGGCTTAGCCAGAATGTTTGCAGTAGCGGGGGTATTTTATTATCACCATTGAAATAAGGTAAACCACCCAAATTCCGGTCGGATAAGGTAAGGTTAGGTTTTAATCAGTTGTTGCATGAATTATTCAAATGTTATGATCATATATTTATATTTGTTTTATCCTCCTATGTTTTCTTGTATAAATTATATAAAAAATAAACAGATATCTAAATAAATAACATTGTTTTGGTTTATTTTCTTGGACTCCTCAAATTAACCCTATAATCCTAATCCCGGTCGGTTCCTACCCTAATGCCGGTTTCTCCCTGCCTAATTCCGGTCGATGTTGTTTTCCACCTGACAACGATTATTTTTGCTATTAATGCAAGCCAACATATTAAAAACCACTGTAAATGTAACTCAATTACCAAATATCTCATCCAAAACCTCTAAATAGGCAGTTTAGACACATTCAAAGACGTTTAAAATAATTTTACTTATCAGTTATTGATGGGTACAAAAATACAATAAAAAGAATGCAATAAAGTAAAAAATTATATTATGTTATAGGAGAAATCACACATTTTGAGGAAAAACTATAACATCATGAAAACTATTACACCTACATTATAATTAAAATATAAAATCAGTCGTCTGTCATAATAAATATCAAATGTCAAAAATATCAAAATATCAATACCTCTAAATGGCCAGTTTTGACAAATGCATAGACGTTCAAAATACTTTTACTGGACAGTATTGATATATACAATAAAATACAAAAAAAATAAGCAATAGGCCTAAAGTAAAGAACAATATGTTATAGGAGAAAATCACACAAAGCATAGAACAATATGTTGTAGGAGAAAGTCACACGGAGTATAGAACAATATGTTGTAGGAGAAAATCACACGGAGTACAGAACAATATGTTATAGGATAAAATCACACATCTTAAGCAATTAATGCTACACATACATAAATGGCCAGTTTTGACAAATGCATAGACGTTCAAAATACTTTTACTGGACAGTATTGATATATACAATAAAATACAAAAAAAAATAAGCAATAGGCCTAAAGTAAAGAACAATATGTTATAGGAGAAAATCACACAAAGTATAGAACAATATGTTGTAGGAGAAAGTCACACGGAGTATAGAACAATATGTTGTAGGAGAAAATCACACGGAGTACAGAACAATATGTTATAGGATAAAATGACACATCTTAAGCAATTAATGCTACACATACATAATTAATAGGCGATCAATCTGTCACACTGGGTAACTATTATGTAAGAAAATTTTAGAGAAAACTAGTCATTTAAACTTCCAAGTATAACAAGTGTCTTTAGAATGCTACACATTTTAACACAAATATAACCTATTAAGGTAACTTGAGAAAATCACGTCATGTTTGGTATTGGATTACTAATGATTTAGGTGATGATCTTTTGACGAAACGTGAAAAAACCTCTCCGTTCCCGAGTAGGTTCTGTTAAAACTTGAAGAACGTCTTCTAGAGGAACATCGTTGTCAACGTCATCTTCTTCAGGCCAAGCAAATTTATTCCCCTTTCTCTCCAGAAACTTAATTCCAAGTTTATCTCCTTGGATGGATTTAATCTGACCCACAAAATGTTCCTTATTACTATTTATCAGGTATGGCACTACCACCCAATTGTTGACAGCCAAGCATCTTCTTTCTTCATCTGTAATAACAGTCCCGAGTGAAGAATATATATCACCATCACTATCTGAGCTGGCTGGGTCATCCGTTTTTTGTTGTTTTCGTTTTAGCGAATTTCCCATATAGGGAATAAGCTATTACCGTAGCACTCATGGTAAGACCTGGGCGCGGGACCGATTTTTTTTTCGTTTTGAGGTCCCTAGAGGCCAAAAACACCATCCGTTCAAATTCATATATATATATCGATGGTTATATGCACAAACATTGTATGTCCAATTTTTTTCACTTTTGACATTTTTATATATTTGGAAAGCTGTAGTCTTCATCTTTCAGATCACACATATTGTATGTCCATATTACAATAGGAAAAATTAATATAAATTCTCAAAATAAAAGTGTTCACTTTGGTATGATGTAATTTTATCCTGCACACTAGTAGCATGTCCAATGATTGCAGTACCAGCTGAACAGAGAAAAACTCCTTTAGAGCACAGATATAGTATCTTTGGACTTGCAATGATTGTGCATGAAAATACAAGGCCTACTATCTCTGGTATTTGTTTTTCATCTTGTAGTATGTCCAAAAATCTGATGATCTCAAGTGCACTCTTATAGTATGTCCACATTTTATTTTACAATTAGGTTAGGTTTAGGACATACAGCATCTGTGCACAACAGAACATAACACCAAAAAAGAATCCGTGAATTGGCTAAAGGTAAAGTGGTTTGGGTTTTAAAAAGCAAACCCCTTTGAAATTCTATACAAGTACGAACTTAACAAGGAAATCAAGTTTTTGACTCTTGATGTACGAATGGATTCCGAGACGCCATTTGTCTGGGAACAACAACTTCTCAGTCCAAAATACACCGAGCCTATTCCGGTTTCCAGCGCCAAGAAAAAGGATTTGATGTACCTACTTAAAGCGGGTGTAATCCCAGAAGCATTCACGCATTTTGTCACTGAAATCCCTAGTTCCGCATCGGCAAGAGATACTGTATTGTACTTTACGTCATAGAGGAAGAAGAAGGAAACAAGTCTCTCACTGAAGTTACCAAAAAGAAAGAAGGAAGACGCAGTAGAAGAGATGTTATAGGGCAAGAAACCAGAAAAAGAAGTAATGTAAAGAGAGTTTAAGAAAACCAAGGAGGCTAAAAAAAAACCAGAGAAAATAAAAGAAATTAAAACTTCATAAGAAAATAAAGTAATGTGTCTAAAGGACAGCACTGTTGAATAAACCCCATAAAGACTGGCTATACAGTTTGTACTGTATAGGTACCATTTTACAAAAGGCACTACCTGATTTATTTCGTGCTTAGTTTAATGTTTCGTTTAGGCCTATTTGTGTTTAAGTTTCTAATAGCTGGTAGGCCAAGTAATTTTTATTTTTAAAATGTTAAAAATAAAAGTAGTCTACAATGTAAGACAATAACAGTCATGGGCGTCCGCAGAATTTGGAACAGGGGGGTGCAATATATAGGTCTAACGAACCTCCAGGGGTTCGGGGCCTTCCCCGGGAAAAAATCTGAAAATATAGTGTTTTAAAACATATTTTTACGCTATTTTGTAATACATAAAACCAACCAAAACAAAATAGTACATTGTGCATCAAGGACGGTCACCTGAGGGAGTCGTCGTTTTTTATGCCAACATTAACAATTAACCAAACAATTATAAAGACAAAAAATTATAGTTGAATAAAGCCTAGATAACAGCCAAGAAAGTTTATGTTTTGTTTTCTGAATAGTTTTGTTAAAGTATGAAAGTGCGTATAAAAGATTTTTACATCTGTGAGTCAACTACTTATTTGATTTAAACATCAATTTAAAACATTTTTTAGACATGACCATTTTGAACATACTTTTATAAATTCCTTAAAACCCAAATGATCACAGAACATTATGTGTATTAAATTTATTTCTAATTTTTGTAGCCAGGGGGCGCCCATGATAACAGTTGTTTAAATTTTTCATTCCTTACTAAAACCATCTAGGGGCAGTTTTTGTATTGCACACTCGTAGCATGTCCATAAATCTGCACGTTCAGAAGTGCACACATATAGTATGTCCAATATGGTTTGATTTACAAATTATTTGTAAAAATGTGGCTTGAATAAAGATAAAACTATTTATGTAGATGCATTTTTAATAAATGGGGCCAATAAAATTTATTTATTTCAAACATTTAACGGTTTTAGTTTAAGTTTCCCCCATAATACAAACTTTGTTTTGCGGTTTCCGAAAGTTTACCAAAATGGACATACAACTATTGTGCTTATAACCATCGATATATATATATATATTTATATATTTATATATTTTTATATTTATATATATATATGTGTGTCCGTTAGCACGATAACTCGAGCAAAAATGATCCGATTTTGATGAAATTTGGTACAAACGTGTAAACCTACGTTTATTCGAACGAGTTCGCAATCCAGCATGATCGGACCATGGGAACAGGGGTTTACGGGGGGTTTTATGGGGTAAAAATGGGTTTTTTCCCATTTTTGACCCAAAAAACATAAAATTTAGCAATTTCTTTTCAAACCATTTTGTAGAGCTTAAAAAAACAAATAATTTAGTATATTGAAGCGTTATTATGCGCCTAATTGTTACGGAGAAAATTCCAAAAAATTGTAAATTTAAAATTCCCATGTTATCCTTATGGAGAATAAGTAAGCTGTTGTAGTTTGCTTGTTTATGAACATATTTTGATCAAATTTGGAAAATGTTTTTATTTCTTACTAACTATCAACATTTTACAAAATAAAAAAACAGTTTTACCCTCCCTGATGCAGCAAACCTAAGTACTTGTTAAACTAATTCTATTTAAATGGGGAATAAATGTAATATTTTTAAGTAGACATTTTAGTGTAAATCCAATCAGTCAAATGGAAATTCGCTTAGTCTGCAGGTTTGCTGCGGCGGGGGTATTTTATTGTTGTCTTTGCTCTTGCCTTCTTGTTTTATTCTTCTTTTTATTTCATTTTCGATTCGTTTTCTTTCCCTAGCTGCTTCTTTTTCATTCTTGTCATCCTCCCTTTTCTTTAAATATTCTTTGTACGGCGCGGAAGTAACTACTGCAGGAAGCCTCTCTTTTTGTTTCCTTTTTTTTTGAGTAGATGTACTTGGTTCAGGCCATAACAGACATCTATTGAAGGGTGATGGGATGTTAGAAGGTGAGCTGCTGAATTTTTCTGGAGTAGCCTTTGAGTGTGCACCTATAGCAAGGTCAGACGTCACATCTAAAATCACCTCGATATGTTCTGAATTTCCTTCAATGTTATTTACAACGTTCTGCATTGACGTTTTCGTTGGTTAGAGTGCCATGCTGGAAATGCTCTTCTGCAACAACCTGAATTAGTTCTGAATTTGTTAAATTATGCTGCTCGGCGGTCGGCTGAATGTCCTCAGTACTTGCCAGGATATTTCCTTCCTCCTCGTCCATCAATAGGTCACCAATGTTTTCAATTTCTTCTTCACTATTTCTGATCCCAAGTAAATTTTCAATTTCCATAATAACATTATTTGCAGATAAATCTGCAACGTTTCCCTCTATTGTATCATCATCAATGTTGTCCTCAATTCTGTCATCAGCAAATGTGTCAACAGGAATGACGTCCTCATCCACTACTTCACTGTCACCCTCTTCAATTTCTGTTACTTCTTGTGCAGTCTGATTTTTATTTTGTTCACGTTCTCGCTGATTTTTTGCTTTCGCATCTGCTAATTGTTTATTCATGTCAGCCACGTCTTTGTTGATGGTTTGCCATAAGGCATACAGCGATTCATCTGTTGTTTCGACCTGAACTGAAGCAAATCTTCTAACTTTGTCCACACCGATCTTTGTCTCAAAGTATTGCAGATGTCCCTTCACCTCTTTCAATTTCATTTCTAGACTTTGAGCTGAAGGAGCAAATTCTTCTTTCTTCAGCAACTTTTCATATTTGATCTTGTCCGGGTCCAGGTTAGCCAATCCAGTTGAAGAAAATCCATTTTGGATAGTCTCTTTTTTCAAACATTCTTTTATGACTTTCTCTAGATTAGGCGAGAATTCTTCCCTTTTCATCTTTCTGCCCCCGTTGTCAAAGCGCCATTTCTGAACGAACTTTTTCTAGGACGACTTTAAAGGACTAAACACAGCCACGTCTAAAGGTTGCATTATATGCGTAGCGTTAGGGAATAGTGCTACTAGTTCTATTTGGTTCTTCTGGCAGAAGTCTGATAGGTGGAACGTTAAGTGAGACGTGTGGCCGTCGATAAATAGGACCACGGGAAAGGTGATGCCGTTTGCTACGAGCCAGGGATGGGAGACAATCGTTACGTATTCAAAAAATGTCTCACACGTCATCCACCCTGACTCGGACTTCCCTATCCCCCAATTATCTGGCATGTTATTTACAATGTAGCCTGGGATTCTCGCGTATGGGAAAATGACCATTGGTGGCACAACGTCCCCAGCGGCATTCGCGTTTATTAAGACGGTTAAACATTCTTTCTCGTCGTTCCCACTTACGGTGTGCACCCTTTTTTCTCCCTTTTTAACGAGAACCTTTTTACCTTGAGGGCTGAGGTAAAAAGCGGTTTCATCTGCGTTAAAGACTCTTTTTTTGTCTTTAAACACATACAATAGGTTATTCTCCTCTATGTATAGTTTAACTTCATGGAACCAGTTCCTGATCTGCCCTTCTGTCACACCTGCTCTTGACGTGGTTAGCAGTTGGGTCACACGTTGGGAGATTTCAGGGTGCCGCTTTAAGAATAACGAATACCACTTCTCCCCGGGAATTGAATCAACCAATGGGTTTACCCTTTCCAAGTCTTTCACCAATTTTGCGACCGACGATATTAGTTGGTCTTTATTGATGGGGAAACCTCGGTTAGCCATCTGTACCACCCACTGCACTAACAAATCCTCCTCTTCACTGGACAGTACAGATGGTCGACCAGCCTTTGAGTTTACTCCATATTTCCCATTTATTTTATCCTGTAAAGTGGACTTTGGTATCCCAAAAGATTTTGCGGCGGCAGCAATTGATATCCCCTCCCGTCGAACTGCATCGATGGCCTTCTCTACATCGTCGATGGAGTATTTCTTCGCTGGTCTAGTTGGAGTCGGCATCTTTCCTGTGAACAAAATAAGTAACTATGCTAGGGTGAAGTTTGGTAACATATACCTTTTTTATATATATATATGTGTGTGTGTGTGTGTGTGTTATTAAATTCACGAGGAGAACTGGTACTCGATAAAATATTAATAAATTATCCTGGGAAAACCAACAGTGTTAATACAGTCTCTACCGTCAAGCGGGGTAATTCTGACCCCCCAGGGGTAACATTGACCCCGGGGTCAATTATTTTTATTATATTCTTTTTTATATAGTAGGTTATAAATAAATTGAAAATAAAAAATATGATAAATTTCAGTAGTTTGGTAGCAATTTGAAAACAAATAATATTTAGCAGAAATTAGTTTTATAACAATACAAAAAAAATATCATACAATCATCTACAATACAGCTGTATAATTTCATAACAAAAAACTTTTTCAGCCCAGCAAAAACTGTTGGTTCTGGCACTGTCAGGATTTTATATGGTAAAATATATATGTTTTTAGGAATATTTGAGCACTTATTACAAGCAAATAAAGAAAATTTAATAAATTAATAATTATTTTTTAAGGCCTTGTAACATTGACCCCTTATTTTTTTTTGCCTTCGGATAACTTTGACCCCTCGTTATAATTCCAAGTTACTAATTAGTAATTAGCCTACACATCATTTTTATTAATTCTGGTATATTTAATTTAATTGATTTATGTATATAATGTAATAGACATACTAAAAATGTTGATTTATAATTGTTTTATTTTTATCTATGAAGTTGAGGTAAAAGCAATCTGTGGAAAGCGAGGAAAACAACACTTTAACCAGGTCTCTGCCTGTTAAGTTAAAAAAATTAACAGTTTGTTGAAGTAATGTGACTTAATTCTGTTAACACTAACTATGGGGACAAATTTACATCCAAAAGAAAATAATGTGTTTTCTATTCTGCCCCATCTGTAGATCTGATTGGTAAGTTGCCGGGAACTCTGGAATCTAATGGGCGCAAAATTTTCTATAACTTTTTTGGAAGGGTTTGAGTAAAGGAAATTTAATGATTTTAGTCACTAATAACTTGTAGTTTTGATGTTTTACCTTGGTGTTACATCCTAATCATGTGATAAAAAAAATTGCTAATTTGATTTATTCCATCATTAGCCTAGGTGAGTTCATAAAATTTTTTTTTATGTTCACTCCTTGATGTTGTTACCACTCTATTGTTCTTAAGTAACATTGACCCCTTTTACAGGGGTCAAAGTTTCATTGTACACTAGTAACATTGACCCCAGTGCTTTATTATGTATAATTTTAGTATAATAAATGTAGGGGGTCAATGTCACCCCAAGACACGGGGTAACATTGACCCCTTTTATAATTTTTTTTATGACTAACATATGACAATAAAAAACAAAATAATTACTGGTAGGTATTCACACAGTACCTGTATATCATTTAAAAATATATTGTGAATATTAATCAATATAAACAAAAATTAATCAACAAAAACATCAAAAAAGGGGTCAATCTAACCCCGGTTGACGGTAGTGTAAGTTAATACAAATCTCAAAATATCACTACGTCCTAAATCTTACTTAAAACAAGTCAATATAACGCAACGCCGTAATCCCGGTTTTGCCGACCGGAATAACGCGATGCTACATTGTTTACACCCTAAACCCGGTCGGTTTATTACTCTAACAGTTTTCGGAATTACTCATTATAAATCACATGATAACAAAGTATTCACATATGGAATCATAAAAACAGGTAGTTTATTTGACGTATTTCACAAAAGTTTAAGTGAAATCTTATTTCTCTTACCTCTATCCTTAGCAGTTAGCTCTAGAGATGTTGCATTTTCTCCCGCCAACGTTGTAGTTCGTCCTTCCAAGACCAACAAATATTTTACTTCTTCTCACTCAATCTTCAATCCAGTACGGTTAGAAACTAGATTAACCTCGAAAACGACCAACGACAATATCTTATAGATTCAAACCATACAATCCTTATTTTTGGAGCTGTAAACTATACGACCGGCAATTGGTGGCAACCGGAATTAGGGTGGTTTACCTTAATATTGAAAAATGAGAGGTGATTGAAAGTGCCAGAGGGTGGTGGATTCAGAAAAACTATTAAGATCAATTAATTGTTGTAGGCCGGCAGTAGTCGTATATAGCTTAGGTGGCAAAATGTAGGATAAAACCTTAACTCAACCTACGAGCGTACGAGGTGTACTAACCTAAGGCTCCTCCTAAAAGTAATCTTGTTATTTTATCTCCAGGTAAAGTCTTGAAGCCAAGTTGAATTTCTCCACGTTTTAAAGAAAATAACTGAACCACTCCATCATGGTCACCAACTGCTACCTAAAATCAAACAATTTGTGGAATCAAATTGAATAAATCTCTTGAATAAATAATTCTGAGTGTAATTAAGGCCTGAATGTTAGTAGTAAGTCTACTGATCACTGATCCAACTAAACACCAAAGTTACGTGTAAGTAGCCTACAGTACTGTGTCAAACAGGATGTCAATTTTACAGTTTTTAACACGTTGACTGCGGCCTACTGCTATATCAGTAGCACGAAACTGGCACTGCTCGCGGCCTACTGCAATATCAGTAGTGCGCTCACCCGGCAAATATTGCGTCTGTCTAAACCCAGCACTCGGCTGGCGATAATGTGATTGTTGCCAGGAATACGAGCTTTATTTTAGTGTAGGTTGGTATTAAAAACTCACGTAAAATCCCGTCTGGCAATGCTTTTGTCCCGTTTTCAGGGATTTTCTCTGTTAGAGCCATATTACAAAGACTCTGGTTATTGATCCCTGAGGCAGTGCTGCTCACTTTGGGTGTCTCAGTGAACTACATCCACTTTCAGGGTAACGCAGAACAATCACCACTGCTCTTTTGTGATTCGTCTTACAGAGATATTTCAATGCCAATAGCGATCGCTGATTCAGTAGCGCGCCGGGGCTCCGCCTGCAGTTTAGGGAGTGACATAGTAAAGGTTTTCAGCAGTCAACGTTTATGGCAAGAACAAGTTTATAAATTCACCTCCGTCTCTTTGAATAATAGAGTTCTGCCGACGAAACTTCAAAAAATTACTTCATCCTCCAAATCGGCCTAACCCCTGTTTGAACTTTGAAATACGGTGTTGGCCTATACATACATCAAAATGTATTGTAAAACTTTGAAATTTCATAAGATTCCTCTCTGGACTGCATTTATTTTTAGTTATAAATAAGGTAATGGGTAGACTTCCGTGTCTGTTGTCAAAAACAACCGAATGAAAATATTGATCGATATATCGATTATTCAATATCTCATTTGGTTAGTTAGGTTAACCTAACTTAAACTAACCAAATTATATATCGAATGAAACAATCGAACAATCAACATTTTCATTCGGTTGTTTTTGACAACAGATAAGGAAGTCCACGCCAGGTAATTTATGTCATATTTGATTAGCAACCTCATGGGTTTAAAATTACCCAAATTACTGTGTGGTTTGCAAATGCTAAGTTATACTGTAAGTTGAAAGACGTTAATTCTGGGACACTTTTAATAAGAAATATTTACCTTTTGAGCCATTTTCTGTATATTATTAGGCAATAGTTTCATACAATGTGGTGAAGTTAATCCAAGAAGTGTATAATCAACCCTGGTTAGTTCCATTTTATAAATATAGCCTGTAGCCTATAAGTTAGATTGTTCAATAATTTTACACTCTGAAAGACACAAACTAGATTGATAGAGAGGCTTTACAGCTTATTAAAATGAAAACTGTTTGCAAGTAAGTGACTTGTCTTGTGCTGTTGTACGACATTTATTTAGACAACTCAAGTAACTTATCTCAGTAACGAAAAACGAAAGACTTAAAACTACCACCAACACCAAGCACCAACCAACTAACTACACAACAAAAACCAGCTGGTGTGTTGCTATGGTAACATGGTAACAACTAATTTATCACAGTCAATGCTAACTGAATTATTCGGGGACAGCTCACTTACTCTACAGATCATAGACTATACGAGCTTTTTAAATAATATTGAAGGTTCACTTGCACTACAGGCTCGTATACTATACGAGCCTATCGAAAATAAAAATTAAATGAAGAGGGTTCACTTACTCTACAAATCATTGTGCCTATGAGCCTCGTGTATTATATTTAAAAATACAGTAGGAAGGTTCGCTTACTCTACAGATCATAGTGACTATGAGCCAAGCTTACGAATTATTTGATAATTCAGGAATCGGCTCGTATAGTATACGAGCCAAAATAATGAATAATATAAATTATAGGAATAGGCTCGTATACTATACGAGCCTGCAGAAAAATATTAGATGGCTCACTTACACTACAGATCATTGGCACAATGATCCGTAGAGTAAGTGAACCCTCTTCAAAATATTAGATGGCTCACTTACTCTACGGCTCATTTAGCTACTCGTTGCGCGGTTTGCGTTCGTGAAACTCTAGGCGCTATGCCCGGCTTCGACTGCTGCGACTGCCTACATAAGTGTATTGCATCACCTCAATTATTTATTAAAACGAAATAAATATGTATGCACAAGTAAATTTATTACATTTTTGGACTGAATACTTTAAAAATGGAGGGAGCATGACTTTTATGTTTAATTAAATTAAAAGTTATAGAATAAAACATATTTTGACTATGTGATTTGATCATGTTATATAATACACACTTGTATGATCCAGATACAGAGCTACAGACAAAACCTGTGGTCCGATTTAGATTAAATTTTGTATCTGGATTCATCCACGAGTCACTAATTTTTTAAGCACGGGTTGAGAAATAATGGCAAAAATTTATAAAAACAGTTCATCAGTTTAGAATATTTCTCAGTTACTGTGAGTTGCAAAAAAGTGTATACAGAAGCATTTGTGTTCACAGAAAATATAGAGGACTAGATGTATACAGAAGATATATTAAAATACAATACGCATACAACTATCAACGTTTACATATGTAAAATTAATGAATTTGTTGTGGTATTGAGTATTTTTAACATTATGACGAAGCCTTAACAAAATATATTTTTTTAAGGAGTTCTAGGGTGTTAAACTATATTGTATTTATCTTTTGTGGAAGATTCTGTCCACGATTTATGATTGCTAACAATTTAATACAAAGATTTAAGTCTCTGTACGTGAAGACTAAAAACACGAAACAAACTTTAAAGGGATAGAAAAGATTTGATCAGGAGCTGGCGTTTGATACCTTTTGGGAATAAATATAGCCTCTACTTCAAAGGTATACATGGTGAGGTAGCCTCTGGAAGTCCATCTTCAGGTTAACAAAAATGTCAATAGGTCATCTAACCAATTTGGTTAGATGACCTATTGACGTTTTCTGAAGATGGACTTATTTTCAAGTCCGAAACTATAGTAGTGTAATACTGAAGAAGGATCACTTGACTAAGCCAGGTAACTTAAACCATTTAGCTTAAAGTTATACAAGTTGGTTTCACACCAACATTTCATGCACATATGAAATCTATATAATTAATACGCGAACACGAAGTTTGTCGGTTGAATCCTCCACCATTTCTAAACCGATTTTATCCACTGACGTCTCATTGGAAAGAGCGTGTTGCGTAGATTTGCAAACTGGCCTAAAATTTTTGAAACAGTCCCTTGGCCTCTGCCACAGTGGCTTTTTATTAAGTTCCCATGTTATCCTTACGAAGAACATAATATTGTTTACATCAGCTGTTTAATTTCATTGTGTTCTTTGTTTTTCAATTCAACGAAACGCATTGGTTACATTAACTGATTTTGTGGAAATTAAATATCTATCTATATATTACGAAAGCCGATTCTTTGCGTCAAAATTGTGGGCGACTGGGTAGTCGTAGAACGACGGGAGAGGGTTCAAATTAAAGGTCTCGATCCCGGAAAAATAGTGAAATTCCCCAAATTTTAACACAAAATTAGACATAACCTTTGACTTAGTCAATGATATAACGTAAAATGTTCTCCATAAGAATAGCATTAGAAGCCATTTGTCTGTTGATTTTTGTTTACCTCAATACAGCTGATCGTGATTTATCATTAAGCCAGTAAGCAATATTACATTTGGATTTAACTAGTTTGCCAGTAAATTCTGCAATGTACTGTATACTATATAAAACCAGGGATGACGTTACATACAATTGAGACTTTTGTCGTTATGTCTTAGAATGTTGAAATTAATTTTACTGTGCAATTTGCAAATTTGTGTATTTGTATCTAAATTAGCCAAGCGCATGAAATTTAGTAGAATCGTGGGAGATGGTTAAAATCAAAGTAAATGGAAGTAGAATGGCTGAAATATTTAAGCTTTGGTTTTTTTTAAACATATGTTCACGAAGTTTACAAAATTATTTTACTTTAATTACATTTCTTCACATTAGTAGGTTATTGTTGTGCTGAAGGAATGTTTAACATGAAATAGCCCCATTGACTAAACAATCAACGATGCAAGATTAGTTAGAAAACTTCTGTTTTGTTTTTATTTCAAAACATATATTGAAAATTTATTCAAAACTTTTGTTTTAAATTTCATAACATTTAATTTGACACGTAATTGTAGTGTTTAATCTATACTTTGTATCGAGTGGAATAACCTTAACAGTTACTCTAGAGAATAACCTGGGAATAAAATTTGAAATAGGTTTGTACAGGCAATACATATATTCCTTTCATTAATTACTATAACAAATTCCAATGGGCGGAAAAATAAAATTGTTTGGAGTAGATTTTAACCAGGTATCTACTGTCTGTTGCTCCAAGGAAAAAAGGTTAAAATAATATAGCCCAACATGCATTGTATATATATATACAATCTATATAGATAGTGAAGAGAGAATCTATAACAGTAAACCCTGGAGGTAGTTTTCGATTCTTCATGTTTCACTAACCAAAAATATGTACCTATATTAATTGCTGATGAATTTGTTTTCTTGATTGGTTTCATTAACATGATAATGGAACCCTAACCAATGGCAAAAGAGTTAGTAATCAGTCGATGATTAGCTTTTTTAACTGTAGGCTAAATAAATAATATAAACGGTAAAATGTTTTCAAACAAAATTTACATCCATTGAATGAAAAATAATATACTATTAACATGACTATAGCTGATATGGCTTAGCTGTCGGCTATCTGTACATTGCGTCATAACAGCAGACAGCGCTATGTTATTAACTTAAAAATTATAACGGATTAGCAAATAAATACTTTACTATGGTCTTAACAAACTATGAACCCACTGAACGTTTAAATTGGCCAATTTTAAAGAGAGTATAAAGTCAACCACAGCTTTAGGAGGAATCCCACCACATAAGCTGACACAGAGAGTAGTTTATATTTTATGTTGATCAGAAACGAAACTAGGGCAGCCTTTACACTAATTCAGTTGTGTCTTTACAAAAGGAGTAGAGCTATAATATTAGAAATAATAACTTGGCCAGGGTACTAATATGAGTACATGTATTATTGTAGCACTGTATCGATTCTGACACATAGATAATTTTATTCTTAGTTTGTTTAAATATTACAATAGTTTGTTTTACATTTGAGCTTTTTAGGGACTTATGTCCCTACAAGCCACTAGTTGATCAATATAAAGCCCAAAGTACACATGAACTTTTGTGAAAACTACAAGTCATAACCCCATAAACCATATACTTAAAATGTTCGTCATGACGAGAAAACTAGCGCAAAACTATCCATTATTTCATAAACTGCCCTTAAAGGTCGTAATTGCTTTCCAAGGAAACATAGGAAAGTCATAGAACGCCACCAAGTAGCAGAAATCGAGATTTTTTAAAAATATTATCGTTATCATCCTATATAAAAGAAGAACACCTACAATATGAAAATTCCCACAAACAATGAACAAGGATGTTATCGAAAGTGCTACTATTTTGTAGGAAAAACGGACTTAACTTTAGGATGATTTGCAAAGGAAACCCCTCTAATGCCGAATTAAACCGGTACGGCAGGGACATTATAATGTTTTCATAAAAGTCAAGTGATATTAATATACTAGGATGTTCAAATTATTTTTTAAAGCAATCTTTGTAATCCTCGATTTGTTTTAGAGCAATATAGTTTGTTTTAACTAACGGCTGGTTATATATAAACTATGAAACTATGAGGTTATTTTATTTACTCTTATTTTGTCATTGATTATAGGAAAGAAGTAAGATTAGTAGAGATAATTAGACCACAGTTTAAACCACAGTTTTAACCTAAATTAATTAAACCACAGTACAAATCGAGACTCTGTACATGAGTCTTAATAAAAAAGGATAAATGCAAATTATTTTACTGCAACACTTTTCAAGGAAAGATTAGAAAAATAACAATGTTTACATGTTTTAATTCTTCGTGGTAGCTTTTTGTTTACAATTAATGTTTGTCTGCTTTAACTTTGCTTGGATTATGCCCGGAAATATTGATGTCATAAAAAGATGAATCAGGAATCACGATTTTAAATTACCACCACAACCTCAGCCGGGTTTTATACAAAGATAAACAGATGGATGACATAGATTGAACACAACGTCAACATTGACCTAGGATACTGCAATTAGACAAACCATCCTTTTATGAAATCGTGTTCAGTTGTGGTTACGTACAAACGTGAAAATATCACTTTTATTTCAATTATGAATATATTGTAGTTTAAATTAACTAATATGGGAAATTACAATGTATATTTATTCAATGAGGGTGGGTAATTATCAAGGATAGAACTGATAACAGTACAATTACAGTACGGATAACAAACATTGACAATTACGTCATTAGCTTTACTAGCGTGTTTACTTTTTATATTCCTGCTACATGTGACCAGTTCTTTTTTTCAAATGAATGTTATTTGAACCAAACAACTGTTTCAAAACAAACTTTTATTGTTTTTACTTTTCTTTGTTTACGCTTATTTATTTAGCAATTAATGCAGTGAAATTGATATAAAGGATAGGTGTGACGATTAGTTTTGATGTTAGGACACCAAAGTTAAATTATGTGTACTGTGAATTTTATTGGATATTATCGTTTTATTTTAGGTCGTTTCTATTCAGACCTACTGGACATTGTGTATAGTAGTTGTATTGTGGTGATAATAATTATGGAAGAGGCAGGTATGCTATGGAAGGTGGTATCGTTGACTAGGTCTATACACTTCTCAATTGACTATTACTCTCTCTACTGTAGGCTACTTATAATCAGTGTGCGTCTGTGCGAATCAGCTGTAAATCTCACTTCAACGCTTTTCACATCGTAAAAATTACAGAATTGCTGTTTTATTGTAAAATTATCGAATTTAAAATGCATATCGTATAGGCCTATGATGGAATAAAAACATATTTGGTCACACAACATTTGTTTACAATATGATTTTTCACATTAAAACTGCAAGAAACCATGTCTTTATATGTGTAAACTAGCTGATCTGAATTGTACACGGTTTTAGCTGACTACTGAATTCCCGTACGTAGGACGGACTAACACCTCGTTCATATTTAAAGGGAATTAAAGAATTTAGTCAGCTATTTCAATTAAAAAAGTTGGTTCTATGATACGGAAAAGCATTAAAAAGTTATAAGATTTACCAACAGGGTGCAGCACTATATTTTTCTTTGCATTTATGAAAACAGCTAATTTTAACTAAGCAGCAAAAAAACTGTGATTCGCAATGATAACTGTCAAAGTAGGATCGTTTACAGTTATGTTTATGTTTTTCATTTCATGAATAATTTGTGATATTTTGCGAATTGTTGATAATTTATTTTTCTCTATTGTTTAGGTGAAGTGGTAGAACATTATGGCTATGGTAGATGTGTAATACTATAGAATACTGTAAATTTAAAAAAGCAAATTTTATCAAACTGTGTCCTCCCTTATTGCAAACGCAAAGCTTGAGTATAACTGCAATAAGCATTTTATACTTATATTCCAACCCCGTACGAAGGACGGGTACTCTGCTAGTGTGTTAATAATTCAACAGCTTATTGTTATCTAATTAATTTTTCTTTATAAATGTTGTTGTTAACAATTTGCATTTGTAATTAAAGTGTGTTCATTAGGTTTAGTATGTGATTCTAATGTTATGTGCTTAAACTGTACCATTAATATTAGTGAGTAAAGTGGTGTATGGATTTCATAACCATTATTTTACTAGAGACCGTTGTGTTTAACCACAACGGGTACTGTTGCTAGTTAGTATATAAATGAGTTCTTTACTCTTTATTTGTAATATAAATTACATCATTATATTATGTAATAACATTTTTAAGAGGGTTGACCCAATTCCAACTGTAAATTGTATGTGTTGTTTAAATAACTGGGGTTCTGTCATTAACTTGTACAAAACTACAGGGTCTATATTTAAACAACTTAATAATCACTTCTACATCACAAACACAACACACAACATTGGATTGAGAACAGACTGTTGCTAGTAGATCTATAAAGCAATTCCTTTGCTTCCTTCATTAGATATAAAATATGGACTAACAAGATTGGGCAACATTCGTTTTGCCCGAATTCGAATTGCGAAGCATTCGTTTTGGCTTGAAACTGTCAGATATTGTATTTGCGAAGGTTATTATGTATTCCTATACAGTAATAGTTTTTCCAGTATATCTGGAAAAGTGCACACTAAATATGGAAACCAACTCCTGTTCTGAATTTAAGAAATTTCTACTTACTCACAAGATTCCCGTACGTAGAACGGGCACCAGCTAGTAGTTAAATATACTTACTTTAATAAAACCACTCGGTCATTATAGAATGTCTACTGTGAAATAGGGATGTGATTCCTAATTCCAAATCAACTAATTATTATTTATTATCTAATTATCGTCTTCAAATTAAGTGATGGTTGCTTTTAAAATAATAAATTTAACATAAGCAAATCCATATCTATCTGCAGCAAACCTTCAGACTAAGCGAATTTCCATTTACCTGGCTTAATTAATACAAAGATTAAATATTCCCTTAAAATGGTAATTTTTCCTATTAAAATAACATTAAGTTAATTTTAATATGAGTACTTAGGTTTGCTGCTACAGGGAAGATAGGTGTGTTTTTGTTGAAATGTTGATAGCTAAGTATGATTGTTATTGGTCTGCCAATCCTGTAATACTTTACAATTGCTCGAATTCGAGCAACATGTACACTAGTACTTATTTAATACGCAAGCAGGACTTTTGTGACGATTACTCCTCCGAAACTACTGAACCGATTGACATGTTTTTGGTCTCATTGGAAAGAGCGTAACGTGAAGTTGTGCAGGAGACTTTCATTTTAGGGAATTAATTAGAGAGTGAGGCCCTGGGGCCCTTTAAAGTTTCGTATTTCTCCAAAGATTAACATGGGAAACAAAAATTGTTATGAGCCTCCAGCTGTGCTGTTGTCAGAAATTAAAAGTGAGAAGAAGAACATAATGTTAATTGTAAACAGTCAATAAGTTTGCTAATTTAACAGTTTGCTACAAACATTTACTGACTTGGTTGAAATGAAATGTTTACTATTTGAATTTGGGTTGGCGTCAATATTACAATAGAAAATACCCCCGCCGCAGCAAACCTGCCGTCTAAGCGAATTTCCATTTGGCTGAATTGATTTTCAATTGGTCTATTTAAATAACATTAGGTTTAACGAGTACCTAGGTTTGCTGCTACAAGGAAACTAATAAATAGTGTGTTTTAAGTAAAATAATTATTGCTTAGTATAAAATGAATATATTTGCCAAGTTTGATCAAAAGATATCCATAAACAAGCAAACTACAACATTTTACAATATTCTCCATAAGAATAACATGGGAATTTTAAATTTAAATTTTTTTTTGTTTTCTCCGTAACCAATAACCGTACAAAAACACTTTGATATACTGAATTGTTTGTTTTTTTAAGCTCTTTAAGAAGGTTTAGAGAAAAATTGGAAAATTTTGTGTTTTGAGGGTCAAAAGTGAGAAAAACCAATTTTTACCCCATAAAACCCCCCATAAAATCCTGTTTCCACGGTCCGATCATGCTGGATCGCGAACTCATTCAAGTTTATCCCGCCTTACACCTTCAAACCAAATTTCATCAAAATCGGATAAAAATTACTCAAGTTATCGTGTTCACGGACACATATATATATAAATCTATATATATATATATCTATATATATATATATATATATACATATATAAAAATTTGAACGAATGGTGTTTTTGGCCTCTGGGGACATCAAAATGAAAAAGTAAATCGGTCCCGGGCCTAAGTCTTACCATGAGACCTACGGTAATAGCTACTTCCCTATAGGGAAATTCGCTAAAAGCGAGAGAGCCTGGATAAATTGATGTCTTCAAAAGAAAACTGAATTAACACTGTGCTGCATTTCTTAGTAAGCATTGAAAGATCTGATTTAAACTATGGAAATATAGGAAAGTCATTTATAACACCACCAAGGAGAAAAAATAGAATTTTTTTTAGAATTTATAATTGTTATTATGGCAATCTAATGAGGCTATGAGTAAGGCTATTTGTAGAAAACACTAAAAAAAGATTAGCTTTTGACAAATGATAAGATATTTACAGAGATTATATCGATATGTTATGTAGCTACATCATGAGTATTTCCAAAATCTTTGAGTCGAATCTTTTTTACATTCGTCAGAAATTATGACCGTTATTCGTTTTAAAATAACGTCTTTAATACTTAGCATTTGCTCGAATTCGAGCAACAGGGACACTAGTTTAAAATATTGAGTCTTCTTGCAAAATTAATGTCGACATTATCTAGGGGTTGTTCGGCAAAAACTTTATTTTTAATGATCCCCCAAACAGAAAAATATAACGGTGTAAGATCGCAGGACCTTGAGGGCCAATCAATTTGCAAGAGAATTTGAAGTTTGAAACAACAATTAAAATCTATGCAAATATATAGTTACAATTGTAAAAAACCGCTTTGAAAAATGCATTGAAGTTAGTAAAATAGCATATTTTGAAAAATTCCTTTAAGTTTACAACCTATGTGTAGTGTAAATTCAGTTTCAATATAATTATTATATAAAGAGTCATCTGCAAAAATCGTCCCACTAGCATTAAAAGGCATCATGCGTGGGAACGCATATAGCTTCCGTTTCCCAGGAAATTTATAGACTTTTGAGCACTAACTTCTGTCACAGTATTATTCTTATTTCCTATCCAAAATATAAAATTTGTTTAGTCGAATTTGACGCTTTGGTAAACTAGTCAGTCAGTCTACCACTTGAGTTTGACCGTGTAAGTTGGTGTCCGCTATTGCGATTTATGTTTTTGGAATAAAGTGAATAATAAAGGCAATAAGGATTGATAGTATTAATGAAGTAAAAAAAGTTAGTTTACGATTGGTCGAAAACTTAGATATGTGAGACATGTCAAATGCCTGAAACTTCAAAGGGAGTTTTCCTTCGTCACAACGCGTCAGTTCTTATCGTACTTCTGTTCAACAAATAACCCTCCAGCATAGTTTTGAAAAATTGGTTGTGGGGTTACTGTTAAAGCTGGAATTGCGTGACATGGGGGATGGCAGTTAGCTGTCTCAGCCTTATCATTTTCATAAAGTTGTCAATATAATCTCTCTACAGAATGTTAGGTGTAGTGGAATGTACTTGAAGTGGAGATGGCATTTATTCTTGAACTTTTAGGGACCTCCTTGTTTAAATGGTCGCGCAGCTTCATTGGCAAGAAATAATGCAAATAACATAGCAATTTAACATTTCCAAAAATAAAAATAAGTACTGTAAATTGGCTGTTACGTTAATATCGACGTTTACATGCATTGTTAATCAACGTATCCTATAAAGGATGATGTGATCTAAATTAAAAGGAATATGACCTTTACGTCACGACAGTAGCTGCTTAAATAGTACTTACTCTTTATGCTATTGTTTACAGCCAAAATGTCGTGTTATTTTAAATTTTGTTACCAACCCAGTGGGCCACGGTCCGTAATATAGGCCACTGCAAATAATTCAAGATAGGTATACCATTTTAGGCAAGGTTTCTGTGTTGAATGAATAAATCAAAGTAACCTCTCTGAAAAGTCTGCAGTAAATTGAAGTTTTCCAGCTTAATGACTTTCTAAATCATACACATATTTCTACATAAATATTGTAAAATGTTTTATCCAGTTGCTCTAAACTATTATTAATTTAACAAAATATGGACACGGCTCATATGGGCAACGTGTCCTTTTGCACTTGTATTATTGTGTATTGTATAACACAATCGAAGATTTGTCCAACGTTTGAAAACATGTATGACAATAATTTCATGAACCTATGATGATCTGTCTAGAATAATATCATTGA
Organism: Macrosteles quadrilineatus; assembly: GCF_028750875.1. Lineage (NCBI taxonomy): Eukaryota > Metazoa > Arthropoda > Insecta > Hemiptera > Cicadellidae > Macrosteles > Macrosteles quadrilineatus. The sequence continues at coordinate 87,807,201 of NW_026542595.1, forward strand.
TAGTCAAAGATAATATGATAAAATATAGACAAAAGTGGTGAAAAAGGCAGACAGCAACCCGTACAATAGATATAAGATAGTTCAATAAGAAATGATTGAAAGAGTTACTGTGATAAAAGGATTTTTAACTGATTTCGTAATGAAACGTTATATTGAAAAACATGACATGATACAGAAGAAAATTAATTTTACCTAACCCGCCATGTTAAACTTCCCTATCCCAAGCGTGATGTATACAACTTCCTTACTTCTCGAGTGATGTAAAGTATCAAAAACTCACTCGGTGATGTAATGAAACCCATTTAAATAACATTTAGTGATTAACTTAAAAAATATACATCTATGGAGCCAACGACGTTCAACGCTAGAAATCAGCTGTGCTCTTGAATTTTATTGTTATGTTTTGAAGAATTTTCCTAACCTAGCTTTTGTTTGTAAATGAACGTTACTGTTAGAAGATGAGTGAAATGGATAATGATTAATATTGTTCGTAACCTCAACCTCCTGTATATTGTCGGGTCAGGTAAAATCTTGTACGTTAGCGTGTTTATACATCACTTAGGTAAATTATGCAACTCGCTTCCGCTCGTTGCACAACCTTCACCTGCGTGATGTAAAAACGCTCTTACTACTCTTGTAAAGTAAATAGCTACAAGCTGCTATACCCGTGCTTTGCAACGGGAAGAAAATGTGACCTAGAGAGCTATTAAAGTGGTGCTGATGTGTGTTTTAAAATACAGCAACTCTATGATTTAGTTTGAAAATATAAACTGATTTAAAAGCGCAAACAGCGTAAACCTACTTACTTTCAAACCCCTACTTTTGATGTTAATAGATCCCTAAGAATATGGCAACATACCTTAGCATACTTTAGCAATACCCTTCATGAATAACATGTTTAACCATAATCCTTCAATTTTAGTCAAGCCTCTTGACATGTAGCTTACTCTTAAATTAAAAAATGAAACTTTGAGCAATACTTTACAAAACGTATAGCCTACAACCTCACTAACCATCCTCAATCTACATTCACAACACCAACGTCTTTTTCGAGTAAATAAACAAACACCAGTTCATTGTACAGACCAGCTGTTTCATTAACTAAATTAAATTAAATCATTTAAACATTGAAAGCATGCCAGGCGTAGCCCTTTGGAAATCAGCCTGTGGGGCAGCGCCCTCAGGGAATTCGTTCATTTCAATACTTTTCGGCAAATCTACACACTCTAAGCTTCATTTTGATGTGCCATATGCCTATATTTTCATTTGGTAAATGACCTTAACCGTTTACATAAAATTTGATTGTATCACTTTAATAATATAATAGATTACAAACAGAAAATAACATTGCAAATACTTCTTTTGGACAGTTCAGTAACTCCTAATAAATGTGTGTTGTTTAAAATACAGTTTAAAAATTAACAGCTGTTTCATTAAAAAGTATTATCCACATGACCAAAATGTAAACAAATCTGTGGAGGGATCTTTAACGGCTTCTGGGGCAGAGCCCTAAGGGAATTTACTTAGTTTTTCTTTTGATAACTCATCTACAGACCAAAACCTTTATTTGGACACCTCTACCAAGTTTCTACGCCCAGCCGTTCTCTCGAATTAGTGGACACAAAGTTTCCAATTAAATATTTAGATTCCTCCATGTTAATCTTATGGGAGAAAACCTAACTTTGATGAATAATCCTGCCCAAACTAATAAAGATTTCAAAAATTTAAAAACACTTTGCAAAACTACAGATCAGGCCATTTTCTTTACACTTTATTCATTAAAATCGAAATTCAATCTATGCCTGGCTTGTTCTCAGCCAGGTCTTTGCCCATGAGAACGTGACTTGAACTTGAGATCTTGCGATCATCTTTACTTTTCATTTCTATGAGGGGTCAGCGAACGTTTTGTATTGTTCATGAGTTTGTAAAGAAAATGATTTAATAATTTAAATTTTTAATTTTCATATGTTTATAAGGGCATTTAACAACTGCGCAATTAATAAGTACTGTAAACCATCTATCTATCTATATATTAATAGGCAAGCATGTTTCTTTAAAACCTTTTTTCTCAGCTTGTGTGCATCGTGGGGTAAATCTGCGCATACCGTTAGAAAGCAATTTTCCTGTAGGTGTGCAGAATCCCTTTATAAATTTAAATAGGCTCAAAGATAAGCACAAAAAATGAGATTGAAAATTTGAAAAAATTAACATGGATTTTATGCGTTGCCATGCTGGTGACGAAATAACAACGAAATATAAACAGAAAATCAAAACAAATGGAAGAAACTCCAATCACATGTTTTATTTACAGTGTGGGGTGAAAATAGAGAAGTGAGTACATTACATATTTTTGGTCGAGTTTCGACCACTGGACGACCTCTCGTATTACTGTAAAAGGCCGGTCTTTATAAATTATATAGTTCTAAAAGAAATTTCTATTTGACCTCTTTGTCACAAAAACATACTTCTTTATATAATGATTGTTATGTAAATGCAGTTGTCATCGTAATTTACAATTATTGATCTGTCTAAGTGTTATTTTTTCAATAAATGTAAATATCTTGTTTGGTAAACAAAGGATGTAATTGAATCTGTAAGTTAAGACAAGTATGCGAAAACTACAGTTTTCGATTAGCTCAAGCCTAAATTATATTGTATGTAATCTAGCTTGTTATATTTCGTTATTTTGTCACGTAAAAACATTTAAATTATGTATGATGTATAAATATAAAAAAATTTAACAACAAATCCATTTGAAAGTGAAGTTTAGACATTGGTACGGTCGACATTGGTACATTATCATTGGCGAAAATGCTCATGCACATTAACATTATTGCGGCTATGTGTTTAAGTTGTAACATGGTTTAGTTTCATATAGAAATTTGAGAAAATAATTTTTATTTTATTTTTTGTTGTAATGATTTGAAATAAAGTTTTACATTTACAATAGTCAAGAGTAGCCTGCAGTAGCAAGACTTCTTGATAAGAAAGCTCTGGAAGCTTCCTTATCACCTGGTCCAGTGCATGTGCTGGCCAGAGTAGGGGTAGAAGGTTCCAGAACTGAGATGTCTTATATAAGGGAGCTGCTTCCATGTGGGGTTGTTAGTTCAAGAGTGTAGATGTACAGTGTCCAGACCTGGGGTGAATTTTCTGCAGCCTACTCAATGAGTAGTAAGTTTATTTTATTTTTTATGTTATTTTAATTCATTCACTTTTATCCCTCCCTCTCTGCTAATTATTGTAATAACAAGAAAGACCATAGAAGTTTTCTTATTAGATATTTAACTTTTCTTTCAATTAGTAAAAGATGTAAATATAAAATGCACCTTTTTTATTCTTTTAGAACTTATTTAATAGAGTTAAATTTGGATCTAAAAATAATAAATGCTAATTAAAGTAAAGTTTTTAAAGTTTCTAGAAAAGTTTAGCAATTGTAAATTTTATTTCATTCAGGAAGAAATTAATGTAACCTAATTTAATTTCGAAGGATTTTAATTCAATTGTTTAGCTTTTCAATTTAAAGAAGTTTGAAACATTAAAGAAATATGTATTTGTATTGTAGACAGATAAGCTAGGAACGGGTTTGTTTGTTCACAGGGCTCAAGTGTGTACCAGTGATTAATGGTTTTAAAATGTCCCATAAAAAATATTAGCCGAATGTTTTAAATTTGTTGATTTTTTATATTTAAAGAAAACTAATGGAAGTAAATAAATTTCAGTTTGATTTTGGGTTTGGTTTTGAAAGTGTTTAGAAGAAACTGTTTTATTTTAAATAAACCATGACTTTTGTAACAATGATGAATTTTTATTTTGGGTCTCCTCTTAAGGCCAATTCCACTAAATAGAAGATAATTGATCTTGGAAATAACGTTACAAAGTTGAGACACGTTTGTAGAAAACACTAAAAAGGCAATCTTCTAAACAATTTTAAAATATTTACAACTTTAATTATATAGAAATGTTCATAACACAGTAAGTAATTCCATTAGTTGCATAAGCTTTTACGTGAGTCTTTTTAATTAATTGAAAATTAAGTCTGTAATAACTCCTTAAATAGCTCCTGTAATACCGGTACTTGATAATTGCTTGATTTCTAGCAACGAGTACACAAGTTAAAAATTCAACAATGCATTAACATAACAAGCTCTCTTTCACGCCGGCAGAACTGCGGTATTGGTTTACCATACACGCCTGCAACGATGCGCTGCAAACCGCGCGACGAGTAGCTAAATGAACCGTAGAGTAAGTGAGCCTTCTAATATTTGTAGAGGGTTCACTTACTCTACAGATCATTGTGCCAATGAACTGTAGAGTAAGTGAGCCGTCTTCTATTTGTGTAATAGTTATCATGAAATAGGCTCGTATAGTATACGAGCCTACTCCTGTAATTTATTTAAATTCAGTATTTTGGCTCGTATACTATACGAGCTTATTCCTGAATTATTCAAGAATTCATACGCTTGGCTCATAGGCACTATGATCTGTAGAGTAAGTGAACCCTCTTCATTTATTTGATATTTTTGATCGGCTCGTATAGTATACGAGCCTGTAGTGCAAGTGAACCTTCAATATTATTTACGAAGCTCGTATAGACTATGATTTGTAGAGTAAGTGAGCCATGTGTTTTAAGAATTACATATTTGGAGGCTCATTGTGTCAATGATTCGTAGAGTAAGTGAACCCTAACCAATTATTCGCCTCTTCTAAAAGTCATGGATGGAAGTAAAAGTTAAATGATCGATTATTACTTAAAGCATAGATAAAACGGGTGAGGTTCATTTGTCCGGGTTTTCAAATGTCCGAGTTTGTTAAAAATTACAAAATATTTGAAAAATCATTTGTCCAAGTTTTCAACTGTCCGAGTATGGTTTAAATAATAATAATATTTCGTTAAATCAACTGTCCGAGTTTTCATTTGTCCGAGTTTTTAAATTATTTAAAAAAATATCAAAATATCATTTGTCCGAGTTTTCAACTGTCCGAGTAGGGGCAACATCAAAATGTGACAATGCGTGCCGAGACTAGCGTGTCTAAAGCGCCTGTTCAGAAGTCGATGTGAACCCCTTCTGTGAAGGAGTCAGGCATTGTGCGAGCCACGAGAGGCCCTCACGTCGACTTAAGAAATACCCCCGCCGCAGCAAACCTGCAGACTAAGCGAATTTCCATTTGACTGATTGGATTTACACTAAAATGTCTACTTAAAAATATAACATTTATTCCCGATTTAAATAGAATTAGTTTAACAAGTACTTAGGTTTGCTGCATCAGGGAGGGTAAAACTGTTTTTTTTTTGTAAAATGTTAATAGTTAGTAAGAAATAAAAACATTTTCCAAATTTGATCAAAATATGTTCATAAACAAGCAAACTACAACAGTTTACTCATTCTTCATAAGAATAACATGGGAATTTTAAATTTACAAATTTTTGGAATTTTCTCCGTAACCATTAGGCGCATAATAACGCTTCAATATACTAAATTATTTGTTTTTTGAAGCTCTACAAAATGGTTTGGAAATAAATTGCTAAATTTTATGTTTTTTGGGTCAAAAATGGGAAAAACCTATTTTTACCCCATAAAACCCCCCGTAAAAACCCGTTCCCATGGTCCGATCATGCTGGATCACGAACTCGTTTGAATAAACTTAGGTTTACACGTTTGTACCAAATTTCATCAAAATCGGATCATTTTTGCTCGAGTTATCGTGCTGACGGACACACATATATATATATATATAAATATTTTGTTATTGTATACATCAATATGTTATAAATATATATATATATATATATGAATTTGAACGGATGGTGTTTTTGGCCTCTAGGGACCTCAAAACAAAACAAAAAATCGGTCCCGCGTCCAGGTCTTACCATGAGTACTACGGTAATAGCTTATTCCCTATATGGGAAATTCGCTAAAATTATATTATTTTTATTATAAGACTAATTTTACAATTTTTAATTATAAAATTAAACTGTCATCACCAAACACAACCAACCAAACTTGCTGATAGTATAATAATGGCGGGGGTATTTTATATTATCAGCAAGTTTGGTTGGTTGTGTTAGGTGATGAGAGTTTAATTTTATAATTAATAATTGTAAAATTAGTCTTATATAAAAATAAAATAATTTTTCTTAATTCGACGTGAGGGGCTCTCGCACAATGCCTGAGTTCACATCGACTTCTGAACAGGCGCTTTAGACACGCTAGTCTCGGCGCGCAGTGTCACATTTTGATGTTGCCCCCACTCGGACAGTTGAAAACTCGGACAAATGATATTTTGATATTTTTTTAAATAATTTAAAAACTCGGACAAATGAAAACTCGGACAGTTGATTTATCTAATTATTATTGGTTATTTATCAAAACTCGGACAGTTGAAAACTCGGACAAATGATTTTTCTAATATTTTGTAATTTTTAACAAACTCGGACAGTTGAAAACTCGGACAAATGATGTGATCCCGATAAAACATCTAAAATTTTAACAACGGAACACACTCCCACAGCTAAGAATAACCTAATTAAAGGCCCTCCCTTACTGTTTGGGATATAAGTTACTGTGATTAATTATTTTAGTAAAGAGTAAAAGAGAATGTAAATAATGTTTTTTCTTCTCTTAACAAACATGTTATCTAGTTTTAAATTAAGGACAAGAGGTTCTACCCGCGAATTCACGGGTGTACAGAAGTCACCATCAAATTAATTTAATCAACTTTGACTTTATATTTCAAAGGGCCCAAGTTTGAGAAATTCTCATCTTAAAGGATGTTAAAAGCAGTGGAACCTTCATACCTTACGTCCTGAGGTGGCCGATGTGGGTACGGTTGTACCTGAACTCGCCGCTCTCCTCCACGTCTTTAATACTTTAATACTTTACAATGAAATGGCGACCTGTTAAAGATCAGTGACAACCTCTTGGAACGAACAACATACATCGTTAGTTAATCTCATATTCATCGTGTTTCGATCACCTTTAGTCACTCACTTGTATCAAACAGGTAGAAATATCTTCACTGTCCATTCACCGCACCTCTTTTAGGAAATCAAAGTAAATGATAAAATAAGCAGTGTTGGGAAGTAGCGCGCTACAAGTAGCGACGCTACAGTAGCGCGCTACTTTTTTTGTAGCGTTAGCTGTAGCTACGCTACTTTTAAGATTTTGTAGCTTTAGCTGTAGCTAGCTACATTTTTAAAGTAGTTGTAGCGGAATTTTAGCTACTTTTCTCGCTACATTAACCATGTTTGATATAGTGATTTTTATCATAACCTCAACCTTACGTGAAACAACCTCTTTCAATATCAAACTGAGATTTTCAAAAAAAATAGGCCTACTTTCTTGGCTTCATACAGCTGGTGGCAGCCGTTTCATTCCCTATTACAACGTTGTGTGGACATGGAGGTCATTAAATGAGTGTTATCCGAATTTTTGGCTCTCATTTCCAATTTACTACTCTATGATTACTGTCAGATAAAATAAAATCGCTAGATGCAGACGACGTTTAAACGTTACCGGTGACAAGAGAAGCTATTGAATCATTGAATGCTTGCAAGTGGTTGGCAGGGAAATTAGTAATCAATTTAGTTTCTTTATTATATCGATAGTGTTTCAACTTGGGTTTTAATGGACACCAACACTAAACCTTAACTTAATGAGAAAGCTGGTCTATCAACCTTTGATTCAGCTGTTGATTGTTGTTCATCATCACAAGCCCTTCCTTGGTTAGATTACGAATATTTTTCAAATGTTTACTAAATTAACAAAGAGGAAATTACCTGATGAGATTTAAGATATGCCTAGACTACATGATGATTGTAACGAAAAATCTCCATATAACATGAAACTTACATTGAAAAATTAGCAAAGTTTGCTCCTGTTAACAGCTCTTGTATCTAGGACTATTCCTAGGCTATGAGTAGTATAGTTTGTCGGTGCCGTTTTTTGCGCATCGGCATTTTTGGGCTAACTCCCCACCTTATGCCTAATTGCTAGTACATCTACCATTCCCCTTTCTAGTTGTTGTCTATATTTTTATCTTATCTATATATATTAGGCGTATGAGTTGTTTAATATTGTCAGTTTAGTTTGTCGGTATCGTTTTTTGAGGTGCGTTGTCAACTCCCCGCCCCATGTCTAATTGCTAGTACATCTACTATTCCTCTTTCCAGTTGTTGTCTATATTTTTGTCTTATCTATATATTAGTCGTATTAGTTGTTTAATATTGTCATTCTCTTTTTATGTTATTCCAACTATATTGCATAAATACCTCTTACCTTTAGAGTCATCCATATGAAATAATATTTAAAATTGTCTTAATTTTTAGATGTATTATTGTTTTTTATTATTGTTCCGTTTTGCTGTATCGTTTGAAATTTTTGAGATACAAGTGATTTTAAGTCTTGCTACAAGAAAATACTCTAAAATTAAAAATTAACTTAAAATAGCTTACAACCTTGTAATTTGAAGACACTAATACAAATGTCAAATTTAAGAACAAAAGATTTCTATGTTACAGAGGACCTTTACAAGGAAATAGAACGTGACTTGCACTTTTTTTTATACCTCTGGATATAGTAAAGATATTGTCAAAGCTAAACATCTCTATAGACTTATATTATTTAATCTGTCTTGTAACTGTGCAAGATTACTATGAGAATGTTGCAAGAATTAAATCTACAAATAATCATCACCTTCAAACCTTAACTAGGGATAAAAAGTACTACATTTTCATGACGTTAAGAGGTTTATTGTACAATATAGCATCAATACTATTACAAATTTGTTACTAGAATATGTATGAGTTTTTACATCAAATACTCTGATATTTGTCCCCTTGAGTTGTAAACATCAAGTGAACGTACTATACATTAACAAATACATTTATCATATTGAATTGTAACATGAACTATTTATAATATTACTTTTGTGTTATCATTATAATAGACAAATCACTACGGCTATGCAATGTAAATCTGAGAGTCAATTATCATGATGAGCTACAACTTTTTATCTAAATGTAAAAGTTATTTAAACATACATATACAACAGTACAATACTTTATGACAAGAAAATAAAAATAATATTTGCTACTTGTTTTTACCCTATCCGTGTTAATTATGAAAATCAATCCTGGAATTTGTGGATTGATTAAATGAAATACAATGCCTTGTTTGAATAATAATATACATGTTTGTGTACGTTTCTAAAAGTAAAATTAGTTATATTTTCATGCTAAAAATGTTTAATAATGTTATCAAACACAACAATTGACTGTGGCCTGAGACTTTCATGTGAATTAGTTACTTAAATTTCACACATTTCACACAATTTGTACACAAATTTCACACATTTCATGTAATTTAACAACTAACTTTGACCGTGATGTTAATTTATGTAAAAATATTTTACTCAAATTTCACATGTTTTACACAATTTGTACAAACACTTCACACAATATAACAACTTACTGTAACTTTGATGTTAATTTGCGTGAAAAATTTACTCAAATTTTACACATTTCACACAATTTTTACACAAATTTTATGTTATGTAACAACTAGCTGTGACTGTGATGTGAATTTGTGTTCCCCGAAGGGGAGGGTGTGTATCCTGTCAGAGCAGAGGAAACGTTTCGGATCGTGGCATCGTAGAGCAGTTTTAAATCCTGTAACAGTAGTGATTTGCATTCTACTGCTTGAAATGCGTGTAAACGGGAGCTTCATTTCAAAATTCCCTCGAGACATCAAACTTTGAAAGTAGTCGTCGAAGGTCACATGTTTTCGCAACATCGATTTTTGTGTCCCCTTAGCCTTCATACCGTAAACCACTATTTGTCCTGTCTCCAGTATCAATTTCTTCTTGCTGTACACTTTGGAGCACAGCCCTACATATTCTACTGGCAAATCTCCAGCAGCTTCGTCCTTTGCCAGGCCCAAACCAAAACGTCTCCCAGCCTGGTACAAAATATGATTCTTAGGGTAGTTGGATGTGTCAAGCCTGGTGAAGATTGGACTATTTTTTAGGTCCTGGTACAAGTCTTGTGTATATATGTGGGCTAGAATACTATCTGTATCACTGTACCCCATTCTAATTTTATTTCCATACATAGGTTTTAAATAGTCATAATAAAACGAATACATTATAGTTTTACTGATGTCTAATATAGCAACACCCATGTATATTGGAGTATTGAATATAATTTTGGGTTTATGCATGACGAAGACTAGGGTGTCCTCTGACACAGCATAAAACTCTTTAAATAGTCTACTTCTTGAGAACTTGTCCACTTGTTGATTGGTCTTCGCAATCTTAATATTGACACGATCATCCAGTTTCATTATAGATCTACCAAATGCGGAATTTGAAAACCCTTTGTAAAAGTCTTCTTCAAATTTGTTTTTAGATTGTTTACGCATCTCTGTATTCAAAAGGATGAATTTCTCACACCATTTTGATTGTTTGAATTTTAGGATCCTGTGTACATGTTTGAGAACAAGACCATGTTTCATAGCTAGCTGTAGACTAGTATGGTGCAGTACATAGTTGGTCTTGTCACGAACAGTGGCCATGAGGCACATATTACCGTCCTCGTTTTCTTCTTGAGTCGGAAGAAAAGGGTAGTCTCCATGGGCTTCGTGGAGATGTTCAGGGTATTCCATGGTCACTTCTAAAAATGCTCCAAATTCCGAATCCTCGCCAGCTTCTAAGATGCCTTCCAATTCGTCAATGTCAGACCATTCAAATCCTCCATAAGGAAGGGGTTGGCACATGGCTGTTGCATAAAGTGAGTTCATGTCTATGTTGTATATGTAGGATGATGCCTCCTCCTTATTATATAACTCCCCCATGTAATAATTGTTGGCTTTATAATACTTTAGGGGTGCCGTTACAAATCCACCTCTCATCCCCCTTCTGCAGAAGTCGTGCATCTCTCTGCTAGTTAGCAACTCGAGCCGTACATCAGTAATTTTTAGCATGGCATCAAATGCGAGACCTGGAGCGGTGAAATAATATGCAGGGTCCAAACCATAAGTCGAGTGTACAATCTTCCTAAAGTTTTGGAAAACATCTCCAAGGATAATCACATCTGTCCGTAAATATAGCATTGTATATTCTTCAAGATTAGCAATATTAAAGTGTGACCACACCTTGCAGGCATGTTCATACTCTTCTGAACTTAACTCTTCATCTGTCAAGGAGTTGTGGAATGCTTCAATTGGTGGGAGTGATGTCTCACTAAATTTTGACATGTCTGTTAGATAATTATAAGGATAGACACCCTTCCTTATTATAAGGTTGAAGTCTTCCTCGCTAGGAAAAAACTTCCTACAAATTTTCTTTTGATCATTCTGTAGGTTATTACATAATTCACTAAGACTGCGAGGCATAAACTTAAAAGAGTCTATGAAACGGAGTTCCATCTTTCCCACAGTCTTAGAAAACGATGTGAATTTATCGTTAGTGTTTGGTACGACTTTCACTTGTCCGAGGTTCGGTATTATGAATGCCGAATCGTACCGCGCTAGGTTAGCCACCACTACTGGAATGTGTTTTTGATCTCTATAAAAAAGATTACAGATCCTGTGACAACATCCACGATATTGGCCAGTCAAATGATTATGATCAATTGATTTTGGGTTGTTAAGTGTAAATTCGCCCTTGCCACAAACATGACAGGTTGTACAGTTATCAAATTGTCGCTGTTGTTCCTCTGTTAATACTGGTATCTGCTTAATCCTATTGCTGTAGAGAATAGACTCAATTTCCCGAACATCGTCCATAAGCATAGACAATATTTTTTGTGGCGCATCCAATCCGCAGTATTCTCGAAGAGGTTTAGTATACTGTCCTTCTTCATCCAGTAGGAGGTAAGATGCAGCAAAAGGGCAATGTTTTTGTAGAATGGTAGTGTTGCCAGTTGAAACTTGTGGTACATTTAACGCCTCAAAATCTAAATAAGCAATAAATCTAATCATTTTCTGTCTATTGTAGTTTTGAAATTTCATATGAGCCTTATCTCCAATGGGCATTTCGAATTTAGTGGGGTTATCAGGATCGCAAGTAGGTTTGTGCCTATCCAACTGTTGTACAGCAGTCAGTCCAGTTCTATCGTAAAATCGCTGCCCACATCTTCTACAAACGCAAGCCCGCCGATGTAAATTTCCAAGTTGTAGTCCAACGAGAGCATCAAAGTCTTTAATGTAGTGGAACGTGCCATTTACATACAATAAGTCTATGTTGTTGTCTAAGTTGTCCTTGGGTGGGTTCCATGGGAGTATTCGACCGGCATGTATAAAGAAAATAGATAAGCTACAATTATTTCTTGCTTCAAACTGTGCAATAAAATCATTGTCCGGTCTCAAAACGGGAAAAGTGATATTGCTCCAGTCATATTCATTTTCAAATTCAAAGGCTTTTGTGGGGTCTGCTTGAGCAAATTTACACAATAAAGCATATTTAAAAGATATGTTTTTGTGTTGAACCGGAGTTAGAATGATATTTGTATTTTTTAGAATGTTGTCACCGGTACAGGTCTCATCCATGTGTTCTTCTAATTTATCGTTTTTAGCAAAAAGTGTGTCGCAATTAGGACAGCAATATTTATTGCCCACTTTATGGTGTGTGTTCTTTAAATGCTGTTTGTAGGATTTAAGTGTAGAGAATGTGGTTTCACACAATTCTTCCGAACATTTATACTGCCGCTTAGCCTTTTTGTTGCAAGTTCTAATATGTCTTAAATAATCATTGTGGCGTGGAAATATCTTTTTGCAAATGGTACATTTGTGACCCTCAGTCTTTACATGCTTGAATTTGTAATGCTGCATTAAATTTCTCTTGTTAAGATACGTCTTGCCGCAGCCTGGAAACGTACAAGGAAATCTTTTATCCGAATGACAATCTCTAATGTGGTCATTCAAACGGCGCCTTTCATTATAATGCCTTACAATCCCAAGAGCAAAACATATGCCACAGTAAAACCTGTCCGGGTGGGATTCTTTAAAATGTGATTCTAACTCGTCCGGCGTTGAGAATATGTAATTTGGACAGAGGCTGCACTCAATTTGGGCTGTACTCGTTGACGCCATGACGTTCCCAATACCTGTGACCAAACGAAAAAATACTAATATTTTGATATCAAAATGTATATTTTACTAGGAACTATTAATTTATACACGACTATACAACACGATACTAAGTATTTAGCAGCGATAACTCTAATATCTAGAACCGTAAACACGACAAAAAATATTTTCGGTGTTAGCGGGACCCCGAGTCAACATCCTGATAACTCTCACTTTCAACAACCAGTTTGTAGCTGCAAGGTCGACAGCCTTGGCAGACTCTTTGGTACAGACATACTCGCGACCGTCATTTAAGAAGGACCACCGTTATTAACTGTTATGGAGCCATACTCTGTTGCGGTGTTAAATAATAATTTAGAGAATTTTAGTTACTTGTGTGTAAATGTATAAAATTTGAAATTTTGCAGAGAATTAAATCATCTTAGTCAGTTATTAATAAATTACTAGGTACAAGATTATGATCAACGACTCTATGTACCCTAAAAAGTTGAAGATATAAAACAACATATTTTAACATTCAAACAAATCAAGAATCAAATTATTTATTTATCAAGATGTACAAATTAATAATGCTTTAAAAGTATCTCTGTTGTTATCTATTCGGCCTTTATACACATCAGATCGTGATGAAACTTTAACTAATTAGTACTATACAAAACGAACAGTTTTATTAGCCAAATAGATTAATATTTTTATGATTTTTGGGTTCCATTTGCCAGTTGTCAAGTCAATATAGACAGTTGGCACAAAGCACAATTATAGATAACCGATATTCCTGGTTTTGATATAGTATATAGCAAATTGCAGAGTTAACTGGCTAAGAAGAAAACCAACTGCATGTATTGAATACTGGTTTGCAAATATAGCATGGTCAACTTTATTAATGGTTTTCCAATTCCTTATGGAGAACATTTTATGTTACTTATAAATTTCTGTAAAAATTTTAGGAATCACTTTATTTTCTTCCTGTCACGGGATAATGACCTTTAATTTGATCCCTCTCCCGATGTTCTACGCCCACAATTTTGACACAAAGAATCGCCAAACATAATTAATATATAGATGTCTCGACAAAATGTAGAAAAAGAGTACATAGTGAAATAATAAAAGATATATACTTACATAGAAGCGGCAGCTACAGCTACAAAACCATCCAACTGGGATGTTACGGCAAAACGTGAGATGTCACATAGTCTGAAATATTAACAAAATAAATTATAATTGACTTCTTGAAATATTATCATTTTCTCCAACTGATAAAAAAAAATCTGGGTAAAAATACACACGAGCAGTAAAAAAAAAGACCTTTAGAAAAATATATAATCTTGTATGTTAAGCATTGACTTTAAATAGAGAAGGATCCAGCCATATGGACCTTTTCCCCTTGTCAGATCTAGTAGGATTTAAAAGTGATAACTCTACATGTCAGAAGCTTGAACACATCTCATTGAATTGACAATCTAGTGTGTTAACAGCTGTAAATACTACCCTTTGCACTGTGAAACTAATAAAAAAAAGTCAGAATACTTTTTATCATGAGAGGATTTATAAGTCCTTCTGTATTTAAAGTCAATGAAGTAATGTTTAACATACAATTAATTATCTGATAATAAAATAGAAATTAAATTTAAAGAGCATTGTCAATGTAAAATTAAATGTAATGAAATAAAAATGGTTTATTTATACGTCCACAACCTCTGGATAAAAATCTAATCATATTATACTGTGTAATATTATTCTGTAGTCTATTTACAACATTTAATGCAAAACAAAAAAAAACGAATAAATTTGTAAAACATAGAATACTAACACCTCTCACACACGCACGCATATACATCCACTCACAAACACTCACACACCTGATAATTTAGAATCAACACAAAAAGGGTCAGTACACTCATTACATCTTAAGCTTTAGTTCTGAGTTTATTAGAGAGCATCAGCGAGATTTACAGTCATATCATTGATCACAGAGTTTGCTCTAGTGAAGTGTAAAGGTAAAAAGAAAAAAAAATCGATAACTTATTCAGTGAGTAGATTGTTGCAAACACCTTTTACTTATGCCCACTAATATATCTCCCCAATAAGTGTAATAGATGTTATATATGTACGTTTTTAAGTAAAACAGACTGATACATAGTTCTTTTCAAGATGAGAATTTATATGCATAAAAATGCTGATAAAATTAATACACACCTTAAAAGATTATTAGGAGAAGGAGGAAATGATCCTGACAGCTGTCATCGTAGTCTCGTTCTAAGACCCCACACACACACAACCTTAAAATACAAATATTAAGGATTAATACATAATCTAGCCTAAAAAGAATAAAGCTTTACATGCTTTTAAAAGGGGTCTTGTTTATAGAAGCTAAAAAAATATAGTGGATGTATACAATTTCTGCCACATTTTAATTAATAGCTTAAAATCATGTTTCTGGGTCTTGTTTTAAGAAACATCTAACTAACAAATACAAATAACAAGTGTCGAGTTTATAGTGTCTTACATTTTTTCAATTTACCATTGTAAAGTAAAGCTGTCCCATTTATAGTTACTGATTTCACTATGTCAAAGTCAATTGAGTTTCGTAAACATGAATGCTAAATTATAATTGGTCTTGTTTCCATGTTTATCAGCCCAAATAAAAATTTTATCGATGTTTTCATTGATTTTTAAAACACTGTCATTGATATATTATGATATATATGTACGTTTTTAAGTATAACAGACTGATACATAGTTCTTTTCAAGATAAGAATTTATATACATTTATTTATACTCCTAAAATTATATGTGAATACACACCTTAAAAGATTATTAGAAGAAGAGGGAAATGGTCCTGACGGCTGGTATAGTAGTCTCGACCCCACACATACAAGCTTAAAAATACAAATATTATAAATTAATGCATAATCTAGTCTAAAAAGGATAAAACTTAACATGTGGGCAGCTTTAAAAGGGGTCTTGTTTATAGAAGCTAAGAAAATATAGCGGTTGTATGCAATTTCTGCCGCATTTTAATTAATAGCCTAAAATCGTGTTTCTGAGTCTTGTTTTAAGACACATCTAACTAACAAAACACATAAAATCGAACTAAAATATGCTAACCAATCACTAGTAACATAAAATGACATCCTAATCTAAAACAAGATCATAGCCCACGCATCCAAGCTTTTGCTTTCTTCCGTGCCAAGGTCAACTACTCGACAAGCATACAGTTATATCAGGACTCAGGTTACTGAACCATCTCTATCTACTACTCGCTCCTAATTTACATCTGACATTTTCGGCTAACGACATAGCCCATAAGTACCAAGTAAATATTGCTATTATTCATAAAGATATTGAAATTTGCTAGAAGAAAAAAAAATCATACAGCTAACCAAAACAAAGTGAAATATTGTTTAATTCTGATAAAATCGTGAAAGTTGTCTTTAGATTTTAAAGGAAAGGAAATAAATATAGAAAATACATCTTACCTTAGTATGTAGAGGCTCAAGACGAATACTGGCTGGCGAAATGGAGGCTTGATGTTTTATACTGTACGAGTGTGGAGAGGGATAAAACCGTTATGATTGCAACCCGGATTTGCAAAAGTGTGCTATAGCTATGACTCACATGCGGTTAATCCGCGGGATAAAAAGATCCTTGATGGGAAGAGGGTCAAACCATTAGACCACAACCTGGATTCGCAAAAGTGTGTTAACTACAACTCACATTCAGATAGCTAATCCTCAAAGCATAGGCATGATAAAAATTATAAATATATAATTTAAATAATAACAAATTTATGTTTACTATGATATATGCAGAAACCGGGTGTAATAACTCACAAGGCAATAACATACAATATGGTTGGAATAACATAAAAAGAGAATGGCAATATTAAACAACTCCTACGACTAATATATATATAGATAAGATTGTAATATAGACAACAATATATCAACATATCAACAACTGGAAAGGGGAATGTTAGATGTACTAGCAATTAGGCATGGGGCGTGGAGTTAGCCCAAAAAACGACACCGACAAACTATAATGACAATATTAAACAACTCATATGACTAATATATAAATAAGATAGAAATATAATACATCAACTAGAAAGGGGAATGGTAGATGTACTAGCAATTAGGCATAAGGTGGGGAGTTAGCCCAAAAATGCCGATGCGCAAAAAACGGCACCGACAAACTATACTACTGCTATGCTATGGTTTAAGACGAATACAAAGTTCCAAGTTCAATTATTAGGAATATATCTGTTTAGTCCTTGCAAGAACAAGCCTACTATAGCCAACTTGTTACATAGCCAAGTAGGCCTACATGTTATTTTTACTTTACAATTTTCAACATGTTTAAATTAAAAGCCGATTTTAGGATAAGTTGCTGAATACTGTTTTCTGCACCAACTAGGTTGAAGCACAATTTGCCCTATGCATAATGACAATAAAGGACGATTTCTTGACATAGAAAAGTGTTATTCATAGAACAAGTAACTTATCACTATGGTTAAAAGTTATAGCAATGTCGTTTTTAACATTAAAAATAAAGAAAGGCAATAAACTCCAATTTCAGTAGGCTAGGCTCTGTAACACAAAAAAGTATTTTAAATCATCGTTTTTACAGTTTTATTGGTCTTAATTGTTGATATAAGACATATATAAATGAATCTATATTAAGGAAATAAAATGAGCTTTTAAAATATAGTTTGGTTGTATGTCCTTTGAACTTAATGAAATTTACATATAAGACGCTTAAAAATAATGCAATATTTAAAAATATGTACTAAATATGACGGGGCACCCAACTATTTTGGTTCTGTTGTTGTAATGTTAGGTTTATACGCCAACAAATTAAACACAATCTATGAATAATTTGTTTTCCAAGTAATGTTGGATACAATACTGACCTTTTTTGTTTAAATGTTTGTTTAAAAATGTAGTTGCAATTAATTTTACATTTACCTAATGTTCGTAGAAAAAAAAGTAACGTCTTTGGAAAAGTAGCTAAAATTGTAGCTGTAGCTACATTTCATTGTAGCTGTAGTTGTAGCTAGCTACTTTTTCGGAACTGTAGCTGTAGCTGTAGCTAAGCTACTTTTTTGGAAATGTAGCAGTAGTTGTAGCTAGCTACATTTTAAAAGTAGCTTCCCCAACACTGAAAATAAGTAAAAGAAAATTAAACAAACAAACTATATTGGCAATTGCATTGGCCAGCTGTTGTTCACTATATTATTCTTCCAAAACATGCAAGGCGTAGCCCTTTGGAAATCAGCCTGTGAGGCAGGGCCCTTAGGGAGTTCGTCCATATCAATACTTTTCGGCAAATCTACCCACTCTGAGCTTCATTATGATATGCCATATGCCTATATTTTTATTTGGTAAATGGCTTTAACCGTTTACATAAAATTTGATTGTATCACTTTAATAATATAATAGATATTATATTAAATCCCTAAATGTAAATAGGCAAAATAGTGCCACATTAAAATATTTGTATTAAAATATGGTCTTTTGACAATCCTATCTTTATGTCTCAAAGCCATATTAGAGATCTTTTTATGATCAGAGGTATCAGACAGATGTATCAATAGTACCGAAAATGATAGTACATAATTCAAACACATAATCCCTACTCAAAGAGTGCTACACTGTTATCACAAAGCGAACCGGGGTTAACTAATTGCTTGGGTGACAGTAAATCCTTCAAAATAAATGCGAAAATTCCCCACTACCGGTCCCGGTGATCTCCCTTTGCTGGGACTTTTAGTGGCGGTTCTATGACCTTTTCAAGGGGGGGGGGGGGCTACCGCCGGGTCCTCCGTATACCGGGGTGACCCTCAATAAAGCAGGGGGTCCATGGGTCCTTCCCCGAGAAAATTTTGAATTTTCCAAGCTATTTGGTGACTTTCTAAAGCCATTTTTAATACCTAAAACCGCGCCCAATTGTCCATAAACTCCCATTTGACATTTTGTTTGTCATGAGCAAATAGACATTTAAAAAATTAAACTTATGACGAACTTGCATTCATGAATTTCAAAACATTGGCTACTGTAGACTACGAAGCCATATATCCTAAACGCCGTTTGGGTTGGTGACTTTATAAAGCCATTTCTAACTGCTAGAACTGTGCCCAATTGTCCTAAATCCTTCCATTTCACCTGTAGATCAGAGGCGGCCGTGATAGATCTATCCTACTGTGTTCATGGAAATACATTTACTTATTTAACTAATAATAATAACGACCTATAAAAATTATTGAATTTTGGAATGGCAATTAAAAAAAGACAATAATTGTCTTTTTTTAATTGCCATTCCAAAATTCAATAATTTTTCTTTTTTCTATTTGACAGCAACTTAGCAGACGCACAGGTAGCACTGCCTATGTCTGCTAGTTCCTTTATTTTATTGTTATAATATTTGGCTTTATTAAAACTTGTATAATATATTTTAGTGACAAAAGTATATGTCTATTATACTTTATTTAGTTTATATTCATAGCTTGTAGCCTATGTTTTTTTTTGGAATAAACGATATTCATTCATTCATTCATTCATCACAATATATATAGGTAGTATCGAATTCAGTAATATCATTGACTATATAAAATTTAACACTAGTGTTTATATGGTAATAATAGGCTACTGGTGTTACCGCTGATTGCTGATTGATGCATGTGCAAAGTTAGTAGTGGCTAGCAGACAATTTGACAACTAACTACTGTATAACTATATGGAACATCAAGAAATCAGCTGTTTCCCCGAACTCGCTGCTCCCTCGTGCTTGCTCGTGCGCTCGCCTTTGGCCTAGCATACCCAAAGCAAAAATCGTTGGCAAATCGTTGGCCCAACGTTTCTGTCGATCGTTGGCCAACGGTATATTTTGGCACTTAGTCTTACGGTTGGCCAACCAACCAAGTTTTGCGGAAGGGCCAACCATCCAATTGGGCCTAAACATAAAAAACACAAAATAATAAAGATTTAGTATTAAAAGCATAATTATCAGTTGAGTAAATTGATTAAATAGTTTATAATACCCCCGCCGCAGCAAACCTGCAGACTAAGCGAATTTCCATTTGACTGATTGGATTTACACTGAAATGTCTACTTAAAAATATAACATTTATTCCCAATTTAAATAGAACTAGTTTAACAAGTACTTAGGTTTGCTGCATCAGGGAGGGTAAAATTGTGTTTTTTTTTGTACAATGTTAATAGTTAGTGAGAAATAAAATAATTTTCCAAATTTGATCAAAATACGTTCATAAACAAGCAAACTACAACAGTTTACTTATTCTCCATAAGAATAACATGGGAAATTTAAATTTACAATTTTTTGGAATTTTCTCCGTAACCGTTAAGCGCATAATAACGCTTCAATATACTAAATTATTTGTTTTTTTTAAGCTCTACAAAATGGTTTGGAAATAAATTGCAAAATTTTAAGTTTTTTGGGTCAAAAATGGGAAAACCCTATTTTTACCCCATAAAACCCCCCGTAAACACCCGTTCCCATGATCCGATCATGCTGGATCGCGAACTCGTTCAAATAAACGTAGGTTTACACGTTTGTACCAAATTTCATCAAAATCGGATCATTTTTGCTTGAGTTATCGTGCTGACGGACACATATATATATAAATATATATATATAAATAAATAAATATATATATATATATATATATATATATATATATATATATATATGAATTTGAACGGATGGTGTTTTTGGCCTCTAGGGACCTCAAAACGAAAAAAAAATCGGTCCCGCGTCCAGGTCTTACCATGAGTACTACGGTAATAGCTTATTCCCTATATCGATGGTTATAAGCACAATAGTTGTATGTCCATTTTGGTAAACTTTCGGAAACCACAAAAACAAAGTTTGTATTATGGGGGAAACTTAAACTAAAACTGTTAAATGTTTAAAATAAATACATTTTATTGGCCCCATTTATTAAAAATGCATCTACATAAATAGTTTTATCTTTATTCAAGCCACATTTTTACAAATAATTTGTAAATCAAACCATGTTGGACATACTATATGTGTGCACTTCTGAACGCGCAGATTTATGGACATGCTACGAGTGTGCAATACAAAAACTGCCCCTAGATGGTTTTAGTAAGGAATGAAAAATTTAAACAACTGTTATCATGGGCGCCCCCTGGCTAAAAAAAATTAGAAATAAATTTAATACACATAATGTTCTGTGATCACTTGGGTTTTAAGGAATTTATAAAAGTATGTTCAAAATGGTCATGTCTAAAAAATGTTTTAAATTGATGTTTAAATCAAATAAGTAGTTGACTCTCAGATGTAAAAATCTTTTATACTTTGTATACTTTCATACTTTAACAAAACTATTCAGAAAACAAAACATAAACTTTCTTGGCTGTTATGTAGGCTTTATTCAACTATAATTTTTTTTCTTTATAATTGTTTGGTTAATTGTTAATGTTGGCATAAAAAACGACGACTCCCTCAGGTGACCGTCCTTGATGCACAATGTACTATTTTGTTTTGGTTGGTTTTATGTATTACAAAATAGCGTAAACATATGTTTTAAAACACTATATTTTCAGATTTTTCCCCGGGGAAGGCCCCGAACCCCTGGAGGTTCGTTAGACCTATATAATGGGGTTGCCCCTGTTCTAAATTCTGCGGACGCCCATGACTGTTATTGTCTTACATTGTAGACTACTTTTATTTTTAACATTTTAAAATAAAAATTACTTGCTATTATCATCAGCTATTAGAAACTTAAACACAAATAGGCCTAAACGAAACATTAAACTAAGCACGAAATAAATCAGGTAGTGCCTTTTGTAAAATGGTACCTATACAGTACAAACTGTATTTTGTTGAGTCAGTCTTTATGGGGTTTATTCAACAGTGCTGTCCTTTAGACACATTACTTTATTTTCTTATGAAGTTTTAATTTCTTTTATTTTCTCTGGTTTTTTTTTAGCCTCCTTGGTTTTCTTAAACTCTCTTTACATTACTTCTTTTTCTGGTTTCTTGCCCTATAACATCTCTTCTACTGCGTCTTCCTTCTTTCCTTTTGGTAACTTCAGTGAGAGACTTGTTTCCTTCTTCTTCCTCTATGACGTAAAGTACAATATCTCTTGCCGATGCGGAACTAGGGATTTCAGTGACAAAATGCGTGAATGCTTCTGGGATTACACCTGATTACACCCGCTTTAAGTAGTTACATCAAATCCTTTTTCTTGGCGCTGGAAACCGGAATAGGAATAGGCTCGGTGTACTTTGGACTGAGAAGTTGTTGTTCCCAGACAAATGGCGTCTCGGAATCCATTCGTACATCAAGAGTCAAAAACTCGATTTCCTTGTTAAGTTCGTACTTGTATAGAATTTCAAAGGGGTTTGCTTTTTAAAACCCAAACCACTTTACCTTTAGCCAATTCACGGATTCTTTTTTGGTGTTATGTTCTGTTGTGCACAGATGCTGTATGTCCTAAACCTAACCTAATTGTAAAATAAAATGTGGACATACTATAAGAGTTAAGAGTGCACTTGAGATCATCAGATTTTTGGACATACTACAAGATGAAAAACAAATACCAGAGATAGTAGGCCTTGTATTTTCATGCACAATCATTGCAAGTCCAAAGATACTATATCTGTGCTCTAAAGGAGTTTTTCTCTGTTCAGCTGGTACTGCAATCATTGGACATGCTACAAGTGTGCAGGATAAAATTACATCATACCAAAGTGAACACTTTTATTTTGAGAATTTATATTAATTTTTCCTATTGTAATATGGACATACAATATGTGTGATCTGAAAGATGAAGACTACAGCTTTCCAAATATATAAAAATGTCAAAAGTGAAAAAAGTTGGACATACAATGTTTGTGCATATAACCATCGATATGGGAAATTCGCTAAAAACTAATTTAAAAAAACGAGATAAAATTATTTGGCCGGAACGGGTCTCAAACCCGGTACCTTCGCCTTGTGGGCCTCACGCCTAACCTCTGAGCTAACTGTGCTTGTTGATTAGTTTGTTTTTAAGTCGTCAAAGAGTAGCCGACAGGTGCAATGGTCACAATACTTAAATTTTGGATGCTACAGTATAAAATGATTCTGTTATCTGTTTAGGCCTCAAGTAGTTTCAAGTAGGGGTCAAGTAGTTTTTCAACCTACTCCCGGCTGCTGTCAAAGAACTAGAACCAAGGACGTTTGAAAATAAAATTGGGACTTGGCTTAAAAACAACCCCTTCTACACACTTAATGAGTATCTAGAAGCCGACCACTCCTCAATAAAATGAAGTGACCTGCCGCCAAATTTAAATAAAGATCTAAGAATTTAATTTCTCAAAGTTTTTTTTGCTGTAAATATATGTTTTGTTTAGTAATAGTATTGTCGCCATCTATCCAGTTATACCGGTCAACGATGAAGAGAAAAGTATGAAGTATGAAGTAGTTGAATTGTTTTTCTGGTGGTTGGAGTGTATACTAGAATTTGAATATAGATTTTTTAACTACCATTAGATTAGTAGGCTACTGTTATAATTTATTGTTATATAATTAATTAATCTTTCCCCTATAACTATTAAAAATTTGCTCAAATAAATTAAAAATATTGTAAAAAAAAGGAATTATAATTATTATATGTTAAGCAGGTGTTCCCCACTAGTATCACAACATCGTCTGACTACATTTATTATAGATCCAAATTTTTAAAATATTTGTCTTATATTCTGCTGCCATAACATTTATGTACTTTTAAATAAATCAATTGGTTAAAATGCTTTTTAGAATGTTTTATTCTTAAACCCAACGAAGGCCCAACGATTCTTTTATTTGTAGGGCCAACGAATACCAGTTTTTATGTTCATACAGAACAACATATTTTCCAGTTAAGTTGTTACTCTATGCATTTCAATATTCGTCGAATTGATTTTTTTCTATTTCATTCCACACCATTTGGGATTGTACACGTCGTTGTTTACGTCAACCCTACCTACCGCCATTCTTTATTCTTTCTTATTGACACGAAATTGGAGCTCGGGTTTCGGCATTTCGACTTATTATTAGGGTTGAAACTGTTGAAAGGTAGAATTTACCGACCGGGATCTATGTTTCAGGTTTTACTAGGGAAAATAATTTATCGAACCAACTCCATCAACGAATGTTAGGATTATAACATTTTCAATATCAATTGTTGAGTTTTCTTGTATATTAGAGGTTACGAATACCCGAATACGATGCATTCATTTTTAAGTAGAGCAAATGCAATATTAGCTTACACATTAACTGTTTTGGCCTTTCTTACATTCGTATGTTTTATTTCGACACTCTTTATCGACTACAGAACTACATCTAAGATTGAAACAGTGGTGGTTGTTGTGTAAGTATTTTGTAGCCTAGCCTAGTTAGTTTTGGGTATCCTTGGACTATTGGTAGTCTAATTCTTTGTGTCTGACACATAAACAAACAAAACCTTTCAGCTCCAACTTAGTTGGGGACACAGTGCCATTCGGGGTTTTAGGTGGGGAGATTTAAGTTAGGGACATTCCGATTTCACCCCAAATCTTCCAATCGGCTACTTGGTATCGATACCACGAGAATATTGCGAAAAAAGTATCGATTAAGTAAGTTTAAGCTTAAGTAAGTTTATTGAATGAGTACAGTATCGAATCAATTATTTTTTCTATTTCTAAGGCAAGACTAACAGTTGTTAGTCTTGTTACCCTATATGAATGAAAGGTTCTAAGTTACTTAACATTATAGAATATTTACTAATTAGGCCTAACCAAATTTAAAGACTAATGGACTTATGCAGGGGGACGGGGGAAATATACTACACTGATAATGACGTTAGGACAGAAGCTAGGAGGATTAAACATTGTGTTAAACATAAAGTTTATTCCTCCTAGGACAGGAGACAGGACAACGCTTAGGATCTTTATCCATTACAAACTCAGACAACGGAATAGGAATAGTAGGTACTCTGTAAACTGTGCTTACTTACTAACTTAGCCTATTTCAAGTTGTACAGGGTGCGGCAAAAAAACCTCCCTATTTTTAAACGTAAATAAAAAACAGGTTTTTATTTTTTTTACTTATTCTCTAACAAGTGAAGTTTACTTTTACTTAAGTTAGTTTTAAAAAGAATGGGGTAATCTGCCTAGTGTTTGGTAATTTAATAATTTTTTGATTTCATCAGGCCATAGAATTCTTATTTTTATCACAACTGAGTAAAAAAAATACCATATTGATCCTCAGTTAATTCTGTTTCTTTTGATATGAAATTGAACTCTATATAGGCCTAAGTAAAAATTAAGTCCAAAAATTTTTTTCCCTTAAATTTGCACTCTTTACCTAGTGTTTGATAACAATTTCTAGTGATTGGTAACCTAGTCCTACCCAGTGATTGATAACATAGGCTATTTGTTTTTTTTTTTTTTTTACCACTTAATTATACACTTTAAGTAACTAGGCTACATTTATCCTACAAATTCACATTTTAATGTTTTGGTACAAGGAGGTGAGGTGAACATAAATATAAGGTTAGGATTCCAATGTAAATAATGTTACATGAGGGGGCGATTTCAGCACCTTTAGAGGTAGCTTATGGAGTCCCGCAAGGATCTGTCATTGGGCCACTTCTCTTTCTAGTCATGATTAATGACCTTGACAAGACTGGAAATGTTGTATTGTTTGCTGACGATACCACCCTTGTGTCACGAGGACTGCACGTTGATCAGTCTGTAGCGGGAGCAGAGCAACATTTACTAGAAGCTTCAAACTGGTTTGAGGCCAATGGCTTCCAGCTGAATCAAACTAAAACACAGTCTCTTGTCTGCAGTCTGGCCAAACGTGCTCCTCCGAATGATCCAGTGAAGTTGTTGGGATTTACACTTGACCAAAAACTAACCTGGAGTGACCATATAGACCATGTTTGCAGTAAACTATCGAGGGTATGCTACCTGCTTCTAAAACTAAGATATCTGGTCACAGAGAAATACCTGCTGAGTGTGTATCACGCAATGTTTCATTGCCATGTGAGCTATGGTATTTTGCTGTGGGGACACGCACCCATGACCGAAGAAATATTGATCCTGCAAAAGAGAGCTCTGAGAATAATCACCTTCAGCGATGGTTTGGCTCACTGCAAGCCTATATTTGCCAGGCTAGGTATACTTACAGTGTTTAGTCACTATATGCTCGCCTGCATTAAATACGTGTTAGACAATATCGAGGAGTTTCCTACCAGAGCAGCAACACATCAACATCTTACTAGGCATCGTACCCGACTAGATGTCCCTAGAGTTAGGCTGTCAAGGACTCAGAAAGCCTTCAGTAATGGAGCAATAAATATATACAATAAGTTGCCAAACTCCATCCTGCACCTTGAAAAAAGGAAACTCCTTAAGATGGTTACAGCGTATCTCAAAGACAAAGCCTACTACTCGCTGAAGGAGTAGGCCTACTTTGAAGACCCTCTATTAGGCCTAGGCTGAAGTATGCCTGTCCACAGCCTTAGTTTTAATTGTATATATGTGTAAATAAGTGATTTTATATATTTTTTAATGACGCCATCAATCCCCCTTGGGGTAAAAGATGAAGAATCGGTAATAAAGTAATAAGGTAATAAGGTTATATTTAACGCTTAACCTGTCAGGACAACAAATCATATTATGAACGAGTGACAAACATAGGCCTACATCTTTAATTAATGCAATAACAGACCACATCTTGTGAACAGTCAAAAATTGAAAGGTTATTAGGCTAGGCCTATTTAATCTGATTCACTCTCACTTAAAACAAAGGGTTCATTGTCCGAATCACAATCCTTCGAATAAAGATGACAAATAAAATGAACTTAGTCGTCATCCTCGTCGCTCTCTTCCAGCCCAAAGACGTCCAAGTGTTTTTTTAGGTAAACACTTATAATGATAGGTGCCCTTACAAGAATCGCACTCAATCCATCTCCGCCTTATCTGCAAAATAAGTTCAGCTGAGTATCTCTTCATGCAAATCTTGCAGGTCCAGTCTTCTTCCTCATCAAAAACTATTTTTTTTTTGTGGTAGTCTTTGTCTCCATTCCCTTCTTTTCTGTAGTCTGCTTTCCTTTATTTTTTTCTTCCCTTAATTTTTTCCTCTCCATCTTTTTGTCTTCAATCTCTTTCTTATCTTGCCGCCTCTTCTCTTCATAAGACTTCCATTCCTGGGATGAGACTACAGAAGGAAGCTTTACTTTAGGTGCTCTTTTATTTTTCTTTTTTGTTGGAGTTCCAGGCCAGAAAAGGTGCTTCTTAAATGGTGAAGGTACCCCTTCACCATTTGTAGTTGGTGATAAAACTTTGGCTAAAGTTTCTCGAGATGAGGATGGCGTAGCTGAAGTGTCTCGCCGAGCTGCTGAAGTTCCTTGAGAGGTAGATGGAGTCTCACCAACATCCGGAAGGCCCGGGTCGTCCAATTTTTCTTCCTCAATTACATCCATTTCCACATCGACAAAATCTTTAGCCTTTTTCCACAATTGCTGCTCAGGAGTGGGCAACAGTTTTTCAGGTGGGTTTTCAGGAGTCATTTGTCCGCCGGTTGATCGAGTTTGACTCTCAATTATTGAGTCCTTTGCTCTCTTCCAAGTGACATAAAGGTTTTGTGACTTTTCGTCACCTAACCACATAGGAGTGAATTTGACATATGTTTCATGGAACTCTTGTAGTGTATCCTTTCAATAAACTGCTTCATGAACTTTAAACAACAATGGTCAGGGTTTTTCTGTGCGATTTGTCCACTTGTTGAGGGGCCTTTTTTAACAATTGCTGATCAGGTCCTTTTACAACGTTAAGTTTGGAACAATCTAGGATTTCAGGAGTGAAAGGGTAAATGCCGCATGATCTAAATCCATTGACAATGGTTTCTTTCTTCATTGATTGATCTAGCACAGTTTTTAGAAGGGGAGCAAAGTTGAACTTGGTAAGAGGCTCATTTTCTTCCAACAATTTTGACATCCGCCATTCATGAACCTTCAGTGCCCACCCCTGTTTAAGTGGATGAAATATTGCCACATCTAGCACTTGCATAAAATGGGTGGTGTTTGGTGGCAGAGCGATCAAAATGATTTCATTCTGAGAGGAAAAGACGCTCAGGTGATACGTAAAATGGGACCTGTGCCCATCTAAAAACACAACAATATGGAATTTAATTCCCACTTGAGTTTTCAACCATTTCATGAAATAGTTGGCCATATACTCGAAGAAAATTTCACCGTTCATCCAACCGCTTTCTGATTTTGCAATGCTCCACTCATCAGGGAACTTAAGGCTGTTGGATGCCGGGAATCTTTGGCCAGGGTAAACAACTAGTGGCGGCACAACATCACCCTCTGCATTGAGGTTTGCCAAAACTGTTATATTTTCTTTATCATTCCCTCCCTGAACTTCATAGACATTCTTTTTTCCTTTGACACAGATAACTTTGCCTGTTTTTGGACACAACCAAAAACAAGTCTCGTCAAGATTAAAAATTCTTTTGGGATCCTTCAGAACATCGGTGGCGTTGTTATTTTCTAGGTAAGTGGTTATTTCTGTGAACCACTTCCTTACGACTTCTTCCTTCACATCAGCTCTGACTTTAGTTAGCTGTTCAGGTTTACGAACTGAAAGATCGCTATGTCTTTTCATAAAGAGTGAAAACCATTTCTCCCCAAGCTGGCCATTTTGGGTTTTGTCAGCAAGGTTCGTATCTGCTTTGATCATTTTGTTCACAGATAGGATAATGTCTGCCTTTGTCACTGGAAACCCCCTCTCAGCAAGTCCCTTAATCCAATTGACCAACATGAATTCATTATCAGTCCCTAAAATAGGCTGAGGGCCCATTTTTCTTTCTAATGGGGTTTTACCTGACACTTTTAAAGCCAAAGTTGATTGGGGAATCCCAAATGAGTTGCTCGCTGCATTTACAGATTGACCTTTTTGAACAGCGTCCAACGCTTTCAAAAGATCCTCTTGACTGTAAGAGAATTTGGGCTTTTTCTTAGGCGCCATCTGAAAACAAAATACCCCCGCCGCAGCAAACCTGCAGACTAAGCGAATTTCCATTAACCTGATTGGATGTACACTAAAATGCCTCCATAAAAATAGCACATTTATTTCCTATTTAAATATAATTAGTTTAACGAATACTTAGGTTTGCTGCAACAGGGAGGGTAAAAAAGATTGTTTTTATAAAATGATAATAGTTTAGTAAGAAATAAAAGTATTTTCCAAAATCTATCAAAATATGTTCATAAACAAGCAAACTACAACAGTTGACTTATTCTCCATAAGAATAACATGGGAATTTTAAAATTACAATTTTTTTGAATTTTCTCCATAACAATTAGGCGCATAATAACGCTTCAATATACTAAATTATTTGTTTTTTTTAAATGGTTTAAAAAGAAATTGTGAAATTTTGTGTTTTTAGGGTCAAAAATGGGAAAACCCTATTTTTACCCCATAAAACCCCCGTTCCCATAGTCCGATCATGCTGGTTCGCGAACTCATTCAAGTTTATCCTGCCTTACACCTTCAAACCAAATTTTATCAAAATCGGACAAAAATTACTCAAGTTATCGTGCGGATGGACACAAATATATATCTCTATATATAGATATATAAAAATTTGAACGAATGGTGTTTTTGGCCTCTGGGGACATCAAAATGAAAAAGTAAATCGGGCCCGGGCTTAGGTCTTACCATGAGACCTACGGTAATAGCTATTTCCCTATAGGGAAATTCGCTAAAACAACCTTTTAGTGTCTATCCTAGGCCTATCTCTAAAGAGATAAATAGTTTGAAAAGTGTTGCACATAATTTGGATGGAAGGATAGGCCTAGTTTAAAATGTTTACTATATATTATACTGTACTATAAAAAGCCTCATAAAAAGTGGTATTGGATATGCCACAGTAAGTTACGGTAGCCTGAAAGCAAACTTAGGTAGAGATTGGCAAACATTATATACCGTAATGAAAAAAAATAGTATTTGTTTAGTAAGTTAGGGCCTATTATGATGAAGAATATTTTTGGGCATGATTTATTTTCATTTGTAATTTTATTTAAGTTGTCTAACCATTGTAAGGTTCTACTTTAGCTAGAACAAGTGGTTCAATTTTGACTTACCAATCACTAGAAATCCCTATAGGCCTATCCAGTGTATGGTAACAGGTACCAAACACTAGGAAAATCTATGTCTTGCCTAACCAGTCTTTGGTAAGCATTAATTCCTTCTTTAAGGTTAGGTTATGTTGTTGTTTTGCACATGTTATTAAAGAGAATTTTTAGCAGAATAAGCCTATCTAAGAAGTTTAAGGTTATCTACTAATACTAAGGATTATGATGGATATAAATTTACTTACCTCTTAACTTTTTCAACAAAAATGAAGAATATTTTGAGGCAAAACTTTGGTCAACTTCCCTCCAAAACTGAGTAGACAATCACAATAACAAAAAAACAACCAGTTTGTAGAGAAAAATGTGCTCTATCATATGGTATAAAAAAAATTGTTCTATGGTATGTGACACTAGCTGTAAGTTAATAAAAGGGTATTACAAATCATTGGGTGGTTACCAAACACTAGGCGGATTACTGTCTGTTAAGTGGTGACCATGGCTGTTGATACACTGCTGCAGCTACGAACTCTGAAGCTGTCGTGGACTCTCACAAGCATGGCCCCCTTCCCGCGAAATTAATTTGCCAAGAAACATCTGCTGCAAAACGGTCATTGTTAACCGAGCAGTATGAGATGTGGCACCATCCTGCTGAAACCATACATGTTCAAAATCCCTCTCTTGCAATGCTGGTTCAAAAAAATTCTGAATCATGTTAGTATACCTGTGTGAGTTCACAGTAACTGCAACGCTTTCTTCTTCGAAGAAATATGGACCGATGATTTCAAGTCGTGAAATAGATTGCTTGATGTCAGTTGTAGGTTTGACATTATAAGAAGGAAGCGGTTACAAGACATAACCTTACTAATAAAAGGAACGTTCTGTGATTCCTATGTATCCCAGTAATGTTAAGCATTACATTTTTGGTCCTCAAAATCTCCATGTTTATAAATAGGGAGAACCATTTTTTGATCTCTGAGATGATGGAGTTCACCCACTTTCTCATCCTAGCTGTAGCCGATAGATTTGGATTTTCATTCAACTTTTTTTGTATAGGGGGAGGTTGGGAGACTTGACCCAGTTTGTATTTTTTCATTTTTAAATTTTTTTTTGTTTGAATTTTAGATTAATTAACACAAGGAACTCGTATCTCAGTCTTTCATATATAAAATGACTCAATTACAAAATAATTAATAAATGCACGCATATTAACTCAACACAAAATCTAATTCATGAATGTTTACAAAACAAAAACAATAGAAAAACATATGATAGTAAAATAAAATATTTAAAATAGTAAAATAGTAAAATAGTAAAATAAGTAATATTTATAAATGAATTATTAACAGTCTTAGAGAAGACATAACAGTCTCCCCCACTATTTTGAACTTTCAGTGTATTATTATGAAAGCACAAAGTCCTTGTATCGGCCCGGCATTTGCCTTTGTCGCCTTGATCTCTTTTGATTCTCAGGAATATGGCCATTGTTTGTTTCTGTTACCTGAACTTCTGGAACCTCTGAATTGTTTGCTTTGGAAGTTGGCGGTTTTTCGGGAATTGATCGTCCTTCGGGAGTTGACGGTCCTCCGGGATTTGATGTTCTTACGGCAGTTGATGGTCTTTCAGGAGTTGACGGTCTTTCAGGATTAGCTAATTGATTATAAGGAGTAGCAGCCGTAGTGTTTCCTTTGGTGCTGTATTTAGAAGCCCGTGGAACATCAAATATGTGGATTGGTCCAGCCCTAACAACCTTTGGTTTTGGCATCAAAGTAGACCGCAATTGATCAATGTGTCGTTTTATAAGTCGGCTTGACGTATCAAGGGAAACTAGATAGTGTCGAGTTCCCAACTTTTTATTTACCTCTCCAAACTCCCAAACGTTCTTGTTGTTCATGAAGAGACGAACCTGAACTCTCTCCCCCTCATTGAATGAACGTGTAGGAGGAGTTGAACATTTCTAGTTGAAGGTTTTTGTACGTTATGAAAACTAGCATCCATTCGTATTCTTAACTTCCTGCGGAGGTAAAGTTCAGCCGGTGATTTGCCACATGCTAGAGGAGTTGCCCGGTACCGCATTAAGATCTTCTGAACCTTTATTGCCATTGGTATGTTTTCCGAAGCTGTGGATTTCAGGCGGTTCTTCAATGTTTGAACAGAGCGTTCTGCTAAGCCGTTTGTTGCTGGGTGTCCTGGAGATATGAATTTCTGGAAAACGCCATGCAATTTGCAATAAGCTTGGAATGTATCACTTTGAAAAATTGAGGCATTGTCAGATACCATAACATTCGGGTAGCCGTGTGTAGCAAAAATTTGTTCAAGTAGATGTATGGTATTGGAGCTGGATGGTGCATCTTTGATTACTTTTATCTCCGCCCATTTTGATCTAGCATCAATACACACGAGGAAGTTGAAGCCTTGAAACGGTCCTGCGTAGTCAATGTGTATTCTTTCCCAGTTCTCTTTTGGGATTTCCCACGGGTGATTGGGAGCTATGGGCGGATTTGACAGTGTTAGTGCACAATTTTCACATCCTTTCACAAGATGCTCAATGTCCTTGTCAATATTTGGCCAGGAAACATAGTGCCGTGCTAGCTGTTTCATTTTTGTGATTCCAAGATGACTTTCGTGAAGTTCATTTAGAATCTTGTTTCTAAGTAGTGATGGAATGTAAACTCTTTCTCCCCGGAAAATAATGTTTTCGTCCAAAGTAAAATCAGAATTAGTTGAATTGGTGAGTAGGTCTTTCAAAATCTTAGAGAGCACTGGATCTTTGGCTGTCTCATTCTTAATGATTTCAGCTGTGATTTCATGGCTTGAAATTTGAAAAATAACTTGGCTGCAGATTTGATGTACCTCTTTTCCGAATTTCTTGTCTTTAGTAGAGTGAGTCTATGTAAGAGGAGCTCTTGAAAGACAATCCACGTTTTAATTTTCCATGCCCTTTTTGAACACCAACTTGTAATTGAAACCTGACAGATATGATGCATTTCTGAGTAAACGAGCTGAAGTCATTTGTGGTAGAGCCTTGTCATGTCTGAAGATCCTAGATATGGGCTGATTATCTGTTACAAGTTGAAATTGACTCCCGAATAAGTAATAATAGAAGTGGGAGACACCAAAAAGTATGGCCAATGCTTCCCGGTCTAGTTGACTATAGTTACATTCGGCATCAGTGAGTGAACGTGAGGCATAAGCAATTGGTCTTTCCATTCCATCAATTAATGCTCTGCAATGAGTGCAAGAGAAAACGTTTTTTTTTTTTTTTTTTATTTGACCTCTTTGAACATAGTCTTTTTTACCCGGCATCATTTTAGATACCATGTCTTCCTCATAATTTTTGTAATGGCGAGTGCTTCTTTAACTTGAACCACAGAGAAGTAATATAAACAGAGTTAATATCTGTGTTGCGCGTAATCCGTGTCCCGATGTTGTCCCCACTGGACGTAGTTCACAGAGTATACAACAGGTCGCGACAGCGCTGCGCTACGCTCACTATTCCGCTGTCAGCCACTGAACAAAGTACAAGTTAGGGGATTAAGTGTCGTTCCAATAATTATCAAGACCTTTATTTGAAACCTATTCCGATAAATGCAGAATGAAATTAGCTTTCCAAAGATACCAAATATGGTATTAATATTTTATAAACGTGTTCTCGTAAATCTACTTGTTAGAACTGTTCCGTTTCCCACAGGGACAGTGTAAATTAGGCCTAATTGCTTTATAGGTGCAATGTTAAAATAGCTGAGAGGTATAAATAAATAGGCCCTACTTAATGATTTGATGCAGACAGTGACCTTTAATAAGTAAGTGATTACCTTATTTATACGGAGCACTATAGCCTACAGCAGTTTTATAATTAAAATAATACAAAATGTAAATTGAATGGTTTGAACATAGTCTAGGGCCAGGAAATTTTATCTTTGCTATGTTTTTGCTATTAAATTCTAAATAAATTTTATCTTTGTATGTTTTTGCTATTAAATTCTAAATATGTATTATTTGATAAGTTTTTAAAATATAGCCTATTCAACTTTTGAGTTCAAACTTTTAATTCAAACTGGCTGGGTAGCTGAGTGGTTACAGTGCTCGCCTACTAATCAAAAGGTCGCCGGTTCGATCCTGAGAAAAGTCAGTAGCTTTTTGATGGTTCGAAACTGGACCCAGCTGATCTTAGTAAGTAACAAAGCTACACAGATCATCTCACACCATTCTACACTCATCCTTCACTCATATTTGGGTTAAAATACACACCTTAGTGGCGTCCCCATCTTAATGATTGATAATTGATAATTGATAAAAACTTTGGGTACATGAATTACAAAATGTTAGCGCAGAAAGAAAAAAAGTTTCAAAGTAAATTACACACTTGAATGATATTCTAAAGAGTTTAAAATAATGAACTATCTTGCTTATACAGTTTGCTCTTGATAATCTGACAGTTACGGGACCGGTGGGGGGGGGGGGGGGGGGGTGTTGGATTACCAAAAACGTCGAATTACCAAAGGTTAGCTTTATTTCACTGAATTTAACTGCATACGTTAAGATAAACCAGTTTTTAATACATATCGCATACTATTTAACTGTTATGGGTGTCAAATAATCAATTTAGGCATTACATATTACACAAAAAAAATAAAAATTATTGCATATCAAAATACAAAAAACAGTACAGTATACAGTAAATCAAAACTAAAATACTATGTAGTGCTCCGTTTTTTCTAAATACAGTACAATACTGTACTGTAACTACGGTGTAGGCCTACACATTTACGGGTTGAAAAAATCAGTGATAGTTTTTTGTTTCTTTTTACGCAAACAGTCTGTCATTGCATTTTCTTGAATGTGTCTTAACATTAATACGTTGTTCAAATCAAGTCCACGCTCTTCACACCAGCGAATCAAAGTGTTTGCAGCCAACATAGCTTCGTCACAGCTGATCGTGTATTTTGCCTCCACGGCCTCCTCAATAGTGTCGTCTTGTCCATTAGATGTGACTTCCTGTATTATATCTTCATCTGTTAGGTCAGCACACAGGTTGTCGTCTAATACCCATCTTCTTAGGTCTTCTGAAGATTCTTGTGAAACGTTAATATCATCGCAAAGTGTTAGTGTATCCTCCACAACTCCGTTGTCATCTTGACCTTTGTCATTTCCATAGTCTTTCTTCACAGAAAACGTACTACTATAACCCAGAATGCCAACCGCATGCTAAAACGCATTAAGCGTTTTGAGAGAGCTTTGTCTGTCAATCCATAGGCAGCGCCACCAGCGTTGCCATGCAATAGCATACCCTTGAGGTTGGATTGACGTGTTTTTCACTCAACTTCACGTTAAGGCGTGCTTTTACTGTTATGTTATTTTCCTACCTTTTTGTCAAGTGTAAATAGTTGTTGTATGTGTTTCCATTCAGCGACACTGTCTTTAAACTTAATTGATTTGGCTTCCATTAATCTGTTTCTAATGCTTTTGATGAGGTGAGGAGCATCATAAACGGCATAGATCTTGTGTCCATCAATTATTAATTTAGGGTCGTCTGTTGTTACTTTTAGAAGAGATAACGCTTTTCTATTTGGTGCTCCCTGATCACACACAATTGCCCGTACCCTAAGCCCCGTAGCTAGTGTTTTTGAAACTGTATTCTTCAAAATACATTAATACTTCCGTGTATTCTTCAAAAGTGGGAAACTTGTGCTTGATGTTTGTTCATTAAGTTTCTTTCTTGGACGAATGGTTGACAAGCAGACTCTCATATCTTCTTCCAAAGACTTAAGTTGAGAATGGGTTTTGGTCTATATTGCGTTCATTGATGAGAATGCAGCTTCACAAATGTACGAAGTAGAAAAGGGAAATATTGCTTTCATGGCCTTCTTTGAAATTAACGGATACTCCTTTAGCAAAGGAATCTATAAAGATGAAATATCAATATTAACTTTGGTTTTCTTCAGTTTTGATTCTGCTTCCGCATCTTCAACTAATTTGGAGTACTGTAGCTTTAAACCACGGTCATTTTTCAAGTCAATCAGCTCACTCTCTTCATCATTTCATCTTTTTTTTTAATAAAAATAATAAATAAATCAGTCGTAAACAATGCAGTCTTGTAAGCAGCTTCAATGAAAGGATTTCTCACCCAGTCCATTGAGGAAATATCAAGGGATGAGAAGTACTTTTTATATTTCCTTCAAACAGGCGCAGACTTTTCAAAATTAGCCTGGAAAAAGTTGAGTTTTTTGTCAGTTCAAACATGCCCAAGGTTCCATGTTTTTCAATTTTAGTTATCCACATCGAAAGCTTCTGCTGGAAAGAACTTATTTCGTCAGTGGAAGTGAGAATGTTTTCTTGCTTTCCTTGCATGCCTTTGTTCAAAAAATACAATTTCCCAAATATGTCAGCCAAAAAAGCTACTTTCGCACACCAGTTTTCATTACTAAGAAAATCAGCATACTCAGATTCTTCATAAGTAAAAAATATCAATAACTCATCTCTAAGTTCATAAAATCTTTGAAGGACACGTCCTCGTGATAACCATCTCAGTTCTGTGTGTAGTAATAGCTGGGTGTACTCAGCATCCTTAGCAGAACACAAACTGTCAAAAAATCTGGACTTCAAAGGCCTACTCTTGATGAAGTTAACCATTTTTATAACAATTTGCAAAACATCATTCAGCTCAGGTACCAAAGACTTGGCAACTAGAGCTTCCCTGTGAAGAAAACAATGTGTAAAAATAATATCAGGATTTTCTTTCCTAACCAGGGCCAGAAAACCTGTTATATGGCCAACCATTGCAGGACAACCGTCTGTGCAAACGCTCAAACAATTCTGCCATGACAAACTATTAGCGGAGAAATAATTGTTCACTAGCAGAAAAATATCTAGTCCAGTTGTATTTCCAGGAAGTTCTTTGCAAAATAAAAACTGTTCAATTAACTCACTTTCACAAATAAATCTAACAAATGTTAGAACCTGAGGTTTCCTGGTAATATCTGTGGACTCGTCCAACTGAAGAGCAAAAAAATCTACTGTTTTAAGAGTTTTTAATAACTTGAGCTTCAACGTCTTTGGACATGTCTTCAATGCGCCTACTTATTGTATTGTCAGACAATGGGATTTTCCTAATTTCTTTTTCACATTCCTCACCAAACATAATTTTAACAATTTCACAGCAAGCTGGTAAAATTATTGATTCAGCTGTTATGTGTGATTTCATTTTTTTAGCAACTAATTCAGCTACAACGTAACTGGCCTCCTGTGCTTTTTCTGATACAGAAGAGAGTTTTGTAAATGTTGAAGCCTGTACGGATTGATTTAACAAAAGTCTTTTAAAATATTCAACCGGTTTTTCAGCAGCAAAAGCATGCTTCGTAACTAAATGTCACTTCAACTTACTTGGTACCATAGCTTCATTTGACAGCTGGTCACTACAAATTAGACAACGGGGTTTCGGCTCTTCTCCACCAGACGACGTAAACCCGAATGACAAGTAGCTGTCATGGTACTGACGAAACTTAACCGATCCACCATCGTTACGTTCGTTATGTTTTCGTTTTGTAGGCCTACTTGCCATAACTGTTTTGTTTCCACTAACGTCAGCACTACTAGTCTGTTCACTTGAGTTAGAACAGGTATTAACATCGTTTTTCTTTGTTAAATAACGATCCATGTCACACAAAATCAATACTAACCAAGTACAAAACAACACTAGCACTGACAGGTTAACTGACAATGAGTATTCTGTTCTGTTGCTATGCTATCGCTTCTCTACGCCTAGCGCTTACTAGTGGATGATTAGTGAACTATTGGAAGGCAGATATGCCGTGCGCTATCGAATTCTACCGGGAAAGATTCAAACTATTAGTTAATGTTAGAAGCGGAACGTAATGAATGGTAAGGAGTGAAGTGTCGTTCTAAACAAGTCACTAATATGTCTTCTAAATCGTCCTCAGATTCATTTTCAATAATTTCTTCTAGCACACTCTCAGAAAGTCCGGCATCATCACAAAATCTAACACCACTTGAAACTACATTTTGTATAAAGGTGTTTTCACTTGTAGGGGACGTTTAAAGTTTTTTTTCTTCTCATATTTATGTCAAGATATAATTAAAATAACCATTAAAAACATCATTCACTACAAAACAATCGCTTAGTATGAATCTCAAATCTAACCATCAGAGAATAACACACGTTATACTACATAGCCAATGTAAACAAAAACACTGGTAGGACTGAAGAAGATAAAAAAGCCAGCTGGCAACTGTCAGAAAGGCCATCAATGAGTGTTACCATGAAGCCTTATAGCACAGCCACCTCTAATACAAGGCCGCGACGTTCGAACTGGCAACGCCGCAATCACACCCCCTCTGCGTCCGTGTTTATTTGCTTGTAGGCCAATCTCGTACAATGAATGTGAAAATGTCTTGCAAAACTCCCAATTACAAATGAAAGAGTAAAATTTAAAAATAATATTGTTTAAATAAAATAACTTTCAATTTGAAATAATATTATTATTGTTTTAGCCTACCTGACGAACCATTGTCTTAGCTACGACAAAATTTTAAGTTTCCTTTTCTTGTTTGAAGGCCTACTGACTGAATCATTAATTTTTTTGGAATAGTTATTTAGCAATACGTTTGCCATTGTGGAAACAATCTCAGAAGCTAGGCCTTCATATGGTTTTCCACATTCATTGCATTTCTTAATCAAATTTACATTCAGACTGGGGTCAGACTCTAATGCTATCATTGTAAGATGGCGTAGTACTTGTTTTTGGTTAGTACTAGAAAGAAATATTTCTTCGTATGGCTCACATATTAGAGTATTCATTATCCCAATTGCATGTAAAGATAAGTTAACAACAAAATCTGAAGGCACAGAGAGCCCACCTCTGTTTATTTCTTTAAAGTACTCGTCATTTAAGTTATCATGTTCACTTAAAAGCAGCTTAGAACAACTTTGGCATTTAGTGTTGTGCACCAACTTAAAGCTAATGTAACCTGAAACGTACAGAAACCCCGATTTATCGAATTGGACACTATCTAAGTAATCTAATTCCAATACTTCATACAGGGTGTCTACCAACCGGGAAATCCGGGAAAACCGGGAATTGTACTTAATTTTTTACTGGCCATGAAATGTACGGGAATTGTCCTTAAATGCCAGACTATGTCCTTAAATTTTTAATGGGCCATAATTTTATTGATCGCTAGTTGGTTAGGAGCACATTAAAGGTTTATCAGATGTTTGTTTACATTTTCATAATTTATTACTAGAGTTATTATGCAATAAAAATCCCATTAGCAATTTCAAACCCATTAATATTTTATCACGACAATCAAGTGTCAAGTCAAGTACTTCCAAGAACTGTTGACTCAGTTATAGCTCATAAAAGTTGTATCAATTTTATTCCTTTACAACTTCTTTTTTTATTACTAGGGTAATTATTATGAGACCCCAAACCTATTTTATCATGAAAATAATAGCTTTATAATGGCTGTTAAATTTTACTTCTTACCTGTACTTTGGCTTGAAGATTCAATTTGCCGCGGCCATTGCCTAGTGCCATAAAACTGTTTATGGTTTCATATAAAACATGTAAATAATCTACAGTTTTATTTTGTAAGTTAACCCATTTTTTATGGATATTTGATCTTTTATTTGACAAAACCACAAGCAATGTTGTTTGCATTAATGTTTTATCACTATGTAGGCCTGCTTGGTTTCAAATTATGTCATTGCATTTTCTGTATCTTTGTCTTATATTGTTGGCTATTCAGGTTTCAATGTTTTTTGTTTCCCATATATTTATTTATTAAGTTGTATGCTTTAAGCAATCTAAATCTTATGAACTAGAATGATGATAGTGACTTTGCTGCTATTATAACCTCATTGTTTGTTACCCAGTTTATATAGGCCCTCCTAAATAATTAGGTCTAGGCCTGGGTATTTTGATTCTTGAAAGAGCTGTAAAATATATTAAGAAAATGTAATTGAGCCTAGATAAACAACTAATGATTGCTATGTGTCTATATTAACTTTGCAAATGAAAATACAATAATCTTACTCTGTGCTTATTGCTTATTGGTAGCCGCTTACCATACCTTGATTTTGTACTAAGAACTGAGTAACAATATGCATTAAAGATTTTTTTTCAAAAGTAGTCGAGAGCCTAACGTTGTGCCAGGGCGAATCATGCCAAATTAATCCGCCTGGATCGGATAAGCTATGTTATGAAGTTTACGTGACCGATGGAGATATTTGTCGCTATCGCAGGAGACAATGATTGCGTTTCTCTGTTACACTATAAAAGCTTTACCTAAAGGTAGGCCTATACTTTTTTACTTTCAATAAATTTCTATTTTGAAATTTTAACTCTTATCTATTGTTATTTACTGTTCTCTCTGGTACAAGTACAGTTAATAACAAGATTAATACAGTTTGACAAATCAGGAAAATTATTCGGTAGGCCTAATGACACCGACAAAGGTTACGGCAAAGTGTCCTTAAATGTACGGGAATTGTCCATGAATTTTTTATCCAGAATGTAGTAGACACCCTGTCATATAACTTGGAATCTATTTCCGTCGTCACATTTCCCTGAGTAACAGAGTCCTTACATTCTAGCTCCTTTAAATTTGCACATAATGCTACTTCCCCATATTTAGAAGAATGCAAACCAAGTAAACTTTTTACCCGTATCTTTCTTTCTGCTTCATATATCTGAATTACACTTATGTTATAATTCCCTCCTGCCATTTGGCGATACTGGCCAAACCTAGATTCAATATTGTCAGTTTGAAATTTACCTGTTAGAATGTAAGGTACTTGTATGTCTACTAAAATGTAATTTATGAGTTCTTTCATTGCTAATGTGGTGTGCTTTAGTGCGTTGTATGTATCTTGAGTTAAAAACCCTGCTTCATTTTTTGAGGCATACTCTTTCCATGAGTCCAACCATGCAAGGAAATTTTCAAAAAAATTTAATCGCTCGTCACTTATTGAGGTAAATGGTTCCTTTAAAGGCTCTCTCTTTAAAATAAAGATGAGAGGACGTTTTGCGTTCATGATTGACCACCAAGTAAAGATTATATGATCAAAGAAAGCTGTTCCAATAAATACATGTTTCTTTAAAGCCGAAATTGTTGTTTCATTGAAAACATTTACTACTAGATTGACTTTCTGTCTTTCGAATGAATTAGGGTACAATGTTTTGTGATTGAGGTGAGGTGCAGATTTCACCAACATTGAAGATTCTTTTGTATGTATAGTTCTAAGATCACTGAACTTAGCAGTAATAACATTATCACTAGTAATACTATCATTAGTAAGAGATTCACTAGATTTCCCTAAGTTTTCCCAAAAAGGAACACAAAAAGTCTTATCAATATCTTTCAAGTTTATCCAATTGTTCCTAATGCATTTGAAAATGTGCACTGTATCAAATAAAACATATATATTTTAGTTTGGTTTCCAGGAAATTCAAAAAACAACTCAGATGTTGAATCTTTAGTAAGATTGTTGAACATTACTCTGTTCACCCTGTTATTGTCACTTAGTAAAGCTAATACAGTTAATCCACTATCAACTACTTGTTTAATAACATTTTTAGCTGTGTCTGCTAAAAACGATCCTGTAAGTTGTTTAACTGGCACTAACCTGGCAACTTCCTTAAAATTACCAAAACAAGAACTTACTAAAAAGGCTACAACTGTTTTTGCAGTTTCAGCTCTATCGTTAGAGGCAATACCATATAATTTTCCATTTTTATAGTCAACACTCTCTCTAATATGTATTTCATCAACTTGAATATTAACATATTTCTGAATTGCTGTCAAGTCTTTAACAAGATGTTTAAACAAATTGTTTGTCCCGTCTTCATTAGTAGTTGATACATTAAAAGAAGTGCACATTTTTTCTAAATATCTAGGGTGAGGTAGACATAGGATGTTATTCAATCTTATGCTATTATAACATTTAGCAGATTGCATGTATATTAAAAATGCTCTTAATACAGTTTCAACTGTATACTTAGGCTTATTCAAAAATACCAAGGTAAACTGATCTCATAAATTCTTGAGAATTTGTAATGGATCTTTATTTTTACAACTTGTGTTTTCATCTTGCTCTTCCTCTAAAATATTAATTAAATCATCAAATGTTGTATCGATAGTTTTAATTAATGAATTCTTATTGCTTCTTAGGTTTTGCGAGTTCTTACAAAATTTAATAAGCTCTACAAATTGACTCCACTTTTCCAAGATAGAAGTAGGTAAAAGTGGGGCGGTACTTTTTTCATCCAATACATTTTTATTGGGAATAATGCCCCCGTTTTTGTGCACTTCAATACTAAGGTCCTTATTTACTCTGATACTGAAAGTTATTTTAGGTGCCTTAGAAATATCAATATCATAAACAATACAACAGTTATCATTCTTAAAAACAGATAACTTACTGCAGTCAATTTTAGAAGGAAGGTTGTTGCAAAATGAAGTAAAGTCCCCGACTTCGTTTTCCTTTGTTAGTCGAATTTCTTCATCCTTTTGACTCTTTTTTATCCTGTTACATTCCTCTTGCCTTCTTTCTTCAGGAGTCTTTCTCTTTGTCGTTTTTCGTGTGTCACTAAGATACGCAGGTAAATTAGGAAAAATCCTAGGCACAGCATTCTCACCTAAAACTGGCTTCTCACGTCTATATTCGCACCAATCACCGTCTTTATTCTTGTACTTTTCTACTAAACTAAGGTCATCTTTGTGAAAATGTTTCACGCAGACACGAGACCTCTTTGAAGGTGTCCAATCTGAACGAGGAATAGCGCGAATCCACTGTTGTTTACGCACCGGATCACTTGGAAACACAAAACACTGCGTGTATCCTTCAGTTTTAATCGAGCTCTCGTAATTGCTCTTGCATCCAGGAACAACACATCTATCTGGCATGATTCACTAGCAAGTTCAATGCCATAACTTAACGATTAAGGGTAGTAGAACGTGAATAAGTGTGTCGGTACGCGACTCCTCCATTTACTGTAATGGTAAGACGGCCGCGCGTCAAGACACCAATGCGACGTTGCCACGTTTCGCTCGCCGCGGCCTTGTATTAGAGGTGGCTGTGCTTATAGTGTCTAAACTACTCCTAAACAAAGAATTGAGGCATTTGGATCTGTGAGAAGCCAGTAAATTGACAAAAACGAGATGGCAGGCTATTATGCTTTTTGTATGTACCTATTATGTATTTTCCACCGGTCATGAGCATGTTTTACTGCGGGGTCTATTACGGCCGCCGGCCTTAAAAAGGTTAACATCCAATCCCAGGTACATGGTACATCACTTTATATTTTAATCATATTTTCTTGAGAGAGTCTAGTGGCTAAGGTGACACACTTTTAGTAGTCAACATTATCTGTTATAGACTTTGGTTAACTTTATATGGATTAAAAGCCTTTAGCCACAATCACTTTTCCTGTTTTGGGGCAAACATATACTTGTCTCATCTTTGTTCTAGAAATGTGAGATGGGCTTGCAAGAGCTTCTAAATCTCTCACCATCCTACTTCTCCTTAGTTTGGAGTAGGCCTATATAGGTTAATTAATTACATAAATACATCATGCTTTACATACATCCTTTTTTGTTTAGTATGGTTTTGTATTATGTTTTAGGAAAAATGTACCTGATTACAGTGCGTCAAGAGAGAAGAACGACCTAGGCTACCTGACATTCAACTTGAAGACTGATATCCTTTTCTGAGACTTCTTGACTAAAAATATTGGTTTTAGTAGTTTATAAATATTTTTTCAAAGTTTGCTACATTGTTCAAAGACAAACAGTTGGAAATAGCTGAATATTGATTTGACTTGCAAAGAGCCCACCCATCTCATCACATTTCATCCAAGCCAAGTAGGTCTAGTTTCTTTTGAAAAGACTTGTTCCAAATTCCATGTCACAGAAAATTATAAACCAACAATTTTTTTTTTGTGTGAATTTAATGAATAAAGCAGAACTGACAAACATATAAAAATTATGAACTGTTCAATCTGTCTTGTAAAGAATATGTCTGAATTCTTTATGGCCAATGGTCCGTTTGAACAATTCCAGTACTAAACCTAACACCTTATGTGTTCTTGGTCACCTGCTCACAACACTTTTCAAGCACAGCCTCAGGCCTTTTTTGCATTAAGAGTAGTTCAAAACATATAAATTTAGATAGCTATCGTTAGTGCATTTATTTTTAATTTTTATTAAGATTCCATTATCATATTCTTACATTTTTTGTAAAGGGAACCGTTAAAACATTGATACATTTATGCAACGAGCATTGATCAAGGAATTCCCATCACTCTGTTTCCTTTGAAGTAAAAATCACAAATCTGGTAATAAATTTGAATTGGCTTGTAATTTCTCTCCAACACAGATCTGATCGCAGAGCGAACTTCACCAATGGTGGGGTATTTAAGTATTTATTTACTAAGTAATGTTAATTGTTTTTGTATAAAATTAATCAAATTTAGAATTAGTTGTTGAAAAAATATATATAGGTATTTTATTGCAAGATGATTCCATTTTAAATTTATTACGCCTATAGTTT
Source organism: Macrosteles quadrilineatus (assembly GCF_028750875.1). NCBI lineage: Eukaryota > Metazoa > Arthropoda > Insecta > Hemiptera > Cicadellidae > Macrosteles > Macrosteles quadrilineatus. The sequence goes on from NW_026542595.1 coordinate 87,851,993, forward strand.
CCTTAATATCTGTGTACATCTCACTCATCTTTTCAACTGGAATGTGAAGCAGCTGTTCTTGTATCTGACAGCAGAATATACAACTTCCAACAATGTTCTCAATCAGGTAAGTTTGTACGTTCACATGTGCCTTACTTATGTATTAATTACAGACTTTAAAATATATCACATCTATAACCTATTATGGGGAGCGAGCTGGCGTAGTGGTTAGAGCGCGGGACTTCAGTCCCTGAGGTCCCGGGTTCGATCCCCGCCAAGTCACCAATGGATTTTATCTAAGTGATAATGCCGCAACCCCTAGGTCTAGCCTGAAGTAATGTGAAAAACAATCCCAGGCTCGTGCCTAGCGTCCTTAGGAAAAAAAACCTATTATGTTATTAAAGTGGTGCAAGTTCAGGCTTTGGTCATGATTAGGGGTCAAAATCACGAAATGGGATAGTTTTAAAAAACATTTTTTTAATTTTTTACTAATTAAAAAAAATATATATTTTTAGTAAAATACAATAAATAGTTTCATAATATATGCATCCAAGTTAGCAGCAGAGCTATTTTTGTTGTATTTTTCATTTTACAGGTGTTTTTAATGAGTGATGCAACTGAAATTTTAGCACCCGGTCACACCTTTTAAAGTTACCAAAAAAAAAAAAAAAAAATTCGATGAGCAATTTTAAAAATAAAGTCATGGTTGTATTCAATAGACATATTGTCAATGTATAAAAGTATTATTTATCCTTAAACTGTACAATTGACGTTAATAACCTTAAAAAGAAATGTTGTATTTTGAAATTTGTGTAATCAATACCACAAGTTGTGAAAAGGTTAGTAAAAATAAATAATTGTAATGAAAATTCACAAAAACAGCAAGCAACAACTTAAGTTGATAAACTAAAATCAAAATGGTATACACTTTGGAAATATAAGAGTGAAATGAAATACATTTCATTACCGTGACCGGAATGGAGCAGCTGTGACCGGACTGAAATGGCCGTGACCGGACTGAAGTGGCCAGCAGCGTTGATTTATTTTCACATTCAATTCTCCATTTTTTTTTAAGACAATCAATATTGTATAATTGGGGATAATGACTGAGAAAGAATACATGAAACAATGAAAGTTTTTATTTGTTTATTACTGCTTCCACAATTATTTTTTTGAAAATTTTAAAATAGGTTACTACATTGGTCATTAATCCTAAAATGGCCTCAAGCGACTAGTTTGGGAATGTCATAGTTAAATTTTCAAGCTGTCTTCTTAAACTTTGTTGAACACGTAATCGTCCTCAAAATACACAAAACATTTGTACTAAGTTCAATGTTTGTAGGCCTGTCAATTACAGTACAAAACATTTATTTATTAAAAAAAAGTTAACAATTTTAGTTGAAAGGCATGAAAACACTTTAAGACATTGTCCATTTTTACATTTTTACACATTGTCCAAAGGAGCCTCAGAAAACTTATAAATAATATGATTCCCTCGTAATATCATTGTTGGCATTGGCAGCACTTTGACAACTTGGCTAGAGCTCACAAAAGAAACATCACTTTCATCGGGGGAAAAATCAACCCCGGCGTATTTCTCACATGACTTCATAAACATGACTTCAAATTCTTCATTTATAACTTCAGTTTGGCTAATTGCCACAAAGCCCTGGCCTCTCGAAGTGCTTGGTCCCGCATGGCTGATCCTGATTAAGAGAAAAGTTCCTATTGTGATCCCCATTGCATGTGGTAAATCGACGTTTTCTTCACCTGAAAGTAAAACCATCTGACTGAAAAACATAGTAAACCATCTAAAATTCAAAAGGAATTAAAAATAATTTCTATTACATGAATTCAGCGTCCATGACTTCCTGACTGATGGCTAGTATTAATCTTCTCTGTGAACAATGAAATAAATTGTAAAGAACTTATGATTTTAGCTTTTTTATTATTACTGTAAACCAAAATGTGTATATGTATTTTTACTTTGGTTTAATAAATTTTATTTAATTACCTGGATTCACTGGTTCAAAAACGTCAACGTCATCTTTAAGAACGCCATTGTCATCTTCAAGAAAGTCAACGCCATTATCAAAAACTTCAACCCCATATTCAGGCACGTCCATGTTCTTCATATCGTAGAAGGACGTTTCTTCAACTTCAGGCATGTAGCAGTCGTCACTGTCAGAAGACCAGACGTTTTCAACCTTCAGCTTGCGTTTTAACACGGGTAGTTCAGGAAAGACCTCAAAAAGTCTGTAGTGCTTGCACAGGCTGGCCATGGGACATGTGAAACATGACAGCATGTTTCCATACATTTTCCCTCCTTTAACAAAAGTTATTTGAGTTATACCCTCAATTGGTGGAATAACGTTCCAACTTAATTGTTTTCAGAATTCATTGTCCTACTTCTGGATATTGCTTTATATTAATTAAATTATTATTGTTACCTTACAATATCCGTTTGGTGTTGGTGGATAAACAACTACATGTTTCGTGGCGACTGCCACATCCTCAGGTTATTCTCTTCTTAGATTCGTCATCAATTTAAAACATAAAACACAGAACACACGTAGAAAAACACATTACATTAAACATTTATTTTGATACCGTCACGGTGCGTGCACGCATTTGGTCGGGCCGGCGAGTCGCCGCCGGCCCGACCAAATGCGTGCACGCACCGTGACGGTATCAAAATAAATGTTTAATGTAATGTGTTTTTCTACGTGTGTTCTGTGTTTTATGTTTTAAATTGATGACGAATCTAAGAAGAGAATAACCTGAGGATGTGGCAGTCGCCACGAAACATGTAGTTGTTTATCCACCAACACCAAACGGATATTGTAAGGTAACAATAATAATTTAATTAATTGTTTTTTCTGATCTGCGATGTTCTTTGAACCTATCTCAATCAAATGGATGTCCACACCTGACAGGGCCTTTATGAAGCAACCTGCATCAGTAATGTCCTTGCCATGTAACACAGCACGGTCAGCTTCTCTTTTTAGATTCCCGCCCACGCCATCCATTGCTCCTTTACCATGGCCGGACTCCGTAAAATTCCATGTCATAGCCTTCAACTTAGGGAAAATAGTTGGAATGATGGTTTTAAATAGATATATGTTATTGCGGTTTCTATATTGAGTGGACGGAGAGTCGGAAAAAAATGAATTGCTTCAACATTAGGGTATTGGATTGCAGATCGTTTTAGAATGGGTTCAAGATGGGCCCAAATAGCATGTGACTGATGATCAAGAGTATTACTTACTGTAGTGAAACATGCTGTTTGCGGCTGGCCTTCATAGTTAGAATATCTAACACCAGTGTGTAGGGACAATTGCCTTTTGGAGGCTCTAAAGTGAACCGACTGTACCTCTTTAGCATATTTTGCAACATAATTTTTAGCAAAATCAATCCTGAAAAGAAGCTCTTTATGTTTTAGGTTTTTTAACTTTTCATTCAATTTGCTGTTTTGGTGAAAGGAATAATATAGGTGTTTTTTAAATCCGGCCACTTCTTTTTTGAAAAGTTTGATCAATTGCGTTACTTGTGTGACCTTATTCACTTTCGCAGTTCTTTTCACAACCTTCTTTTTGTTTTTTATCATCCTTTCTTCCTTGACATTTGTCCATTGGTAATACTTTATGCTGAAGTTACTATTATAAAAAAATGCCAACTCTTTGTTTCTGCATTTTTGGCATTCACCAAGCATACATGTTTTGTTTTTTACCGAGCAAACAAGTGATCTAATTACTTCTGTGGTGTTTTTTTTTCTATAACTTTCACTGCTCTCAATGATTGAATTATCAGACCAAAGTTTTTGTGTTTGATACATCCACAGGTCTCTCTATCGCATCTTTTTGGAAATGTGTCCCAAAATGGTCTAGATCTAGTGAAGGATGTTAATAAAATATTTTTCTTTTTTTCTTCCTGAAATCTTACATGGAGTTTTTTGTGTGTATCCAGCAAAACACACCTCTGTTTTGTGATTTTGTTACGTTTTATGACATCCCTCTTCATCTCCCAGGGCAAATTCTGCTGACAGAATCATTTTCGAAGAAAGTTATCAATTCTTTGGCCAAAGAACTCCTCACTAAGCATTTCTTCTTTCCCTTAGCACATTTGTAAGGTATTATTTTTTTTTAGATGCGTTTGTACTCTATACTTTTTTATTACATCGCATCCCACTTCTTTTCTTAAGTGCTGGACCTTCTTCTTCTGCCCCTTAATCTCTTTAAATTTTCCCTCTATTTGCTTTTGTAATGCATATCCTACAAATAGCTGCTTTTTTAATCTGAGGCGAGACAAATGTCTTTCCAACAAGGTTTGCAACCTTTTTTCTTGGTGATGGAGATGAAGTTTGTGTTACTGACTTCTTTTTTTGTCTTTCTAGTAGTTTTTTATACTTTTTCAGTCTTTGCTCAAGATCTTCTATTTGCTTCTGCTGTTTGTTTTTTCTCTATAAGCAGCACTTCTGTCTTTCCTTAAACAGCCTTCCTTCCCCTTTTCTTTTGGCTGGATTCATTTACCTGAATCTCAGCTGGTTCATCTATGCCTGGCGAATCTGGTGGCGTGTTGTTCAAGGCTAAGGCCAGTGCAGTTTTTTTTTCTTCTTTTTATATTATACTGTCTTGATACTGTCATAGAAAGCTTTAAACTCTTATGGCATATATCGGGACAAATAATCTAAATTCTTCTTTGCAGGCTTTATTCCTAAGGAACTGGTATACAAGTTAGGGAACGCTGCTACTTTTACAGGGGGGTAGAACCTTTTGGTGTTTTTGATTTTCTTTGCCAAACAGTGTGACCTCCATGGTTGCAAGACATTATGTGATGGTCTTGCACGTAGTGTAATTGGGTCGTCTGGTGATTTGGTACCATCCGTGGTCTGTTATGTTGAACTTAGTTGTACACAATGAATTCAAGACTATATCCATTTTTTTGAAGTCCTTGCCATCCATCACATTTACTACAAATGGTCGGGAATAATTCTTGGCGTTTACGATGATTTTGACAAAATAAAAGGGGATGTACACTTTTCTCCCTTTTTTGCTTTATCGATCATCGTAAAGTCTCGGTCACAAGGAAGGAAACTGTGGCCTGTGGTCAAAAAATGTTGTTCCACTGACGAAAAATATTCTTTTACAAGGAGATGTTTTAGCAAAGCAATAATGCGCAAGTTATTATTCTGGCCAACGAATCTATCGGACCAGATAACCAAGTTGCGTATTTCACCTTCCGCGAGTTAAGAAAAATGTAGAGTTATCTATTTCAAAACACATGAACCAAACTTTGGCTGAACCTCTTTTCCCAACAGTTTTATACCAAAACACATCATGGCCTAATTCGTACCTGCATTGTGTAAGGCTAAATTTTAACATGAAAGCTGTCTTTGATAAAATACATTGTTGTTCGTAAGGTTTGGACAAAAAAGAACCTGTTGAATATCAACACACAGCACAACTGTGTTTGGGTTAGCATTAGCAAAAGTAGTGTCTTCTGCCAATGACTTATAGGCAAGATCTACCTTTGAGTGGTGAAATTGACTTTCTCTTTCGACTGTTATTCTTTCGATCTCATCGTTAGCTGCTATTAATTTGATATAGAGCCGGTCGCAATAGATGCAAGTATCAGACCTTGGCACGCCAAACCTTAAATCAAAATTGGAATTAAAAACATCTCTATACATATGAAGAGTTAGTTACTTGTGTCTCAGGATGATTGATAACAAAGAGCTTCTACATTCTTCTTATTTTAAGGTTAGGGTTTAAGCAATTTCTTTACTCTGGGAGCAAGAGTAATGGTTTTCTAGCAATGTAAAAGACTAAATGTGTTGCCTAATTAGGTCTTTAGTTTATTCCGTTACTTTATGAGGGTGGTTCCAATGTAAACCTCGCCCATCAGACAAAGTTCTGTCAAATTTGATTTAACCACAAGTATCTGGACACGGCGTGGCGTGACATAAAAAATTGCACATAAGGTTTTTCTGCATACACGAATGTTGTTGTCTTTCCATGGTTTTTTCTCCTACAGTAGGTTTTTTATTGTTTTATTTTTGTTTTGAAGACTAGATTAAAGCTATTATGCTTCATAGACTTTTCAAAGTGTGTTGGATAGTGTGACTATTCAATACATACATATTTGGCCTTATTATCATTGTTCAGTTGACTAGTTTCAATGTTAGTTTTACATTTGTTCTTCTGTTTGGTGATGAGTCTGTTCACTAAATTGTCAACATAACCATTAGCCCTAGCGATATGTTTGATTATTGCTACCTCTGTATCAAAGTCTGATTTATTTAATGGTACACTTAGTTATCGAAAGTATCATTGAGTTGTAGGCAACAAATCACTGATTCAACCCAATCAGGCCTTCTGCTGGCCCGACCTGACCCAAAAAGTTGGGGACCTTCAGATCCCTAGTTTTATGACAAGGTGTATAGCTGTTGTAGTTTTTCCTTAAGTAGCTAATGCCTTCCCCCAAACGATCTTTTTATTGTAGAGGCCTACCCTTTGCTAGAACATGGATTCAATTTTCCCCTAATTAACATGAAAACCAAATTGCAGCCCCTCCAGTTCCTTCATTGACTATATCCTGAGACCTTATTTGTGAATTGTGGCGCTTTTCTTCGTCGTACCTACTGGGAGAGGACAAAATTTTCTCTTCTTCTATCTTAAGATTTTAGTAATCTACAATTAGTGCTATTTTGTAGAACCTATCCTTGGTTCTGGGTGTTCCTCTGTCGCCACACAAATAATTACTGATAAAGGCGGTGAGTTGTGCAATAGTTATACAAACGATTTAGCCTTGTGCTTCCTGTGTGGAGCTGTAAGTAAGCATAAGGAGTTTGTCAGCTCAACAACGGTGTCAGCACTTAGTCTACAAAAAAGTGCCATAGCATATTAGAGAATTTTTTGCAATGAATACCACATCAAAAGTAAAATGAAAACAATCACTTGGAGTATTACCATTACCAGGTATTGGAACCTTAAGTACAGATCACATCACTAATGTTATGATGTCTATTTCAGGTTGTCTTATGGGACAAAATCATTTTAAGAGGTGAAAATGCAGTGCTGGATTTTAAAAATATGAACACTAAATATTACTTCTGGGATGATGGAAACGGTTTAAAGTAAGTTACAACCAGGAAATTTTTACTTTTTGATCAAATATGTATCTGTGTTTAAGATTTTCTTAGGTTTAATAGGCTTATCTAAAGAAAATAAAAAGCCTATTTCGTAATTAAGTTAGTACATTTTTTGTTTAACCATGTTGAAAATGCAACAAAGTCTTTCAAAAAATACAGTAGAGTTCCACTCATTTAACAGTAAATGGAACCAAAATGAACTTGTATAGGCCTACATCAAAAGGTATTAAAAAAAATAAGAATTTTTATTGACTCTTGCCTACAAAAATAATTTATTCCACTGATAGTTTTTAACCTGTGTTTTGAGTTTATTTATGACTTTTCTAAAGAAAAATACCCCCGCCGAAGCAAACCTGCAGACCAATCGAATTTTAATTTGCCTGATATGATTTTCAATTATTAAATCTATTTATTTAAATAATATTAGGTTTAACGAGTAGGCTATCTAGGTTTACTACTGCTTCAGGGAGGCTAATAAAGTGTGTTTTAGTAAAATATCAAAAGCTTAGTATAAACTAAACAAGATTGCCAAGTTTGATAAAAATATACTTATAAACAAGCAAATTACAACAGATCACAATATTCTCCATAAGAATAACATGGAAATTTTAAATTTACATTTTTTTTTTTTTTTTTTTCCGTAACTAATAGTTTTACAAAAACACTTTAATAAACTAAATTAGGCATATTTGTTTTTAGCGAATTTCCCATATAGGGAATAAGCTTTTTTAAACTCTTCAAAATGGTCTAGAGAGAAATTGGAAAATTTTGTATTTCAAAAATTAGAGAACCTCTTTTTTACCCCGTAAATCCCCGTTTCCTTTGGTTTGATATGCTGGTTTGCGAAATCCTTCAAGTTTATCCCGCTTTCAAGCTAAATTACTCAAAATCGCACAATAATTACTCAAGTTATCGCGTTTACGTACATAGCTACTTCCCTATAGGGAAATTCACTGAAAAAGGATATTTTAAGTTTTTAGGGATTGCTTGGGTTAACTGACCTTTAGAGTTATTTGACCTAGGTCCAGTCCCGATAGGGTCAGTTAAGTGTCTACTGTAATTCCCTCTGAGTTGCCGGCACAGTATTCCCTTAATTTAACTGTTAAATGTATAAAGTCAACATTTTTTCCTAGTTTCTTTTAAACTTTTCATTAGAGCCCCTTGGTTAATTGGCTGAATTGGGAAAGTCACATAAGGGGGTAAGAAGATCACTCTAATGTCCTTACCTGCAAGATCCTCAGAGTCCAGGAGTAAGAGTGCATTGTCTAGCAGCAATGCGGTGAGTCAGTAGTGCGATCTTGAGCTGATCCATTAGGATGGCAAATCGATAAGGGAGTGTTTGTCAAATAAGGGTTGGTACTCAATATATTATCTTTGATTTGTTGTTACAGAAGTAACCCAAATGTCACATTGACTCTGACCTGGAACATCATCCCCAACGCCGGACTGCTGCCCAGCATCTTCGCGCTCGGCCACCACTCGTTCAAGTTCCCCAACGAATACACCACTTCGAGGCTGTGAGCTCACCAACAGTAACAGCTGTAACAGTATTCCTGAGGACTTGTGTTATCTGCACCTGTGTCGGTCAAGTTTTTTTTACACTTAGAATGGTTGTGTTTATTGAAGTACTTTCACTTAGTTGGTTTAATGTGGTCTTTTTTGTCATGACACTTCAAAATGTGAAAAGGTTATAAAAATGTTTTAAAATTGTAAAAAATAATGTTAAATACTTACTAAGCTTTGGAAACATAGCAATCATCTCATAATAACAAAAATGTTTGGATTTCTTAGTCTAAGCTAAGAATGAATTTCTCATCTGTTAGCGTTTTGTTGGGTCATGTGAAAGATCTTCCCATGTTTAAATTATTGTATATTTGTTAGGGTTAAATAAAGACATTTTCACTAAAGTTGTCAGAGATTTATCTAAAATCCATTCTTTCCCAAAGAGATGTTGATTCTAATATATGGTAGAATAATTTTCTGTTTGACAAAAAACTGGAAATGAAAAAAAAAACACGGTGGTGTTGCTTGGTAAAATTCCAAGGGGGGGGGAGAAGCCTAAATTTTCCCAACTGCTTAACATAGATTTCCCATCTATTTGTTATTTTAAGAAACAATTTTGTACTATTTAAAAAGTGTATGAATTATTATTCTATACTGCAGTCACACTCAAATAATACAATTTTCACAACACTATGATGTTTTTAGCTTTTTTACATACATTAATTGGTGGCTGAAAGTTACGTTTGGCTGGCCATGCCAGCTGTCATCGTCATTGAGAACCAAGCTGGTTTTTACATCCCTTGGCGGGCTGCAAAATCAGCTGCCCGCTTACTTTCTTAAAACATGAATGCATATTAAATGACCAATCAGTATCCATAGCATTTAAATAGAATTATTTTATTGTCACCGCTGCCTAGCAACTATTTAATACTAGCATAGTACCCGTCCTTTGTACGGGGTTAGCATATAAGTATAAAATGCATATTACAGTTATGGGAGGGGACACAGTTTAAGAAAATTTGCCCTTTTAATTTAGAAGGTATCCTATAGTGTAGCACACATCTACCATAGCCCTAATGTTCTACCACTGCACCTAAACCATAGAAAAAAGTAAAGTTCTCATTGTTTACCACAACTTTTTGACCCAAAAGACGTCCTAATGTGGTTTTGTGTCAAATGCTCGTTTATTTTCAAGATGAGCTCGTTCGCATCGCTCAATCACGTCCTGGTTGAAGTTTGTTTGCTACGCTTACTCACCTTTAGGTTGTAGCTTGCTCGCTGCGCTCACTTGCCTTCAGGTTTTGCTCGTTCGCTACGCTAATTCGCCTCCAGGTTGAAGTTCGTTTGCTATGCTCACTCACCTTTTGGTTGCAAATAGCTGTTTTTATAAATTTAAAATAAATAATAGTGTTGCACCCTGTTGGTAAACATATTAACTTTTTAATGCTATTTAACATCACAGAATCAAATTGTTTAGTTGAACCAGCTGTTAAGATTCTTTAATTCCATTTAAATATAAGTACTCATAAGGTTAACATGGGGAACTACAGAGCCACTGGGGCGAAGCCCGAAAGGATTTTTGAGATAAGAATGTGCCTAAATGTTTATCGGGAATGTGAGCTATCATCATGGCAAATTTCAGCCCAAACCGTCCAGTAGTTTATGCGTGATTGAACAACACACAAACTCACAAACTTTCAGATTTATAATATTAGTAAGATTATTTTTGCTGATTCCTCAAATTATTTCTTCACATAACCTTAAAGTTGTAGTTGTGTTAACTATCAGTGTGCATTATTATTGTAGTAATAGGGTATAGTGTGGTAAAAAAAAACGTTCGTACCACGGACCAAAACTTTTTTTGATCCGGCAAAACCTCATCGGCCCTAGGTACGAAATATATTATTAATAACTCTACAAAACTTGAATGAGTATTGTTTCAATCCAATAAACTTTACAAACCATTTTGGTTGCAGTTTTGGGTGCAGGAAACAAAAATCGAACTTAGATGTCAAACTAAACATCAAATTTTAGGTTATGTTTTCCATGTAGATCTGTTTCAGAGTGATAAGTTGATTCATTTGTGTAAATCCTTAATTAGGAATGATAAATGACTTTTGTAGATTTTTAAAAATGTATTCAGAGAATGATCATTTCATTTAAGTTATAAAAAAATAAGAGTTTTAAAGGTAATACCGATACACAAAACATAACTTTAATGTTATTTTAATCTATTTATTAGCAAGTACTCCTGTTAGTCAGCCTTCTCCAAATACTACAAAAAAAGGTATAAAATATATTTAATGTGACTGACGTGTAAAATATTCTTGAATTTCTTGTAAACAATACAAAGTTCATTTCAACCATATCACAATAAATTCTTCATTTAGATTTCCAAATTAGGTCCCCGAAGACTTGTAGGAATAATTGTATTATATTTTTTTTCTAGTAAACTATCTCTCAACATACTTTTATCATAGCCATTTGTTAAATCATTTAAAGAGTAAGACAAGTAGTTTTGAATTGACAAGTCAGACCTACAGAGCCATTCTAAAAGATAGGCAACATTTTTTAAGCCACTTTAATGAAGGTGATGATAATATAGCTCCACCTGAGCGTTTGCAGATTTTTCTGAGCGCTTCTAGAGCTCTGAACCTTCAATTAAATTAAAGTAATCAGTTAAAACCGTAGAACAGCTTTCGTATCGACCCCTGGATTTTATTAGCTCCTTCTGAGCACTCTGGGGAAGAAATTCGAATGTGGCTGGTTCTAGGAGTAGGTCTAGCCTGTTTTGTGAATACAATTTCATTCCCCCTTAGAATTTAAAACACTTTTCTGGCCACCCCTTCCAACTAAAAAAAAGAACTTCAAAAAGAAAGAAACACGATTGCAGCGTATTACAATGTAAATGATCACTGTTTTACAGGTTTTCGCTCATGGTCTGTGTGTACTGTTAACCAAGTGACAGCTGGTCTATGTGTAAGATTCAATTGTATACCTCGGTCTGTGGCAATGATCGCGGCATCGCATATATGCGACGCGCAGTAGCGAACGTGTTAACCATAAAAACGTATTTGGAATCTATTGAGGGCCTTATTTAATATAATGGATTATTGAATTAAAATAGTAAAATGACTTTAATTTCATTTTTTCGCATGGGTAGCCTCCGGATTATCAAGATACAATTAAAGTGGTTTAAATACCTGTAATGTCGATAATCCAATCGGTTGTGAAACAACTAGTTTCGGCTCACAAAGGAGCCTTCTTCAGGTTTTCCCAAGGACATTGTCACTTCTTCTGAAGGTCGTCAAAGATCACAATATTTGCAAAACACAAAAAACATTTAAAACACGTTACATGCATGCCTAGGCCTAGCTTTAACGATGTGACTGGCGGGAGTTTACGTCTAGACTGCCGGGCACTATGGTCGGTGCGTCTTATCAGTAACAGGTTGTTTGTGGGTATCATTCTTCTCCCTCTCCCTTTCCATTATTTCTATTGTAGTGTTGTAAATGAAATTAGATGAGAATGAAAGCTTGTTGTTTAGCACGTTTTGTTTGTCCAATTTGACTGCCTTATAAATTTTGTTTTTTGTATCATCTCCACTTTTTGTATCATCTCTGTGATATTGTGTTCAGGAGTGACATTATCTTTCTTTAAGGCTTCCAGCATGAGTCCCATGTTGCAGTGTTTAATACAAACACAGGTATCTCTGTCAGACCTCTTAGGAAACGTAACCCAGAATGGACGTGATCTGCAAAACATTGAAAAAGATATTTTTGTGTTGGTTTTACCGACAAAACAATTGTACAAGCTTGTCATAGAGTCCAACAAGATTCTGCGACGTTTTTTTACCTTGGCTCTTACCACAAAATCTTTTTCTCTGGGCACATTCTACTTGTCGTGTCATCTTCAAAAAAGTCAATCAACTTTCTTTTTTCTTTTTGTTGAACGCATTGTCTTGTTTTTCTGATGTATTCAAAATTTTGTTCTTTAAGTTTTGCGTTCACCCTGTAAGGCACCAAATGTTTGAAATACTTTTGGACTCTATATTTGTTTAACACCTTGTTTCAAAGTACTTTTCGGGCAGCTTATTTTTTCTTTCTTCCACCTTTTGCTTCTTCGATCTGGCTCTCAACTTGTTTTTGAAAGGCTAAAAACAATTGTTTCCTTACATTTGGCAAAACTTTCTCTTTCCCTAACAGTTCCTGCACCTTTTTTCTTGGAAATGGTGAAACATTTGGTTTTAGTTTTTTTTTTTTTTCTCTGGTATCGCTTTTTGTACTTTTCTACTTTTTATTATATTTGTTTTTATTTCGTCGTCTTGTTTTTAATTTTTTTATAGGCCTTCGCTCTGTCCCTTCTAACTTGCTTTCATCCTCTTTTAGCGAATTTCCCTATAGGGAAGTAGCTATTACCGTAGGTCTCATGGTAAGACTTAGGCCCGGGACCGATTTACTTTTTCATTTTGATGTCCCCAGAGGCCAAAAACACCACTCGTTCAAATTTTTATATATGTATATATATATGTGTCCGTGAACACGATAACTTGAGTAATTTTTATCCGATTTTGATGAAATTTGGTTTGAAGGTGTAAGGCGGGATAAACTTGAATGAGTTCGCGATCCAGCATGATCGGACCATGGGAACAGGGTTTTATGGGGGGTTTTATGGGGTAAAAATAGGTTTTTCTCACTTTTGACCCTCAAAACACAAAATTTCCCAATTTTTCTCTAAACCTTCTTAAAGAGCTTAAAAAAACAAACAATTCAGTATATCAAAGTGTTTTTGTACGGTTATTGGTTACGGAGAAAACTAAAAAAATGGTAAATTTAAAATTCCCATGTTATTCTTATGGAGAATATTGTAAAATGTTGTAGTTTGCTTGTTTATGGATATCTTTTGATCAAACTTGGCAAATATATTCATTTTATACTAAGCAATAAGTATTTTACTTAAAACACACACTTTATTAGTTTCCTTGTAGCAGCAAACCTAGGTACTCGTTAAACCTAATGTTATTTAGATAGATCAATTGAAAATCAATTCAGCCAAATGGAAATTCGCTTAGGCGTCAGGTTTGCTGCGGCGGGGTTATTTTTCTATTCTTTTTGTTCATTTGGTTCATCTTCCATATCAGATGCAGTGGGCGTGTTTCTTATAGCATGCTCTTTAGCCTTCTTCTTTTCTCTGTATTTTTTTGAACTCTTCCTCCAATATTTTCGCAGTTTCCTCTTCTCTCTTGGTTTCTTGTCGGCAATTCCTTTGATTGGCTTTGCTTCATTTAGTCTATAATACCTTTCCAAATCTTGTTCTAGTTGCTCTTCAGTAAACTTGCTTCGTCTTTGTCTTTGCTGTTCTCTTTTCCTCGCCCTCTGTTGCTCAAGGGTTGTCTTGGCTGATGTCTTCGCCGTACGTCCCATGATTTCTTAAATGAAGCCAAGTAAAACTTTTGGAGATCTGAAATAAATAGAAATATGTAAGAAAACTGGAAAGCAGTATTAATATTTGATAAAACTAATATCACGTTTTGGGCGGCTAATAAAAAACAGTATATGCCAGACTAAAAGAGATAAGGTTCAGGTAGGCCAGGGTGCGTATCTTACCCTCTAGACGGATTCAGCGTGTTCAGCACCACCGCTAGGTTAGATTATATAAATAAAAAAAAAAAATTGTATAAATTGTTTAAAAGTTAAGACAACTTCACCCCATGCGGATATTAACCCCGCGAACAAGGGATAGTCCCTAGGAATTCGGCGGAATACACTGAAACCGTAGGGGGGTTGTAAATATGTGGCCAGGCAGCTTAAATCGCTTTGTCTAAACACCTATTGTTGTGCGAGGAATGGCAGGTTCCGATACAAAAAACTGGGTTCTCAAGTATTTGCCCCACTGTGAAACAGCTAGCTTCTTAAAAGCAATATAAATCATGATTAAAGTGTTTCTAAACAACCATTCATTACTTAACGTTAACTACATTTGTTGCCTTCTCAATATGTATTGCATCACAACATAAGGTATCGTCAGTAGGGCCAACAATAATAGTATTTAAATTCTTCTTCACTTTCCTTGTACATGTAAAATACTGTAAGTTGGCACTTGGCTCCTAGGTACAAAATGTGTATTTATATGTATATTTATGACCCCTAAATATAAATATAGGCCCACCCCGACCCTTCAAACAATCCTATTAGCACGCTTCTGTGCACGCCCTAGTCAGGGACGTTCAGCACCCGGGGCAAACGCCTTTTGGCGCCCCCCCCCCCCTCAATTGGACTGAAACTAATTCCTTACAAATCTTCTTAAAAAATGTGTGGTGTGTCCATCGGTGCAATACATTAATAATATTCAGATCTTAAAATGCTTAAACTCAAGTTCAAAGTACTAAGGCCTAGATATAAGTGGTAAATAATTGAATACAGTACGTATTTTCAAAGACAAATAGTTTATTTGAAAACAAAATCATTCAGGTTTACAACAAACACTTAAGGTAATAAACTATGTACAAGTGGGTCATGTATTAGATAAAATTATAAAAAATTTAACTGAAAATACTTATTTTAAACATTTAATTGTTCTTATAGAGTTTCACTTTTCGGGCTTTTCTTGTTAATAAATTCTTAAATTAATAAAAAAAACATGTAAATCAATTAAAAACAATTTGAAAACACATAAATATATACAGCAACAAAAAGTTAGGTACTCAACAAAGTGTTTGAAAGACTGGATATTAATATGAATCTGTATTAATAAATAAATACAAAGTAACAAAGTACTGTATATTATCTTAACTTTACTCTTCGTTTCATTTAGCCATGATGATAGAAGAGACGAGGATTGATGTGTTTTTTTTCTCTCTTTAGCTCTTTTGCGATTTTCCACACCTGACAGTTTTTTTGACATGACTATTATTCAAAACACGAAAATAATATTGCTAGTAACACGCAAAGAAACAGCACCGCAACCACATTTCGTGTCCTGAACCACTGATTACTAGTAGAATGAAGTTCCGTATGAACTGTTAGTTGTCAACTGGAAGTGTTCTGACTCCGCGCCGGCGCCGTCCTAGTGACTCATCGACGACAGACAGACAACGCAGTATGCTCATCCTCATACTCGCTCTGTACAAGTTCATACGGACCGTTAACATGATTCGTAAACAGTATAATAACAGTCAGATAGCATTCATCATTTCACTTTGTACTTTCTTAGACTTGTATAACAATTAAAAAATATAATGATTTTCTTTTGCAATACAAGACGGATTAAAAATATTTTGAACAATTTTTGTTTGAAAAAAAAATCTGTGCCTGTGTTGGCGCCCCCAACAACTGGCGCCCGCGTGACCCCCCCCCCCTAGTTACGTCCCTGGCCCTAGTTAAAAAAACAACAATACAAATGGTGCAAAAATTTGGAATTTTATATCGCGCTTATGTTATAAAATTATTGAACAATAATTTCCGTTTTTGTCCCATTAAAATCGGATTATTTTAACGGGTTTTATAATGTTAGAATTTTTTGAAAATTTTTATTTCCAATAAAGAAGCATTAAAACTCAGCGTATACAAATGTTTTCGATATCCAAAATAAATATATGTATCACGAGATAGATTATTATATAGAGTAGGTAGTTTTATCGTAACAATATTTGAGTATTATCACGTTTTACATAATCGTGAAGTGTAAACCAGTTTGATTTACATATATTTCTGCATAATTGAACAAATCAATCACGCTTGTGTTCGGATAGAAAATTTGTTTACCAAACAATACTCATGAAATATGATTGAAAAAAGAATTTACAACTCACCGAAGTTTGGCTGGCGTTTCACGTGATCCTTCCTAACGGTAAATTCCGGTGTTATGTAAATCTAGTGCAGCTCTTCAATTCCGGATGTCTCCACATCCGAGTCGTCTGGTCCTGCGTCTTCGCTGCTCTCAGAGTCGCTCCCGACGTGGATGATAAAGGATTCAGTTATGTCATCTATCGCTGGTTCCCTGGCGGACTATTCATTTTCTGCATTCTTAATATGGTCGCATTTTCACTTTCATTGGTCTGAGCCAATCGTAGAAAACTTTTCTTCGCAGAGCTTTTGTATGTCTGGGAGTTTGAATGTTGTGTTGTGTGTAGCAACATAGTTTTTAATGTCTGCCCAAATCATTTCGATAGGATTAAGATCTGGATAATACGGTGGTAGACGTAAAACGGTCTGTCCTCTTCCCCTTAATAATTCATCCAACCGATATCTTACAAATCTATCCTTGTTTACGACAATGATTTTGTACAGCTGTGGCTTTAGCATTGACTCCTCAAAAGGTATATTTTAACTATACAAACTTTCATTATAAATCAAGAGGTACGGTGAGTCTACCGGTGAATGATCGGTTAAGCTGTCCCGATGAACGACCACTGGTGCACTGACCCTATATCTCAAAATGTTAGTTTTTTCTAACATAACCTTGAAGTTATCATAATTATCATAGCTTGACTTACCTCAGTTGATGTTTGATCTGTACTAGTGATGCGCGATTGCGAGATGTACCATTCGAAACGTTTCGATTGTTTTATCCATTCGAAATGTTTACGAATGGTTATTCTGCATTCCAAATGTGCATTCGAAATGGTCAATGACAATAATTATTTAATTTTACATATATCGTTATGGGAAATCAATAAAAGTAAACAATGCACTTTTCTTATATACATATATTTATTTAACACATAAACGAAATTAAGAGTTTACAAATAACATTGTAAATTATATAATCAAACTTGTAATTTTGGAGTGCCTAGGCCTCAAATAAAAATCCTTGTAACAAATTCTTGTTAGTTTTCAAAACAAATCTGTAAGATGAATGGCTAAAAACAAAAACACTTCTCTAGACATATATAGAAAATGGTTTCAATGGTTTTAGTGTTGATTAAGAGTTGATACAATTTACATTGAAGATTATACAATACAACTTGTAATTTCGGAGTACCTATAGGACTCAAATGAAAATCATTGTAACAAATTCTTGTTTTCAAACAAAAATGAGAATGGTAAAAAACAAAAACACTTCTCTAGAGTTAAAAGCTACTTATAATGGTTATATAGCAAAATAATATGTTATATTATGCGGATAGATACATGGTAAAATTAAGTTTTGTACAAGGATGTCCGTTTCAAGTCCAGAAATAGGTAGGCCTACTGAGCTGTCAACATCATTTAAAGAATTTAATAGGCCTACTTCTGATGAAGATGAAGATACATCTTCAGTTAAAGATGCATCTTGAGTTGAAGGTCCATCAGTCAGGGTCAAATCTTCTGGATTTTGAATCAAACTTCTCATTATTCCTCGTGATCTAAGTCCTCCTCTTGTTCTTGGGCCGAACCTTGCTCTATCAATCCGCTGATTCTTTTTTTCCTCAGCTTTCTTCATTCTTTCTTCTCTTTGTTTTTTCTAGATGGAATTTTTTCTAATTCAGATGGAATTTTCCATTTGTCTACCGTTTTGATGCCCAAGTCCTTCTCTCTTATCACTTCCAGGTATTTTTGGAACTCACCACTGACGTTTGCTACAGTGTTCGTTCCATTTCTGGCATATAGAGGTAGACTGTCAATTACTTTATCCCGGTTTAGTGGGCAAAGCCCGCTCTTCTCAAACCCTTTTTTCACGATTTCGTGAACATTGTGGCTGCCTAAATCAAGAGTTTCCTTAACTAAGGCAACAAAAGTGCTCTTAGGCAAAGCCACTTTTTTCTTGCCATCTGGAGTACTTCTCCACTCGGTCAACACAGATCTCCATTGTGATTTAAGAGACCCAAAAAAAGTTAAATCCAATGGTTGTAACAAATGTGTCGCATTTGCAGGAAACGTCATAAATGAGATATCATTCTCTGTGCACATCTTTAGAGCCCTAATTTATATGCGCAGATAAGTTGTCACAAATAAGTATCTTTTTTCCCACTATGTCATTCTTGTGTAGCCAAGGTAAAAACATGTTTCCGATCCAATCATCCATTAAATCTTGCTCCATCCACCCGCTATCTGTAATGTTTACTCTTGCTCCTGGTGAAGCATTTAGGAGCCAATCACCCCATTTATTTTTGCCTTTCATTATGAAGTAAGGAGGGAGAAGTTTCCCATCAGCACTTCCACAAAACACCCCTTGTATAGCATTTTTTGTTTGGTTCAGGACCTTTTCAGGGTGTCGCAACGTTCTTGGGAAAAGTAATTTCTTTGATGATGGATTGTCATGAAAACCAGTTTCGTCCATGTTAAAAATGTTGCAATCGTTAACATTTTCAATTTCTTTCTCAAAGTTGTCAAAGAAACTATTAATCATATCTTCATTGACTGCAGCAAGCTTCTGGGAAATATTTTTTGCAAAACATTCTTTTAGAGAAATTTTATGTCATTTGAGAAAACATTTCCCCCACTCTTATCCTGGCATATTGTTTTTAAAACAGGGTATCTTCCTTTTGGATGAATCAAGGTATCCCTTTATTATTAGTCGTAAATCATACATGCCAATTGGAATGCCCATTTTACTGACATAAATTGTGTGGGCAACAAAGCAGTCCTCATAAGTCATAAGTATTTTATTGCATAAAACATTCTTCATTACAAAGGCAATGGTGAACAGATGCATGGTCAATCAATAAGTTATAAAAAACTAAAAGTAATAAGTTACAACAAAATACAACAAGAACAGCACAATTGAGAGAAAGTTACCAATTCAAACAAGTTAGAAAAAAGACAAATTCAAATGAAGATCTTGAAGCAATATCAGAGAAAAAAACAATTAAAAACATTCTGTGTCATATTTTACATAAACTAATGGTCAATTAATGTCACGGTCATTTAGGAAATCTGCCAGGAAGTAATATGATTTGGTACTTTCCTGTTAAAGGGAACATTCATTATTATCGATGATTTTTTTCAATATATCGATATTAACAAATTGAAACATATCAGCTGACAACTACGATAAATATTATTCAGTATGAAACTGTTCTAAAAAATAACCTAACATAACTAACCAAACTTGCTGTAACATTTAAAAATTCCGTGTTTAACTTGCCTTTTATATTATCAAACCCAAACGGAAGTTTTAAATGGTACATCAAGTTTGGTTGGTTATGTTAGGTTAGCTTAGAACAGTTTCATTTCTTAATCCATATAGACTATTTTAGCCTAAACAATATCAGTTAGTTGTTGTTGTCAATTTGTAATAGATCTGATTGGAAAACAAAAATATCGATATATCGAAAAAAAATCATCGATAATAATGAATGTTCCCTTTAACAGGAAAGTACCTATGATTTTTCCACCAATAATGATTTAGTCCAAATTTTGAATTTTTGTGGTGTATAGGATTTTATTTTTGAGGGGATCTTATTATAAAAACAAATCCCCATATAGATGGGGTTTTTTTCAAAATGAGAGTGTTTATGAATTGGATAATTTAGCAGATTTGGGTTTCGGGTATTATAACTATGAGTGGGTCTAAACTCATCAAAAAGTGTATTATTTAAATGAACAAAATTTACTGTTTCATAGATGTATAAAGAAGTCAATGGCATTATTTTTAATTCCTTAAAAGAACGACGACAGCTTGATCCATATTCTGCCCTTATCATCACTCTAATAATACTTTTTTGGACTTTAAAAACTTTGCTAATATCCCCTGAGTTTCCCCACAGAACAATTCCATAACGAAGCAGAGAGTGTATATAAGCATAATAAATAATTTTTAATGTTGCTAGTGACACTGAATTTTGAATACATTTAATTGCAAACCTAAAAGAAGTCAACTTACTAACCAAATATTGAATGTGTGATTTCCAATTGAAACTTTGATCTATATTAATTCCAAGAAATTTATATTTATCTGTGATATTAAAATCCGTTCCATTGAGTTTGTGGTTATTGTTAATTCTGATGTGGAATTGCATAATGTTAGATTTAGATTCATTTAGTAAAAGTCCATCCTCCTCCTCCTCACTAAATATTACAGGTTTTCCTACTTTCTGGTACCTAATGCTTATTATTTAACTTATTTACCAACGTTTGGCGAGGGATTTTATACTTCCTCGATGCTTCTCTTTGGCCTATTTTTCCGCTTCTTATTTCTTCGACTACGGTTTGCAACAGCTGGGTAGAGTATGCCGACTTGGTCCCATACTGCCTTGTGCCGGGTTGTGGTTTGTAACTTCGAGGCATTTTTCTGGAAATGAAATGATTTATTTGCCGTTGATCATGCACATGAAATGGGCATTGTCATATGATTAATACAGTTAATTAAAACAGATTGTCATACATCTATATAACTAAAATCTAATTTCTAAACATGGAAAGGATCAATGGCAGGTCTGGGTTAAAGTGACAAAGAACTGTGCCACTTGTTCTTTTTTTGATGTTTTGGAAACCTTCTTCACACTTACTTTCCCATATGAATGACCGTCCTTTTATTAGAAGTCTATGTAAAGGATTTAAAACAGTGGACAAATTCTTTACAAACCGGTTGTAGTAATTAACAAGCCTTAGGAAAGATAGTATGTCTTGTATGTTATAAGGCCTTCGTGCATTTGTAATTGCTGTGATTTTATCCTTAGTTTTGTGGATTCCAGTGGCGTCAATAATATGTCCTAAGTATTCAATTTTCTTTTGAAAAAATGTGCACTTATCACGGTTAAACTTCAAATTTTGACTTCTTAAAAGCTCAAACACTTGTCTTTTGTCACTTTAGTCTTTCTAGTAGTTCTTTTTATGATGTTCCTGGAATTATTATATTGTTGAAGAAGCACTGAACACCTTGAAGGTCTGGAAAGATTCCGTCCATCACCTTTTGCCAAACCCCTGGAGCAACTTTTACACCAAATGAGTGCTGAAAGTTGTAATTTTTGCACTCTCAGCATCCATTTTCAAGTGCAGATAAGCATTACTTAAATCCAAAGTACAAAACAACTGCCCTCTATTCATTTGAGCAAAAATGTCTTCGAATCGAGGTTTTGGATGATGTTCTTCTTTGATTTGTTTGTTTACTGTAACCTTGTAATCATCGCATATTCATATGTTACCATTAGGCTTTACTACAGGTACAATTGAAGTCAGGGGTGCCCACAGGGGGGTTTGATGTCGCAAAATGCGACATCAGAATTTTATTTGGGGGGGATTTTTTGATTTTGGGGGGGATTCATGCCAGTGGTTGGTTAAAAGCACATAAAAGATTAATCAGATAATTTTTACGACCTCCTTAATTTATTACTGGGGTAATTATGCAATCAAAATCCCGTTTGACATTTTTTATCTTGATTAATAAATCATTTTATAATTGCTATAAAATATATAGATACTTTTATGTGGATTTCCACTTTCTGAATCGTATCATGTTTGACAGTGAGAACAACTCCAAGCCAACTGCTGTCAAAGGATTATGGTTGCTTATTAAATTGTATCTGCAATTTGAGTTTGTTTTTACCTTTCATTATGAACTCATTCTCAAATAGTCTCATTGCCTTGAGGACCTATTGATGGTTTTTTAGGTTTGTTTATTATAATATACGAGGTGTTAGCCCGTCCTACGTACGGGAGTAGTCAGTTAAAACTGTGTATAAATCAGAACAGCTAGCTTACACGTATAAAGACAAATTTTATAGCAGCCTACAGTAGAAAGAGTAATTATCAATTGAGAAAGTGTATAGGCCTAGTCAACGATATCACCTTCCAAATCCATCGCATACCTGCCTCTTCCATAATCAATATCAACACAATACAATTACTCATACTATACACTATTTCCAGTAGGTCTGAATAGAAACTCCCTAAAATAAAACGAAAACATCCAATAAAATTCACAGTACACATAATTATAACGTTAGTGTCCTGACATCATTAACGAATCGTCCACACATATCCTTTATATCAATTTCAATGCTTCAATTGCTAAATAAATAAGTGTAAACAAAGAAAAGTAAAAACAACAACATATAGTTTGTTTCGGTAAACAGCTGAGTCAAAAATAAAATAATATTCATTTGAAAAAAAGAACTGGTCACATGTTGAAGGAATTTAAAACGTAAAACACGCTTGTAAAGCTAGTGACGTAATAAATGTTGTATGTTTATTATCCACTCCGTCATCAGTTCTAATATCCTTAATAATTAAACCACACTCATTGAATCAATGTACACCGTAATTCCCCATATTCATTTATTTAAACTAAGAAATATTCAGCGCCTCCAAACGTAACCACAACTAAACACATGCCAAACAACTTTTTAGATTTCATAAAAGGATGGTTAGTCTAATTGCAGTATCCTAGGTCAATGATGACGTTGTGCTCAATCTATGTCATTCATATCTGTATATCTTTGGATAAACCCGTCTGGGTTGTGGTGGTAATTTAAAATTATATTCCTAAAGATTTTTGATCTCCTTCTATATGACATCAATATTTCGGGGCCTAATCCAAACAAAGTTTAATCATTCAAAAACATTGATTGTAAACAAACCAAGATGCAAGATGAATTAAAACGTGTAAAAAATGGAGTTTCCTACCCTTTCCTAAAAAAGTTGAGCAGTATAATAATTTGCATATCATTTTTTAAGACTCGTGTACAGAGCCTCGACTTGTATACATCGATGGTGTTACTTTTCTTGGTGGTCTACTAATCTTACTTATTTCTTAAAAATCAATGACAAATCAGAGTAAATAAAATAACCTCATAGTTCTACAGAGCATTTTTATATTTAACCAGCTGTTACTGTAGTTAAAAGAAAATTATTTTGCACTAAAACAAACCGAAGATTGCAAAGATTTATTTAAAAAATCCTTTGAACATCCTAGCATTTTACCTATCTATATTTAAATAATCTGTCATCCTCTTATCGAAGGATTGAACGTATCAGTGATTAGCATTATACATAGTATAAATAAGTCCACCCTTAGTATGTCTTTTAATGTCATCCAAATGCTGAATTTGTGTTACAAACGCTGAATGTTTACAGCTGTTATGTTAAACAAATTATATTACACCAAAAGCTAGTTTAGAATCTTAGCGTCGGCTGCTAGACTTTTCAAAAATTAAAACTTATTTTCTAAATAACTGGGACCCTAAACTAAAATTATGGCTTCGACATTCCCTAGTTCTCATAATTATCTTTCTTTCAACACAAAAATCATGAAAATCCGTCGAGTGGTTGATTCAGAATCGTGAAATAAGAAAACACTGTTTCGTTTTAATATTATAGATTTTTGATTCATAAAAAAACAGTATTATGATAATGATAATCATTTTGCTATTTTTACAACATGAACAACAACATTAAAGCTTGTGATAATATTTTGGCTCTCCCAAATATATATTATGCCTGGGTCATTTATTCATTGGAAGAAATTGACATACAGTACTGTGACAATTTAATTAAGGTTTTTGATAGGCTATGTGTTTACGTTAACTTCAAGAGCTGAAACACATGATTCTGGATTAATTAAATTGTATTTGTCATTGTCTTTTCTTGAATCTAGAAAGAGCTTCAAACAAATTTTACTAGTCTTAGAATAGATATATAATAATTTTTTACGCCACACTACACTATTTTGACGAACTTCCCATGCAAGGATTTAGTCCAGAAAACAGCTGTTTGTCCTTAATCAAATGGGGTTTCATACAGTACTACTGTACTGTAATGAGTTTACCAATCAGCTGATTATACTGTATTTGGGTGGCAATGAGTGGTTATAACAAAAACATAACCTCTGACTAGTGATTTTTAGTCCTTTAGTTGGTGGTAATATAGGGATTTGAACGGATTTAGTAGTATGGCGTAAACTATCGTACGTCACTCGTCCAAAATGTGTTGGCCGGACTCGTATAAAAAAACCACTACTCGACTTCGTCTCGCACGGGATTCAGTACTAGTAACGTAATATACTATTTTACCACACTATGATGTTTTTAACTGTTTTACATATAGGTACATTAATTGGTGGCTGAAAGTTACGTTTTGCAGGCCAATCCAGCTGTCATCGTCATTTGGGGATGAAGCAGGTTTTTACATCCCTAGGGCCGCAAAATCAGCTGCCCGTTTTAAATACACAATCAGTATCCATAGCATTGCAATAGAGTTGTTTTATTGTCACCGCTGCCTAGCAACTATTTATTATTATTTTTGCTGATTCCCCAAATTATTTATCCACATGACCTTAAAGTTGTGTAGTTGTGTTGACTATATCAGTGTGCAGTGCATTATCATTGGGAGGTGAATTAGTGGTAATAGGGTATAGTGTGGGGCGGTGAATAATAGCGTTCGTACCACGGACTGAAATGGTTTTGCAGTTCTCGATCGTTTTCAATCCTCGACCTCGTATCGAACTTAAAAACTACCTCGAACCAGCAAAACCTCATTTTGGCCCTAGGCACGAAATATGCTATTAAGTTTAGGGCTAGTAATATTTTTGAGACTGAATATTTTACACTTATTTAAAATGGACCAAACTCAGAAGTGGATTAAAGGGCAATTTAGAAAATATCTCAAACTTTTTTACATAACTTCAAGTACTTTCTCCCCTACAATTTAATATGGTAAAAGAATTGTTTATGTAAAAACCCTGATCCCAAAAAAGTGGTTTTCGAAGTGATGTGTGTGTCTGTCTGTATGTGTGTATGTATGTATGGTACAGAGCTACAGACCACGCCTGTGGTCCGAGTCCGATTTTGATGAAATTTAGTATTTTAGGTACCAATCCATGGTCTCTCCAGATGTTTTTTTTTTCATTTTGGATTTTTAGTAGTGATATTCCATAAAACCCTATAAAATAATGGATGAATAAAATTTTCTCAGAATTGGCCTGAACGATTTTGATTAAAAATTAACATGTTATACTTTTTGACTATGACAAAAATTGTATAAACCCTCTATGCCGTAAAAATTATGGTTCAAAAGTTATTGCAACTTTTGTGATTTTCCCTTTTAAAACCTATTAACTCATGAAAAATCGGATAAAAAAAAACTACATGGCCAATTTTGATTCAAATTGTGTGCATGTTAAAAATCCAACTCATTTAAATGAAAACTAAACTAACAAATAGTTTGCTACTAGAGTTTTAAAGGAAAATTGTCCATTTAAATTGGGTTAAAAGTTTGATTCAAACGCTTAAATTCCCATAAATTTAAAGAAGTGTAGGGGGCACCCCTTCCCTCCCCGCATTATAAACATAACTATGGGTTAGCCCCCAGACCTTCCGGCATGGGTTAAACAACGAATTTGGGGGGGATTCTGCGACGTGAGCTTTGGGGGGGATGGGCACCCCTGATTGAAGTACCCCAATTAGACTTGTCGGTTTTGGAAATGATTCCAGCTTCTTCCAGACGATCCAACTCGAGTTCTACTTTTTCAGTTAGTGCATATGGGACTGGGCGAGCTTTCACAAAAATAGGTCTTGTCCCTTCAACAAGCTGCAAGTGTGTTTTTTTGTGAGGTATTAGTCCTACTCCTGGTTCAAAAAATTCTTTGAATGCGTCCAAAAAATCTTTGAGTGCAGTAGATGTATAATTGCTACGAACTGTTTTAAGATCTGCCCAATCCAGTTTTACC
Source organism: Macrosteles quadrilineatus (assembly GCF_028750875.1). NCBI lineage: Eukaryota > Metazoa > Arthropoda > Insecta > Hemiptera > Cicadellidae > Macrosteles > Macrosteles quadrilineatus. The sequence goes on from NW_026542595.1 coordinate 87,878,211, forward strand.
TCTCTAATCCATTCTCTTTAGAAAATTGCATTGAAATTTTAATTCACTATGTAAAGTTTATCAATAAACACAATATCTATCATTTCAGCCTCTATTTATTTGAAACACAATATCCTGCATTCTACAAAGACGACACCTCTGGGTTTGATTATTTCACTTGAGTATGTCCTTAGTTCTATGTTTGTGTGATTTATTATTCAGTAAAATTGACATTAACTTTTCCAACATATTTTGTCATGTAATCTACGGGGACAGAGCTTGAAGTTAAAGATTAATGTTTAAGCTTGCCCTTGATGCCACCAATGCATTTAGTAAAGTGTTCAATAAAAACATCAGGATCAATGTTTGAGTTACCAGTATTTGTACATATTTAATGCTATTCCAGGCTGCTTTGCATTTATTGCTGCTATTTTCACACAGCATTACATTATTAGCATTATTACAGCAATATAACAGGCATTATTGAGCAGCTTGGAATCAGTTATGGTTTTCCAATACTGCCATTTCAATCTGTTATATTCATTTTCGATTTATTACTGCCCTTATAAAGGCTATGTAGAAATAATAACTTTCTTTCATCATAACCAAATCATTGGTTCACTAATCTTGACCAAATTTCTCTTTAAAGCTGGGTTTTCCTAGGCGCGGTGAGCGGAAAAGCGATTAACATGGCGTTCTGCTTCGCTTCTAGGAAAACAGTAACATTAAATTACCTAAGACAAGAGGAGTCCGCTCTCCCCTTTCATCTCTCCGCTTCCGCTTATAGGCAAAACCCAAATTTTACCTAAGACTGTTATCACTTTTCTTCTTTGTAGGCTTCTAGAAAATAGTTATTTTTGTAACTAGTGGGCAAAGTGACACTTTGCTGCACACGAGAGCAATGTTTACGAATGATCTCGAGTGCAGCAAGGGCCTTTTGCACTCGTGTTACACATTATATTTTTTCTACAGTCACTATAAAGCATATAAATAATTAGTCTTTCAAACACTATACAACACGTTTTTAGGTTCAGCTAGCAACACAAATAGGAGCCCTAGAGAAAGTAGTACCCGATCCGTATCACTCTGATATTTTTTCCTCGGCAAGAAATGTGCTCCGCGACTTGAGAATAGTTCCGTATGTTTTTGTTATTTAAAGTGGTTTTCGTGCCTAAAAAAATGCTTTAAAAGGTATTTTCTTGTTCATTAAGATTGTAGGAATGTTTGATACGTATTTGTCCAAGGCAATCTTTCTCTTGATTTCTTATAAGAATAAACTTTTAAATTAATGAGAAACAAAATCTTAAAGAAAGGAATCTACACTTTTATTTATATCACACAAACATAAACATGAACACAGCTTAATATAAAAAGTAGAATATGTGACCTTGAGACAATGTACATTTAAACAGTACATAAGCAAAATTGTCAATGTTCCAATACTCCCTTCACAATTTTGAAGCTAAATGTCACAAAGTCCAATATTTACTTTAGGGACTCACGCCCTTAAGAGTGGGAATTTTAAAATGTTAAAACCTTATTGCAAAACTACATATTGAGACGAATCTTTTGACACCTTAAACGTTGAAATTGGTCCACAAATAAGGGAGGTGTTGCGTTAACAAAATACGGCTTCACGTATTATATATAGATAGATGTGTAAACCTTACTCGATTGAGAGGTTTAGTAAGGAACTGTCAAGTTCATTAGATTTGATTTAAAAAACTTTGGATAAACTTTTCATGAAGTCATCAATAATGCCATTGTCGGTCCCAGCTACTAACCCATCATCTACATAAACTAGGATTGCTTTCAGAGCGGTGAAAGCCAGTTGAGCGGAGAAAACTTGATTTAATATTTGGGTAACTAACTAAATAAATAAAAAAACAATATATTAATGCTTGTTTTATTGATTGAAATTTTAATAATTTACCTCTTGACTACATCTTGATGTGATTCAGATAGGCTACCTCTTGCAAAAGTAGATTAAATTACAGTAGTTGGGACTATGATAATAACATTGAAAACGGGTATTAAAGTAAAAAAAGCTGCAGACTAAGCGAATTTCCATTTGCCTGATTGGATTTACACTAAAATATATCACATTTATTCCCTACTAGCTGTACCCGCGGGCTTCGCCCCGTTTAACTTCATAAGTATTCGCATGGCTCATTTATGCCCTGGTTGAAGTTCGTTCGCTACGCTCACTCACCTTTAGGTTGGAGCTCGTTCGCTGCGCTCACTTGCCTTCAGGTTAGCTCGTTCGCTACGCTAACTCGCCTCCAGGTTGAAGTTCGTTCGCTACGCTCACTCACCTTTTGGTTGGAAATTAGCTGTTGTCATAAATTAAAAAATTAAAATAATAGTGCTGCACCCTGTTGGTAATCCTTGTAACTTTTATGCTATTGAACATCATAGAACAGAACCAACTTGTTTAATTGAAACAGCTGTTAAGATTCATTAATTCCTTTTAAATATGAAAAATCATAAGATTAACATGGGGAACTACAGAACCAATGGGGCGGAGCCCGAAAGGGTTTTTGAGATAAGAATATGCTTTAATGTTAATCGGGAATGTGAGCTATCATCATGCCAAATTTCAGCCCAATCCGTCCAGTAGTTTATGCGTGATTGAGCAACACACACACAAACACACACACAAACATACACACAAACATACACACAAACTCACAAACTTTCAGATTTATAATATTAGTAAGATAAGATTTAAATAGAATTAGTTTAACGAGTACTTAGGTTTGCTGCAACAGGGAGGGTAAAAAAGTTTTTTTGTTGTAAAATGTTAATAGTTTAGAAAACAATTAGTGTATTTTCCAAATTCCATCAAAATATGTTCATTAAAAAGCAAACTACAACAGTTGATTTATTCCCCATAAGAATAACATGGGAATTTTAAATTTACAATTTTTTGGAATTTTCTCCGTAACCATTAGGCGCACAACAACGCTTCAATATACAAAATTATTTGTTTTTTTAAGCTCTACAAGATGGTTTGGAAAGAAATTGTGAAATTTTGTGTTTTTAGGGTTGAAAATGGGAAAAACCTATTTTTACCCCATAAAACCCCCCATAAACCCCCGTTTCCATAGTCCGATCATGCTGGTTCGCGAACTCGTTCGAATAAATGTAGGTTTACAAGTTTATACCAAATTTCATTAAAATCGGATCATTTTTGCTCGAGTTATCGTGCTAACGGACACATATATATATATATAAATATATATATATATAAATATATATATATAAATATATATATATAAATATATATATATAAATATATATATATATATATATATGAATTTTAACGGATGGTGTTTTTGGTCTCTAGGGACCTCAAAACGAAAAAGTAAATTGGTCCCGGGTCCAGGTCTTACCATGAGTACTACGGTAATAGCTTATTCCCTATATGGGAAATTCGCTAAAAAGAGGAGGGAAATTTTACATTTAAACTCAACTGTACAAAAAAAAAAAAGTGGACTTCATTATGACCCTTGCAATCGGTAAAAAGTATTGAAGTATAAAAAAACAATAAGTATAAAAACATGAGGGGAAATTTAAAATTTAAAAGTCAACTGTGCATTATAAACATTAAATTTGTCTTCATTTTAACCCTTCCAATCGGTTGAATTGGTTTTAATATTGGCCTTAATAAAACATAACACGAAAAAGGTAGGCCTGTTTTAACTTTAAAACACAACCGTAAAATACTTTATACTCAAATTAATTGAAACACTTCTAAATGACTAAAATTATCAATTGTATTTTTATGTAAAACAAAAAACTTAAGAACTGCTAAAAATACTATTGAACAATTAAACATGGCTGAAATGTAGGCATAATAATAACAATACCCCCGCCGCAGCAAACCTGCAGACTAAGCGAATTTCCATTTGACTGATTGGATTTACACTGAAATGTCTACTTACAAATATAACATTTATTCTTGATTTAAATAGAATTAGTTTAACAAGTACTTAGGTTTGCTGCATCAGGGAGGGTAAAACTGCTTTTTTTTGTAAAATGTGAATAGTTAGTAAGAAATAAAAACATTTTCCAAATTTGATCAAGATATGTTCACAAACAAGCAAACTACAACAGTTTACTTATTCTCCATAAGAATAACATGGGAATTTTAAATTTACAATTTTTTGGAATTTTCTCCGTAACCATTAGGCGCATAACAACGCTTCAATATACTAAATTATTTGTTTTTTTAAGCTCTACAAAATGGTTTGGAAAGAAATTGCTAAATTTTATGTTTTTAGGTCAAAAATGGGAAAAACCTATTTTTACCCCATAAAACCCCCCGTAAACCCCCGTTCCCATGGTCCGATCATGCTGGATCGCGAACTCGTTCGAATAAATGTATGTTTACACGTTTGTACCAAATTTCATCAAAATCGGATAATTTTTGCTCGGTAATAGCTTATTCCCTATATGGGAAATTCGCTAAAAGTGAAAAGTAAACATCACATCAGCTGATTTATATGAAAACATAATAATAATATAAGGGAAGACATGCCAGAGACAATGTAGATTTGGTCTCCTATTACGTCATCCTATTTTGTCACAACGTTGGCCTTATCTAAACAACTCAAATTAATTAGCCTAATACAGAAATTTCTTTACTATTTTTAGCGTATTCTTCGTTTTTATTGGGCGTTTAAAGTATATTTTTATTTATGCACGCTGTAATAATAATTATACATCATAAACATATTATTTCGTTTATTAGTCACGAATACTCATAAAGCCCGACCTACATTCCCCACATGCCTAAATTAGATCAGTGTTCAATCTGCGTTTTATTAATAAGTGTAATAACTTACAGTACCGTCGATGTAATTCAACATAATATAACCTGTGATGTATTATCGGATTAAATATAGATTTCGATGCGGTTCGATATATCGCTTATTAAATCCTGATTTCTAAATTGGCTGTTTATAATCAGCTGGCAACACAAATAGGTTCCCAAGAAAGTAGTCACTGGTCCGTATCCCTCCGCTCCTTGTTTATGCTCCGCGCATTGAGAAAGTAGTTCCGTATATTTTCTCGATTTTCAGTGAATTCCGCGCCTTAAAAAAATGTTTTAACAGCATTTTCCTGTTTATTAAAATCATAGGAATGGTTTAAGAACGTTTAAAAGAAAAGTCTAGAAAGTTCAGAAATACCTTATGGGTACTCTTGTTTACATTTTTCTTGTAAACAAAAAACTGTCATATGGCTACTTTAGTCCCATAAGCCTAATGTTAAAAATTGGAAATTTTAAGTTCGTTTTAAATTGCATTAGCGTTATCTAATTGAAATTTGTCTGTTTAAAAACCATCTCACCATTAGTCTAAGTAATTTTGTTAAGTTTGGCTGAAATGCATTCAGCCGTTATTGAGTGATGTTTCTCTATTTGTTGCATTGAAGTTGATCCAAAAGAGCTACGCTCGCTTCGCTCGCTCCGCTCAATAAGTACAAGTAGCTTCTTCCCTTGGTCATTTTTATAAAAGAGACAGGGATCCGATTTGCTTCTCTTAAGACCTTGAGATTCAAGAAACTTTGTAAGTTTCAAGCTCTAACAACGAGGAGATTGTTTCAGACAATATAATGACTTTTGTAGTTTACACACACGTCCAGTTCAATCAGAATAACCTTCAGGTTGCTCCATGTAAACTTCCTATGAAAGATCACCATATAAAAAGGCAGTCTTCAGCCATACTTAGCACAGATCTAATGGTGTCATAACGTGCCACAGGACTAAACAGTTCATTATAGTCAATTCCTTCACGTTGTGCATATCCCTTGGCTACTAATCAAGCTTTGTATTTTTCATGAGAACCATCAGAAGTAGGTTTGATTCGAAGTACCCAACGACATCCCAGGACACAAGCTCCTTCTGGTTTATCCACCAAAATCCAAGTTTTATTTTCATGAATAGATTTTATTTCATCGTCCATAGCAGCCTTCCAATCAGATGCATCATCCAACACCATTGATTCCTTGTAGAAAGCATTGCTTCTTGTGTGAGTTGTGTTTTTGTTGAGTACTTGTCTAAGTATATTGAGCAGGTTATTATACTCTTCTTGAACGGTAGGAAATTCTCTGAAAATGTTTGGAGTTCTCTTCACTAATGACATTTAAAAACCTTGAATGGCGTTTTTTGAAATTGTATCAAAAATTACATTCTCCATTAAAGATGGGCACAGTAAAATGGGGTAGTATTTCTCCTCCTCCCAACCTTTCTTTAAAATCTTAGCAATATCCTCCAATTCCTTTTCTTGAAAGTCGTGGCAAATACAGGGAACCTGCCAACAACACATATATATGTAGACCTATATGTTAACAATACGCCAAGTTAAATCTTTACCGGAGCTTCTCACCCTTTTCCTTATGTGAATGTGAAAGGCTGCCAGTTGCCATTTGTGAACGGTTTGGTATTTTTATAATTTCTTTTCACCAAAGTTTTGAGGAAACTTAATAATAATAACAAACAACAGCTAAAAACATATTGTACTTACCTAAGTTATTACTGTATTACTAATCTATTTATTTAATGTTTTTCTCTTCTCGTTTCCGCTGGCGCTAAGATGGGAAAGGCTTACTGACAGAGACAGAATCAGAAACAGAACAGAAAAGAACGAACGTATTCGTACTGAAGTTGAAGTTAGACTAGAAATATCAAACTACTTCTAGAATAAAGTCGAACTACTTCGAGAATAAATTCAAAGTACTATGAGAAAAAAATTGAAGTACTTCTAGAATAAATTCGAAGTGAATGAAAAACAAAAAGAAATTGAGCAGGTTATTACACTCTTCTTGAACGGTAGGAAATTCTCTCAAAATGTTTGGAGTTCTCTTCAGTAATGACATTAAAAAAATCTTGAATGGTGTTTTTTGAAATTGTATCAAAAATTACATTCTCCATAACAGATGGGCACAGTAAAATGGGGTAGTATTTCTCCTCCTCCCAACCTTTCTTTGAAATCTTAGCAATATCCTCCCATTCCTTTTCTTGAAAGTCGTGGCGAATACAGGGAACCTACCAACAACACATATATATGTAGACCTATGTTAACAATACGCCAAGTTAAATCTTTACCGGAGCTTCTCACCTTTTCCTTATGTTAATGTGAAAGGCTGCCAGTAGCCATTTGTGAACGGTATGGTATTTTTCGAATTTGTTTTCACCAAAATGTTGAGCAAACTTAATATTAATAATAATAATAAACAACAGCTAAAAACATATTGTACTTACCTAAGTTATTACTGAATTACTAATCTATTTATTTCTTGCTTTTCTCTTCCCGTTTCCGCTGGCGCTAAGATGGTAAAGGCTTACTGACAGAGACAGAATCAGAAACAGAACAGAAAAGAACGAACGTATTCGTATTGAAGTTGAAGTTAAACTAGAAATATCGAACTATTTTAGAATAAAGTCGAACTACTTCGAGAATAAATTCAAAGTATTTTGAGAAAAAAATTGAAGTACTTTGAGAATAAATTCGAAGTGAATGAATAACAAAAAGAGATTGAGCAGGTTATTATACTCTTCTTGAACAGTAGGAAATTCTCTCAAAATGTTTGGAGTTTCTCTTCACTAATGGCATTAAAAAAAATCTTGAATTGCTTTTTCTGAAATTGTATCAAAAATCACATTCTCTATAAAAGATGGACACAGTAAAATGGGGTAGTATTTATCCTCCTCCCAACCTTTCTTTAAAATCTTAGCAATATCCTCCCATTCCTTTTCTTGAAAGTCGTGGCAAATACAGGGAACCTACCAACAACACATATATATGTAGACCTATATGTTAACAAAACGCCAAGTTAAATCTTTACCGGAGCTTCTCACCCTTTTCCTTATGTGAATGTGAAAGGCTGCCAGTTGCCATTTGTGCACGGTTTGGTATTTTTATAATTTCTTTTCACCAAAGTTTTGAGGAAACTTAATAATAATAACAAACAACAGCTAAAAACATATTGTACTTACCTAAGTTATTACTGTATTACTAATCTATTTATTTCTTGTTTTTCTCTTCCCGTTTCCGCTGGCGCTAAGATGGTAAAGGCTTACTGACAGAGACAGAATCAGAAACAGAACAGAAAAGAACGAACGTATTCGTATTGAAGTTGAAGTTAGACTAGAAATATCGAACTACTTATAGAATAAAGTCGAACTACTTCAAGAATAAATTCAAAGTACTTTGAGAAAAAAATTGAAGTATTTTGAGAATAAATTCGAAGTGAATGAATAACAAAAAGAGATTGAGCAGGTTATTATACTCTTCTTGAACAGTAGGAAATTCTCTCAAAATGTTTGGAGTTTCTCTTCACTAATGGCATTAAAAAAAATCTTGAATTGCTTTTTCTGAAATTGTATCAAAAATCACATTCTCTATAAAAGATGGACACAGTAAAATGGGGTAGTATTTATCCTCCTCCCAACCTTTCTTTAAAATCTTAGCAATATCCTCCCATTCCTTTTCTTGAAAGTCGTGGCAAATACAGGGAACCTACCAACAACACATATATATGTAGACCTATATGTTAACAAAACGCCAAGTTAAATCTTTACCGGAGCTTCTCACCCTTTTCCTTATGTGAATGTGAAAGGCTGCCAGTTGCCATTTGTGCACGGTTTGGTATTTTTATAATTTCTTTTCACCAAAGTTTTGAGGAAACTTAATAATAATAACAAACAACAGCTAAAAACATATTGTACTTACCTAAGTTATTACTGTATTACTAATCTATTTATTTCTTGCTTTTCTCTTCCCGTTTCCGCTGGCGCTAAGATGGTAAAGGCTTACTGACAGAGACAGAATCAGAAACAGAACAGAAAAGAACGAATGTATTCGTATTGAAGTTGAGGTTAGACTAGAAATGAGGACCCTAAAAGCCAAGGAATCAAAGTACCAAAAACCACTTTTCGAGATAATTGAAGTCAAAGTTCAAAAAAATATATTTAGTTAGGGTCAAAATATATGTTAATTTTGAGTACTAGTGTACATGTTGCTCGAATTCGAGCAATTCCAAAGCATTACAGGAGTTATTTCAAAAAGAATAACAGTCATATTTACAATGAGTTTAAAAGAGTCAACTCAAAGATCACCGGTGTGTAACTCAAACTATGTTTATCTTCGTTATTGATAAACCTAAAGCATTCCGGCCGGTTTTCTCCTTCTCAAAATTCCTCACTGTACAGGCAACACAGGTCATTGATAGAGGGCCAATTGAGAACGAAAAGTCGTTTTGGGGTAGTATTAGGGCCGGCGCATTAATAGCGCACCTAATAGTTGAGATTGTCCAGGGTCAGGTGCTGACTTTTAAGCCTATTACGCGCCACCGTTCCGTAGCTGCGGTCGTTATCACGATTGCGCCTCCTGTCTATGTTTCGTTGTCGTCACGTTGGAGGCATAAAATAAAAAAAAAACAACAAATAAACAAATTATAGCTACACAAAACAACGATAAATGCAAAAATTTAAGATACAACCATACTAACATGATCCGTCTTGGGGGTTATGTTTACACAAACTCAAATAGTAAATAATGCACTCAATGCGTTTCATAGGATTGAAAAATAAATAACAGCAATTAAATTATACAACTGATCAAAATTTAAACAATTATGTTCTTCATAAGGATAACATGGGAACTTTAACAGCCACTGGGGCAAAGCCAAGGGACTTTTTCAAAAAAGTAAGGCCAGTTTGCAAATCTACGCGACACGCTCTTTCCAATGAGACATCAACGGATAAAATCGGTTAAGAAATAGCGGAGGAGTTCAACCGACAAAGTTTCATGTAGCGTATGAATTATATAGATAAGGATAACATGGGAACTTTAACAGCCACTGGGGCAAAGCCCAAGGGACTTTTTCAAAAAAGTAAGGCCAGTTTGCAAATCTACGCGACACGCTCTTTCCAATGAGACATCAACGGATAAAATCGGTTAAGAAATAGTGGAGGAGTTCAACCGACAAAGTTTAATGTAGCGTATTAATTATATAGATTAGTTTCCATCTTAGAAGTATTTAACTATGCATTTTAAGTGAACTTTTTTTGTTCAAAGGTATTTTTATTACCATAGTTACATCAAGGTTTTATAGGCTGTACTTGGATCCCTTGAACCACTGCACTTGGACCCCTTGACTTGTTAATGTAGGTAATAAATCACAAATTTCAGTAGTAGAATGATTTATTTTACTTATAAAAGTGCACAAAAATGTAAGCTAAACTTCAAAGTTACTTCACACGATTTATAACATCACTCATCTGCATCGGTATCGTAAATGTTATCTTGTTCCTCATCATCTTCATCTGCATCAGCTTCTTCGTGGACTGCCGGCCTAACAGGTACATTCTCCAAGCCTCTGTAGAAATCGTGATAAACAGGAGGCACAAACTGCAAGAGTGACATGAGGTCCTTTATTTTATCTTCCTTCAGTTTTGGTTTGCAAGATGTTGGTATTAATGCTGGGAGTTTCGTAGGAAGTTTTCCAGCATTTTCATTCCTCATCTTCAGTTGACTGTAACCTTCAAGGTCTCCAGCAAAGTTTTTGTAGTGCAAGATGCTTGGTGTTCCTTTCTTAAAACGCAAAATTTGCATTTTTCTGATTCCTTTGACCTTTTTGGGGAAACTTTTGTTGAGATGTTCGATGTGAATGAAGTCCTCATCTCTCATCTGCGTCACAATAAACTTTTTATTGGTTGAGGCAACCAATTGTATCCAATCTTCTGGAACATAAAAGTCTCTTTAAACATGTTTCTTCTTTATTTCAATGAGACCAAAGTCCTGGTCACACTCGTTGTATGAGTGTCCAGGTACGAAATAGTGCTGGGTGACTGATTTGATGTTGGTGTTTCTTATAATGTACAACCAAAATTTTGTCGTAAGGTGGCTTTTATTCTGCCCCCCACAATTGTCTGAGAATGCTTCTATGTGTTTAACACAGTTTGGTAGAGTCTGGATGTATTTAAGAAGACACGAAGTAATTTCCTGGCAACCTCTGTTCGCCTGACCCTCATGCCACATGTACATGTTTGCTGTTCCGTCCTGAAGATTGTGGATGTTAAGGTTGTAGGTCCAGAGTTGCCTCATGTAGTACGCTTTCGAATTCCTGACGTTAGGTGTGGGCATCATCTTTTGAAGATCAAAGCATATAGACACAGTATCCTTTGACTTATTCTGGCTGCTTTAATTTTTTAATTCTTTCATAGTGTCAGCCTTCCGCAAATGAACTTCTTTTTGTGTCTTTGCCAAGTTTTTCTCTTCTTCTGTTCCATGCATGATTTTTATATCAAGCCTGTCGCATGTAACACAGGTATCTGTCTGAGGTCTGTGAAAACTTAGATTGAACCTCGTATTAAATATTTTGCGGTAAAAACTATCTTTTACCGGCATGATTCCTTTATCTTGACACATCTCTATATAGAGATTATACATCATTGTCAAGTTTAAGGTTGGATCTAGACACCTTTTGTTAGGGGTTTTTTACTCTACTGTAGTGACTCGTATATTTGGGGAAACTTCTGATGTGTTCCTCAACGATAGCTATTGTCTCTTCAGGTATTTTGTTTTTGGGTTCTTTCTTACCCCTTTTATCTGTCATTGCCACGCCTGATGGGGTCTGTTGTTTTTTTAATGTAACATTTATCACTCTTTTATTGGAAACGTCAAGTGTTTTCAAAAAGAATTCCCTACAAACTCTATATCCAGCAAGGTTGTAGGCAACAGAAACATCTTTCCTGTTAACATCATTAGGTTTTCTCCTTTTAACAGGCATCAGCTCTAAAGCCCCATTTATGTATGCTGTTTGCAGTTCCCAATCAGCAAGGTTCCAAAATGAGTTAAATATAACTTGCCTCTGCACTTGTGGAATATTGATGTTACAGTTGAAACGACAGTTGTGGTTATACTCACGAAGCTCCTTAGGTGGGTGGTCTTTCATTTTCCTATCTCGATAACCCTTGCCTGAGTTTCTTAATCTTTTGGTCTTTTCACGCTTCCACAGGTCTGTCCTCCTTACACGTTTCTTTCCGAGCTGTTTTGGAGGTGGAATTGCGTTTTCAGGTAAATCGTGGACGGGTCCTTCCAAATCTTCATCATAATCTAAACCAAATGGCTAATGTCAAAAGCTGTATTTGAAATTCCTTAATTAAAAAACCACACACACACAGACACACACAAATTACTGGACGATTATAAAAAGCAGTAGCAGTATAGAAGATTGAGAAATAGCTATACAACCAAGGAGGTTTATAATACAAGAGTTTCTTATTCTAAAATAATCTTTAAATAAACCAATTTTATTTGCAAAATAATAACTCATAATAAACAGGTTTTAAGCCTGTCTTAAATTAAAATGGAGATCATGTAAATACCTGATGAAGAAGTACTGCTTTCATAGTTTTCATCAGGAGAGTAGGTAGTTTGAATCAGCATCAGTGTCATCTCCAAAGAGAGGGTTATCTGGTCAAACAAATAATCAGATTCCGTTACATAATATAATGATAATTTTTTATGTGGCAATAGTAAACACCCAATTAATATCAGGAAATTGTTGAGGTAATAAAAACATAAATTTACCACCAAGTTCAATGTATAAATACAATTGTATAGTTAAAGGAAATAGCATTTTACAATAGAAATCAAAGATAAAGAACTAATGTTAAACATTTTGACAATAGGCCTACCTGATTCTGATGTCGAGCCGTAATCCTTCTCATTATTTGCCATAATTATTCAAAACCTTGCGTTGTTTATGGAACACCAATAGATTTTCCAGTTTATTACCTGTAAAAATAATCATTATTAATAACTAATTAGTTTAAGTAGCCATAAAAAGCTACAATAAAACTCAAATCATGTCAAAATTTGTTATCGACCCAAAACATGGTAACAGTATGAACCCGTTAATCTTTGCAAACATTAATTTAATTTATCATCTTACCTGTGTTATTTACTCAAAATGGTATTTTCTCAGATTCTATAGTGAGTCTAATACTTTGTATTAAAATAAGTATGATATACTAGTATACTAGGCCTATGTTACTTACCTAAGGTTTGAGGTTAAGGTCAATAGGTTTCAACTTTCACTGATTTAGAACATAATCAACAAATAACTATTACCACACCAGATACTATCAATGACTTCTGAGCACTGTAATTACCTTCTTGAATCACAATAGTAATTTTTTACTCAGTAAAACATATTAGTTTTCTTTCAAAACTCAGGACAAAAGCACACAACCACACGGAGCTGTAAAGCATGTGAATAGAATTTTTGGTGGAAGAGGGATCCAAGTGCCTACTTGGACCCCTAGTGCTGAAACAGATGAACTACTTTGTCTAGGTGGTTAAGGGAAACTCCGCTAGGTAGCAGCACCTGTCGAGATTTGAACTTGGATCTCTTCTGCACTCAAAAGATATGATTTTTTAGAACCCATTATTGCACTTAACTCAATTTGGACCAAAATGTCACTTTGACCCCTTGGCTTTTAGGGTCCACAAATATCGAACTACTTCTAGAATAAAGTCGAACTACTTCGAGAATAAATTCAAAGTACTTTGAGAAAAAAATTGAAGTACTTTGAGAATAAATTCGAAGTGAATGAAAAACAAAAAGGAATTGAGCAGGTTATTATACTCTTCTTGAACGGTAGGAAATTCTCTCAAAATGTTTGGAGTTCTCTTCACTAATGACATTTAAAAACCTTGAATGACGTTTTTTGAAATTGTATCAAAAATTACATTCTCCATAAAAGATGGGCACAGTAAAATGGGGTAGTATTTCTCCTCCTCCCAACCTTTCTTTAAAATCTTAGCAATATCCTCCAATTCCTTTTCTTACTTGATACTTACTTGATACTTGTTAATATCCCACTGGAAGCGTATCTACGCCGTGGTCGTCAATGTATTATATTTACTCTTCATTTCTCATATTCAGTTACTCTTCCAGGAATTCTTTTACATTATATATTTTCTTCTCTATCAGGTACATTTTTAATTTTTTCTTGAGGCCATTTTGATCTTCATTTTTTAAATTTTGAGGTAAACTATTGTATAATTTTATGCACAGGTGATAGGGACTTTTTTTAACTAATGCTGTTCTTACTTGTTGTACATGAAGATTTTGTGCTTGTCTGGTGTTATAGTTGTGAATACTATTGTTGTTGGTAAAACATTCAGGTTTGGCTTTAACAGTAACGGCACATTCCAGAATATAAACTGCTGGTAGAGTTAAAATGCCAAGTTCCTTGAAGGTATCTCGGCAGGAGTCCCGACCTCTCATTTTACAGATGGATCTTACTGCTCGTTTTTGTAACATAAAGATTCTTTGAGCTTCAGTGCTGTTTCCCCATAGTATTATGCCATAGGCCATTACACTATGGAAGCAACCATAATAAATTTGTAACAGGATGTTTCTATCGATTATATTCTGAAGTCTACGAATAAGATGGCACACAACTATTAATCTTTTTGCTATATTATCAATATGGTTTTCCCAGGATAAATTTTCAGATATTGTTATTCCAAGGTATTTAGCTGACTTTTCTTTCATTAGGTGAGTATCTCCCATTTTTAAAAGTGGTGAGTAGTCCGGTTCTTTCCTATTGTAAAATTGAATTAGACTGGTTTTTGAACTGTTAAGTGCCATTTTATTATTGGCGCTCCAATTAACCATTTTATTAATTCCTTCCTGAGTTTTCCTTATAACTGTTATACGGTCTTTTCCATAGGTAAGATGCCCCACATCATCTGCGAACATCAATAGTTCCCCGTCCTGGATCTCTTCAGGCAAATCATTAATATACAGAAGGAACAACACTGGTCCGAGATTTGATCCTTGCGGGACTCCTGTGTTGATACAGTCAGAGATATTTGATTTAAAAGTCTTTATAACATTCGTCTCACTGGTGTTTCTAATATTTACAATTTGGTATCTGTTTTTAAGGAATGACATTATCCAGTTTAGGGGATTATTCCTAATACCAATTTTCATTAGTTTGGTCTTAAGTATTTCATGATCCAGGCAATCGAAGGCTTTGTTCATGTCATAGAAAAGAAGGAGAGAGTCCTCCATTAAGTCAATGTTGTCATAAATTTTTGTCATTAATTTAAAAACTGAGTCTATAGTTGATCTTTCTTTCCGGAACCCATATTGATTTTTACAAAGTATGTTGTTTTCTTCTAAGAAGGGCATGAGTCTATTAAGGAAAATTATCTCAAACACCTTGGAAAAAGCAGATTGGATTGCTACTGGTCTATAGTTAGCTGCAAGTTTTTTATCATTTTTCTTATGAATTGGTATTATTTTTGATATTTTTAATTTGTCTGGAAAAGTTCCAGTTGCAAAAGATTCATTGATGATCAGTGTAAAAGGTTTGGCAATAAATTCAGCACAACTTCCAAATAAATGGCACGGTACCTCATCAACTCCTGCACTAGTCCTCCTTCCCACAACAGTCATCACCCTCAGTACTTCATCCTCTGCAGTCGGTTCTAGCCGCATGCAGTCATCGAAATCAAAATCTGGCCCATCGGTTAACTCCTGTACACCCTCGGTGACATTTCCATGCAGTTCAGTCAGCTTCCTTACTTCGTCAACAAAGACAGAATTTAACAGGTTTGCCACATCTACAGGGTCACTAATTAGAGATTCTTCATTTTTTAGGGTTATATCTTCGTTCGCAGATGTTTTGTCGGTCAGGCTCCGTACTACTCTCTAAGATTCACGACTTATATTTTTGGAATGACTAATTTTATTTTGTATGAACCCTTTTTTACAATCAAGTATCAATTTATTGTGATCGGCTTTGGCCTGGTTGTATAATCTTTTCATTTGTAAATTATTTGAAGTTCTAGTATTCCAATAAAGGTCTTTTAAGGCTGTTTGTGAAGTTCTTATTTCATCGTTTATCCAGTTTACTGTGTTATAATTTTTCAGATTAGTCAGCACTTTAGGGAATGATATTTCAAACAAGTACAAGAAGGTTGAATAGAATTCTTCGAACATATGATTAAATTTATTTGAAGGCTCATCACCACGTAGGCCTACTTCCTTTTTCATTTTCTTTGAAAGTCGTGGCGAATACAGGGAACCTACCAACAACACATATATATATGTAGACCTATATGTTAACAATACGCCAAGTTAAATCTTTACCGGAGCTTCTCACCTTTTACCTTTTTATGTTAATGTGAAAGGCTGCCAGTTGCCATTTGTGAACGGTTTGGTATTTTTCGAATTTCTTTTCACCAAAATATTGAGCAAACTTAATAATAATAATAGTAATAATAAACAACAGCTAACAAACATATTGTACTTACCTAAGTTATTACTGTATTACTAATCTATTTATTTATTGTTTTTCTCTTCCCGTTTCCGCTGGCGCTAAGATGGTAAAGGCTTACTGACAGATACAGAATCAGAAACAGAACAGAAAAGAACGAACGTATTCGTATTGAAGTTGAAGTTAGACTAGAAATATATAACTACTTCTAGAATAATATAGTAATATATTAGTAGTCAGTTCATATTGCACTACCGTGCCAATGAATAACCCTTAAGCACAGTTTTGAGAAATTGGTTGTGAAGTTACTATTAAAGCTAGAATTCATTGACATGGAGGATGTCAGTTAGTTGTCTCAGCCTTATCAATTACATAAAGTTGTCAATATAATCTACCTACGGAATGTTAGGTTACGGTACGGTAGTGGAATATACTTGAAGTGATGTTGGCTTTTATTGTTGAACTGGGGCCTCCTCATTTATATAGTCGTGTGGCTTCATTGGCAACAAATAAAGTAAATGACATAGCAATGTGGCATTTCCATAAAGCAAAAACTACTGTAAATTGGCTGTTACGTAAATATTGACGTTTACATGCATTTTTAATCAACGTATCTTATAAAGGATGATGTAATCCAGTTTAAAAGAAATATGACCTTTCTGTCATGAGAGTAGCTGCTTAAATAGTACTAGGTGAAACCCGTCGAAATCGACGGTTACCTTCAAGGCTTACGCTGATTCATCTTACTGTGATAAATTGAGTGAAATTATACATATTTCGAACATTTAGCATTGTTTAAAGATTAATAAGCGTTAAAACAATAATAATATTAATTGCGTTTTTAAAATTTTGAAGTTTTGAGAAATTTGTTTTTGGGTTACTGTTCAAGCTGGAATTCCTAGAAATGGGGGATGTCAGTTAGTTGTCTCAGCCTTATCAATTACATAAAGTTGTCAATATAGGCTAATCTTTCTACGGAATGTTAGGTGCAGTGGAATAAACTTGAAGTAATGTTGGCTTTTATTCTTGAACTGTTATTGGCCTCCTAATTTATATGACGTGCAGCTTCATTGGCAAAAAATAATGCGAATTACATAGTAATGAAACATTTCCTAAAAGCAAAAAATAATGTAAATTGTCTGTTACGTAAATATTGATGCATACATTGTGAATCAACGTATCTTATAAAGTATGATGTGATCTAGTTTGAAATAAATACGACTTTCCGTCGTGACAGTAGCTGATTAAATAGTATTTACTCATTGTGCCATTTTTACAGCCAAAATGTCGTGTTATTTTCAATAATGTTACCAAACCAGTGGGCCACGGTCCGTAATATAGGCCACAGTAAATAATTTGTCAACATAGGTACCATTTTAGGCAAGGTTTCTGTGTTTGGATGTTATTAGAAACGGTAAGAGCACAATAAAATTCTACTGCGGATGAATTTTCTGTTGGAGAAATATAAGCCGAGTTATAAATGTCACAATGCGAGTTTGAGCATTTTGTAACCATATTATATGGGTAAGTTACATAGATTTTTAGGCTGCTCAGTGCACTTTAAGAATATATAGTTTAGAGATAAATTAAATGGTTTTTGTTGCCGAGTAGCGCTAGTAAACATGCACAACCCTTCTCGTTAGTCTAATAACATTCAAAGGCTCTCTAAGAGTTCAAGTTCTTATTTATATACATATCTATACATTATTATGTTTTCCCTAAGCTGAATGAATACATCGAAGTAACCTCTCTGAAAAGTCTGCAGTATATTGCAGTTTTCCAGCTCAATGACTTTCTAAATCATGCACATATTTCTACATAAATATTGTAAAATGTTATATCCAGTTGCTGTAAACCACTATTAATTTAACAAAATATGGACACGGCTCAAATCGGCACCGTGCTCTTCTGCGCTTGTATTATTTTGTATTGTATTACACCATCGAAGATTTTTCCAATGATTGAAAGCATGTATGAGAATAATCTCATGAACCCATGATGATATTTTTAGAATATTTTGACAAACTATAGGGAAAAGGTGTGAAAAAGTCAGACACCAACCCGTGAATTAGATATAAGATAGTTCAATGAGAAATAATTGTCTACTGTGAAAAAAGGATTTTCCACTGATTTCGTAATGGGACGTTATATTTCAACACATGGCATGATACAGAAGAAAATCCAGTTTAAAATCAGAAAATAACATTGCAAATACTTCTTTTGGACTATTCAGTAACTCCCAATAAATGTGTGTTGTTTAAAATACAATTTTAAAATAAACAGCTGTTTTATTTAAAAGTATTATCCACATGACCAAAATGTAAACAAATCTGTGGAGGGATCTTTAAAGGCTTCTGGGACAGAGACCTAATCGAATTTACTTCGTTTTTCTTTTGATAACTCATCTACAGACCATGACCTTTCTTTGGACACCTCTACCAAGTTTCTACGCCCAGCCGTTCTCTCAAATTAGTGGAGACAAAGTTTTCAATTAAATATTTAGATTCCCCCATGTTAATCTTATGGGAGAAAATCCAACTTTGATGGATGATCTTGTCCAAACTAATAAAGATATCAAAAAACGAAAAAAACTTTGCAAAACTACGGATCAGGGCAATTATTTTGACACTTTAATCATAAAAATCGGTCCAAAAATGAGGGAGGAGTTCTGTTCACAAAAATCGGCTTAGCGTATTATATATATAGATTTACTCATTGTGATATTGTTTACAGCCTAAAATGTCGTGTTATTTTCAATAATGTTACCAACTCAGTGGGCCACGGTCCGTAATATAGGCCACTGCCTATATTACGGAGTAGCGCGAGTGAACCTGCACAGCCCTTTTCGTTAGTCTTATAACATTCAAAGGCTCGTTAAAGTTCTTATTTGTATACATATCTATATTATGTTTTAACTAAGCTGAATGAATACCGTCAACCGGGGCTACTTTATAACAATTTTTTTTAATAACTGTAATAACTTTTTTATTTATAAAGGTATATATATATATTTTTTATATCAAATTGTCCGGATTTGCATGAGCTATTGAGCTATGTAGTAAAAAAAAATTAATTGCTTGTGTACAAAAAAAAAAAAAAAAAAAAAAATGTACTTGTAAAAAGTAGCCCCGGGTTCGGGGCTACTTTATTACAGTCACTTGGGATACCAATAACTCCAAGATGGTTAGTCTTAGGGGTTACTTTATAACATGCATTTGAAAGCTGGGGCTATTTGGAACAGTTTGGTGGAAATTGCATTTTTTTATCTCTATTACTTTAGAGGTTACAGCAAATTGGAAAAACCGTTGCGCGGGGAACTTTGTACACCATAAGGGTTTTGTAAAGTATTTATATACAAATGAAGGAAAGTATATAGAGCTGTAATGATGCATGCAGTGAGTTACCAAAGAGTTATACTTAACTAAAAAAAATAATAATTAGCTCTAAATTACCTGTGTTTTTTTTTTTTTTTGTCTTGTCCGGGAAAATTGGCTCCAGAAGCAAGGGTCGCCATGCCCTTTCAGATAAAAATCTGCTGTAGCTGTAAGTAGTCTGTTACTTATTCTATTTCTAGTCCTTCAAACTTGTGTGGAAAACTTAACAGACCTCTTCTATTAAGTTTGGGCTCATTCAGCACTGCCACAATATCAGCAAATGGCATGTTCAGGTCTTCATCGCATAGTTTCGGCCAGTGGAAAACATTAACAGTTCCCGGCACTTTTCGAAGGAACCGTACGTCACAAGCATTTGGTAATGGGTCCCCATATGTCAACAAAATTTCACCAACATACATTTTTTTCTTATGTTTAGTTTCATATGAAACTATAACCCACGCTTTAGGTTTGATTTTCTGCTCCAAAGTTTCTTTTGTGTCGAAGTTTATCGGGACAAATTCATCGTTTTTTTCTGTAGCATCATACTCCCAATCTGAATCTATTTCTTCTTCTGCTATTGCTGATTTCAAAACTGAATCAGACTCTGTATTTTCTTTTTAGCGAATTTCCCATATAGGGAATAAGCTATTACCGTAGTACTCATGGTAAGACCTGGACCCGGGACCGATTTTTTTTTTCGTTTTGAGGTCCCTAGAGGCCAAAAATAGCATCCGTTCAAATTCATATATATATATATATATATATATATTTATATATATATGTGTCCGTTAGCGCGATAACTGGAGCAAAAATGATCCGATTTTGATGAAATTTGGTACAAACGTGTAAACCTACGTTTACTCGAACGAGTTCGCGAACCAGCATGATCGGACCATTGGAACAGGGGTTTATGGGGGCTTTTATGGGGTAAAAATGGGTTTTTCCCATTTTTGACCCAAAAAACTTAAATTTTTGCAATTTCTTTCCAAACTATTTTGTAGAGCTTAAAAAAACAAATAATTTAGTATATTGAAGCGTTATAATGCGCCTAATAGTTGCGTAGAAAATTCAAAAAAATTGTAAATTTAAAATTCCCATGTTATTCTTATGGAGGATAAGTAAACTGTTGTAGTTTGCTTATTTATTAACATATTTTGCCCAAATTTGGAAAATGTTTTTATTTCTTACTAACTATTAACATTTTACATAAAAAAACACTTTAACCCTCCCTGTTGCAGCAAACCTAAGTATGTGTTAAACTGATTTGATTTAAATAGTGAATAAATGTGATATTTTTAAGGAGACATTTTAGTGTAAATCCAATCAGGCAAATGGAAATTCGCTTAGTCTGCAGGTTTGCTGCGGCGGGGGTATTTTTATCTTCTTCGTTCCTTCTTTCACGTTTGCTCTACCGGTACCGGTACCACGAGGCCTGCCAACCTTTTTTGAAGTGTCGGAACTTTTTGGAAGTGTTGGGACAAGACCTTTTACTAAAGGTGCAGAAGTGTCTGGTCGTGATGATGATGGCTGATCTAGAGGTATTATATCTGTGAAGCATTCTGCACTCATTTCTTCTAGATCAACAGACTCCAAATCTGAATCTGTGTGTTTTTCTTTTTTAATACCACCAGTATTCTTTTTTGGTTTTTGTACCGGTACTTTTTTTCTGCCAAGAGGTCTTACAACTCTTTTCTTTGAAATGTCTCGAAGAGATGAAGATGGTTCGTTTAAGTCTAAGAAATCATTCGATGTAACACTAACACCTGCTGGAACGTCTATCAGTTTCTTCCTAGGTTTGCGGACTGGAGTGGAGTGCCGCAAATCTTTCAAAAAGTCGATCATAGTAGCAGACATATTCGGTGATAGTGTTGCCGGGTTAGCGTCAGGTAGTTTTTTCAAGACCTGGTCCATATTAAATGGCCTTATGCCTGTTGTTGCAAAACCCGAGCGGATTGTCTTACTTAAGGTAGGTTCCATTTGTTTGAGCATTTTTTTTAGCAACCCCGGGAATTGGTCCTTAGGCAAACTTGACAAGGATTTCCCTTCTTTTGACTTCCACTCTAGTAGGACACTTCGCCATACTCGCTTCATAGGTGCAAAAACAGCTACATCTAGCGGCTGCGTTAGATGAGTGCTATTTTTCGGCAAACAAACAAAGTGAATATCATATTCCTCACACTTTTTTATAACATCGGGGCAAAAGTGCGAGCTCAAGTTGTCCCCAATCAACATCTTGGTTCCCTCACGGGATTCAGCCCATGGCAGGACAATTGTTGTGAACCATTCATGGAAGGTTTGTTCGTCGAACCATCCACTCTGTGGAGTTGTATCGAGCATACTTTGGACCATTTTGAGTCCAAGTTGACCACTTATGTTGACCTTTGTATACCACATAGACTGGTAAGTCGTCTCCCCCGTCAGTTACTGCAAACATCACTGAAAAAGCTGTTTTAGTAAAATTTATTATACGTTCAGCTCTTTTAACTTTGCGTCTATATATCATTTTGCTACATTTGGGATCATCGCTGAAGTTGGTTTCATCATAATTAACAATGTTTCCTGGTGGAATGTTAGGAACAACTTTGCCCAGATTCTTAAAGTAATCTTCGATTACATCCCGAGGTACGGCTGCTCGGTTTTTTTTTATGTTTGTGCAGTTACGAGCCTTCAAAGTGGCACTATTTCTCTTTAAAAAAGAACTCACCCAGTCAGGTCCTGGTCTTGTACCGTTTTTAAAGCAGGGAACTTCTCGGCCAATTGAGTTGAGGTAGGCTTCAATGATACACTGGAGTTGAAATCCAGATACTGGAAACCCCCAATCACCCACAGTTGCTAAATTTTCACACAGCATGACCTCTTCTTCACGTGTAAATACTGTTGGGTGGCCAGGAGTGCGCAGAGTTACTTGTGCCGGTACAGTAATTGGTTGTGGTGGCGGGTTCCTGTTTTGGTCTTGATTTTGAGGTTGGCCTTCAGGTATTTGTCCATCGTTCTGGTGGCAGTAATTGAATAAAGTCATATGCGATATATTGTATTTTACGGCTGCCTTTCGTAAACTTAACTTTTTAGTTTTCACATCATTCACTGCTGCTTGCAATGTCTGTAAACTAAAGTTTCTGTAAGGGCGTGCACCCAGTTTTCTTTTGTAAGTTCGTACCATGTTTTTAACACTACTATCAATAACGTACCGCTACTTTTAAATATACTAACAACTGTTCACTACTAGCAGATACACTACCAACTGTTCACTACTAGCAGATACACTACCAACTGTTCACTACTAGTACGAGTGGTACAAGTCAAAGGGGTATTCTTGTGCTACAGTTAAATGGTAAGCTTGTGCAAACACATCAAGAAGCAACCTGAAACAAAGTAAACCAGTTAGGGACTGAGTGACAAGAGCAAGGAACACATCAAGCAGCAACCTCTCACAAGTTAAACATGTATTGAGGGGGTTATAATTGATTAGGTGGTAAAAGCAAGCAGGATGGGGCATGAAAAAATTAAAATAAGCAGTGTACAAAGTTACCCCGGGTTTTAAAAATTTGTGTACCTTTTTCAAAAAAAATTTTTTTTTAATTAATGATAATTTTTTTTTGTAACATATTTGGTATTTTTAGAGTCCCAGAAAGTGGGGTAACAACATATAAAAGTTATATCTTATGATCATTTATGCACTTAGCTGTGCATGCGAAAGTTTGGGTACAATTTTTTTCCCCCGAAAAAAGTACCTTCAGTTTTTAATTTTTAAATTTTAAATCCTAAACAATAATATGTTGGGATATTTTTTTTCAAAAAGAATATAAGTTTACGTTTATTGTAATATGCTACACTTAAAAAAATAATAAAAATTACGGGAATTATGATTTTTTAAGTAGTTTTTTGAAAGTTTGTACAAAGTAGCCCCCATGTACAAAGTAGCCCCCATGTACAAAGTAGCCCCGTTTGACGGTACATCGAAGTAACCTCTCTGAAAAGTCTGCAGTATATTTCAGTTTTCCAGCTTAATGACTTTCTAAATCGTACACATATTTCTACACAAATATTGTAAAATGTTTGTAACATGTATGACAATAATACTATGAAGACAGAACCACAACCACATGGCACTGCTTTAAAGACACCTTTAACTGAAGACAATGTAAAGAAAATGATGCCGCTTTACGATAGGTTGTCAACAGACAGTTTTTTGTAAAGATGCCTTGCTGGTAAGACGAACAACGCAAATGAAGCTTTGCATAAAATATATGAAGCTTTGCATAAAATATATGAACCAAGTGCCCCAAGACTAATTTTACCTCAAAAGGAAAGATTGACATTAGTGTTAGTGAAGCTATCAGCATCTACAACACAGGCAACTTGAAAACAGCTGTTTGCTTCCAAAATGCTGCTGGTATAAGCCCTGGTAGGCACGCAGCCAAAATAGCAAAACACATAGACCGAAAAAGACTACAGCTTTCACATTCACGAAAATCTGAAAAGTTTCAAGCATACAGAAGAAAGTTAAGGTTAGCTTAAAGTTAACTTCAACCCCTTTTTCCCACGACTTTAAATTTTTATAATTTTTTTTCATGTACTTTTATTTATCCAATTACAATATCCATGCACAGAAAGTTGATTTATAGTATAAACAATGTGTGGTAAAAATTTCATTCATATAGCTGTAATAGTTAAAAAGTTATTAGAACTTATATATATATAAAAAAAATTAAAGTCGTGGGAAACAGGGGTTGAAGTTTATACTAGGCCTAGTTATACTTAGTAACTCATAGATGAAAATAACTTACCCCACATGTGTTTGTAGTCAGTGAATGGTATATTTACATGTTTAAAATACATCTAGGCCTGTTAAATCACTAACAGGAACCATAATAGGCCCTAATTTATTATGTTACATCACTAAAAAAATCTATAATAAATGTCCAAAAATACATCTTGAGGTTGTAATACCGGTCCAGTTATAAGACTTTTATGGAGGTTCAAAAACAGCCAGCACCATACGTTATTCCTTCATTTTCTTGGAGTTTTTCCTCTTCTTCTGCCTGTGCTAACCTTAACTTTCTTCTGTATGCTTGAAACTTTTCAGATTTTCGTGAATGTGAAAGCTGTAGTCTTTTTCGGTCTATGTGTTTTGCTATTTTGGCCGCGTGCCTACCAGGGCTTATACCAGCAGCATTTTGGAAGCAAACAGCTGTTTTCAAGTTGCCTGTGCTGTAGATGCTGATAGCTTCACTAACACTAATGTCAATCTTTCCTTTTGAGGTAAAATTAGTCTTGGGGCACTTGGTTCATATATTTTATGCAAAGCTTCATATATTTTATGCAAAGCTTCATTTGCGTTGTTCGTCTTACCAGCAAGGCATCTTTACAAAAAACTGTCTGTTGACAACCTATCGTAAAGCGGCATCATTTTCTTTACATTGTCTTCAGTTAAAGGTGTCTTTAAAGCAGTGCCATGTGGTTGTGGTTCTGTCTTCATAGTATTATTGTCATACATGTTACAAACATTTTACAATATTTGTGTAGAAATATGTGTACGATTTAGAAAGTCGTTAAGCTGGAAAACTGAAATATACTGCAGACTTTTCAGAGAGGTTACTTCGATGTATTCATTCAGCTTAGTTAAAACATAATATAGATATGTATACAAATAAGAACTTTAACGAGCCTTTGAATGTTATAAGACTAACGAAAAGGGCTGTGCAGGTTCACTCGCGCTACTCAGCAATAAAAACCATTTAATTTATCTCTAAAAATATATATTCTTAAAGTGCACTGAGCAGCAGCCTAAAAAATCTCGGTGCTCTACCCTTATAGTTCCAAAATGCTCAAAACCGCAATGTGACATTTATAATTCTTCTTATATTTCTCCAAAAGATAATTCATCTGCAGAAGAAGCTTATTGTGCTCTTACCGTGTCTAATAACATCAAAATACAGAAACCTTGCCAAAAACAGTACCTATCTTGACAAATTAGTTGCAGTGGCCTATATTACGGACCGTGGCCCACTGAGTTGGTAACATTATTGAAAATAACACGACATTTTAGGCTGTAAACAATATCACAATGAGTAAATACTATTTAAGCAGCTACTCTCATGACAGAAAGGTCATATTTCTTTTAAACTGGATTACATCATCCTTTATAAGATACGTTGATTAAAAATGCATGTAAACGTCAATATTTACGTAACAGCCAATTTACAGTAGTTTTTGCTTTATGGAAATGCCACATTGCTATGTCATTTACTTTATTTGTTGCCAATGAAGCCACACGACTATATAAATGAGGAGGCCCCAGTTCAACATTAAAAGCCAACTTCACTTCAAGTATATTCCACTACACCTAACATTCCGTAGGTAGATTATATTCACAACTTTATGTAATTGAGACAACTGTAATGTGGGGTAATTGAGGCTGAGACAACTAACTGACATCCTCCATGTCAATGAATTCTAGCTTTAATAGTAACTTCACAACCAGTTTCTCAAAACTGTGCTAAAGGGTTATTCATTGGTTCGGTAGTGCAATTTGAACTGACGCGACGTGTCGAAGGATAAATCAAACTTACACTATAACGGATATACCTCCCTTTGAAGTTAGAACGTGTCATCCCAACAAACAGATATTCACTACAAAAAATCCACCAATACAATTTTAATACTATTTAAAGGTTCTTCCAAAGGAAGAGATACCAGATAACATACGAATAATAACTCCGATGACGTGCGGTATGGGATATATATATTTATATTGAATGATCAACCTTATTTGGTAACTAATGCAATTATCATTGTTGTTTTTACACTTATTACTCTTAAAACAAAAAACAATGCTGAATGCTCAAAACAGTGACATGAATTAGCGTAAGCCTTGAAAGTAACCGACGATTTTGACGGGTTTTGCCTAGTAAATAAATAATACTTTATGTTTTTAAACATTTGTTTTTACTAACACCCATATATTGTTTTATCATGATCAATATATTGTATATTGATAACAAATAAACTATATTAATTTACTCAACTTTATGTATTGCGGAATCGAACCCGGGCCACCAGTTTGGGAGCCTGAAGAGATGACCACTACACCACATTGCCGAGAGTTTTAGGATATCCACAAAAACTGTAAAATTGCTTTTTGATAATATTCTTTAAAAATGTATAATAGGATAATTACCCGAACAAATTAATTATCACTTTTAATGACCTTTAATAAAACACCATAACACTATAACACACCATTACATAACCACACATGCACCTACCATTACAACACACCTATCACACCTTGCCCAACCCACACCTACCGTTACGGACCGCCGCGCCACGCACCTCTACACTCACCTACACATCTCGACTCCTTGACTCCTCATACTGCTCATACTGCTTGCAAAATACTTTATTTGCACGTGCTGTTTTTAAACGCCCAGTTCCCTACTACTTCCGAGGTTGAAAATATAGCTTTTTCTTTTACCAGTATCAAAAACTTTACTTACGTCTGTAATTCTAACACTTGGAACTAATGCTGCGAAATTTGTGATAGTATATTACGTTATTAGTCCTGAAAATAGGTGTTTACCGGATGAGTGTGGTCGTTCCCGTCCCCGTGGGACCAAATCGAGAACGAGATTACATACGAGTCCAGTAAACACATTCTGAACGAGTGGCGTACGATATTTTAAGTCATACTGCTAAATCCGTACAAATCCTTACCAACTAAAGGACTTACAATCTATAGACATAAACTCCAAGAGAGGTTATGTTTTTTTATTTTAGCTTGAGGAAGTTTATAGTGGTGGATACGTCAAATCTTAACTCATAAGTTAAATGAGCAGCATAGTGCCGAAGTCTCTCCACTGTTTTTGTGCTTCTTGGAGAACCGTAAGAAGCAATTGAGACGTTCTTACCAAAGTAATAATTCACGTAGGTGGTGTACTCCTTTTATCTATGGTGTAACCCGAGACGACTGATGCTACTGAACTTTTCCGCTGCCAGACCACTTTGTGCAGACAATAACCACCGTCTAAAAAGACATATTTTTTTGCATCTATTAGTTTGTAGGGGAGAGGAGAGAAAGCAGAATAGAGAGAGGCTTTTTGCATCCCATGCTCTGTAAACAAAGAAAAAGGGAACGGGCCATTTTGTACTTCAAGTATTCCTGTAAATAATTTTCTGACTGTTAAGTTATGAAAACTTGCTGAAATATTGTAACTGGATCAATAGCTACATTATTGTTGGACAGTTTAATAGATCTTGTGTGTAAAGCCAATGTTGCCACATGGTGTCTCCGTTTGAAAGCTACTTGTCAAAGGGTTTCCCAACGATTAGCTTCACTCCTTCTGTTCCAAGTTGTTGGGCCATGTGACATTTTATCGCAGGAGCTCACACTAAACCACTACTGAAAGACATCAGTCAGTAACTTTTGTTAGTAACTTTAAACGGCCGGTGAAGTTTTAGCCAGGTTCTAAGTTTATCACATCATTGCTATCTCGAATGATACGAGCAGGCCTCATATCCATATGCTGTTCCCCAGTGGGACAAAGGATACGACAGAAGTTTTCTAATACCTCACATATGTTTATTATTAAACTTATTCCCATTGACCACCTTGCCAAAATACTGTTGAAAATTGTATGTCTCTCGGTCAACCCTTCCTCTGATATTACCATAACCAGACCAAAACTTTTCTGATCAGCTGATCGGGTGTTTTTGGTCAACGCCAACAACAACAGCAACACGAGCATGAACTGTAAATAATTTTGATAATTATTTCCACACTGGTTTTAACATCCATTGATCACGTTCTGTATTATCTGCCATTTTTTAAAGAACCGTTAGGTCTATAAGTGCTAGCTGGGGCTCAAATTAGAGCTAATTAAATTATCTTTAATTTACTCCTGTATTTATTTTCTCGTAGATGTGTATTTTTAACAATGTGGCTCAAAATAATTGACCATGATGACACTTTTTAATTTTTGTAAAAATTTCTATAGTTTTTAAAATATTGTATATTCACTAATAATAGAGGTACTGGAGTCGTTGTAGTCTCAAAATGTAGCAAATTTTATCCAGTCTAAGAAAAAAATAAGGCAACACTTTCTGTCAGCGGCATACTTTAAGAGATATTAAGCAAAAAGTGAAAAAGTGTACAAATTTACGGTTTTTTGGCTACTACGCCGGGAGCACAGGTCTTTCGAAGCTGCAAACCTGGTGTCTTACTTGTGGTATAGGCCATAACAACATACTAAAAATCAGAACTACATGACCTTTTGCACAGACGGATGTTTTACTTGACTGGACTACTTAACTGTTAAGTACTTATATTTTTTGTAGGAAACATTTACCGTGTCGCTTGCATTATTTTCATGTTTATTAATTGTGTACGGTAAAAAGGCCTTCAAGTGATTTTGGATTCTATATTTTTTTATTATTTTTGTTCCAATCGACTTCCTTAAGATATTGCTTTCTTTAGACTTCGGGATTACACTTTTTAATTGAGTTTTTATTTGCTTTTCTAGAGCGAACTCGACAAAGAGGCGTTTTTTAACTGCCGGGGATACTTTTTGTTTTTTTTTTGTCTTTTTCTCTTTGAAGACGTTTTTTTTTGTTGATAATTTTCTTTCAAGTTCTTTGATTTTTTTCATTTTTTTTCCTTAAACTCCCTGTAGGCCTTTGCCTTGTCACGTCCCACTTTTTTTCTTCCAAGGATAGCCTGTCTGGTCAAATGTTCTTCGACTTCATCTACTTCTGATTTTGGGGGGTGGGGGTTGGCGACAGCTTGTTGCTCCATCTTTTTCTTTTCTCAGTACTTTCTTGAGTCCATTTTCCATTGTTTCCTCTTTCCTTTTTGTTCCTTGACACTTAAGTCTTTAATCAATCTCACTTAATTTTTTGCCTTTCGACTGTGGTATCTTTCTTTTGCTTTTCTTCTATACTCTTCTTTTTTCATCAGTCATTCTATCTCAGTACTTTTTTTGGCGTGCAGCAGTAAGTTTACTTTGCCTAGCATACTTTTCAGATTGGGTTTTAACGTTTCTTTTAGTGGTTTTCCCCATTGTTAATACTCCAAACCCTAAAAACACACATCTTAGTTTGAAGCCCTAGCGACAAGCTCGCTGACGTAACATCAGCTGACTATGCACACACCTTGTCTTTATCCTTACATCATGGTCTAAACCCCCCTCTTCTAAAAATCCTGTGAAAATATCACGTTGGTCATCTGAATAGCTATTTTTCTTATGGAAATTTTTCGATAAATTAGCTAATTTCTGTAATAATACATTATATGATGTATTTTAAACTAATTCAGACTTACTGGAAGCAAGTATTGTTAATGTACTTATTATTTAACCAAAACCCTCAGTTTCATTACGTTTTAATCAGTTTCGTCACGTGACGTTAATCAGTTTCGTCACGTTACGTAACCTGACTAATGGTAAATCAGTTTCATCACGTAACGAAACTGATCGTAGCGAAACTTGACGTTCTTTGCATTTAGCTTCCACAATGCTCTAACCTAAATTGAATTCGACAAACAAACCTTTGAGGTTATGTCAACTTTCATCGGTGTCTTCAACTATGGCCTTGTTAGATTCACAATTGTGATGATTATCTGAAATAATAAAGTAACTAAAGTGATTAAGGTACTCACCTAGTTTTACTTGATTTTATCTAATTCACAGTATTGTATTGCGAAAATTCATTTTAAAACTTGCACAGTATCAAACTTCTGCCGTTTCTCACACAAAGTAGGGGTTGATGGGAGTTTTTTGTTGTCGTCTGACTTTCTGGAGGCAATTTGTTGAACTGCTTGCAGACGAATTTGACATCAGGTGACTCATCGATTTCAGTTATTTTGAATTAAATACAAGTAGTTTATTAAAACTAGGTGTTGGTAAGGAACATAAGGGTAAATGAACACATTCATATGTATTACGTTTATTTTAAAAACATTTTTCTTCATTTGAACAACCTGAAAACTTAACATTACCTGGCTGAGGACAGTGACGAAACTAATAAAACATATCTAATATATATATATATATATATATATGCATATATATATATATATGTTGTACTTAATATTTAAACAAAATAAATACACTATCACACATATCTGTTGATTTAACTTATTAAAAAAATAGTATGAGTGTAAATTTAACTTGTTATTACTTTTTTCAAGACAAAGACTTAAATTCTTTCACAATTTGACGATGACCAACTGACAAGTCATTCATTTGTTCCCTATTCTCCCCTATTGACTGTACTAATTCATTCCTAATCTTATGTACTTTCTTACCAACGTTCCCACACCTTACGTCTACAGTTTGCATACCCTGCTTAACTTTGTCTACTTTTCTATTTGATTTCGTCCAATAACCTGTTTCTCAAGCCATTCTACCTTACCAAACACAACTTCTTTCAATTTCCTACATTCTGTTCTTACTACAGTACCTCTATTTTTTGGTCAGTACTCTTTTCCAAAATATTTATTTTGTCGGACACACATATTATCATTTCATTTTTTGCTTCGTTTATCTAAGCATCCATGGCATCAAACTCAATCACTATCTATAACATTAAACTAAGCATTAATGCTGCTGTTCATGTTATTTATCAAAGCAAACATTTAGACCTATTGCCTTATTATCGGAATTTCCCTTCCCCATTATTACTAATCATGTCACTATCCATACTATCATTTAGGCCTACTTGGTTCTGATTTTCAACATCAATGTCGTTAGCATCTATTAAAATTTCATCACAATTTGATATCTCTCTATCTAGGTTCGCTTTACTAAGTGGTTCAGTCTCTGTATTGTTCAGCATTTGTGACAGAGGTATATCACTATCATCTAAGTCCATGTTTCCTGAATGAAATTGATTGTTTATTATTCCTGATACCTGTATAGCATATTGTGTTCTTTTTAGTTATTAAAAGTTTAACTTTAATAATTAGCCACTACGATGTACGCCATTCTGCTACGGTCTTTTGATTTATCTTTGAATAAAATTAAAATTTATTTCCAATTATTCGGGTTCTAATAAGTTAAGCTACCTCATTGTTTATTTCATACTCAGGATCTATTGCTGTACGGTAAACATGAAAAATAAAAAACATGAAGTTAAGAACAAAAATTGACATTTATTTAAACATAATGATTTATAAAATACACAATTCAAAATCGAACATATTGTTTTAAGTTTAGTGACCGGTTACAAAATTTTAATTAACTTAGAGTACCTATATGATTGTAAGTTATAGATATGTATGGCTATGTAAGTAAATTAAATTAAATCCTATCTGGCCTGATTATGTAATGATCTGAAGTTCCCTCGTTGACGTGTCGTTCCACGGTCACGCAGCAGGCCTGTATCCAGACGAAGGTCTCGACTCTGTAGACGTACCGGTGGCATCTCAACACGTTGTCGGTTCGTGATTAGCCCCTATGTCTGTTACTTATAATTGATTTTATCGGGCCCACACAAGCTGCCTCTTACCAATCTTCTTCAAAACACTACACCAACGGAATCGCTACGAATGGTCGTCCTTCAAACTGCACTTCGACTGTACCAATCACTACTATATGCGGAGCCGAAACAAAAACGTGTATTCATCTAGGCTGCTATACCTCGACTGCCTTGCCTATCCTAGTCCCTGCTCACCGCTCACCTCACACACCTAACCCGTGTGTTTCGAGCTCTCCCATTGGCTGCCGAACTCACCCTCGGCTCCTGAACTTCCCCGGAGATATACGAGACATGTTTGCGTCATCGCATTGACGCCATCCCCATAAGCAAGTCCCAACAGGAACTTTGTATGTACTCTTAAACAGCATTTTGTCACGTAGGCCAAGTAAATTAATCGATTTATTTCTATATTAAATATTATCAAATTACCAAATTACCCGTCACGCAGGTGGGAGGCAATCTTAAGGGGAAAACTATACTGATATGGCTAGATTAGGACGGAACTTCAAACAAGGGTACATCGTCACCAAAGTATATGTTACAGGTCTTGCATAATCTTTTTCAGGCTGTACAACGTAATATGAAAAACTAATAGCTTCGTGTTTTTTATACTTTTTAATGTATGACTTCTTAACATTACCACCTGCTGCTACCACCTGCATTCTGGTACCACCTGCTGCACTTGTGACGACATACGCTAATTATCTACAAAACGTCACCAATCAGATGTTTTTCCACATAAAATCACCAAACATCCGTTAAAACTTTAAATCTCGAAATCAGCGGATGTGAAGATAACCTTCTACCCCCACTACTAACACTGTATTTCAGTCTACCAGCACCTCCTGCTGTAGAATAGGAAACCTTTGCTCTTTTAGGAACAAACCTCCTACCCTTGGTAGGATCTGTGCCAGGCCCGCAGAGAGAAATCTCGGGCCCCTGGGCAATCGTTGCCGCGGGCCCACTCCACTCCCCCATCCACCAAACGCAACGGCGCCGGCGCGGCGGTTGATGGTCTTAAACTTATTAATAGCACTTATCACACAATCTCAGAGTTTAAATACATTTTTAAGGCCATAAAGGACTTTTCTTTTTTTTCGAAAGAGATCTGTTATTTAAAGATCTCTAGCTTTTTAAATAAGAAGCTAGTTAGAGATATCTATATTTTCATACTTAAATACTGTTTATTGCTGTTAACACGTTCACTGTGGGTTACCGGACGCCCGGTAGTTCAAGCCCAAGCCAATGCCAAGCTTAGTCGAAGAAACCCACTAAGAGTTACTAGGTTATAATTTGATGGTAAAAAAATAAATATCTGAATACAAAGGTTCAAGGCATGATTAAGGCACAATTTAAAAATTAAAACTAGTTACTAGTTTATTAATAGTTGGTCTCGAGTGAACAATTACATATATTCCCTTTAATGCATACATTAAGCAATTTTAGGTGAAAAAGGTTACACGTTCAATAATCTGTATATGGATAAACAATTATTACTCATTCTCTACATAAAGTACAGTAAGGAGAATTGCATAACTTTATGAGTTACCTACTAAATTGCCTACTAAAATGAGTTAGCAGTTTGCGTAACTTTCATTTTCCTAAAAGTTAATGATCTGAGGGAACTTCAGATCATTACATAATCAGGCCAGATAGGATTTAATTTAATTTCTCGCTTTCTTGTTTGCAAACTCTACAATAATTTCACTAAAGTCAATTTGCCGTGCTAGATCACTTTCCATAGCAAGTGTTGTAAGGCCACACAGTCTTTCTTGTCCCATTGTAGAACGATTAAAGTTTTTGATCCGTTTCAAACTACTGAAAACTCTTTCGGCCCCAGCAACTGTCACAGGTAATGTCAAAAAAATTCTTAACGCCACACAAACATTGGGGAAAAGACAATCAAGCTTCATTTCCTTTAATTTGTTTAGAAGGTCAAATGGTTTCAGTGCCGTGCTTCCTAAATTTGTTCGATGGATTGTTTTCAGATGGATTATTTCTTCTTTAATATCCTTTGATATATCTTCTGGAAAAGTAACTGAAAGTCGGTTGGAATCCTCAACTATTGTCTCTTCTGTAGATGAGAGGTATTGCCACAATATTTTAAAAATATCATTTAGCTCTCTTGCGGTTTTAAATCTATGGGTCAATCCAGCTATCACTGCGTCAATAATTGTATAAAAAACATTAATTCTAAAATCTCTTTCTTGCTTGGTTTCGTCCTCGTTTCCATCATCAGTTTTTTCTTCTTCACATTCTTCATCAAAGAAAATTTTCCTTTTTTTACGTCTTCGTTCATTCAGTGTCGTTTCTGTGTTTTTGTCTATAGCAGACATAGCTTGAGTAACAAGTTTAGTCTCCGTCAAAATTTTGTCAAATTTTTCTCTTAAATCCTTCAACTCTTGTAATAGGCTTTCAATGTTAGAAATCTCTACATCAAGGGTTGCATCTCTTTTCTGCAGTATTTTGTTAAAGTGATCGATTGGCAATAATATTTTGTACCAAACGGAACACATTAAAGTACAATTGAAAGATTGGAGGTATTTCTCAATTCCGTTAAGTTCTGATTTTGCGTCAGCGCTCAGATTTAGCTCTGTGCATCTGGAAACAGCTCGTTTGACTCCAGGAAGATTTTGGGCTAGTGGTTTCACTGCGTAAACCCTAGCTGACCACCGTGTTTCAGACAGGTTATGGAGAGAACAATTAATTTCTTCTTCCAGAATTTTCCACCTGGTAGGAGATTTCGAAAAAAAATTGTACAAACGCTGCAGTATTCCAAAAAATGTCACTGCTTCTGTGCAGCATTCAGCAGCATTGGCACCACACAAATTAAGGCTGTGAGCGGCACAGTTTGAAAACAGAGCATATGGATTCTTTTGAAGTATCAGTGCCTGCACTCCTTTGTAAATGCCAGCCATGTTTGCGCCATTGTCAAAACCTTGACCTCGACAATCGTTTAAGGGAATCCCATGGTTGGCTAGTTCCTTTAATATCGCATCTGCAATGTCTTGGCCTGTTTTTTCACACAAACTGACATAACTAAGAAATCTTTCTGAAATTTTGAAACCGTCTTCATTTTCAAAAATGTATCTTAACACAAATGTAATCTGCTCTTCGTGAGAAACATCAGGGGTTGCATCAACTAAAATTGAGTAGTATTTGGCTTTTTCCCTTTCAGCCAAAATAACATTTACTACTTTATTGGCACATGTTTCTATAAACTCATTTTGGATTTGCCATGATAGATAATGTGCTTGAATTCTTTTTCCATCTTTTTGACACTCCCTCACTTTTGTTACGTGTTCAAGCAGAACCGGGTCATACACGGAAAGTAGTTCAATGATCCCTAAAAAGTTTCCATTTTGCGGGTCACCGATTTTTGACGATGATCCTCTCAAGGGCAAACCTCGTTCAGCCAAAAACAAAATAACTGCTAAAATACGTTCTAACAGTTTATTCCAATATTTTGTTCTTTCTTTCAATTCTTTGTCTAATTGAGAACCAATGTCTGAACCTTCTTTTAGTCGCCTCTCTAGTTTTCTCCACTCTAAATAGCAAGTTTTATGGTGTTCACTCACTTCATGGTTAGGTAGCTTGTCATATAACTTTCTCCAAGTATATTCTTTTTTCCAACCTTCGTTGCTCATTAGTACTGAGCGATTTTTTTCAGAACTGTCATTGCTACTACGACCAAATAAACGGCATGGAAAACAGAAAAGTGATTCATTACTTTTATTCCATGTCAACCGATCCCTAGGCCGGGTTTCTCCATTCTTAGATTTGGAATATAGAACAACCTTCGGGAAGGGTCGTTTACCATCACTTGGTAAACATTCAGGAATTAAATTAGACCCTTTACGGACATAACTTTCAAGTTGATCTGAAGTTGGACATCCTGGCAGTTGTAGTAGGTCATATTGATCAGATAATGTGTCTGTGACTAAATTAGGCCTAATTAAAGTAGGCCTACTTTCGGGTGGAATATCCTCAATAGAAAACAGCTCACTCTCACAAGTCTCAAATTGAAGCAATGGTTCTTTAGTACTAGTTTCTGCTTTATCCTTACATAGAGTAATCTCTGCATTCTGTGACTTTAATAATGGGGTTTCAAGCTGAATAGGCTTAGGCCTACTTGAGGATGGCTGTTCGTTTTCAACTTGAAATGAAGAGATTTGATTGTCATCTTTATCATTCTTACAACAGATGTCTGTACTTCTTGATGCACTTTCCAATGATACGTCTTCATTACTAGAATCTTCTTTTTTAAACCAACTTCAAATAACGTCCTCAATCCCTTTTTACTAGCATCAAGTCGCTTTTCTCGTTCTTTTCTTTTAAGGGCCCCCGATTTATGTTTATAAGGGTCCATAGTTGTAGTTACAAAACTCTCAGAAACGCACAGTTTTTTAATTAATAAACAAGGCCTATACACAGAACGATCGTCATTTCACAACAAAACAAGCTTAGAAAAACCAACGCCGGCAACGCCACTTCTCACACGGTAAACAGCAGAACAGAACATTAACCTCACTCACTGCACAATCAAAACAACGAACTGACACTAAAACAGTGTTTCCACTTCGCTTCGACAGTTCCTCCCTCGCCGAAGCCCGAAATTTCCCTTTTTTCCCTCAGGCTGAAACTGAAATTGCCCGTGGCGGGTATACAATCCTACGAATCGTAGCGAGCGTCACCCGCATAGAATTTAAATAAACACCGTGTTTGTTTAAATTCTATGGTCACTGGTCACCCGTCGTGCGTCGCGGTCGGTAATAATATCACATTAGACATTAGTGCCAGTGCCCCACAGC
The DNA here is from genome assembly GCF_028750875.1 of Macrosteles quadrilineatus. Lineage (NCBI taxonomy): Eukaryota > Metazoa > Arthropoda > Insecta > Hemiptera > Cicadellidae > Macrosteles > Macrosteles quadrilineatus. Next base: position 87,915,158 of record NW_026542595.1, read on the forward strand.
TTACGCAATAAGCCTTAAACTTAAAACTTTTGTAACAATTATCATCAATAAATCTTCATCATAAATCATCAATAAGACGTAAAAAATGTTTTATTTTAAATACAACATGGATTGTGAAATTATTGAAAAAGTACGTTCAGCAATATTCTCTATTATATTATTACGTTATAACTACTTATACTACATACTACATTTTAGACCAGGCCCGGCCCGGGCCCGGGCCCCTTGTAGGCCCGGGCCCCTGGGCAATGCCCCCGCTGCCCCCCCCCCTCTCGGCGGGCCTGATCTGTGCCTAGGCCAGTTTCGTTCAAGTTGAAAATCCTTTCTGGGTGCTTTTTTAAACCGTTATCCTTAAGAGCGTTCTCATACAATAAAAAAAATCATCCACTACGAAATTAGATAGTCCTTCAGCCCTTGCTTTAGTCAATATTTCAGGTTTTCTCTTGATAGTTCTGCTACCCACCTTTTTTCAAAACCTACCATGAAGTCGTAGCATGGCTTGTGTTCTCTGAATGTCGTCTTTCTATCCACTGATTTTATATAGCTACACACAATGTATTGCAAGTCTTTTCTTTCAAGTGGATATCCACATTTTACTGAAAACACTAGAGCTTCTACAATAGATTTTTCCTCTTCTTTTGACAGCACTGTTGTCTTCCCAAAACCAGACACATTTGGGAGAATTTCACACCATCATCTCAGGGTTTTGTACGGAATATTATACTTTTTAGCTACAGCATAAACTGAGCTTCCTGTTACAATTTCTTGATTTGCCTCCTTGATAGCATTTTCGTCATACATGAGGGGTTTCTGTCAGAAATATGTGTGTGGCATGACCTGAAATCAAAAATCGATCTTTCAATTTTTAAAGCATTATACACCCATTTTACCCCATATCAATAAAAAAATTTCAAGCATTACCCACGGTTAGTCTGTCAGGGGCAAATTATTGATATAAAAAATACTACAAATGTTCTTGGATTGAAGATTGATGAAACCCTGACTTGGGATCAACACGTAGAAGGAGTACTTTCCAAAATTAATTCAGGGATACATGCTCGTTGAAAAATGTCAGGCCCTTGTAATACTGAAACTGTAAGAGTATGACAAAAAAAGTTAACAGAAAGATTTTTAAATTGAAAAAAAGATGTATCTTTTAATAATCAAACACACTCTTACAATACAAGAAGTGGGAATAAAATCCAGACTGATCAGCATAGATTTTAGTCCGGCAGCCAAATGAGGATTTTGTCCCTAACCTGGTTTTGTTCTATTAAGTTTTTTTTATTGTTGTTTTGAGTTATATAGGGTATGTAGACCATAAAACCACCGGGTACTTTTTTGGTACCCTTGGGCAATAGCCGCCATCTTGGAAAATGGCGGAAAACGTAATTTACAGTGTAAGCTTTTACTTAAAACTATGTTATGAAAATACCATGCTACCTACAGCAGTGCAAACACTTTTAAAATACTCACAGTGAAATTCTATGCAGGAAAATATCATATTTTAACTATATATTGTGTGTTTTAAAGCCAGTATTTCTTTTTAAAGTTAATCATTTAGATAAAAAATATGTTCTATCCCTATTTTTTTCAACTTTGTGCTAAAATCTCTGGAAAAAGGCCATGATACATTTTACAAAAGTTGTAGATCTTAAAATTGTGCATCCAATGCACCTATATGGATCTTTGTTGGATCAATGATAACTTCAGAATAATGTGTAAACAATTACTTTTATTTATTTTTTCTATGACAAAGAGGGGTATCTAATAAATGAAAATGATTTATATAATTCTTCCTAAGAATATTCTGTAGTTCTTTTCTACTGTTTTTGGTATCAAAATGCTCAATAAACCAATGGCTTTCATTTACGCTAATTATAATTTAAATCATAGGATGTAGCTAGTTATAGACCCCCCCAAAAAAGAGTAATTTTAATTATAAAAAAGTCTCATCAAAGCCCTACCTATATCTTTAGTGATTATGTTATGTTTTATGTATTTATAAGAAAACAGTCGGTAACGTACTGGCTTTCATGGAAAATATTAATTATTGGGTTTCAAAAAATTATAGGTATAGATCATCAATCAATAAATCAATAATTTTTCTTGTAATTTGTTGATTTGTAAATTGGGAATAGTCCGGCAACCAAACAGGGAATTTTCCTTGAACCCTCTTTTGTTCTATTACGTTTTTTTACTGATTATATTTTATTTTGGTATATAGATGCAGAAAATAGCGGGTACTTACAAAGTACCTTTGGGCAACTTCTAGAATTTGAGATAATTATTTTCAATGTTAATAAATAAATCGATCAATTTAAAACATGGTAATTAAGCTATAAACTATGCGTTTTTAGTTCGAATATCATGAAATTTAGTATGAAACCTCGTTATAGTGTTACTCATAAATTTACCAGATATTAGCCATATCAAAGCTGTTTCAAACTGGCGGTGGAAAACGTGGTTTTTATCTTAAGAATTGAATTTTTTGCCCAATAAAAAAAACTTGTTATACGACCTTGTTTTAGTGTTACCTATAAGCGAACAAAATATAAGTTTTGCCAATTTAAACATGAGCTTCTATAAGTTACTAGCAAGATACATTCTTTACATCATTATTATGGCATGTAATAATAACACTCGATTTTGAAGTTAACTGAATTCCCGTAGCACTGGTGGCTATGCTTGTTAGTATTTGCGTTACATTGAAAAAAATACAATAAGTTAACAAAATTAACAAAAGTGATTTCAACATAGTTGAGTTTTATTATTTTGTATTGTAACATTTACCGTGTCGCTTGCATTATTTTCATGTTTATTAATTGTGTACGGTAAAAAGGCCTTCAAGTGATTTTGGATTCTATATTTTTTTATTATTTTTGTTCCAATAGACTTCCTTAAGATATTGCTTTCTTTAGACTTCGGGATTACACTTTTTAATTGAGTTTTTATTTGCTTTTCTAGAGCGAACTCGACAAAGAGGCGTTTTTTAACTGCCGGGGATACTTTTTGTTTTTTTTGTCTTTTTCTCTTTGAAGACGTTTTTTTTGTTGATAATTTTCTTTCAAGTTCTTTGATTTTTTTCATTTTTTTTCCTTAAACTCCCTGTAGGCCTTTGCCTTGTCACGTCCCACTTTTTTTCTTCCGAGGATAGCCTGTCTGGTCAAATGTTCTTCGACTTCATCTACTTCTGATTTTGGGGGGTGGGGGTTGGCGACAGCTTGTTGCTCCATCTTTTTCTTTTCTCAGTACTTTCTTGAGTCCATTTTCCATTGTTTCCTCTTTCCTTTTTGTTCCTTGACACTTAAGTCTTTAATCAATCTCACTTAATTTTTTGCCTTTCGACTGTGGTATCTTTCTTTTGCTTTTCTTCTATACTCTTCTTTTTTCATCAGTCATTCTATCTCAGTACTTTTTTTGGCGTGCAGCAGTAAGTTTACTTTGCCTAGCATACTTTTCAGATTGGGTTTTAACGTTTCTTTTAGTGGTTTTCCCCATTGTTAATACTCCAAACCCTAAAAACACACATCTTAGTTTGAAGCCCTAGCGACAAGCTCGCTGACGTAACATCAGCTGACTATGCACACACCTTGTCTTTATCCTTACATCATGGTCTAAACCCCCCTCTTCTAAAAATCCTGTGAAAATATCACGTTGGTCATCTGAATAGCTATTTTTCTTATGGAAATTTTTCGATAAATTAGCTAATTTCTGTAATAATACATTATATGATGTATTTTAAACTAATTCAGACTTACTGGAAGCAAGTATTGTTAATGTACTTATTATTTAACCAAAACCCTCAGTTTCATTACGTTTTAATCAGTTTCGTCACGTGACGTTAATCAGTTTCGTCACGTTACGTAACCTGACTAATGGTAAATCAGTTTCATCACGTAACGAAACTGATCGTAGCGAAACTTGACGTTCTTTGCATTTAGCTTCCACAATGCTCTAACCTAAATTGAATTCGACAAACAAACCTTTGAGGTTATGTCAACTTTCATCGGTGTCTTCAACTATGGCCTTGTTAGATTCACAATAGTGATGATTATCTGAAATAATAAAGTAACTAAAGTGATTAAGGTACTCACCTAGTTTTACTTGATTTTATCTAATTCACAGTATTGTATTGCGAAAATTCATTTTAAAACTTGCACAGTATCAAACTTCTGCCGTTTCTCACACAAAGTAGGGGTTGATGGGAGTTTTTTGTTGTCGTCTGACTTTCTGGAGGCAATTTGTTGAACTGCTTGCAGACGAATTTGACATCAGGTGACTCATCGATTTCAGTTATTTTGAATTAAATACAAGTAGTTTATTAAAACTAGGTGTTGGTAAGGAACATAAGGGTAAATGAACACATTCATATGTATTACGTTTATTTTAAAAACATTTTTCTTCATTTGAACAACCTGAAAACTTAACATTACCTGGCTGAGGACAGTGACGAAACTAATAAAACATATCTAATATATATATATATATATATATATGCATATATATATATATGTTGTACTTAATATTTAAACAAAATAAATACACTATCACACATATCTGTTGATTTAACTTATTAAAAAAATAGTATGAGTGTAAATTTAACTTGTTATTACTTTTTTCAAGACAAAGACTTAAATTCTTTCACAATTTGACGATGACCAACTGACAAGTCATTCATTTGTTCCCTATTCTCCCCTATTGACTGTACTAATTCATTCCTAATCTTATGTACTTTCTTACCAACGTTCCCACACCTTACGTCTACAGTTTGCATACCCTGCTTAACTTTGTCTACTTTTCTATTTGATTTCGTCCAATAACCTGTTTCTCAAGCCATTCTACCTTACCAAACACAACTTCTTTCAATTTCCTACATTCTGTTCTTACTACAGTACCTCTATTTTTTGGTCAGTACTCTTTTCCAAAATATTTATTTTGTCGGACACACATATTATCATTTCATTTTTTGCTTCGTTTATCTAAGCATCCATGGCATCAAACTCAATCACTATCTATAACATTAAACTAAGCATTAATGCTGCTGTTCATGTTATTTATCAAAGCAAACATTTAGACCTATTGCCTTATTATCGGAATTTCCCTTCCCCATTATTACTAATCATGTCACTATCCATACTATCATTTAGGCCTACTTGGTTCTGATTTTCAACATCAATGTCGTTAGCATCTATTAAAATTTCATCACAATTTGATATCTCTCTATCTAGGTTCGCTTTACTAAGTGGTTCAGTCTCTGTATTGTTCAGCATTTGTGACAGAGGTATATCACTATCATCTAAGTCCATGTTTCCTGAATGAAATTGATTGTTTATTATTCCTGATACCTGTATAGCATATTGTGTTCTTTTTAGTTATTAAAAGTTTAACTTTAATAATTAGCCACTACGATGTACGCCATTCTGCTACGGTCTTTTGATTTATCTTTGAATAAAATTAAAATTTATTTCCAATTATTCGGGTTCTAATAAGTTAAGCTACCTCATTGTTTATTTCATACTCAGGATCTATTGCTGTACGGTAAACATGAAAAATAAAAAACATGAAGTTAAGAACAAAAATTGACATTTATTTAAACATAATGATTTATAAAATACACAATTCAAAATCGAACATATTGTTTTAAGTTTAGTGACCGGTTACAAAATTTTAATTAACTTAGAGTACCTATATGATTGTAAGTTATAGATATGTATGGCTATGTAAGTAAATTAAATTAAATCCTATCTGGCCTGATTATGTAATGATCTGAAGTTCCCTCGTTGACGTGTCGTTCCACGGTCACGCAGCAGGCCTGTATCCAGACGAAGGTCTCGACTCTGTAGACGTACCGGTGGCATCTCAACACGTTGTCGGTTCGTGATTAGCCCCTATGTCTGTTACTTATAATTGATTTTATCGGGCCCACACAAGCTGCCTCTTACCAATCTTCTTCAAAACACTACACCAACGGAATCGCTACGAATGGTCGTCCTTCAAACTGCACTTCGACTGTACCAATCACTACTATATGCGGAGCCGAAACAAAAACGTGTATTCATCTAGGCTGCTATACCTCGACTGCCTTGCCTATCCTAGTCCCTGCTCACCGCTCACCTCACACACCTAACCCGTGTGTTTCGAGCTCTCCCATTGGCTGCCGAACTCACCCTCGGCTCCTGAACTTCCCCGGAGATATACGAGACATGTTTGCGTCATCGCATTGACGCCATCCCCATAAGCAAGTCCCAACAGGAACTTTGTATGTACTCTTAAACAGCATTTTGTCACGTAGGCCAAGTAAATTAATCGATTTATTTCTATATTAAATATTATCAAATTACCAAATTACCCGTCACGCAGGTGGGAGGCAATCTTAAGGGGAAAACTATACTGATATGGCTAGATTAGGACGGAACTTCAAACAAGGGTACATCGTCACCAAAGTATATGTTACAGGTCTTGCATAATCTTTTTCAGGCTGTACAACGTAATATGAAAAACTAATAGCTTCGTGTTTTTTATACTTTTTAATGTATGACTTCTTAACATTACCACCTGCTGCTACCACCTGCATTCTGGTACCACCTGCTGCACTTGTGACGACATACGCTAATTATCTACAAAACGTCACCAATCAGATGTTTTTCCACATAAAATCACCAAACATCCGTTAAAACTTTAAATCTCGAAATCAGCGGATGTGAAGATAACCTTCTACCCCCACTACTAACACTGTATTTCAGTCTACCAGCACCTCCTGCTGTAGAATAGGAAACCTTTGCTCTTTTAGGAACAAACCTCCTACCCTTGGTAGGATCTGTGCCAGGCCCGCAGAGAGAAATCTCGGGCCCCTGGGCAATCGTTGCCGCGGGCCCACTCCACTCCCCCATCCACCAAACGCAACGGCGCCGGCGCGGCGGTTGATGGTCTTAAACTTATTAATAGCACTTATCACACAATCTCAGAGTTTAAATACATTTTTAAGGCCATAAAGGACTTTTCTTTTTTTTCGAAAGAGATCTGTTATTTAAAGATCTCTAGCTTTTTAAATAAGAAGCTAGTTAGAGATATCTATATTTTCATACTTAAATACTGTTTATTGCTGTTAACACGTTCACTGTGGGTTACCGGACGCCCGGTAGTTCAAGCCCAAGCCAATGCCAAGCTTAGTCGAAGAAACCCACTAAGAGTTACTAGGTTATAATTTGATGGTAAAAAAATAAATATCTGAATACAAAGGTTCAAGGCATGATTAAGGCACAATTTAAAAATTAAAACTAGTTACTAGTTTATTAATAGTTGGTCTCGAGTGAACAATTACATATATTCCCTTTAATGCATACATTAAGCAATTTTAGGTGAAAAAGGTTACACGTTCAATAATCTGTATATGGATAAACAATTATTACTCATTCTCTACATAAAGTACAGTAAGGAGAATTGCATAACTTTATGAGTTACCTACTAAATTGCCTACTAAAATGAGTTAGCAGTTTGCGTAACTTTCATTTTCCTAAAAGTTAATGATCTGAGGGAACTTCAGATCATTACATAATCAGGCCAGATAGGATTTAATTTAATTTCTCGCTTTCTTGTTTGCAAACTCTACAATAATTTCACTAAAGTCAATTTGCCGTGCTAGATCACTTTCCATAGCAAGTGTTGTAAGGCCACACAGTCTTTCTTGTCCCATTGTAGAACGATTAAAGTTTTTGATCCGTTTCAAACTACTGAAAACTCTTTCGGCCCCAGCAACTGTCACAGGTAATGTCAAAAAAATTCTTAACGCCACACAAACATTGGGGAAAAGACAATCAAGCTTCATTTCCTTTAATTTGTTTAGAAGGTCAAATGGTTTCAGTGCCGTGCTTCCTAAATTTGTTCGATGGATTGTTTTCAGATGGATTATTTCTTCTTTAATATCCTTTGATATATCTTCTGGAAAAGTAACTGAAAGTCGGTTGGAATCCTCAACTATTGTCTCTTCTGTAGATGAGAGGTATTGCCACAATATTTTAAAAATATCATTTAGCTCTCTTGCGGTTTTAAATCTATGGGTCAATCCAGCTATCACTGCGTCAATAATTGTATAAAAAACATTAATTCTAAAATCTCTTTCTTGCTTGGTTTCGTCCTCGTTTCCATCATCAGTTTTTTCTTCTTCACATTCTTCATCAAAGAAAATTTTCCTTTTTTTACGTCTTCGTTCATTCAGTGTCGTTTCTGTGTTTTTGTCTATAGCAGACATAGCTTGAGTAACAAGTTTAGTCTCCGTCAAAATTTTGTCAAATTTTTCTCTTAAATCCTTCAACTCTTGTAATAGGCTTTCAATGTTAGAAATCTCTACATCAAGGGTTGCATCTCTTTTCTGCAGTATTTTGTTAAAGTGATCGATTGGCAATAATATTTTGTACCAAACGGAACACATTAAAGTACAATTGAAAGATTGGAGGTATTTCTCAATTCCGTTAAGTTCTGATTTTGCGTCAGCGCTCAGATTTAGCTCTGTGCATCTGGAAACAGCTCGTTTGACTCCAGGAAGATTTTGGGCTAGTGGTTTCACTGCGTAAACCCTAGCTGACCACCGTGTTTCAGACAGGTTATGGAGAGAACAATTAATTTCTTCTTCCAGAATTTTCCACCTGGTAGGAGATTTCGAAAAAAAATTGTACAAACGCTGCAGTATTCCAAAAAATGTCACTGCTTCTGTGCAGCATTCAGCAGCATTGGCACCACACAAATTAAGGCTGTGAGCGGCACAGTTTGAAAACAGAGCATATGGATTCTTTTGAAGTATCAGTGCCTGCACTCCTTTGTAAATGCCAGCCATGTTTGCGCCATTGTCAAAACCTTGACCTCGACAATCGTTTAAGGGAATCCCATGGTTGGCTAGTTCCTTTAATATCGCATCTGCAATGTCTTGGCCTGTTTTTTCACACAAACTGACATAACTAAGAAATCTTTCTGAAATTTTGAAACCGTCTTCATTTTCAAAAATGTATCTTAACACAAATGTAATCTGCTCTTCGTGAGAAACATCAGGGGTTGCATCAACTAAAATTGAGTAGTATTTGGCTTTTTCCCTTTCAGCCAAAATAACATTTACTACTTTATTGGCACATGTTTCTATAAACTCATTTTGGATTTGCCATGATAGATAATGTGCTTGAATTCTTTTTCCATCTTTTTGACACTCCCTCACTTTTGTTACGTGTTCAAGCAGAACCGGGTCATACACGGAAAGTAGTTCAATGATCCCTAAAAAGTTTCCATTTTGCGGGTCACCGATTTTTGACGATGATCCTCTCAAGGGCAAACCTCGTTCAGCCAAAAACAAAATAACTGCTAAAATACGTTCTAACAGTTTATTCCAATATTTTGTTCTTTCTTTCAATTCTTTGTCTAATTGAGAACCAATGTCTGAACCTTCTTTTAGTCGCCTCTCTAGTTTTCTCCACTCTAAATAGCAAGTTTTATGGTGTTCACTCACTTCATGGTTAGGTAGCTTGTCATATAACTTTCTCCAAGTATATTCTTTTTTCCAACCTTCGTTGCTCATTAGTACTGAGCGATTTTTTTCAGAACTGTCATTGCTACTACGACCAAATAAACGGCATGGAAAACAGAAAAGTGATTCATTACTTTTATTCCATGTCAACCGATCCCTAGGCCGGGTTTCTCCATTCTTAGATTTGGAATATAGAACAACCTTCGGGAAGGGTCGTTTACCATCACTTGGTAAACATTCAGGAATTAAATTAGACCCTTTACGGACATAACTTTCAAGTTGATCTGAAGTTGGACATCCTGGCAGTTGTAGTAGGTCATATTGATCAGATAATGTGTCTGTGACTAAATTAGGCCTAATTAAAGTAGGCCTACTTTCGGGTGGAATATCCTCAATAGAAAACAGCTCACTCTCACAAGTCTCAAATTGAAGCAATGGTTCTTTAGTACTAGTTTCTGCTTTATCCTTACATAGAGTAATCTCTGCATTCTGTGACTTTAATAATGGGGTTTCAAGCTGAATAGGCTTAGGCCTACTTGAGGATGGCTGTTCGTTTTCAACTTGAAATGAAGAGATTTGATTGTCATCTTTATCATTCTTACAACAGATGTCTGTACTTCTTGATGCACTTTCCAATGATACGTCTTCATTACTAGAATCTTCTTTTTTAAACCAACTTCAAATAACGTCCTCAATCCCTTTTTACTAGCATCAAGTCGCTTTTCTCGTTCTTTTCTTTTAAGGGCCCCCGATTTATGTTTATAAGGGTCCATAGTTGTAGTTACAAAACTCTCAGAAACGCACAGTTTTTTAATTAATAAACAAGGCCTATACACAGAACGATCGTCATTTCACAACAAAACAAGCTTAGAAAAACCAACGCCGGCAACGCCACTTCTCACACGGTAAACAGCAGAACAGAACATTAACCTCACTCACTGCACAATCAAAACAACGAACTGACACTAAAACAGTGTTTCCACTTCGCTTCGACAGTTCCTCCCTCGCCGAAGCCCGAAATTTCCCTTTTTTCCCTCAGGCTGAAACTGAAATTGCCCGTGGCGGGTATACAATCCTACGAATCGTAGCGAGCGTCACCCGCATAGAATTTAAATAAACACCGTGTTTGTTTAAATTCTATGGTCACTGGTCACCCGTCGTGCGTCGCGGTCGGTAATAATATCACATTAGACATTAGTGCCAGTGCCCCACAGCTTACGCAATAAGCCTTAAACTTAAAACTTTTGTAACAATTATCATCAATAAATCTTCATCATAAATCATCAATAAGACGTAAAAAATGTTTTATTTTAAATACAACATGGATTGTGAAATTATTGAAAAAGTACGTTCAGCAATATTCTCTATTATATTATTACGTTATAACTACTTATACTACATACTACATTTTAGACCAGGCCCGGCCCGGGCCCGGGCCCCTTGTAGGCCCGGGCCCCTGGGCAATGCCCCCGCTGCCCCCCCCCCCTCTCGGCGGGCCTGATCTGTGCCTAGGCCAGTTTCGTTCAAGTTGAAAATCCTTTCTGGGTGCTTTTTTAAACCGTTATCCTTAAGAGCGTTCTCATACAATAAAAAAAATCATCCACTACGAAATTAGATAGTCCTTCAGCCCTTGCTTTAGTCAATATTTCAGGTTTTCTCTTGATAGTTCTGCTACCCACCTTTTTTCAAAACCTACCATGAAGTCGTAGCATGGCTTGTGTTCTCTGAATGTCGTCTTTCTATCCACTGATTTTATATAGCTACACACAATGTATTGCAAGTCTTTTCTTTCAAGTGGATATCCACATTTTACTGAAAACACTAGAGCTTCTACAATAGATTTTTCCTCTTCTTTTGACAGCACTGTTGTCTTCCCAAAACCAGACACATTTGGGAGAATTTCACACCATCATCTCAGGGTTTTGTACGGAATATTATACTTTTTAGCTACAGCATAAACTGAGCTTCCTGTTACAATTTCTTGATTTGCCTCCTTGATAGCATTTTCGTCATACATGAGGGGTTTCTGTCAGAAATATGTGTGTGGCATGACCTGAAATCAAAAATCGATCTTTCAATTTTTAAAGCATTATACACCCATTTTACCCCATATCAATAAAAAAATTTCAAGCATTACCCACGGTTAGTCTGTCAGGGGCAAATTATTGATATAAAAAATACTACAAATGTTCTTGGATTGAAGATTGATGAAACCCTGACTTGGGATCAACACGTAGAAGGAGTACTTTCCAAAATTAATTCAGGGATACATGCTCGTTGAAAAATGTCAGGCCCTTGTAATACTGAAACTGTAAGAGTATGACAAAAAAAGTTAACAGAAAGATTTTTAAATTGAAAAAAAGATGTATCTTTTAATAATCAAACACACTCTTACAATACAAGAAGTGGGAATAAAATCCAGACTGATCAGCATAGATTTTAGTCCGGCAGCCAAATGAGGATTTTGTCCCTAACCTGGTTTTGTTCTATTAAGTTTTTTTTATTGTTGTTTTGAGTTATATAGGGTATGTAGACCATAAAACCACCGGGTACTTTTTTGGTACCCTTGGGCAATAGCCGCCATCTTGGAAAATGGCGGAAAACGTAATTTACAGTGTAAGCTTTTACTTAAAACTATGTTATGAAAATACCATGCTACCTACAGCAGTGCAAACACTTTTAAAATACTCACAGTGAAATTCTATGCAGGAAAATATCATATTTTAACTATATATTGTGTGTTTTAAAGCCAGTATTTCTTTTTAAAGTTAATCATTTAGATAAAAAATATGTTCTATCCCTATTTTTTTCAACTTTGTGCTAAAATCTCTGGAAAAAGGCCATGATACATTTTACAAAAGTTGTAGATCTTAAAATTGTGCATCCAATGCACCTATATGGATCTTTGTTGGATCAATGATAACTTCAGAATAATGTGTAAACAATTACTTTTATTTATTTTTTCTATGACAAAGAGGGGTATCTAATAAATGAAAATGATTTATATAATTCTTCCTAAGAATATTCTGTAGTTCTTTTCTACTGTTTTTGGTATCAAAATGCTCAATAAACCAATGGCTTTCATTTACGCTAATTATAATTTAAATCATAGGATGTAGCTAGTTATAGACCCCCCCAAAAAAGAGTAATTTTAATTATAAAAAAGTCTCATCAAAGCCCTACCTATATCTTTAGTGATTATGTTATGTTTTATGTATTTATAAGAAAACAGTCGGTAACGTACTGGCTTTCATGGAAAATATTAATTATTGGGTTTCAAAAAATTATAGGTATAGATCATCAATCAATAAATCAATAATTTTTCTTGTAATTTGTTGATTTGTAAATTGGGAATAGTCCGGCAACCAAACAGGGAATTTTCCTTGAACCCTCTTTTGTTCTATTACGTTTTTTTACTGATTATATTTTATTTTGGTATATAGATGCAGAAAATAGCGGGTACTTACAAAGTACCTTTGGGCAACTTCTAGAATTTGAGATAATTATTTTCAATGTTAATAAATAAATCGATCAATTTAAAACATGGTAATTAAGCTATAAACTATGCGTTTTTAGTTCGAATATCATGAAATTTAGTATGAAACCTCGTTATAGTGTTACTCATAAATTTACCAGATATTAGCCATATCAAAGCTGTTTCAAACTGGCGGTGGAAAACGTGGTTTTTATCTTAAGAATTGAATTTTTTGCCCAATAAAAAAAACTTGTTATACGACCTTGTTTTAGTGTTACCTATAAGCGAACAAAATATAAGTTTTGCCAATTTAAACATGAGCTTCTATAAGTTACTAGCAAGACACATTCTTTACATCATTATTATGGCATGTAATAATAACACTCGATTTTGAAGTTAACTGAATTCCCGTAGCACTGGTGGCTATGCTTGTTAGTATTTGCGTTACATTGAAAAAAATACAATAAGTTAACAAAATTAACAAAAGTGATTTCAACATAGTTGAGTTTTATTATTTTGTATTGTAACATTTACCGTGTCGCTTGCATTATTTTCATGTTTATTAATTGTGTACGGTAAAAAGGCCTTCAAGTGATTTTGGATTCTATATTTTTTTATTATTTTTGTTCCAATCGACTTCCTTAAGATATTGCTTTCTTTAGACTTCGGGATTACACTTTTTAATTGAGTTTTTATTTGCTTTTCTAGAGCGAACTCGACAAAGAGGCGTTTTTTAACTGCCGGGGATACTTTTTGTTTTTTTTTTGTCTTTTTCTCTTTGAAGACGTTTTTTTTTGTTGATAATTTTCTTTCAAGTTCTTTGATTTTTTTCATTTTTTTTCCTTAAACTCCCTGTAGGCCTTTGCCTTGTCACGTCCCACTTTTTTTCTTCCAAGGATAGCCTGTCTGGTCAAATGTTCTTCGACTTCATCTACTTCTGATTTTGGGGGGTGGGGGTTGGCGACAGCTTGTTGCTCCATCTTTTTCTTTTCTCAGTACTTTCTTGAGTCCATTTTCCATTGTTTCCTCTTTCCTTTTTGTTCCTTGACACTTAAGTCTTTAATCAATCTCACTTAATTTTTTGCCTTTCGACTGTGGTATCTTTCTTTTGCTTTTCTTCTATACTCTTCTTTTTTCATCAGTCATTCTATCTCAGTACTTTTTTTGGCGTGCAGCAGTAAGTTTACTTTGCCTAGCATACTTTTCAGATTGGGTTTTAACGTTTCTTTTAGTGGTTTTCCCCATTGTTAATACTCCAAACCCTAAAAACACACATCTTAGTTTGAAGCCCTAGCGACAAGCTCGCTGACGTAACATCAGCTGACTATGCACACACCTTGTCTTTATCCTTACATCATGGTCTAAACCCCCCTCTTCTAAAAATCCTGTGAAAATATCACGTTGGTCATCTGAATAGCTATTTTTCTTATGGAAATTTTTCGATAAATTAGCTAATTTCTGTAATAATACATTATATGATGTATTTTAAACTAATTCAGACTTACTGGAAGCAAGTATTGTTAATGTACTTATTATTTAACCAAAACCCTCAGTTTCATTACGTTTTAATCAGTTTCGTCACGTGACGTTAATCAGTTTCGTCACGTTACGTAACCTGACTAATGGTAAATCAGTTTCATCACGTAACGAAACTGATCGTAGCGAAACTTGACGTTCTTTGCATTTAGCTTCCACAATGCTCTAACCTAAATTGAATTCGACAAACAAACCTTTGAGGTTATGTCAACTTTCATCGGTGTCTTCAACTATGGCCTTGTTAGATTCACAATAGTGATGATTATCTGAAATAATAAAGTAACTAAAGTGATTAAGGTACTCACCTAGTTTTACTTGATTTTATCTAATTCACAGTATTGTATTGCGAAAATTCATTTTAAAACTTGCACAGTATCAAACTTCTGCCGTTTCTCACACAAAGTAGGGGTTGATGGGAGTTTTTTGTTGTCGTCTGACTTTCTGGAGGCAATTTGTTGAACTGCTTGCAGACGAATTTGACATCAGGTGACTCATCGATTTCAGTTATTTTGAATTAAATACAAGTAGTTTATTAAAACTAGGTGTTGGTAAGGAACATAAGGGTAAATGAACACATTCATATGTATTACGTTTATTTTAAAAACATTTTTCTTCATTTGAACAACCTGAAAACTTAACATTACCTGGCTGAGGACAGTGACGAAACTAATAAAACATATCTAATATATATATATATATATATATGCATATATATATATATGTTGTACTTAATATTTAAACAAAATAAATACACTATCACACATATCTGTTGATTTAACTTATTAAAAAAATAGTATGAGTGTAAATTTAACTTGTTATTACTTTTTTCAAGACAAAGACTTAAATTCTTTCACAATTTGACGATGACCAACTGACAAGTCATTCATTTGTTCCCTATTCTCCCCTATTGACTGTACTAATTCATTCCTAATCTTATGTACTTTCTTACCAACGTTCCCACACCTTACGTCTACAGTTTGCATACCCTGCTTAACTTTGTCTACTTTTCTATTTGATTTCGTCCAATAACCTGTTTCTCAAGCCATTCTACCTTACCAAACACAACTTCTTTCAATTTCCTACATTCTGTTCTTACTACAGTACCTCTATTTTTTGGTCAGTACTCTTTTCCAAAATATTTATTTTGTCGGACACACATATTATCATTTCATTTTTTGCTTCGTTTATCTAAGCATCCATGGCATCAAACTCAATCACTATCTATAACATTAAACTAAGCATTAATGCTGCTGTTCATGTTATTTATCAAAGCAAACATTTAGACCTATTGCCTTATTATCGGAATTTCCCTTCCCCATTATTACTAATCATGTCACTATCCATACTATCATTTAGGCCTACTTGGTTCTGATTTTCAACATCAATGTCGTTAGCATCTATTAAAATTTCATCACAATTTGATATCTCTCTATCTAGGTTCGCTTTACTAAGTGGTTCAGTCTCTGTATTGTTCAGCATTTGTGACAGAGGTATATCACTATCATCTAAGTCCATGTTTCCTGAATGAAATTGATTGTTTATTATTCCTGATACCTGTATAGCATATTGTGTTCTTTTTAGTTATTAAAAGTTTAACTTTAATAATTAGCCACTACGATGTACGCCATTCTGCTACGGTCTTTTGATTTATCTTTGAATAAAATTAAAATTTATTTCCAATTATTCGGGT
The DNA here is from genome assembly GCF_028750875.1 of Macrosteles quadrilineatus. Classification (NCBI taxonomy): domain Eukaryota; kingdom Metazoa; phylum Arthropoda; class Insecta; order Hemiptera; family Cicadellidae; genus Macrosteles; species Macrosteles quadrilineatus. The sequence goes on from NW_026542595.1 coordinate 87,931,370, forward strand.
TCTAATAAGTTAAGCTACCTCATTGTTTATTTCATACTCAGGATCTATTGCTGTACGGTAAACATGAAAAATAAAAAACATGAAGTTAAGAACAAAAATTGACATTTATTTAAACATAATGATTTATAAAATACACAATTCAAAATCGAACATATTGTTTTAAGTTTAGTGACCGGTTACAAAATTTTAATTAACTTAGAGTACCTATATGATTGTAAGTTATAGATATGTATGGCTATGTAAGTAAATTAAATTAAATCCTATCTGGCCTGATTATGTAATGATCTGAAGTTCCCTCGTTGACGTGTCGTTCCACGGTCACGCAGCAGGCCTGTATCCAGACGAAGGTCTCGACTCTGTAGACGTACCGGTGGCATCTCAACACGTTGTCGGTTCGTGATTAGCCCCTATGTCTGTTACTTATAATTGGTTTTATCGGGCCCACACAAGCTGCCTCTTACCAATCTTCTTCAAAACACTACACCAACGGAATCGCTACGAATGGTCGTCCTTCAAACTGCACTTCGACTGTACCAATCACTACTATATGCGGAGCCGAAACAAAAACGTGTATTCATCTAGGCTGCTATACCTCGACTGCCTTGCCTATCCTAGTCCCTGCTCACCGCTCACCTCACACACCTAACCCGTGTGTTTCGAGCTCTCCCATTGGCTGCCGAACTCACCCTCGGCTCCTGAACTTCCCCGGAGATATACGAGACATGTTTGCGTCATCGCATTGACGCCATCCCCATAAGCAAGTCCCAACAGGAACTTTGTATGTACTCTTAAACAGCATTTTGTCACGTAGGCCAAGTAAATTAATCGATTTATTTCTATATTAAATATTATCAAATTACCAAATTACCCGTCACGCAGGTGGGAGGCAATCTTAAGGGGAAAACTATACTGATATGGCTAGATTAGGACGGAACTTCAAACAAGGGTACATCGTCACCAAAGTATATGTTACAGGTCTTGCATAATCTTTTTCAGGCTGTACAACGTAATATGAAAAACTAATAGCTTCGTGTTTTTTATACTTTTTAATGTATGACTTCTTAACATTACCACCTGCTGCTACCACCTGCATTCTGGTACCACCTGCTGCACTTGTGACGACATACGCTAATTATCTACAAAACGTCACCAATCAGATGTTTTTCCACATAAAATCACCAAACATCCGTTAAAACTTTAAATCTCGAAATCAGCGGATGTGAAGATAACCTTCTACCCCCACTACTAACACTGTATTTCAGTCTACCAGCACCTCCTGCTGTAGAATAGGAAACCTTTGCTCTTTTAGGAACAAACCTCCTACCCTTGGTAGGATCTGTGCCAGGCCCGCAGAGAGAAATCTCGGGCCCCTGGGCAATCGTTGCCGCGGGCCCACTCCACTCCCCCATCCACCAAACGCAACGGCGCCGGCGCGGCGGTTGATGGTCTTAAACTTATTAATAGCACTTATCACACAATCTCAGAGTTTAAATACATTTTTAAGGCCATAAAGGACTTTTCTTTTTTTTCGAAAGAGATCTGTTATTTAAAGATCTCTAGCTTTTTAAATAAGAAGCTAGTTAGAGATATCTATATTTTCATACTTAAATACTGTTTATTGCTGTTAACACGTTCACTGTGGGTTACCGGACGCCCGGTAGTTCAAGCCCAAGCCAATGCCAAGCTTAGTCGAAGAAACCCACTAAGAGTTACTAGGTTATAATTTGATGGTAAAAAAATAAATATCTGAATACAAAGGTTCAAGGCATGATTAAGGCACAATTTAAAAATTAAAACTAGTTACTAGTTTATTAATAGTTGGTCTCGAGTGAACAATTACATATATTCCCTTTAATGCATACATTAAGCAATTTTAGGTGAAAAAGGTTACACGTTCAATAATCTGTATATGGATAAACAATTATTACTCATTCTCTACATAAAGTACAGTAAGGAGAATTGCATAACTTTATGAGTTACCTACTAAATTGCCTACTAAAATGAGTTAGCAGTTTGCGTAACTTTCATTTTCCTAAAAGTTAATGATCTGAGGGAACTTCAGATCATTACATAATCAGGCCAGATAGGATTTAATTTAATTTCTCGCTTTCTTGTTTGCAAACTCTACAATAATTTCACTAAAGTCAATTTGCCGTGCTAGATCACTTTCCATAGCAAGTGTTGTAAGGCCACACAGTCTTTCTTGTCCCATTGTAGAACGATTAAAGTTTTTGATCCGTTTCAAACTACTGAAAACTCTTTCGGCCCCAGCAACTGTCACAGGTAATGTCAAAAAAATTCTTAACGCCACACAAACATTGGGGAAAAGACAATCAAGCTTCATTTCCTTTAATTTGTTTAGAAGGTCAAATGGTTTCAGTGCCGTGCTTCCTAAATTTGTTCGATGGATTGTTTTCAGATGGATTATTTCTTCTTTAATATCCTTTGATATATCTTCTGGAAAAGTAACTGAAAGTCGGTTGGAATCCTCAACTATTGTCTCTTCTGTAGATGAGAGGTATTGCCACAATATTTTAAAAATATCATTTAGCTCTCTTGCGGTTTTAAATCTATGGGTCAATCCAGCTATCACTGCGTCAATAATTGTATAAAAAACATTAATTCTAAAATCTCTTTCTTGCTTGGTTTCGTCCTCGTTTCCATCATCAGTTTTTTCTTCTTCACATTCTTCATCAAAGAAAATTTTCCTTTTTTTACGTCTTCGTTCATTCAGTGTCGTTTCTGTGTTTTTGTCTATAGCAGACATAGCTTGAGTAACAAGTTTAGTCTCCGTCAAAATTTTGTCAAATTTTTCTCTTAAATCCTTCAACTCTTGTAATAGGCTTTCAATGTTAGAAATCTCTACATCAAGGGTTGCATCTCTTTTCTGCAGTATTTTGTTAAAGTGATCGATTGGCAATAATATTTTGTACCAAACGGAACACATTAAAGTACAATTGAAAGATTGGAGGTATTTCTCAATTCCGTTAAGTTCTGATTTTGCGTCAGCGCTCAGATTTAGCTCTGTGCATCTGGAAACAGCTCGTTTGACTCCAGGAAGATTTTGGGCTAGTGGTTTCACTGCGTAAACCCTAGCTGACCACCGTGTTTCAGACAGGTTATGGAGAGAACAATTAATTTCTTCTTCCAGAATTTTCCACCTGGTAGGAGATTTCGAAAAAAAATTGTACAAACGCTGCAGTATTCCAAAAAATGTCACTGCTTCTGTGCAGCATTCAGCAGCATTGGCACCACACAAATTAAGGCTGTGAGCGGCACAGTTTGAAAACAGAGCATATGGATTCTTTTGAAGTATCAGTGCCTGCACTCCTTTGTAAATGCCAGCCATGTTTGCGCCATTGTCAAAACCTTGACCTCGACAATCGTTTAAGGGAATCCCATGGTTGGCTAGTTCCTTTAATATCGCATCTGCAATGTCTTGGCCTGTTTTTTCACACAAACTGACATAACTAAGAAATCTTTCTGAAATTTTGAAACCGTCTTCATTTTCAAAAATGTATCTTAACACAAATGTAATCTGCTCTTCGTGAGAAACATCAGGGGTTGCATCAACTAAAATTGAGTAGTATTTGGCTTTTTCCCTTTCAGCCAAAATAACATTTACTACTTTATTGGCACATGTTTCTATAAACTCATTTTGGATTTGCCATGATAGATAATGTGCTTGAATTCTTTTTCCATCTTTTTGACACTCCCTCACTTTTGTTACGTGTTCAAGCAGAACCGGGTCATACACGGAAAGTAGTTCAATGATCCCTAAAAAGTTTCCATTTTGCGGGTCACCGATTTTTGACGATGATCCTCTCAAGGGCAAACCTCGTTCAGCCAAAAACAAAATAACTGCTAAAATACGTTCTAACAGTTTATTCCAATATTTTGTTCTTTCTTTCAATTCTTTGTCTAATTGAGAACCAATGTCTGAACCTTCTTTTAGTCGCCTCTCTAGTTTTCTCCACTCTAAATAGCAAGTTTTATGGTGTTCACTCACTTCATGGTTAGGTAGCTTGTCATATAACTTTCTCCAAGTATATTCTTTTTTCCAACCTTCGTTGCTCATTAGTACTGAGCGATTTTTTTCAGAACTGTCATTGCTACTACGACCAAATAAACGGCATGGAAAACAGAAAAGTGATTCATTACTTTTATTCCATGTCAACCGATCCCTAGGCCGGGTTTCTCCATTCTTAGATTTGGAATATAGAACAACCTTCGGGAAGGGTCGTTTACCATCACTTGGTAAACATTCAGGAATTAAATTAGACCCTTTACGGACATAACTTTCAAGTTGATCTGAAGTTGGACATCCTGGCAGTTGTAGTAGGTCATATTGATCAGATAATGTGTCTGTGACTAAATTAGGCCTAATTAAAGTAGGCCTACTTTCGGGTGGAATATCCTCAATCGAAAACAGCTCACTCTCACAAGTCTCAAATTGAAGCAATGGTTCTTTAGTACTAGTTTCTGCTTTATCCTTACATAGAGTAATCTCTGCATTCTGTGACTTTAATAATGGGGTTTCAAGCTGAATAGGCTTAGGCCTACTTGAGGATGGCTGTTCGTTTTCAACTTGAAATGAAGAGATTTGATTGTCATCTTTATCATTCTTACAACAGATGTCTGTACTTCTTGATGCACTTTCCAATGATACGTCTTCATTACTAGAATCTTCTTTTTTAAACCAACTTCAAAGAACGTCCTCAATCCCTTTTTACTAGCATCAAGTCGCTTTTCTCGTTCTTTTCTTTTAAGGGCCCCCGATTTATGTTTATAAGGGTCCATAGTTGTAGTTACAAAACTCTCAGAAACGCACAGTTTTTTAATTAATAAACAAGGCCTATACACAGAACGATCGTCATTTCACAACAAAACAAGCTTAGAAAAACCAACGCCGGCAACGCCACTTCTCACACGGTAAACAGCAGAACAGAACATTAACCTCACTCACTGCACAATCAAAACAACGAACTGACACTAAAACAGTGTTTCCACTTCGCTTCGACAGTTCCTCCCTCGCCGAAGCCCGAAATTTCCCTTTTTTCCCTCAGGCTGAAACTGAAATTGCCCGTGGCGGGTATACAATCCTACGAATCGTAGCGAGCGTCACCCGCATAGAATTTAAATAAACACCGTGTTTGTTTAAATTCTATGGTCACTGGTCACCCGTCGTGCGTCGCGGTCGGTAATAATATCACATTAGACATTAGTGCCAGTGCCCCACAGCTTACGCAATAAGCCTTAAACTTAAAACTTTTGTAACAATTATCATCAATAAATCTTCATCATAAATCATCAATAAGACGTAAAAAATGTTTTATTTTAAATACAACATGGATTGTGAAATTATTGAAAAAGTACGTTCAGCAATATTCTCTATTATATTATTACGTTATAACTACTTATACTACATACTACATTTTAGACCAGGCCCGGCCCGGGCCCGGGCCCCTTGTAGGCCCGGGCCCCTGGGCAATGCCCCCGCTGCCCCCCCCCCTCTCGGCGGGCCTGATCTGTGCCTAGGCCAGTTTCGTTCAAGTTGAAAATCCTTTCTGGGTGCTTTTTTAAACCGTTATCCTTAAGAGCGTTCTCATACAATAAAAAAAATCATCCACTACGAAATTAGATAGTCCTTCAGCCCTTGCTTTAGTCAATATTTCAGGTTTTCTCTTGATAGTTCTGCTACCCACCTTTTTTCAAAACCTACCATGAAGTCGTAGCATGGCTTGCATGGCTTGTGTTCTCTGAATGTCGTCTTTCTATCCACTGATTTTATATAGCTACACACAATGTATTGCAAGTCTTTTCTTTCAAGTGGATATCCACATTTTACTGAAAACACTAGAGCTTCTACAATAGATTTTTCCTCTTCTTTTGACAGCACTGTTGTCTTCCCAAAACCAGACACATTTGGGAGAATTTCACACCATCATCTCAGGGTTTTGTACGGAATATTATACTTTTTAGCTACAGCATAAACTGAGCTTCCTGTTACAATTTCTTGATTTGCCTCCTTGATAGCATTTTCGTCATACATGAGGGGTTTCTGTCAGAAATATGTGTGTGGCATGACCTGAAATCAAAAATCGATCTTTCGATTTTTAAAGCATTATACACCCATTTTACCCCATATCAATAAAAAAATTTCAAGCATTACCCACGGTTAGTCTGTCAGGGGCAAATTATTGATATAAAAAATACTACAAATGTTCTTGGATTGAAGATTGATGAAACCCTGACTTGGGATCAACACGTAGAAGGAGTACTTTCCAAAATTAATTCAGGGATACATGCTCGTTGAAAAATGTCAGGCCCTTGTAATACTGAAACTGTAAGAGTATGACAAAAAAAGTTAACAGAAAGATTTTTAAATTGAAAAAAAGATGTATCTTTTAATAATCAAACACACTCTTACAATACAAGAAGTGGGAATAAAATCCAGACTGATCAGCATAGATTTTAGTCCGGCAGCCAAATGAGGATTTTGTCCCTAACCTGGTTTTGTTCTATTAAGTTTTTTTTATTGTTGTTTTGAGTTATATAGGGTATGTAGACCATAAAACCACCGGGTACTTTTTTGGTACCCTTGGGCAATAGCCGCCATCTTGGAAAATGGCGGAAAACGTAATTTACAGTGTAAGCTTTTACTTAAAACTATGTTATGAAAATACCATGCTACCTACAGCAGTGCAAACACTTTTAAAATACTCACAGTGAAATTCTATGCAGGAAAATATCATATTTTAACTATATATTGTGTGTTTTAAAGCCAGTATTTCTTTTTAAAGTTAATCATTTAGATAAAAAATATGTTCTATCCCTATTTTTTTCAACTTTGTGCTAAAATCTCTGGAAAAAGGCCATGATACATTTTACAAAAGTTGTAGATCTTAAAATTGTGCATCCAATGCACCTATATGGATCTTTGTTGGATCAATGATAACTTCAGAATAATGTGTAAACAATTACTTTTATTTATTTTTTCTATGACAAAGAGGGGTATCTAATAAATGAAAATGATTTATATAATTCTTCCTAAGAATATTCTGTAGTTCTTTTCTACTGTTTTTGGTATCAAAATGCTCAATAAACCAATGGCTTTCATTTACGCTAATTATAATTTAAATCATAGGATGTAGCTAGTTATAGACCCCCCCAAAAAAGAGTAATTTTAATTATAAAAAAGTCTCATCAAAGCCCTACCTATATCTTTAGTGATTATGTTATGTTTTATGTATTTATAAGAAAACAGTCGGTAACGTACTGGCTTTCATGGAAAATATTAATTATTGGGTTTCAAAAAATTATAGGTATAGATCATCAATCAATAAATCAATAATTTTTCTTGTAATTTGTTGATTTGTAAATTGGGAATAGTCCGGCAACCAAACAGGGAATTTTCCTTGAACCCTCTTTTGTTCTATTACGTTTTTTTACTGATTATATTTTATTTTGGTATATAGATGCAGAAAATAGCGGGTACTTACAAAGTACCTTTGGGCAACTTCTAGAATTTGAGATAATTATTGTCAATGTTAATAAATAAATCGATCAATTTAAAACATGGTAATTAAGCTATAAACTATGCGTTTTTAGTTCGAATATCATGAAATTTAGTATGAAACCTCGTTATAGTGTTACTCATAAATTTACCAGATATTAGCCATATCAAAGCTGTTTCAAACTGGCGGTGGAAAACGTGGTTTTTATCTTAAGAATTGAATTTTTTGCCCAATAAAAAAAACTTGTTATACGACCTTGTTTTAGTGTTACCTATAAGCGAACAAAATATAAGTTTTGCCAATTTAAACATGAGCTTCTATAAGTTACTAGCAAGACACATTCTTTACATCATTATTATGGCATGTAATAATAACACTCGATTTTGAAGTTAACTGAATTCCCGTAGCACTGGTGGCTATGCTTGTTAGTATTTGCGTTACATTGAAAAAAATACAATAAGTTAACAAAATTAACAAAAGTGATTTCAACATAGTTGAGTTTTATTATTTTGTATTGTAACATTTACCGTGTCGCTTGCATTATTTTCATGTTTATTAATTGTGTACGGTAAAAAGGCCTTCAAGTGATTTTGGATTCTATATTTTTTTATTATTTTTGTTCCAATAGACTTCCTTAAGATATTGCTTTCTTTAGACTTCGGGATTACACTTTTTAATTGAGTTTTTATTTGCTTTTCTAGAGCGAACTCGACAAAGAGGCGTTTTTTAACTGCCGGGGATACTTTTTGTTTTTTTTGTCTTTTTCTCTTTGAAGACGTTTTTTTTGTTGATAATTTTCTTTCAAGTTCTTTGATTTTTTCATTTTTTTTTCCTTAAACTCCCTGTAGGCCTTTGCCTTGTCACGTCCCACTTTTTTTCTTCCGAGGATAGCCTGTCTGGTCAAATGTTCTTCGACTTCATCTACTTCTGATTTTGGGGGGTGGGGGTTGGCGACAGCTTGTTGCTCCATCTTTTTCTTTTCTCAGTACTTTCTTGAGTCCATTTTCCATTGTTTCCTCTTTCCTTTTTGTTCCTTGACACTTAAGTCTTTAATCAATCTCACTTAATTTTTTGCCTTTCGACTGTGGTATCTTTCTTTTGCTTTTCTTCTATACTCTTCTTTTTTCATCAGTCATTCTATCTCAGTACTTTTTTTGGCGTGCAGCAGTAAGTTTACTTTGCCTAGCATACTTTTCAGATTGGGTTTTAACGTTTCTTTTAGTGGTTTTCCCCATTGTTAATACTCCAAACCCTAAAAACACACATCTTAGTTTGAAGCCCTAGCGACAAGCTCGCTGACGTAACATCAGCTGACTATGCACACACCTTGTCTTTATCCTTACATCATGGTCTAAACCCCCCTCTTCTAAAAATCCTGTGAAAATATCACGTTGGTCATCTGAATAGCTATTTTTCTTATGGAAATGTTTCGATAAATTAGCTAATTTCTGTAATAATACATTATATGATGTATTTTAAACTAATTCAGACTTACTGGAAGCAAGTATTGTTAATGTACTTATTATTTAACCAAAACCCTCAGTTTCATTACGTTTTAATCAGTTTCGTCACGTGACGTTAATCAGTTTCGTCACGTTACGTAACCTGACTAATGGTAAATCAGTTTCATCACGTAACGAAACTGATCGTAGCGAAACTTGACGTTCTTTGCATTTAGCTTCCACAATGCTCTAACCTAAATTGAATTCGACAAACAAACCTTTGAGGTTATGTCAACTTTCATCGGTGTCTTCAACTATGGCCTTGTTAGATTCACAATTGTGATGATTATCTGAAATAATAAAGTAACTAAAGTGATTAAGGTACTCACCTAGTTTTACTTGATTTTATCTAATTCACAGTATTGTATTGCGAAAATTCATTTTAAAACTTGCACAGTATCAAACTTCTGCCGTTTCTCACACAAAGTAGGGGTTGATGGGAGTTTTTTGTTGTCGTCTGACTTTCTGGAGGCAATTTGTTGAACTGCTTGCAGACGAATTTGACATCAGGTGACTCATCGATTTCAGTTATTTTGAATTAAATACAAGTAGTTTATTAAAACTAGGTGTTGGTAAGGAACATAAGGGTAAATGAACACATTCATATGTATTACGTTTATTTTAAAAACATTTTTCTTCATTTGAACAACCTGAAAACTTAACATTACCTGGCTGAGGACAGTGACGAAACTAATAAAACATATCTAATATATATATATATATATATATATATATATATATATATATATATATATATGTTGTACTTAATATTTAAACAAAATAAATACACTATCACACATATCTGTTGATTTAACTTATTAAAAAAATAGTATGAGTGTAAATTTAACTTGTTATTACTTTTTTCAAGACAAAGACTTAAATTCTTTCACAATTTGACGATGACCAACTGACAAGTCATTCATTTGTTCCCTATTCTCCCCTATTGACTGTACTAATTCATTCCTAATCTTATGTACTTTCTTACCAACGTTCCCACACCTTACGTCTACAGTTTGCATACCCTGCTTCCTGTTCCCCCCCCCCTCCCTGTTACCTGTTTCTCAAGCCATTCTACCTTACCAAACACAACTTCTTTCAATTTCCTACATTCTGTTCTTACTACAGTACCTCTATTTTTTGGTCAGTACTCTTTTCCAAAATATTTATTTTGTCGGACACACATATTATCATTTCATTTTTTGCTTCGTTTATCTAAGCATCCATGGCATCAAACTCAATCACTATCTATAACATTAAACTAAGCATTAATGCTGCTGTTCATGTTATTTATCAAAGCAAACATTTAGACCTATTGCCTTATTATCGGAATTTCCCTTCCCCATTATTACTAATCATGTCACTATCCATACTATCATTTAGGCCTACTTGGTTCTGATTTTCAACATCAATGTCGTTAGCATCTATTAAAATTTCATCACAATTTGATATCTCTCTATCTAGGTTCGCTTTACTAAGTGGTTCAGTCTCTGTATTGTTCAGCATTTGTGACAGAGGTATATCACTATCATCTAAGTCCATGTTTCCTGAATGAAATTGATTGTTTATTTTTCCTGATACCTGTATAGCATATTGTGTTCTTTTTAGTTATTAAAAGTTTAACTTTAATAATTAGCCACTACGATGTACGCCATTCTGCTACGGTCTTTTGATTTATCTTTGAATAAAATTAAAATTTATTTCCAATTATTCGGGTTCTAATAAGTTAAGCTACCTCATTGTTTATTTCATACTCAGGATCTATTGCTGTACGGTAAACATGAAAAATAAAAAACATGAAGTTAAGAACAAAAATTGACATTTATTTAAACATAATGATTTATAAAATACACAATTCAAAATCGAACATATTGTTTTAAGTTTAGTGACCGGTTACAAAATTTTAATTAACTTAGAGTACCTATATGATTGTAAGTTATAGATATGTATGGCTATGTAAGTAAATTAAATTAAATCCTATCTGGCCTGATTATGTAATGATCTGAAGTTCCCTCGTTGACGTGTCGTTCCACGGTCACGCAGCAGGCCTGTATCCAGACGAAGGTCTCGACTCTGTAGACGTACCGGTGGCATCTCAACACGTTGTCGGTTCGTGATTAGGCCCTATGTCTGTTACTTATAATTGATTTTATCGGGCCCACACAAGCTGCCTCTTACCAATCTTCTTCAAAACACTACACCAACGGAATCGCTACGAATGGTCGTCCTTCAAACTGCACTTCGACTGTACCAATCACTACTATATGCGGAGCCGAAACAAAAACGTGTATTCATCTAGGCTGCTATACCTCGACTGCCTTGCCTATCCTAGTCCCTGCTCACCGCTCACCTCACACACCTAACCCGTGTGTTTCGAGCTCTCCCATTGGCTGCCGAACTCACCCTCGGCTCCTGAACTTCCCCGGAGATATACGAGACATGTTTGCGTCATCGCATTGACGCCATCCCCATAAGCAAGTCCCAACAGGAACTTTGTATGTACTCTTAAACAGCATTTTGTCACGTAGGCCAAGTAAATTAATCGATTTATTTCTATATTAAATATTATCAAATTACCAAATTACCCGTCACGCAGGTGGGAGGCAATCTTAAGGGGAAAACTATACTGATATGGCTAGATTAGGACGGAACTTCAAACAAGGGTACATCGTCACCAAAGTATATGTTACAGGTCTTGCATAATCTTTTTCAGGCTGTACAACGTAATATGAAAAACTAATAGCTTCGTGTTTTTTATACTTTTTGGTGTATGACTTCTTAACATTACCACCTGCTGCTACCACCTGCATTCTGGTACCACCTGCTGCACTTGTGACGACATACGCTAATTATCTACAAAACGTCACCAATCACATGTTTTTCCACATAAAATCACCAAACATCCGTTAAAACTTTAAATCTCGAAATCAGCGGATGTGAAGATAACCTTCTACCCCCACTACTAACACTGTATTTCAGTCTACCAGCACCTCCTGCTGTAGAATAGGAAACCTTTGCTCTTTTAGGAACAAACCTCCTACCCTTGGTAGGATCTGTGCCAGGCCCGCAGAGAGAAATCTCGGGCCCCTGGGCAATCGTTGCCGCGGGCCCACTCCACTCCCCCATCCACCAAACGCAACGGCGCCGGCGCGGCGGTTGATGGTCTTAAACTTATTGATAGCACTTATCACACAATCTCAGAGTTTAAATACATTTTTAAGGCCATAAAGGACTTTTCTTTTTTTTCGAAAGAGATCTGTTATTTAAAGATCTCTAGCTTTTTAAATAAGAAGCTAGTTAGAGATATCTATATTTTCATACTTAAATACTGTTTATTGCTGTTAACACGTTCACTGTGGGTTACCGGACGCCCGGTAGTTCAAGCCCAAGCCAATGCCAAGCTTAGTCGAAGAAACCCACTAAGAGTTACTAGGTTATAATTTGATGGTAAAAAAATAAATATCTGAATACAAAGGTTCAAGGCATGATTAAGGCACAATTTAAAAATTAAAACTAGTTACTAGTTTATTAATAGTTGGTCTCGAGTGAACAATTACATATATTCCCTTTAATGCATACATTAAGCAATTTTAGGTGAAAAAGGTTACACGTTCAATAATCTGTATATGGATAAACAATTATTACTCATTCTCTACATAAAGTACAGTAAGGAGAATTGCATAACTTTATGAGTTACCTACTAAATTGCCTACTAAAATGAGTTAGCAGTTTGCGTAACTTTCATTTTCCTAAAAGTTAATGATCTGAGGGAACTTCAGATCATTACATAATCAGGCCAGATAGGATTTAATTTAATTTCTCGCTTTCTTGTTTGCAAACTCTACAATAATTTCACTAAAGTCAATTTGCCGTGCTAGATCACTTTCCATAGCAAGTGTTGTAAGGCCACACAGTCTTTCTTGTCCCATTGTAGAACGATTAAAGTTTTTGATCCGTTTCAAACTACTGAAAACTCTTTCGGCCCCAGCAACTGTCACAGGTAATGTCAAAAAAATTCTTAACGCCACACAAACATTGGGGAAAAGACAATCAAGCTTCATTTCCTTTAATTTGTTTAGAAGGTCAAATGGTTTCAGTGCCGTGCTTCCTAAATTTGTTCGATGGATTGTTTTCAGATGGATTATTTCTTCTTTAATATCCTTTGATATATCTTCTGGAAAAGTAACTGAAAGTCGGTTGGAATCCTCAACTATTGTCTCTTCTGTAGATGAGAGGTATTGCCACAATATTTTAAAAATATCATTTAGCTCTCTTGCGGTTTTAAATCTATGGGTCAATCCAGCTATCACTGCGTCAATAATTGTATAAAAAACATTAATTCTAAAATCTCTTTCTTGCTTGGTTTCGTCCTCGTTTCCATCATCAGTTTTTTCTTCTTCACATTCTTCATCAAAGAAAATTTTCCTTTTTTTACGTCTTCGTTCATTCAGTGTCGTTTCTGTGTTTTTGTCTATAGCAGACATAGCTTGAGTAACAAGTTTAGTCTCCGTCAAAATTTTGTCAAATTTTTCTCTTAAATCCTTCAACTCTTGTAATAGGCTTTCAATGTTAGAAATCTCTACATCAAGGGTTGCATCTCTTTTCTGCAGTATTTTGTTAAAGTGATCGATTGGCAATAATATTTTGTACCAAACGGAACACATTAAAGTACAATTGAAAGATTGGAGGTATTTCTCAATTCCGTTAAGTTCTGATTTTGCGTCAGCGCTCAGATTTAGCTCTGTGCATCTGGAAACAGCTCGTTTGACTCCAGGAAGATTTTGGGCTAGTGGTTTCACTGCGTAAACCCTAGCTGACCACCGTGTTTCAGACAGGTTATGGAGAGAACAATTAATTTCTTCTTCCAGAATTTTCCACCTGGTAGGAGATTTCGAAAAAAAATTGTACAAACGCTGCAGTATTCCAAAAAATGTCACTGCTTCTGTGCAGCATTCAGCAGCATTGGCACCACACAAATTAAGGCTGTGAGCGGCACAGTTTGAAAACAGAGCATATGGATTCTTTTGAAGTATCAGTGCCTGCACTCCTTTGTAAATGCCAGCCATGTTTGCGCCATTGTCAAAACCTTGACCTCGACAATCGTTTAAGGGAATCCCATGGTTGGCTAGTTCCTTTAATATCGCATCTGCAATGTCTTGGCCTGTTTTTTCACACAAACTGACATAACTAAGAAATCTTTCTGAAATTTTGAAACCGTCTTCATTTTCAAAAATGTATCTTAACACAAATGTAATCTGCTCTTCGTGAGAAACATCAGGGGTTGCATCAACTAAAATTGAGTAGTATTTGGCTTTTTCCCTTTCAGCCAAAATAACATTTACTACTTTATTGGCACATGTTTCTATAAACTCATTTTGGATTTGCCATGATAGATAATGTGCTTGAATTCTTTTTCCATCTTTTTGACACTCCCTCACTTTTGTTACGTGTTCAAGCAGAACCGGGTCATACACGGAAAGTAGTTCAATGATCCCTAAAAAGTTTCCATTTTGCGGGTCACCGATTTTTGACGATGATCCTCTCAAGGGCAAACCTCGTTCAGCCAAAAACAAAATAACTGCTAAAATACGTTCTAACAGTTTATTCCAATATTTTGTTCTTTCTTTCAATTCTTTGTCTAATTGAGAACCAATGTCTGAACCTTCTTTTAGTCGCCTCTCTAGTTTTCTCCACTCTAAATAGCAAGTTTTATGGTGTTCACTCACTTCATGGTTAGGTAGCTTGTCATATAACTTTCTCCAAGTATATTCTTTTTTCCAACCTTCGTTGCTCATTAGTACTGAGCGATTTTTTTCAGAACTGTCATTGCTACTACGACCAAATAAACGGCATGGAAAACAGAAAAGTGATTCATTACTTTTATTCCATGTCAACCGATCCCTAGGCCGGGTTTCTCCATTCTTAGATTTGGAATATAGAACAACCTTCGGGAAGGGTCGTTTACCATCACTTGGTAAACATTCAGGAATTAAATTAGGCCCTTTACGGACATAACTTTCAAGTTGATCTGAAGTTGGACATCCTGGCAGTTGTAGTAGGTCATATTGATCAGATAATGTGTCTGTGACTAAATTAGGCCTAATTAAAGTAGGCCTACTTTCGGGTGGAATATCCTCAATCGAAAACAGCTCACTCTCCCAAGTCTCAAATTGAAGCAATGGTTCTTTAGTACTAGTTTCTGCTTTATCCTTACATAGAGTAATCTCTGCATTCTGTGACTTTAATAATGGGGTTTCAAGCTGAATAGGCTTAGGCCTACTTGAGGATGGCTGTTCGTTTTCAACTTGAAATGAAGAGATTTGATTGTCATCTTTATCATTCTTACAACAGATGTCTGTACTTCTTGATGCACTTTCCAATGATACGTCTTCATTACTAGAATCTTCTTTTTTAAACCAACTTCAAATAACGTCCTCAATCCCTTTTTACTAGCCTCAAGTCGCTTTTCTCGTTCTTTTCTTTTAAGGGCCCCCGATTTATGTTTATAAGGGTCCATAGTTGTAGTTACAAAACTCTCAGAAACGCACAGTTTTTTAATTAATAAACAAGGCCTATACACAGAACGATCGTCATTTCACAACAAAACAAGCTTAGAAAAACCAACGCCGGCAACGCCACTTCTCACACGGTAAACAGCAGAACAGAACATTAACCTCACTCACTGCACAATCAAAACAACGAACTGACACTAAAACAGTGTTTCCACTTCGCTTCGACAGTTCCTCCCTCGCCGAAGCCCGAAATTTCCCTTTTTTCCCTCAGGCTGAAACTGAAATTGCCCGTGGCGGGTATACAA
Organism: Macrosteles quadrilineatus; assembly: GCF_028750875.1. Classification (NCBI taxonomy): domain Eukaryota; kingdom Metazoa; phylum Arthropoda; class Insecta; order Hemiptera; family Cicadellidae; genus Macrosteles; species Macrosteles quadrilineatus. The sequence goes on from NW_026542595.1 coordinate 87,947,203, forward strand.
TCCTACGAATCGTAGCGAGCGTCACCCGCATAGAATTTAAATAAACACCGTGTTTGTTTAAATTCTATGGTCACTGGTCACCCGTCGTGCGTCGCGGTCGGTAATAATATCACATTAGACATTAGTGCCAGTGCCCCACAGCTTACGCAATAAGCCTTAAACTTAAAACTTTTGTAACAATTATCATCAATAAATCTTCATCATAAATCATCAATAAGACGTAAAAAATGTTTTATTTTAAATACAACATGGATTGTGAAATTATTGAAAAAGTACGTTCAGCAATATTCTCTATTATATTATTACGTTATAACTACTTATACTACATACTACATTTTAGACCAGGCCCGGCCCGGGCCCGGGCCCCTTGTAGGCCCGGGCCCCTGGGCAATGCCCCCGCTGCCCCCCCCTCTCGGCGGGCCTGATCTGTGCCTAGGCCAGTTTCGTTCAAGTTGAAAATCCTTTCTGGGTGCTTTTTTAAACCGTTATCCTTAAGAGCGTTCTCATACAATAAAAAAAATCATCCACTACGAAATTAGATAGTCCTTCAGCCCTTGCTTTAGTCAATATTTCAGGTTTTCTCTTGATAGTTCTGCTACCCACCTTTTTTCAAAACCTACCATGAAGTCGTAGCATGGCTTGTGTTCTCTGAATGTCGTCTTTCTATCCACTGATTTTATATAGCTACACACAATGTATTGCAAGTCTTTTCTTTCAAGTGGATATTGCCGGGGTCCACTTATTGCGGCACTTATTGTTCTTATTGCGGCGACACCACTGGGCCCTTCCCCGTTTCCCGACGTCCTTCCAGGGTTGTTTGGCCGCACGCGAAAAAAAACGCTGCATATGGCCAGTTTTATTGTACCGCCAGCAGACTATGTTATTATTCTAGAGGTTAAATACCTTATTGTTGCCACTGTAATCCTCTGTCGTCTGGATGGTGACCGGTTTCGACACTCATGGTGTCATTGTCAAGCCTTAAAGACGTGTTGTCACTCCTATAGTCCGCGCGCGATAACTTTTCACTTGGGATTTTTGGTGTTCCGTGTGGATTTTGTATCGGCAACGTCGCACCGCCGAGGCGAGTGCCCGCTTCTTGTCGCTTTGGCTCGAGGTGCCCTTCATGAGAAAGGCTCTTTCGAAATTGCAAATACTTTTTTTATCTGAGATTTTTTAAAAATATTTCTTATCATAACATGTTAGGTCAAACTTTAATGATAATTAATATAAAAAAATAATTTAAATTGGACAAATATAAGCCGCGTTTACAGTTGTATAATGTAATAGTTAAAACATTTACCTGGATCTGCCAATCTTAACGACGAATTATTAATCCAACGGCGAAACACCCAAGTCGTCAAACACACCCGGAGGAAACTCGTACTCTTGGAGATCATCATCAACATCTTCATCCTCGCTGCCACTGTCACTGTCACTATCAGAGTCATCATCGTCCCCACCCAGACAAATTATAAACTGTTCCACGTCTTCGTGTTGCAGACCTTCTGCTTCCCAGGCATTATTTACTAATTTTTCCGTGTTGTGAGACATATCTCGCCCACATTTCTGGCGTAAATTTATCGATTGCTTCCCGCAATAATGTTTCAACATCGCCTATTTTAAAAGTCACATTTCGCTCCTTTACATAATCTTTAAGCCAAGCCCACACCATTTCTATTGGATTGTACTCGCAATTGTACGGGAAAAGTCTTAGTAGTTTTATGTCCCAACTGTTCCGCTATTTTATCTAAGACATACTGAGGACGTGGGGTTTAGCCCTCTTAACCAGTTCCATAAGTTTGAGTTTAATTAATGTAGGGTTAAAAGGCAATCCTTTGTTCGTTATCGTTAACCACTTAATTATATCACTTTTTCTATTTTTCATTGTTGGAGCTTTATCTAAAATTCGAGAGTGATAAGACGCATTGTCCATGACTATTGTGCTCCCTCTTTCAACGTTGGGAAGCAGAGATTCCTGAAACCATTTTTCAAATGTTTTAGAGTTCATCTCTTCATGGTAGTCGTTAGTCTTTTTTGAACCGAATATAAGTGGTTCAGAGTTAATCCACCCTTTTGCTGATCCAGCATGGCAAACAATAATTCTACTTCCTTTCCCAATTGGTGCCCCCAGACTACCCTGTACAGTTTCATCAGTCCACCCTGTAGTTTTCGTAGTGTTTTTATTCATCCATGTCTCGTCCAAAAATACAGTTTTACTCCAGTCAATCTGTTTGGAAGCCCTTAAAAAACGGTATCTTGCAAGTGCCACGTCGGATTTCTCAATTAGTACCTTACGTTTGTTAATTTTCTTATACTTAAATCCAATTTTCTTTAAAATGTTACGAAGGGAGGTGTGTTTACCCTTAAATATTCAACATTCGTTCAGACTTTTTAATAGTTTGGAACAGTTGGAACTTCTTTCCTATTGTAGTATGAGTATACATGTCGTCTTATGGCATCAATGTCAAAATTATCTACATCCGTAACTGGTGTTTGCTTATTTCTTTTTTTACCTGGTGTTGCCATTACAGGACTCCCGTTATCGTTTTTCTCAGCTGTTTTCTCCTGGTTTCGAATATTTACCACTGTTCGCTGACTTATATTACAAGCTTCCGCAACCCGTTTTAAAACTTGATTAACGTTCCTTAACGGCCTATTATTTATTTTCTCCTGTTGGAAATACCGCACGACACTGAGCACGATCGTACTAGCCTGACTATTTAGTGCCTTCCCTTGACTGCCCGGCATTACGAAAAACGTCGGCTACAATCACAACTCACAAGCACATCATCGCACAAGTCACACACAACAACGCGAACTGAAACAGGTAAACATCTACAAACACAGGAGCGCGGTGGTGAACTGGTTGCTGGGCGGAAAAGTTTTAGGGGTGGGAGGAGAGGCTATTCTCAGGAATTTCCAAAAATATACAACCACCGTTCTTCCAAGAAAAACAATCTACTACGACTCTCTCTACATGCAACTAATCTGAAACAACACAACTCTTTACCTTTTGCAATAATATATTGAAATCCATCATATTATGAACGATTCTTCGAAAGTTAATTATTTTGAGTTATGCTCTTTTATATTAAATTAGTCTATTTGTTTTACATTTAAATGTTAACATTTTTATATTACGGTCACAATATATTTAGTTTACCACCTTAAGCAAGACCATTAATAATTGTCCCATTACAAAGATTTTTAGATACTATTTATCGTTAGAAAATTCTCTTTAAGATGCATAGTCTTAATTAACATTTCATTCAGTTTTTAAGAAAAAGTGTCATTTTAACTAGGAGCCTAGTTGTGAGCCATCGTCCTATAGGAGGTCGTCATAAAGTCTTGAAAATATATACACGAGACACGCACAAACATATTTACAAATAAATAATATAGTATGGCCACAAGAACACTAATTCTCACGGCGCGGCCGAGGGTTCAGGGTGTAGGTCTAGACTGACCGTCGCCGTGTCCTTTCCCTCCCCCCTTCCCCTCACATTGTTATCAGCGTCTTTTCTTCTGATAATCCTTCTATCATTGCGGCTGCTTCATAAATTATGTCAGATTCAAACGACGTTTTTTCGTTAATTTTATTTTGTGTTGGGGGGATTTTTTGCCGGCCTTGAAAATCTCATATGCTTCTATAGTATCGAGAAAGCGGCCTCTTTTTTTGTGAAAATGTAGCACATCGATGGTTTTGTCAATATTTGAGACATCGTGGTTATAATTAATCAGAAGATCGGCAAATGCAGAATTGGGTTTGTGGATGGATGGTTTCGGCAAGTGTTCCTTATATCTCGTTTTTAATGAGCGGGCGGTTTGTCCAATATAAAAACTAGGGCAGCTGTCACAATTTAGTTTATAAACACCAGATCCTTCTGTTTTTTCGGTAATAGGTTTTTCCCTTTATTTCTCAAAACACCTGAAAGTTTATTGTTAGTACTGAAAGATAGTATAACATTGTTATTTTACATTTCCTTCTTCAATGTGCTATTTAAGTAAGTGCCGAACTCGGTGGATATATATATTGGATTGTTGGATCTTTTGACAATGTGAACGTTTTTATCTTTTTGTTTCTTAATCAGTTTGTCAATAATATTACTATTGTACCCATTGGACACTGCGATGTATTTTAGTGTGTTGACATCATCCTTGTAATCTTCTATAGACAATGGAATTGACAATAATCTATCGACGAAACTATGATAAGCGGCTAATTTCTGATTTTGAGGATGGTGTGAGGAATTGTGTGTCGTCTGGTTTGTGGTCTTAGGTTTTCGGTAAATTTAGAATTTCAGTTTGTTTTCGTCAGAGCATTTTGAAATGTTTAAGTCGAGAAAATTTAATGACTTGTTGTTTTCAACCTCAAGTGTAAACTTGATGTTCCTGTGTGCTGAGGAATAACTTTCATATTTTTCCAAAAGGCTTGAGACGTTACTGTATTTCTTTTTATAATGTAGAAGTACACCGATTGCAGAAAACGATGATGTCTGACATTTCAATGTCTCTAGAAAAGATATTTAGTTTTTCATTAGGCCTAATGTAATGGAGAACTCTTTCTTTTTTAAGAAATATCTAAAAATGTTTATTTTTATACCCATTGATTATGTAACCTGAACAGGTGACTCAAGCAGTTTTAAAATAATGATTGTTCTGTGGCACTTTTGATTGTTTCAAACAGTTTTTCTTATCAAAAAACTTAAAGTAATTAATATATAAGGAATTATAAAGTCACTAAAAATCATGAAATTAATTAATTTTTGTAAAAAATACAACCGACTTCAATGTACAAATTATGAATCCAAATTTGTTCAATAAGGAGTTAGGGAACGCAATTCACCTATTTTATCATCATCTTAATTTTACACTATTTAGCAGTTTAGTTTGGGAGGTTAGCTATAGTTCTGTTTCTAGTTAAATTATAAGTAATCAAAGCTGGCTTGGCCTGCTTCTGGTCTGAGTAAAGATTTCCGCCCTCTGGTTCCCCAACAACGTTTCCTATTAAATTATCATTTTAAGATGGTAGTAGATGATAGCATATTCTTAATTGCAACATGCTGGGGCCCTCCAGGCCCTAGCACCAAAAACAGCCAATTACCTACATATTTCACTCAATTACAATCAGTAGGCTACATCACATCACCACAGAATTCATAACCTAGTTTCTGCCCCTGTTCCCACCATAAGGCTACACATTAAACAAAATCCAAACAGTTTAAGGTACAAATCATCTGAATTTATTCAAGATTTAGCTGTTAAAAATAATATTGAAAATTTTAATAAAACTAAAAAAGAATTGATTGAATTATTGACTGATTATCTTAAAACATAAACCAATTCCAAAGAAAATATATTAAATATTCAAGAAGCATCTTCATTAAAAGGCTATTTTGAAGAATATATTTTAACAAATTCAAATGATGATTTAGATATATCTGATTATTTAGAATCACAAAGAAGTGAAATTCAAAAATTGAGTAAAAAACTAGAATTTAACAATATAAAAGGACAATTTGCTTTAGCTTGTTAATATCAACGAAAATTTGATAGTGGTGAAATTGAAACAAGTACAATGTATTATGCTCTTAGAAGCTCAGATATATTGAATATTAATGAATTTATTGATGATCAGTTAAAAAATTTAATATTATGAGAAAATTTAAATGGACCATCTAAAGGTAGTGGTTGGTCATTAAATAGATGTTAAGAATTAAATATAAAACTAATTAAAAATAATTCACTAAATGCTGGTTCATATTTTGAATTACAAATGAATTTAATAACAAAAAGTGCTGTATAAACTTAAAAAGTTTAAACACCTCAATGTAATTTATATGGACTTTGAAAGCATTTTGAAAAAAGATTGATACTTGTGAAAATAATCCATACAACGCATATACAAATAAAATTCAAAAATACATACCTTATGGATTTACAATTTATTTGGTTTCTAGAGTGACTAATATAATGTTTAAACATATTAGTTATAGAGCAAAAAAGAAGAAGAGTTGGAAAATGTGACAAATAAACTATTTGAATATTTAGATGACATTTCAAAGTATATAGCTAAGAAGTATAATTAAAAAACCAAAAAGCCTATGAGTTCAGCAAGTGTTTGTCATATTTGCTAAAATATAGGTTTTGATAATGACAAAAGACGAAAAGTAAGAGATCACTGTCATTTAACAGGAAAATATAGAGGTGCAGTACATTTATGTTGTAATTTAAATCTTAAGTTTCCACAAAACATTCCTATATTTTGTCTTAATAGTTCAAACTATGATACACATTAGAGAATTAGCTAAAAAAATATGGTAAAATTGACTTAATAGCAAACACCGATGACAAATTTATAAACTATTCAGTTAATTCTGGGTACGGATATGAATTTGAAGATAACAAACCTAAGCAATTTGTAAAATTCATATTTATTGATACATTTAGATTTATAGCTTCATCGATTGACAATTTAGCTAAATATCTTAAAGAATTTAAACCCTTAAGTGAATATATAAAGAATATTGACATACTTGAAAAAGATAATGAAACACTTGAAATATTATCTTCCAAAGGCATATTTCCATATGAATTTATAGATGATATTATAAAATAAAATAAAATCTTCGATGAATTACAATTTTATAGCTGTTTATTAAATAAAAATATAAGTGATGATGGTTTTAAACACTGTTTAAAAGTTTGGAATAAATTAAAGCATAAAACATCAGGAAATTATTCTGATTTGTATAATATTCTAGATGTGATGCTATTAGGTGATATATTTGAAAGTTTTGGATCAGTTTGTTTAAAGAATTATCAGTTAGATCCTGCAGATTATTTAACATCACCATCATTAGCGTGGGACTCGATGCTGAAATTAACAAAAATACAAGGTGAACACAAAAAGAAGTGAACAACTTTAATAAAAGATTACAGAAAAGTTATACTACCTAGGAGAAAGTGAAATACACCATTAGAAAGCTAAGATTCCCAAGTTTTTTTCCCATATATTACAAGTGCTCAATATGGGATCCTCGGCTTATTTTACACACATCTATTCTAAAACTAAATTCTGCCCAATCTTTTTCATGAATGGTCTCATTGACACTTTGAAATGCAGTAGTAATGCGATTTCGGAGCTCTATAAGGTTCGATGGCAAAGGAGGAACAAAAACTTTGTCGTTCACATAACCCCACAAAAAAAGTCACAAGGAGTCAAGTCCGGGCTTCGTAGAGGCCAACGTAAAAGATTCAAATTGTCGTCAGCAGCACGACTAATCCAACTCTGCGGTAGGCTCTCGTCACTTGTGAGTGTAGCCGCAAACCTGAGCCCGTCCAGCCGTGCGCACGGTAGTATAATCATAGTTTTATCGTTATGTAAATGTTTCGTACGTGTCGTGTATGTGTAATGTATGCAAAATGTGTTTGGCCTATTTATTCGACATATCGACGTTGTTTCTACAAAATCGAAGCAACATAGAAACAGATTCAACCTAGTGACAGTGGAGCTGAGGATGGCCTGATGGTTGAAACGCGTACTCCACAACAACTCAATCTAATTCCTCTAGGGGATTGATGACGTAAGTTATTTAATTAAGAGTAAACCTGTTCCGGAGCTAGCCAACTCCATTGCTCCTTTACATTTACCTAAAGTGTGGACCGAATGATATACCTTGAAAAAGTTGGTGGTTCTTAGTGTCAGTTCTAGTATAATTCGGTCCAAAGCCAATGTGTACAATTTGCTTTATGTTGGGACTGTAACTAAGAACCCAATGCAAAACTACTATTAAATAAATATTGCCTATTTTTTTAGTTTCATTTTAAGTTTCTTTGCAAGGACAAATAGCACCTGTACAAAATAGCTGCTACTGGCTCACCTTAATTTGGCAATTATTGGAAAGTCAACAAGTTTAATTATAAATTATACAATGAATAGTTACCAAATGTTCAGTTATATAATTTCGATGTAATGGTTTACTCTGATACAACAATGTTATCCTAGACCTTAAAATTGCTCTAAGAACTAAATATAGATGTCTCACTTTCAGTTGTTGATGGCCCTGCTCTAGGGGTACTGGTAGCTGTCGGTCGTTCATCGTCCATGGCCGATGATGGTTAAGTGACCACCGGCATCTCAATAATTTTCCTCGTTGATCTCCGTGGAAGATTCGGAAGTTTTTTTAAAGGAGAATCTTTCGGTCCTTTTTGCCACTGAATACATTGTCTTTGGCCAAAGTGTCTTCCTTACTGTTTCCATCCCACTTGCTATGTTTGAACTTGAGCTGGGTTGCGAGTCTGATTCAAAAACATATTTTCTATTTTTTTTATAACTGTTTTTTTCCCAAGTCTTTGTCGACATCGGATCAAGTGGGCGCAATGTTAGCCTTCCCCCTGGTTTTTTGGAGGGTATCTGTAAATATAGAAATATCAATATTTTGTAAAACGATATAGAAGAGTCAATTAGAAGGGAAGGGGGATTTGGTTTAGTGTTAAAATGCCCACCAAAAATATGTTTTGTCAGATATATGTCCAATTGCTGATGATGAATTTTCTGTAGGCCTATCAGAACTGTATCTGATAATACTGATAAATCGTCTGGATAGTAGTTATCATCCGTCCAGGTTTAGTAATCATATAAAGTATCTTCATCTTCTTGAACACAGGATTTAGTAACTGAGAATGGCCTATCTCGGTATGTAATAAGTTGTACAGGAGCAACTGGTGGTACAGTAACCTCACCACAAAAAGAAGTTGACATCAAGCTAGAAGATATCTTGGGTGAGGTGATTGCTTGTTGGTCAATAATCGGTAGTTGCATTTCTGATGTCGATATAACCGGTGAAGTGGTGATTGCTTGTGGGTCGATAATTGGTAAATGCATCTCTGATGTCGATATAACCGGTGAAGTGGTGATTGCTTGTGGGTCGATAATTGGTAAATGCATCTCTGATGTCGATATAACCGGTGAAGTGGTGATTGCTTGTGGGTCGATAATTGGTAAATGCATCTCTGATGTCGATATAACCGGTGAAGTGGTGATTGCTTGTGGGTCGATAATTGGTAAATGCATATCTGATGTCGATATAACCGGTGAAGTGGTGATTGCTTTTGGGTCGATAATTGGTAAATGCATCTCTGATGTCGATATAACCGGTGAAGTGGTGATTGCTTGTGGGTCGATAATTGGTAAATGCATCTCTGATGTCTGTATAACCGGTGAGATGATTACTGGTCCTAAAGGTCGTCACCACAATTTGTTACAATGTCTAAAAAAATTAAATATGTAGGCCTAATAGAAGTTCGTAGTTGTAGTTTGTCATCAAATAGACATATTGGCAACTTATATTTTGAATTACCATGGAGAAGTGGCGTTTCTTTTTCTGGCTGTAGGGTGACACAAAATATTAAGCATGGAATGTCTATATACCATAAGTAGAGATGACAAATTACGCTTCATTCAAGTAAATACCTCTAATATTTTATTTCAAACAATATTCACAATATTCAACAATTTTCAAACAGTTAACATGTAACAGAAGAACACAAGTGAATGAACACAACTGAACTGATTTATAGTGGGGAGCTAGGTTTCCACTTGAGTATGTGTAAATATAAAGTGAGAATACGCTTTAATAGAAATAAGCACAACTACAAATAAGCACATTAAAGGCAATTTAAACTTATTCTCCATAAAAATAACATCGGAGACAATGTTTACCGCACTTCATTTCTTGGCAATGGTTAGGGGTAGAATAACAGTGTCGGGTTCTAAATTGTTTGTCTTTTAAAGCCTAGTTCAAGAAGTAGTCAAAAATAATGTTTATCAAACAAATCAAGGTAAAAACGAATAACCCATGTTTGGGATATAACCTCCCCCCTGAAACCTTCATTCCCATAGTCTTATTGGGGTTTACGCGTTTGTGCTAAATTTCATGAGATCTGATTATTTTTTACAAGTTATGATATTATAATGAGTTGCAAACTTATTTTTTTAGATATTTTTAGGTTTGAATTTTTTTAGATATGTGGGCAAAACTTTTATAGGAATAAAAATAAAAATTCCTAGAATTTATGATTCATGACACCAGAGTCAGTGGTTATCCTGTTTTTTTCTTCTAATGAACAGTAACGATTCACAATTCAAATCTTAACAATAATATCAAGCAACAATAATATCTGTTTCCAAATGTTTACCAAAATTGTAGGCTATGTAGAATTAAACAATAGGTTACCTGTGAAAATCCTTTCCTCAGATGTTGTTCCTCAGTTTTTCCCATTCTCCATGGTCAAACATATGAATGTAATTTGGCACAAAAGGTCCTCCATTTGGTTTTTTCTATTTATTAAAATTTGTTTGTTCCAAAACATATTACTGAAATAGGCCTATATGTAGGTATGTAGTGATTGTAGAGTTGTGATCGGTACAGCAGCGTTGGCGCTGTATGTGGCTTTGGGCCCGAAGACTCATAGGGTCCAATGTAATACTAAATAACATATCATATTAAAATTACATATGTTTAACTAGCAGAGTACCCGTCCTTCGTACGGGGTTAGGAATAAAATTTGTATTGCAGTTATATTCAAGCTTTGCGTTTTCAATGGGGGAGGACACAGTTTCATAAAATTTGTTTCTTTAAATTTACGGTATACATAGTATTACACTTCTACCATAGCCATAATGTTCTACCGCTTCACCTAAGCCACCTAATCAATAGAGAAAAATTAATTATAATTATATAGAAATTTGCAAAATATCACAAATTATTCATTAAATCAAAAACATAAACAATTGTAAACAATCCTACTTTGACAGTTATAATAGCGTATTACAGCTTTTTGTTGCTAAATTAGCTGTTTTCATGAATGCAAAAAAAGTAATAGTGCTGCACCCTGTTGGTAAATCTTATAACTTTTTAATGCTTTTGTATATCATAGAACCATCTTTTTTAATTGAAACAGCTGAAAAAATTCTTTAATTCCTTTTAAAGATAGGATTAACATGGGGAACTTCAGAGCCACTGGGGCGGAGCCCGAAAGGATTTTTGAGATAAGAATATGCATATATGTTAATCGGGAATGTGAGCTATATTCGTGCCAAATTTCAGCCCAATCTGACCAGTATTTTTCGCGTTTACTTGTCACAAACATACATAAATCCAAACTTTCTCATTTATAATATTAGTAGGATAAACTGACTTTATGATTACTAGGGTTTGCTCGGTCTCAATGTTTTATCAGTTTCATTATTTAAGACCACAAAATGAAAAACTATAATGGTTCCGCATTTAGGTCTTACCTTGCCGGCTAAGGTAATAGCTTCATCCCTCTGGGGAAATGCGTAAACAGCCTTTTCCTTGTAAGGAAATTCCTTAAACAATTAATTGAAATAAATCAACCAACTATTAAACCTAACAGCCTTCGGATATACTTCATTTACAACTGTGGGGGCTAAAAGCAAAAGCCACAATTTCACTCCTGAAAATTTTACAGGAGAGCCAAAATACAATTTGAGGCGGTGAAACCAAAGATAGAAAGCTGAAAATTTTTCTCTACCTTCCAATATATTAAAAATGAATATTTAAAATTAATTAGTTCTTAGAACTCATTATTTTAGTAGTTACACAAGCTTTTAGTTTGGACATTGCTAGTTTTGTTTTTAAGATGTGGATTTTGCTGCTTTTGCTTCCAAGTCTTTACTTAATTGGGTTTGTTATGAATATGTTTTTAACATTTTATATCTGAAAATACCTATTTTAACACTAAATTGTAATTCAATAGTGTTAACTATAATGTTAGCGTTGCCTTAAATATAATATTAATTAGGTTTGAAGGAAATAATAAATAAAACATAAGGATTTTAAAGTAACTTTATTACATAAAAACGCAGAGTTTCTTAGCGTAATTAAAAAAGCGAATGAAGTACTTCATTTTTTTAAACTTGACTTTTCCTAAACAATAGTCTCCGGTGATTCTTCGGTCCCTTCACACTCAGGTTCTACTTCATACTGAATTTCTTCCTGGTCACCAAACTTCTCGAACAGGTTTTTGTAATAGTTCAAACTTGGGTGTTCAATCCAATTGGGGCCGTAGTGAATTTCTAGTAGTCTTTTAACATCCGTGAGTTTCACCTTTTTCACCAAACCAACCCTTCCAGTAGAAATCAACTTAGGGTTAATGTCGTCTATTGCAAAATTAGATTTCGTCAGAAATCTGTACTTGCATTTCTCATGATAGTAAAAGTGTTCCCCCTTCACCACGACCTGCTTTTTATTTTTAACAGATTTCTTGAGGAAAAACTTTTTTGTTGGTGCAAACTTGAAATGCCAAGTATTTACTGGCTTAAAAACTTTGTATGCTTCTTCTCGCCAATCTTGGACGTCACAATCGATACCTACGTGAACTAAAGTGGAAAAATTTGATATGATTTCCACATATTTCTCCGGGTTTTCTACTTGCTGCAGTGACTTAAATTTGCTTTCACAGTGGCCAAAACCCCTATCTGTTGGCATGAATGAATGGCCACGGATTGGAAAAATGATTTCTACACGTTGATAAGTTGATGGGGTTTTCAAAAGCCATTTTGAGCACATAGCAAGGAGGATTTGATTTTTGTTCTGTCCCCCACATCCATCCGCAAAGAGTCGCAGTTTTGTTTTACCGCTGAAATCGGTATTGTTTAGTAAGTGAAAGATACATGACGAGATTTCACTTGATCCTTTCTTGTGCTGATCTTCTGTCCATAAATAGCTGGTACAGTTTTCTTTTGTTAGTTTATCTTTGGAAGTACCTTTTACAGCAGTGAGATTATAAAGATAAACCTGCCGCCTATAGTAAACTTCCTGATCAGGGATTTTGGGTAAGGGTAAATTCTTCTGACAGTCAAACGATATGTTCAATACTTCGGGCTCTTCTTCTTTCAAATAATCATAGAAAGCTTTTGCTTTCTTACTTTGTCTAAAGGTACGTAGTTCTGCCTAAACTTTCTATCCAAATATAGTACAACTCTACGTACTTTACCAGATCTTGACAACACTCCTCCTGCCCGTCCATTGTGAGGTGTATTTACATGAAGGGACCAAAAGATTTGGAGAAACCTATGTTTCGACAAAATACTCTTGAAAAAAGGTTGAATGCACAGAGTTGTTAGAAAAATAATCGTTTATTTCTGGTTTTGGGTTCATTCCCATATTAATCATTCAAAAAACGCCTTCATTTCTGGAATATTCATAGGTTTCCAAGACCGACATATCGACCTTTTCATCAAGGGCGTGTTTTTTTTGTATCCTTTCCCTTGCATATCGGTTGGTTTCATTCATAATTTCAGTTATTAGGTTGTCTGTAAAAAATAACTGAAAATATTCCAGTTCAATCTGTGGTATTGTGGCCCTTACCTAGATAATCGGACATGAGTTTCATGACAACTTTGATAGTATGGCCTTTTCCTCCGCAAGGATCGTCTTTCCTAGCGTATACGTGAAAGCGTAGCATAAAACCTTCAGGTTCATTGGGAGAAAATATTTGTATGCTATACTTGTGGCGTTTCCCCTTGATATATTGGTTAAAGACTAAGCGGCCCCGCCACAGTACCATTTCCTCGTCAGTTGTCAATTCACGATCAGGGTAGTAAATGTCTCTCATCTTGTTATTCAAATAATCAACCATAAGTCTAATTTTATATGTTCTATCGTTAGCAGGTTCGGAGTGTTCAGCTGTTGGGGGTTTAAAAAACTGCAAGCATCTCATGATGAGAAGGAATCTGTCTCGGGACATGAACTGACTGAAAGCTTTCACATTGAGCAAATGACGTCTTTTCCAGTAGTCATTCAACCTATTCAATCGTATAGTACTGGTATGTAAAAGTAGCCCAATAAAAGTCATAAATTCAACCACCACTAGTGTATCTGTTGCTCGAATTCAAGCAATTGCGAAGCATTACAGGCGACTCAACGATTATGGAAATACTCACGATCTATACAACAGTTAGATATACCGTAATCAAAATCTTTTGTAAATATCTGATCTTTTTTTCAAAAAGCTGATCTTGTTTTTTTAGTGTTTTCTACCAATTTTTCCCTATAATAACGGTTGCCTATAATAACGATTATAAATGAAAAAAAAAACATTATTTCTATTTCTTCTAGTTGTGTTCTATGACTTTTTCTGTGTTTCCATTGTTTGCAAATCGGTTATTTCAATTATTGCTCAAGAAATGTAGCACAGTGTTAATTCAGTTTTATTTTTAGCCTATATCAAATTGTCCAGGATTTCTCGCTCTTTTCCATTGTAATAATTACACCAACCCAAGTTTCGTCTACAGATGCAATATGCCAGAGAATATCACCTATTGGATAGGCCTACAGACATTAATCTCCAAGAAGTGGTAAAAAAGGCAGAAACCAACCCATACAATAGATATAAGTTAATTCCATTAGAAATAATTTTAAGAGTTACTGTGATATTAGTATTTTCCACTGATTTGGTAATAGAACATATATTGCAAAGCATGACACGATGCAGAAGAGAATCAATTTTAAAATCAGAAAAATCAATTGCAAATACTGTACTTCATTTTGACAAATTCAATAAATCACAATTTAAATATAACAGCTGTTTCATTAAAAAGTAGTGTAGAACTATGCATATGGTCGTAATGTAAACAAATCTGAAGGGGCAACTTTAAAGGCTTCTGGGGCAGAACCCCAAGGTAATTTACCTCGTTCCTCTTCTGATGGCTCATCTACAGACCAAGACCTTTCTTTAGAGACCCCTACCAAGTTTCTACGCCCAGCCGTTCTCTCAAATTAGCTGTGACAAAAACCCCGTTTTCCTCCATAAGAATAACATGGGATGGGAATTTAAAGGCCACTGGGGCAGAGCCCCAAGGGAATTCACCATGTTTCTCTTTTGATGGCTCATCTACAGACCAAGACCTTTCTTTAGACACCTCTACCGAGTTTCTACGCCCAGCCGTTCTCTCAAATTAGCTGTGACAAAGAAAAACTGTTTCAAATAATATATAGACTAGTGTACCTGTTGCTCAAATTCGAGCAATTGCGAAGCATTACAGGTGACTCAAAGATTTTGGAAATACTCACGATTTTTCAAAAAGCTGATCTTGTTGTTTTAGTGTTTTTAGTGTAAAAAAACACATTATTTCTATTTATTTTACTTGGTTGTGTTCTATGACTTTTTCTATGTTTCCATTGTTTGCAAATTCAATGATTGCTCAAGAAATGTAGCACAGTGTTAATTCAGTTTTATTTTTAGCCTATATCAAATTACCCAGGATTTCTCGCTCTTTTCCATTGTAATAATTACACCAACCCAAGTTTCATCTACAGATGCAACATGCCAAAGAATATCACCTACGTACAATATCCAAGAAGTGGTAAAAAAGGCAGAAACCAGCCCATACAATAGATAATATAAGTTAACTCCATAAGAAATAATTTTAAAAGTTACTGTGATATTAGGATTTTCCACTGATTTGGTAATAGAACATTATATTGCAAAACATGACACGATGCAGAAGAAAATCAATTTTAAAATCAGAAAAATCCATTGCAAATACTGTACTTTATTTTGACAAATTCAATAAATCACAATTTAAATATTAACAGCTGTTGCATTAAAAGTAGTGTAGAATTATGCATATGGTCGTAATGTAAACAAATCTGAAGAGGCAACTTTAAAGGCTTCTGGGGCAGAGCCCCAAGGGAATTTACCTCTTTCCTCTTTTGATGGCTCATCTACAACCAAGACCTTTCTTTAAAGACCCCTACCAAGTTTCTACGCCCAGCCGTTCTCTCAAATTAGCTGTAACAAAAACCCCGTTTTCCTCCATAAGAATAACATGGGATGGGAATTTAAAGGCCACGGGGGCAGAGCCCCAAGGGAATTCACCATGTTTCTCTTTTGATGGCTCATCTACAGACCAAGACCTTTCTTTAGATACCTCTACCTAGTTTCTACGCCCAGCCGTTCTCTCAAAATAGCTGTGACAAAGAAAAACAGTTTCAAATTAATATATAGATTCTTTAGACACCTCTACCGAGTTTCTACGCCCAGCCGTTCTCTCAAATTAGCTGTGACAAAGAAAAACAGTTTCAAATTAATATATAGACGAGGTGTTAGCCCGTCCTACGTACGGGAGTAGTCAGTTAAAACTGTGTATAAATCAGAACAGCTAGCTTACACGTATAAAGACAAATTGTATTGCAGCCTACAGTAGAAAGAGTAATTATCAATTGAGAAAGTGTATGGGCCTAGTCAACGATATCACCTTCCAATTCCATCGCATACCTGCCTCTTCCATTCAACACCATGGTGGAAGGAAAAAACACACAATACAATTACTCATACTATACACAATTTCCAGTAGGTCTGAATAGAAACTCCCTAAAATAAAACTAAAACATCCAATAAAATTCACAGTACACATAATTATAACGTTGGTGTCATGACATCATTAAACGAATCGTCCACACATATCCTTTATAACAAAATACGGCTTCACGTATTATATATATAGATATCAATTTCACTGTATATCAATTGCTAAATAAATAAGTGTAAACAAAGAAAAGTAAAAACAACAACATATAGTTTGTTTTGGTAAACAGCTGAGTCAAAAATAAAATAATATTCATTTGAACAAAAGAACTGGTCACATGTTGAAGGAATTTAAAACGTAAAACACGCTAGTAAAGCTAGTGACGTAATTAATTGTCTATGTTTATTATCCATTCCGTTATCAGTTCTAATATCCTTAATAATTAAATATCCCTCATTGAATCAATGTACACCGTATCCCCCATATTCATTTATTTAAACTATAAAATATGCAGTGCCTCCAAACGTAACCACAACTAAACACACGCCAAACAACTTTCTAGATTTCATAAAAGGATGGTTAGTCTAATTGCAGTATCCTAGGTCAATGATGACGTTGTGCTCAATCTATGTCATTCATATCTGTATATCTTTGGATAAAACCCGTCTGGGTTGTGGTGGTAATTTAAAATTGTATTCCTGAGGGTTCTTGATTTTCTTTATGTCATCAATATTTCCGGGCCTAATCCTAAAAAGTTGAATCATTCAAAAACATTGTTTGTAAACAAACCAAGATGAATTAAAACGTGAAAAAATGGATTTTCCTACCCTTTTTTAAAAAAGTTGAGCAGTATAATAATTTGCATATTCTTTTTTAAGACTCGTGTACAGAGCCTCGACTTGTATACATCGATGGCGTTACTTTTCTCGGTGGTCTACTAATCTTACTTATTTCCTATAATCAATGACAAAATAAGAGTAAATAAAATAACCTCATAGTTCCATAGTTTATATTTAACCAGCTGTGAGTTAAAACAAATTACATTGCTCTAAAACAAACAGAAGATTACAAAGATTGCTTTAAAAAATCATTTGAACATCCTAGTATTTTACTATGTATATTTAATTAATCTGTCATCCTCTTACAGAAGAATTGAACGTATCAATGATTAGCATTACACATAGTATAAATAAGTCAACCCTTAGTATGTCTTTACATTTTTATCCAAATGCTGAATTTGTGACACAAAAGCTGAATGTTTACAGCTGTTATGTTAAGCAAATTATTTTATGCAAAAAGCTAGTTTAGAATCTTAGCGTCGGCTGCTAGACTTTTTAAAAATTAAAACTTAATTTCTAAAAAACTGGAACCATAAACTAAAATTATGGCTTCGACATTCCCTAGTTCTCAAAATTATCTTTCTTTCAACACAAAAATCATGAAAATCCGTCGATTGGTTGATTCAGAATCGTGAAATATAAAAACACTGTTTCGTTTTAATACTATAGATTATGTCATGGTGCATTACTTCACAGGTTTTAGAAACACAGTTTGTAGAGGCTCTTAAATTTGTAGATTCTTCTAACACTTCTGCATCGGGATGAGATACATATTGGCTTTCGGCTACTAAGTTTCCATCGTTACTCAGTTCTATTGTGTGGTTCTCTGGTGTTGAATTATCATCAAAATCTGTTTTCTCAACTAACATTTGTTGTTTATAACTCTCTAATAGCTACAATAAGAAATAAAATTCTGTTATCAATAACTGATGATAACAGCTCAATTGATTATGAGTAATGCGTAGAAGTCTCTAATGGGGTGATTGGTAACCATGGCAATTGTTGAATGCGTGGATGAAGAGAACCCCAAGACTCACACAAGGGGAGCTAAGTTACATTTAGACACTGTTGCTTCACGCCCATCTGGCAATTGTACATGAGCGTAATCAGAGTTTCCTTCCAGCAACGTCACCTCCTGTACTATTGGTTCATACTTAGAGTTTTTGATAGGACGTCTCATCAACACTTTTCCAGGACTCATCAACCAGGTTGGTGTTACACGAGTATAATTCTCTGTTTTTTTATCTTGTGATCTTTGAGTTAAGCTGATATCAGTAATAGTTTTTACAAACATCTTCCTTACTCTTCAACTTAATTTACGGAATTCATCGAAGATTTTCTGTCTTTCTGTTTCTTCTAATGAAGTGAAGATATCCATCTTATTAATGGATATGTTTTGCCATTACACTTGCACTTAATTGCTCCCAATTTTCTTTCCGGTCTGTTGACAAAGCCTGTCACTTTTCTTCCATTAACTTTTCGTCCTTTATATTCTTTGCCTTGTTCACGCAAAAGTTTTGCTTTTGTACATTCCCATTAGTTTTCTGTCACTTGATGTCTTTACTTTCTTTTACGTTTCAGGGTATTTTCATTCACTATGCCAGTATTATTAATTTCTTGAGATCCACCTTCTATTACTAAATCCTCAGGACTAATATCTTCAGTTTCTGCTACGTTTATATTTATACTAGGAGTACGCTCCAAAGTCCCGTATGAGAATGAACGAAGACAAATGCATTGTAATTGTATTTTTCCTAACAGACTAACTTTCCAGGTAGGCCTAGTTACGATTTCATGTAAGCACTATGTTAATTCAAATTAATACAAGTTGTCAAAGGAGGCCCTTACTGACAATGGCTATTGGGGAAAGACACCTATAATAAGAGTATTAATAAAATATGCATGTTCGTATTAATTTTGTTTAAAATATAATAAATGATTAAATTGGCAAAGGAATATTGAGTATATAATCAAAGGTATAGTATAACAGGATATAAGTGGGGTTGTATAGAAATAGAACTAACTGAGCGCTGTAGATGTTATTGTAGAAATAACTTTTGAAAATAATAATATAACTAATATAATGGTTTAAATACCTTCAGTCACCAGTTCAAATTAGTCGGCTATTGCGACCTAGGTTTCGGCACGAAGTTGTACCATCATCAGGCGGGCCAGTTTTGAGTCTTCAGTCCAATGGACGTCGTTGAGTTAAAACAAATAAACAAATAGAAAAAAAATAATAATAATAAAAAAAAATAATAATTATATAGTTATATTTTGTATTGAATCGAATTTAAGAACGCTTTTGACATAGTGTCACATTCAATATTAGCGTTTCTGGAAGAATTTGGAATGTTATAAGTATAAGTACAAAAAATTGAATCTTATATAGTGCCTACAGTTATCTAATAGGATACAATTGGTGAAGTTAAAAAATGCATTTCCTAAATCTGTATTTATTGTTGTTCGTTATGTATTAGGTTTCTTATAATTCCTGTTGTTTTGTAAATGATTTCTACGTAAATGAACCATGTATTGTAGACTCTGATGTCGAAAATCATTCATGACTAAACTAAATATACCGATAAAATGTGCAAACTTCTGGTTTGACGGAAATCTCTTATTTCCACGAAAACAAGTCATTTAAAACAGTTTTCACCTTAAATAACAAAACTAACTTATACTTTTTGCTGTCGATCAGTCAAGTTGTTGGGTTTAACTCTGGATAGCAAGCTAGGCTAAAACCTAAAGGAGTATGATTTATCTTTGGCTAAATTGACCGTTCGATTTTCTACATAACAATTATTTTGTGGCTTAGGTATCTTTACACATAATTGAGTACCGGTATGTTACCTCAAAAAGTTCAAAACTCTTGTCAGATGTCATGCTCAATCTCGACGTATTTCATTGAATAGAGGCATTTCTTAGCTGCAATATTTGTAGATAGATGGTCTTAAATCATTTTTTCTCTGTTTAAATGTCAATGCTATATGTAAATGCCAGTTGTATGTCAATGCTATATATTTCTATTTTTTATTAATCCATTGTATAATGACCATTATATATTTCTGATTTGCAAAACTGTTTAACTTAGTTCAAAGTTACATGACTCATATTTTAGTGCTTTGATTCAAGCCAATAGGTATTTCTTTGCAGTAGTAAAACAAGTTGTGGATTATTATAGAGATGCAGTGTGTAAGGGATATTCCCTGTTGTGGATTAATGTCCGCACTAGCGAGTACTACGATTATCCTCAGTTCTATCCTCATTAGATCAATTTGTTAATACCAAGGTTATGTGGTTTGGATTCCATTATAAACCGTAGGTCCCTTAGTTGCCATTAGTAGTTTGGGCTATTAATTAACAGCTGTGTCTAAGGAATATGTCAGCCCTAGTCACTAACAAGACTACAAGATCGCGTTACTCATCCTTCACTCATATTTGGGTTTAAATATGCACATAGTGGCGTCCCCTTCTTAAATAATTGATAATTGATTAAAATAGATATTAACTCACTTCCTTTACTTGCATATGGACATATATGCACAATGTGTACATTGCTAAATCAAAAAATGATACGTGGAATGATAAAGAATGTTCTAATAACAATTAAACTAATGACAAACATAAAATAAATTTTCAAGCACTATAAATAAGAAAAACAAAATTAATTGCTAAATAATTCTTTAAATTATTCAAATGATTTGTGTAGTATATAAAAGTAGTATAATATGGTATAATTTATAAAATAGTATAACATAGTATAAAGTAGTATATAAAATAGTACATTGGGGCCACACAACTTTAGCAATGAGGGAAAACTTTTATGACGCTGTCATAATGATTTCTCTTTTGACTTCCACTTAATCCACTTTGTTCATCTTTTGATAATCGATGCACTATTTGAAGCGTTTTTTCCCCTGGTGTTCCAAATGCTTGCATTTTGTAGTTGTCATTACTTCTTTCGAAGTAAACATGTATGGAAACATCGTTGATTGCACAGACAGAAACGATTGTTTCTTGTCCACCCCATTCATCTTTACTTTGTAAATTTTCCAAAAACATTTCCATCTTTTTAGTAAATGGAACCAAGTCTCCATTAATCTGAAAAAAGTAAGAAGGTCACATATGATGCATGTAACTAATTTGGTCATTAGGATGCAAAATATCAACATAAATTGTATTTTTGTTTTGTGATTTCATAAACTTGCAATGGGCCGGGGCCTGGAACAGAGCGTTGGAAAAAAGTTTGTATTTTCATTCACTTGGCTTGTACTCTTCACAATTTTGATCAAGCATTATTGCGTCCTCAGGAGGATGTTGTGCAACTTCAGGGATACTATTCTTTACGGGTGCTTCTATATCCTCTTCCGGAAATGGTAGGCATACCGGTACTTCAAGTTTCTGCATACCGATATCAACAACTGTTGTGGATTGTTGATCGTTGTTTTGTAGGTTCTCAGGTCCAGGTTCCGTTTTACTTCTATGCTCTTGAAGGGTCTCAGCCATGTCCTTTGCTTTTGAGAGCTATCCACTTAAGTAAAAAAAATCACCAGTATCATTATTTGACCGTAACAGCCAAATGAACCTAAAAAAACCACGTGTGCCACAGCAGATCTTTGTTGTACTCAGTCTGAGCCAAACAATCACTCAAAAGTCAGTTGGGTATGAGTCTTGAGGAAGCTACTTTTTAAGGATAGCTAAGCTTCACAAAGCTACAGCTCAACACTGTTTAATGTAGAGCTACATGAAAAATAAATAAGATAAACTGCCAAAACACCTAATAGGAAAACTTTGAAATCCATCCATCACTGTCCAATGTGGTTACAAGATTGAGGGACGTAGTTTTCAATTCGGGAAGCATTATCTGGGACGAACATATGGCAAGTTTGAGGCCAGGTAGAAGAGTCTCCCTGGAGTCATTCCACTAGACCACCACAGGTCAAGATGAAGTAGGCTTGAGGCGGTTAATCCGCGAGAAGCGTATTCCTCAGGATTATCGTTGGTAGACGCATGTCTCCATGTGCAAATAGGTATAAGTTCTTGTATTTGAGCCACACGATTAGCAACAAAAAGCTTGAGTAGATATGACTGGGTTTTAATCCATGACAGGGTGATACTGGAGTCACACCATGCAAACATGGAAGTTTTGTAAGAGCTAGAAAATTGTTCCTGACAATAATTTAACAATTTCGCTAACAGATGAGCACCACATCATTCCAATCTCGGAATTGATGCACATTTCAAAGGTGCAACTTTTGACTTTGCAATCAACAGATTTACATTGACATTTCCAGAAGAATCTTCAGCTCTTAGATAAACACAAGCTGCATAACTACACTCGCTTGCATCGGAAAATCCATGTAGCTACCATGGATGGAGATTTGAATCTGATATTTACGCAACTGGCTAAATGCAAGTATCGAGGTATTCTGAGAGTTTCTATTTTTGGTAGCTCTAGGATGAACTGTGGCCATGTTTCAGCTATATGCTGAGGGAGTTGTGTTCGACATTTCGAACTAACAATGAAGATATTTACACTAATGAAATTGATTACTATAGACAAAGAAACAAAAAAATAAGACTTGGAAGTACATGAACTAAAAAAAATATAATATCTTCACCAAAATATGAGAAATCTATATAAAAAACACAATATTTAATGGGGATTTACTAACTATCTAGCATTTTCTATTTATTTTCCTTTTTATCTAGTTTTATTCTTAACTAACTCCTATTAGTTTTTTATCAATCAATTGTGTATAATGCATTTTACTGGCAGGGAGTTCTTTGTATTTAGTTAATTTATGTATATTTTCATTGAACCAGTTTTCGTTTAAGCTGGTAATGTTAGACCCTGTGTCAACTAAAGCACAGATGGGAATATTACTGATTTTGACAATTATTTCTGGGCAGTTTGCTTTAAAGTTGTTAGTACAAAGCTCATCTGGTATTTCCTCACTCAATAAGAATTCACGGTTACAACAAATGGTATCAATACATAAAGGTTCTATGTTACTATTTGTATAATTATGTATTTGATTATTCGGTCTGATCAGTCTGATTTGCTTTACATTATGAGTGACGGACATGTAGTTCACGTTGCCTCGCTATTGTTGTGATGGTGGTAGATTTCTTGGTTCCCAACTTGGATTATATTGGGGTCGGTTGTTTTGATAATACTGGAGTCTTTCTATCTTGGAATTGTAGACATGGGCATTAGCGTTTTGATAGTGATTTTGTTCTTGAAAGTTGGGTCGATTCTGGTAGTTCCGATTGTAATGGTAGTTGTTAGATTGCTCGTTCCGATTTTGGTTATTGTGAGATGGTGGAGGACTGGAGTTATTTGTAGGACGTGTCCGTTCATTATGTAAGTCTTGTCGCTGTATTAGTGCTTTGAACTCGTACACACTGTTTGCATTTTGCACGCGTCGTGCGTCCTGAATAAGTGGACAGAAGTGATCGGACAGAATAGCAACTAATTCATCTTCAGTCAGCGCTGGAGTGAGGTATCGCAGCGTAATGACTCGTTCATTAAATACTCGGATCGAACCAACTTTCCGTTTGGCTTATAATGTTCCAATTCTATTTTGTGCTTAATTGTCCGTTGAAGGTCACGATTCCAATACTTTGAAATGAATTGTGTCTTATTAATCTTCCCATGACTTCAAGTCATTCTTTATTAAGGAAAACCATCGTTAAGCTTGGTGTTCAAGGCTGGATACAAGAGCGTCTTTTAAAATTTCAATGGAGGTTTGGTCGCTGCTTTGCCGTAGTTTTTGATAAGATGGGTTGGATACTCCGGGGGATCATGGGATTGACCACTGAATTTAGGAAAGGTCATTCAGTTTGAGCTTCCGCAGGTTACATGGATTTGAGGGGTCAGAGTAATGGTTTGTTCTATCCCTAGTGAAAAAAACATTAGAGAAACGTTAAAAAAAACGTAGTGACACGTAGTGGTAATTGGGCCAACTAGACATCACTACGTACGTAGTGATATGAAATCATTTGGTAACGTAGTGATGTATGATCATTAGGTAACGTAGTAATGTCTAGTTGGCCCAATTACCACTACGTATCACTAGGTAATGTTGAGTGATCTGTTGCATAGTGATGTCTAATGATTTTGGCATGGTGATGACTAATGATGAAATCAAATCTCATAAGACATCACTTACTTATTGCCTTACTCACCCTAAGATAGTCAAGAAGATAAGATGTTGCTCTTAAGTAACACTTACCACAATCGGTGTCATGTAGACATTTTTGTGTGTAGCAATTTTTGTGGGTTGTTGACCATTACACAGACATAAACATGTGATGATATAGGCAGAAAAAAAATCTAGAGATAAATTTCTTAACTTTTATCTGTAAAATAGTAACAAAGCTAATAAAAAACTACACTACAACTGTAGGATAGCTTCCTTTTTTTTAAAACACAAACAAATGACCTTGAACATCATATGATCATCCTAATTATGACGTCAGCTCAAATCCGCTATAAAACACGCCATTTACACCCCTATCGTACCTAACTGTCAAATCCGCCGTCATTTCCGGCTTTTTACGTCATTTCCGGCTTTTTACGTCATTTCCGCCTAACTGTCAAATCAGCTGATGCGGCAAAACAGCCTAGGGGCTACTACTCATGTGTACCTACAAAAACCACGTGTGCCACAGCAGATCTTTGTTGCGCTCAGTCTTAGCCAACCAATCACTCAAAAGTCAGTTGGATATGAGTCTTTTGGAAGCTACTTTTCAAGGATAGCTAGGCTTCACAGCTTGACTCCTCTTAATTTGACTCCTACATGAAAAATAAATAAGATAAACTACCAAAAAACCTAATAGGAAAATTTTGAAATCCATCCATCATTGTCCAATGTTTTTTACAAGATTGAGGGTCGTAGTTTTCAATTCGGGAAGCATTATCTGGGACGAACATATGGCAATTTTGAGGCCAGGTAGAAGAGTTTCCTTGGAGTCATTAGGGACTAGATCACCGCTGGTCAAGAAGAAGTAGGCTTGAGACGGTTAATCCGCGAGAAGCGTGTTCCTCAGGATTATCGTTGGTAGACGCATGTCTCCATGTGCAAATAGGTATAAGTTCTTGTATTTGAGCCACACGATTAGCAACAAAAAGCTTGAGTAGATATGACTGGGTTTTAATCCATGACAGGGCGATACTGGAGTCACACCATGCAAACATGGAAGTTTTGTAAGAGCCAGAAACTTTTTCGTGCCAATAATTTAACAATTTCGCTACTTTCATCAGTAAAATAGTAACAAAGGTAGCAAAAAGTTAAATATGTGACTAAGATTGCACATTTAGGGCCTATAGTAACTACGTACTTTGATTCATAAAACAAACAAATGGGTTTCAATAAAAAAAAAAAAACCAAACCCTGACTATTCGGAAGATTAGTTACAGACACGGTATATGACAGTTCTGTCCCCATAATTTCGGTTTAGTAGGAATTTTCTGAGTATAAAAAATAGATCTTTAAAATGAAACCAAGCTAAATACAATTTTTGATTTAAGAATCAGAATAAGTTTAAGTTTGTTTTCAATAATAAGTGTTTAACTGGACCTGTTAGGGTTAGGATTTTTTTGTTATTGTGACATTTTTTGTGAGATATAACTTTTCACTGCAGCACAACGCAGGACCACCTCGTTTTATGATGGTGGGGGACCTCCTCTCGAAAACGTTCTCAGATAAGTCCTGTAATATACACCAATAAAATATAAAAATTACCAATAAAAAATATTTTGAAATCTCACATCAGCTATATTCATGCATCCACAATAGCTTTGTCATAAATATTAATAAACCTGTCACTATACACAATTTACCCAAAAATACATTTAATAAATAACAGGTATTGTTGTAGCGGTGGCCCATTTCATGTACGCACACAAATTAATTGTGGCCCACAACTAAGGGACGTGGCCACCGCGACGATGATACAGAGGTTATTCGAGATTATTCGTTAGCCCAAATAATTGGATCAAAATTACATGTCGAGCTACGGACACACACACATACATAGCAAAAAATATGCATTCTTAATACTACCATGGAAAGGCTGGATAAAAATTCGAAGAACAGGCTATGGCAACTGGGGACAGCAAAATGAAAAAGTAAATTGATCCCTGGTCTAGGCCTTTCCGTGCCGCCTACGGTAATAACGTATTCCCTATGAAGAAATTCACTTTTAAGTAACTTACGCAAGTTATCTGACTTCATGCAGATTGCAAAATACAAAATATCCTTCCTCCCCAGCCAACTATACTGGACAGCAATTTCGTCAGGAGTCAGGAGGAATTTTAGTCCTCTTCACTGCACCCAAACAGTTACTTCCACCAAAACTGCACAGATATCTTGTCTAAAACAATAAGGAGGTACCTATTTAAGTTATTTTTTTTACATTGGCGTAAATATCTATTTAAGATCATCTTTGTTGCTGATAAAACAATGGCCGCAAGGTACACAAAGTACATTTTTTTAGGGCTTTACACCATTTGCGTTTGACTTGTTTCTAGTGTTTGATTTCAAATATTCAGTGTTGCTGACCCACTTCCTTTAAATAAAAATTTAAATGTGGATTACAATTTAATAACTGATTAGTCAGTGTAGGCTAATGTTTAACCAGTCAGAATGTAAGTTACACAGAAGACTCATAAAACAACCTTAAGTGAGGCCTTTTAAAAAAAAAATGACAATTGATTAAGGTAGGCAGCCTAAATTACTCGTCATGGTGTGGGTCTAAAATCAACAAATTTAATTTATTATAGCCTAAATAGTAATTTAAACTTATTCACCTAATGACTTTCTTAGAGTATAAACCATGTGATTCATAATTATAAATGGATATTGCATTATAACTGCATTCATTTTGCCTCTTAAAACCCAATTTTGAACACAGTTAGCTAAATGCGCTATCTTCCCAAGGGTTTCCCTTGTGTAATTTGTTTTTAAGGCTCGTGCTAATTAAGACCCAATCCTGTTTTCGTCGTAAATAAGTTAGGCCTACCGTAAGCAAAATAAATCACTGTTAGGTGAATGGTTCAACAATGCCTAATTCATGTGCAGAATAATTCTTTCTCTAAAATAAGTTAGATTGAAGCAGTTCTGCAGTTCACCCCATAATGGGCCTACAACATAGGCCTACAAATTGATATAGACTAGGTAAGTTTAGCCTATAATTGTAGACAGCTATATACATTTGGCCAGGGAGGTGTACATAAAAACTGTAAACTGCACTTAAAACCTATTTTGAGGTTTTGGGTATTTAATTATTTTCAAGGTCTTATGTCCTAAAATACTAACTTGACTTTAATACTTAAATGCTCTACCGATTAAAACGTGAAAAGATGTAGGCTATGTCAATACTCAGTCACAAAAACAACTCATAACTGACAAAGAACTCTAACAAACAACAACTATAACTTATAAACACAAAACACTTGCTGCTATTGTAATTAATTTGAGGTTATCTTTCTTGTGCAGTCTTCTGTTCATGTTACTTCCATAGTTGTTTCACTAATGTACTCAACTAGAACTAGGTAGTCTAGTTGTCACACATTGATCGTTGTATTTTCCCTCTAAAATGGTGAATCCGTTTGAAAATAGATACCGAAATAAATAAACTCGCCGAGGACGGCTACGGCTGCCTTGGATCCTTGGATGATTGTGTCCAGTCCACTGACGTTGTCCGTTGACAGTTGAATTTGAATGTTGTAGTTGTCGCCTGTCGGTCTGTCTCCAGTTTGTGCGCATGTAGCGTGCCAAGCCAAGTCCAAATAAGAGACGTAACACGATTTTAGTGTTTTATTAAATTAATCTTAAAATAAATTAAACTTACGTTGTATTTACTTGTAATAAAAAGTTATTTGCCAACCGTTAGGGTTTTACTTTTAAAATAAACTCAACTTTAAAAGGCTGTCCCCCTCTTGAAATGTATAGTATAGCCGACATTCAGGAAAAATACATGCTACAACACTGCCCCCTGGTCTAAAATTATGATGGTTTATTACAATTTTTAAGCAGAGATTACTTAAAAACTTACAGGACCGGGATAGAATATGAAATTTTCATAGTAATCTTACTTTTTTCCTAGCTCATAAATAAATAAAAACTAGGCCTTATTGCGTTTTTAATTTTAGGAAAAACTATTGGTAAAACATTTTTTTCATGTTTGGCTAATTTAAGTACTATATGATCACTAAACACTGATTTGTACTAATATTATTACATCCTTACTTAATTGCATGATTAAGTAATCAAATGATATCATTGAATCACCTAATGATTTGTCTGGGGATACGCTTCAGAGACAAGAACCATTCTGAAAACTCAAAAGGCTGCTATAAGAGCCATAACGTCCAGCGCAAGGCATGAACATTGCAAACCACTGTTCCGTGACTTAGGAGTGATGACTATTTACATTCAATTTATTTACAACTGTCTGGTACATGATAAGGAAAACATAGGCAACCTCAGCTGCAGAAACCAACTTCATAATTACAACACGAGAAGAGGAGAAATTTTAAACAATCCTTTCTGCAGGCTGAGCAATTAAAAATACTGCTATCCTGTCCTTGGCATTAGGCTCTTCAACCATCTGGACAAGAAGATAAAGTCACTCCCTCTCAGGAAGTTTCAGGGCTGTGCGAATCCAGAAATTTTGGTTCGAATCCGAATCCGAATCATAGCTGTACAGAATTTACCGAATCCGGATCGAATCCGAATACTTAAATTAGTTCCGGGTCGAATCCGAATCTAAAATTTATTGCCATTACCGAATCCGAATCTCAAATTTACAGCTGTTATCGAACCCGGATCGAATCCGAATCTTAAATTTAGAGCCGTTATCGAACCCGGATCGAATCCGAATCTCATATTTACAGCTGTTATCGATTCTGAATATTTTAACCAGTTCCGAAAGACAATGTCTTTCGGAACTCGACAATCTTTAAGACATAATATGTCATCATTTATATTATTTAGAATTTGGTCAAGAGAGGATTCTTGAAATGTTAAGTGCTGTAAAACAATAACTGTTTGGTTTAAGCTTAATAGGCCTATATTTGAATTTTCAACTAAGGATTCCCAAAGATAGCTTATATATCTTAACTGACCTACTTTTCCAGACTGTACTGTCCACTCTTGTATTAGTTAACCCACAGTCAGCATGTCCTACTTGTTTATTCTCTTTTTAAATATGTATATAGTGGATTATATTTTGACTGTTGGAGTAAACTAATAACGTTTAACATGTAATTATTTAAGTATTAATTTCTTTTTCACTCCATAATAAAATTTTCTCATTCTCCCCTATGAACACGCCCCCAACAATAACAATATCACAGAATGAGAATGACCAAGATGTTACTATGTTAATAAAATATTACTTCTTAATTGTAGTTTTTTTTTTTTATTATTAGGGGTCTGATTTTTAAATAATAAAATAAAAATATAAAATGGTTTTATAATTTATCTATATAATTAATACGCTACATGAAACTTTGTCGGTTGAACTCCTCCGCCATTTCTTAACCGATTTTATCCATTGACGTCTCATTGGAAAGAGCGTGTCGCGTAGATATGCAAACTGGCCTTACATTTTTGAAAAAATCCCTTGGGCTCTGCCCCAGTGGCTTTGAAAGTTCCCATGTTATCCTTATGAAGAACATAATTGTTTACATTTTGATCAGCTGTATAATTTAATTGCTATTATTTATTTTTCACCACACTATGATGTTTTTGGCTGTATTACATACGTTAATTGGTGGCTGAAAGTTACGTTTTGCTGGCCATGCCAGCTGTCATCGTAATTTGGGGACCGAGCAGGTTTTTACATCCCGGGGGTAAAATCAGCTGTCCGCTTACTTACTTAAAACATGCATTTTAAATACACAATAAAAATCCATAGAATTGCAATGGAATTGTATTTTTTCACCGTTGCCTAGCAACTATTTATTTTTATTTTTGCTGATTCCTCAAATTATTTCTTCACATAACCTTAAAGTTGTAGTTGTGTTGACTAGGCCTATCAGTGTGCATTATTAAAGTGGTGAATAGGGTAATAGGGGTGTAGTGTGGTGAAAAATAGCGTTCGTACCACGGACCGAAATGGTTTAGCAGCTCTCAATCGATTTATTTACTATTTGAGATTGTTTGAACATAACCCCCAAGACTAATCGAATTAACATGGTTTCATCTTAAATTTGTGTGTATTTATCATTGTTTTGTGTCGCTACGACGGGTCGTGTTAGCATGATTGTAATTTAAATTTGTGCATTCATCGTTGTTTTGTGTAGCTATAATTTGTTTATTTGTTTTTTTTAATGACTCCGACGCGACGACAACGAAGCATAGACAGGAGGCGTAATCTTGATAACGACCGCAGCTACAGAACTGTGTGCTATTGCGTAATAGCATAGATAAAAGGAGTACTTATATCAATATACTTATATCAACACTTGATATTGATATGATTGATAAAAGGAGTACTTCTTTTAATCTATGGTAATAGGCTTAATCACAGTCAGCACCTGACCCTGGACAATCTCAACTATTAGGTTACAAATGCGCCCTTTAACACTACCCCAAAACGACTTTTAGTTCTCAATTAGTCCTCTATCATGACCTGTGTTGCCTGTACAACGAGGCATTTTAAGAAGGAGAATCCCGGCCGGATTGCTTTAGGATTATCAATAACGATGATAAACATGATCTGAGTTACACACCGGTAATCTTTGAGTCGACTCTTTTAAACAAATTGTAAAATGCCTGTTATTCGTTTTGAAATATTCCGGTAATACTTTGCAATTGCTCGAATCCGAGCAACATGTACACTAGTTAATATTATAACATGATGAATTACAAATATGACATATAAATGTAAAACAAAGAATAAGAATTATAAGAATTGTATGTATGTTTTGTTTTGTTTCCCCAAATCTTCCCTGGCAATTGGCAATAACTAAGATCTATTGGAATAAAAACAACTGAATGATTTATCTTCCCTGGCAATTGGCAATAACTAAGATCTATTGGAATAAAAACAACTGAATGATTTATCCTGTACTAAAATGAACTCTTTTATTCATTAATTCTTAAAACAAACAAATATGAATAAGAATAAACATAACTAAAAGTAATTTCTCCTTACTTTTAATTTTACAAGACAAAACCTACTGTAGGATAATAGACAGAAATATGAGGCTAGGCAAAAGGCCAAAACCAAAGCAAGAAAATAAAAAGTTTAAACTTAACTAACCACAGAACATTTTCACGAAGGTTTGACAAATTACATTTATGTGTTAAGTACAGTTAAATATGTTAACCAATTTAATATTAATTACTTTAAGGAGCTGAGATTATATTTCATTCAACCCTTACTTTGATGGTACCAGTACAGTTACCGTAAAACTGCGGTAAAGGACTCACCACACTTCATGTTTGCAACATATGACATATATCTTCGTGCAAGTTTGTTTTAATGAAACCTCATGTTAAGATACAAATTTTCGCTGCAATACAGAGCGATAATTCATTCACATCACAAAAATATGGTCAGTTTACAGAGAATCTATTTTTGTTGTTAATAGGTACTAACGTTTTATATAAGAATACTGAACAAATATTCTCCATCATATGAAAAAGTATATCATATTTACATATCAATTATTTATATATCCATACAAAACAAACAACAAAAAATTAAATATTGTACAATACAGTACATATAAACAATGTGCAAAAATAAATATAAATTCTTCAAATAAGTAATAATAATAACTGTGTTCTTTGGCAACACATTTGGTATTGGTATTTAAACCTCATGTTCAAATACGAATTTTCACTGCAATACAGAGTGATAATTCATTCACAAAATAAAAACAAAATTGGCCATTTAACAGAGAATCAATTTATGTTGTTAACACTAAACTGAACAAATACTCTTTATCATATGAAAAAGTAGCCTATATCATATTTATTTACATATAAATTATTTATATATCCAAACAAAACATCAACAAAAATAAATGCAAACAAACAAATGAAATATTGTACAATACAGTACATATAAACAATGTGCAATATTGTTTAAATAAATATAAATTTTTCAAATAATAATAACTGTGTTCTTTGGCAACGCAAGTGGTATTCAGTACATCGTATTATTTTGAAATAATAATAAATAAAAACTAAATTATTGGGGTCCATATCTCAAGAGCATTTTTTGAGAGTGTAAAGTTTAGCACATTTCAAAATGTGCCAAGTGAATGAGATAATTTTACATTACTTTAAAAAAACTGTTCTTAATCCGTGTAACTGGAATCTTTTAGTCTTTGTCTTTATAAACATTAAACAAAAACAGAAGCTGTTCAGCATGTTCAGGTGTAAGAGATTCTCTTCTCTACGTAATGATGTTGCCCGCTGCACTAAAGAGTCTTTCGCTACTGGCCTGGGTTGCAGGTATGGGAAGGTAATTTTGCGCCAATTTAGATAGGATGGGATATTTGGAGGAAGCTTGCTTCCACCAAACAAAAGGATTTACTGTTTTCTCAACAAGGCCGTCTTAAAAGTAAGCATTTACTTCCTGAATTCCTGGGCTGAGAGATGGTTGCATTTGTTTGGATGCTGCTTTGTTAAAAGCACTCCAAATGTCATCTTCTTTAGAGCATGAAGGCTGGGTTTCTCTGGAGACATCAGGCTGCTGCACACTTGAATGGTTCATCCGGTTCATCGATTGGTAAATGGTTTCAGCAAGCTGTGCAAGTTTTTTTTAAATCAAATTCTTTTCAAGTAAAACACATTTAAACCGAGGATCTAGAGCTGTACAGATTTGATTAATACTGTTATCCTTGTATAGTGGAAATCTTGTTTTCAGGGAATTGAGAAGATTTTTTGCAAATGATACACTTTTTCTTGTACCATTTGATTTGTTGCTTGGGCCCGAAGCAATTATATTTGTTAACTTTGTTTCAATTTCATGTAATACTGGGATAATCATAGAAGACGTAGGATATTTATCGGCAGACATAATTCTTGTGACCACTTCAATTGGTTTGAGCGACTCAATGTAAGCTTCTGCTAAACCCCATTCATCTTGACTTAAAATAGATATTGAGTGATGTGACGTTGCCAGTTCCGTGTTTATCGCAATTTTGAGCTCAACAAGCCTTTCAAGCATTAAGAATTCGGAATTCCATCTGGTGTCTACCATTTGTATAACGTGTTTTGGATTCATTGATTGTTGTTGTTGAATTTTTTTTAATCTTGATGTTGCAGCATTGCTCTTATGGTAATGCCCTACAATAGACCGTGACTTTTGCAGCATTTCTTGAGCTGCTGTGTCACTGTTAACTGCAGATTCCACAACGAGCTGGAGTTTATGTGCGAAACATTCTCTATGAACCCACGAGGTTTGTTTAACCGCATTGACAATATTTTTTCCGCCATCGGTTACCATGTAAATTGGTATTACCTTTTCTCTTCTTTCAGACAATCCCCAATTATACTTTTCTGTTTTTAGGAAATTAGAGATGTTTTCACCAGTAGCCTTTTCCTCAAACAGTTTATTTCCTAGGCAGAAACGTTTACTATTAAAATCTTTATCTATGTAGTGGCATGTGAGAGAGAAATAAGAGTCACCACTCCTAGATTTCCATCCGTCCGTAGTAAATGCTAGACTTTCTAGGTAGGGTAAGTCTTCATTTATAATTGATTTTACTTTTGTCATCTCTTCGTAGTACAATTTAGGTATTATTGGTCTTGAAAATGTTGTTCTGCTATGGTGATTGTATTTTGGAAAACCAGCATTTATAAGACGTTTAAAACCTGGCTCCTCAACAATCGAGTAGGGATGCAGGCCTTGCACAATAAAAGTAGAGACTAGCCCATCAACTTTCTTTTGCTCTTTACAGTCCAAAGGCCACTTAGGAACGCCAATGCCAAGACCGATAGTTAGTTTTTGTTGAATTTGTTTGTCTGTTGGTATTTGTAGACTTTTCTTTGATTGCTCTTCATATTTTTGTTTTTCGATTGTATAGCTCTCATAACTTTGTTTGTGACTTTTCAAATGTTTGATTAATGAAGATGTCGTTCCACTTGTCCCTTGTTTTAAAATTTTTTGACAAATTTTACATTTTCCTTCAAATTTGTTAGGTTTTTCAAAGTAATTCCATAGAGGATTTGCATTTCTTATCAATTGGATTGGTGGGGATGGGGATTGAATTTGTGAGGTCGATGGGAGGATTTCATTTTCATTAGTACGAGAACATTTATTGATGGAAGTGGAATTAGATTGCTTGGTTTGTGTTATAAAAATCGGAGCAACTTTTTGCTTCTTTTTTTGAAGATTTGTCTATCATCAGCATCTTTTCTCTTGCATTTGTTCTTATTAGAATCTTCATGGTTTTCTATATGGTCACAGTAGTCTGGATCTTCATGAATGTTGTCATAACTGTCTAGGTCTTCAGTAATGTTGTCATAGTCGTCTAGGCCTTCAGGAATGTTGATGCTGTAATAATCATCTAGGTTTTCAGCAATGTTGCCATCATCTTCAGGAATGCTGCCACCATCCATTTTCTGTAGAAAAAGAACCTATGTCAGGCAAGCCGATAAATGATTTTTTTTTTCAAGAAAACGTTGGAAAACCAGGGAAAAGTGGGAAAAATTTTTTTTGGGAAATCTGTCATGTGGGTACTAGATATAATCGGTAGAGCGAGATGAACAAGAATATGCACAAAGTTACGACCTCATAAGCATCAATACATCAGATCTTGAATACGCTTGCAAATTCTTGTTCAGCTCGCTCTACCGATTAATTTGAGTACACACACAACCAATTTCGGCTTAAAAATATTTTTCCCTGTTTTCACGCTTTTCCGACGTTTTGCGCTGAAAAAAAAAAAACATTATTTTCAGAATCAGAGTGTTATTTCCTACATTTTGAAAAAAAATTATTTTCTGAGGGTGTACCTAGCCTACTGATAAGGTAAGAATGACCTAAATTACATTTTTCATAGCATATAACCTAACCATTACGAAAAAAACCGGCACTCTATCAATTTATTGACATAAATTTAAGGGTGAAGGATACATTGATACATTGCTTAATTAAACGTTAAATTCTTTAATTTTGCCTGGTAAACTAACTATTAAGAGTACCTAAGCTAATGAAAACGTAAGCTGCCCATCACATAATACCAAGTTAGGCTACTTAACTTATGTAAAGTAGGGCTAATAAAAAATTAAAAAAAAAATATTTTTTGTCAGGAATTTAATTAATTCTCACATTTTTAGCCCACATTTTCTGGCTTGAAATAGGGAATTGCCACAAAAGTGCAAAAGAAACAATCTTGAAATGGGATAAAACATATAAAATTTAACTTAGGCCTAGTTATTTCAAGTTTTGAAACCAGGCCTAAACAATTAGGCATAAGTTAGGCTACCACCTAGTTAGGATTACCTTTTACGTTAGGTTTTTAGTTAGGTTGATACCTTTTACGTAAGTTACTTAAGATAAGTTTAGGTTATGTTTACACTTTACTTTAACTTATACTTGAATGTGGATCTTTACCAGTACATCATATTGTCCATTTAATCAGCAGTGCATCATCAATCAGAACTATAAATTAGATTAGACCAATAAAGTACAAGTTAACACTAACATAACTTAGGCCTAATAAAAAACACAGTTTAACGTATAATTATTAATTTATTTATTTACCTAAGGTAGTCTGGCGTCCATTTTCATTTTGTCATACTGATGGATGAGTCGACTGTCGAGTGCTGTCAGTGTCAGTGTCCCGTTGTAGTTTCGTTTCCGTTCTATTAGTTGTCGTAATAAGTCACTCAAGAGTCAAAACTTCAATGTTCCAGTCCCAATCCCAATTCCTGGTTCAAATTAATCAACTCGACAGTCGACACTGATCAAGAAGCAAGAAACCCAACCACGTCTGCCATTCAGTCTCAGTGTATCCACACGACCAAAAAAATGATCCCGCCTGCTGGTTCGAGAAATCCCGTTTAATCCCGCTTCCGGATGATGGAGAAACCCGTTTTATCCCGTATGGTCTTTTTCGTTTAAATTTATGTTTGACGAATCATGTTTAAATAGTTGTTTAAACATCGATATTATCTTTTGCTACAGGAGTTTACCAATTGGAGTTCGTTTTCCCTAAAAATAAGTAGAAACAATTAAAAACAGACGTCATAGCTGAAAAATCTGTTTTATCCCGCATCCAATTTAAATCCCGCTCGTGGTCTAAAAGTCCCGTTTTCGGGATAATAATCTGAGTCATTGCCGCCATTTCGTTTTCTGTTGGTTCTTGGTTCTAAAACCGACTGACGGAACAAATAAAACTGACCGAGTGAAGTGAACACCCGGCGAGTGTAATTCAACGACGGAGCCAAAGAGTCGATTGTCGAATCAAATCAACTGCTCCATAATAATCCGCTTGCAAAACTACCGGTGCGAAGGCCGATGATATAAATTCAAATATCAAATTCCAACTCGGATCTATTTCCAAAAAATTCGAATATCGAATCCGAACCCGGATCTCTTACCGGTAAATTTGAATATCGATTCCGAATCCGAATCCAATTAGAAACAGTAGATTCGTTCTCGAATCCGAATCGAATCTCTAAGAAGATTCGGATTCGATTCGTTTTTCGAACTATTCGCACAGCCCTGGGAATTTTAAAAAGAAAGTCGAGGAACTTCTAAAGGCACGGCCTCTCTTTTCCACCAATGAATATTTTGTTAAGGAAAGTGATGAATGGATCTCTCGACCTACTGCCATGTTAACCAATTCTAAAGTATTAACACTTCAAACTTTTTTTACGAAATCTATCCAGTCATTACTGGTCAGCCATGGATGTATGGTATAAGGTATAAGGTATAAGATATCAATAATGAAGTCACTAGACATCACTTCAAGTTCACTCATGTCTAGTGATTAATGTTACTAGATTCTCTAATGATACCACTTGATATCATTAGACATCTATTGATATCACTATGTATCTAATAATATCAATACGATATGTAGTGATATCATTTACATGTCTAATGATTTTCAATTGTTTTTTTTTCACTAGCTTCTGTTCACGCTCAAATTTAATAAGGTAAAATACCCAAATACCGTGACCTTAAGCCCACGTTCTCATGTTTTTGCTAAATAATCAAATAACTAGAAAAAGATACATTATTAGGCCTACTACTAAATTATTCCCCAGGATTTCCTTTTTAAAACGTTTTTATTAGCTCGCTTTCTTGTCCAGTACAAATTTTGCAATCGATTTTATACTAAGTTCCCGATGAGCCAGAGACTTGAAACTTGAAACATAGCTCACAAATGGATGACAATGCAATATTATATAATTTAATTTTCATATTTCCGTTGGGCTACGCCCAATGGGCTTGTTTTTATTAACTCGCTTTCTTGCAAATTTTGATACTTCCCGATGATCTAGAGACTTGAAATTTGAAACATAGCTCACAAATGGATTACAATGCAATATTATATAATTTAATTTTCATATTTCCCTTGGGCTACGCCCCATGGGCTTGTTTTTATTAGCTCGCTAGTCGCTTTCCTACAAATTTTGATATCAATCTTAAACGAAGTTACCGATGAGCTAGAGACTTGAAATTTGAAACATAGTTCACAAATCGATGACAATGCAATATTATATTATTTAATTTTCATATTTCCGCCGGGATACGCCCCATGGGCTTCCACATTTTCCATGTTTACATTTTGAAAGAATGTAAACATATCAATTAATTTAAGTCAGCCGTAAATACTTAAATTTGACAGTTTGAAGAGCAGAGGTTAAGAGGTACAGGTTCTGCTCCATATATATTCTAAAAATATAAAACAAGCATTTTAAAGTAAAGATAAATCATCTGATTGGAGATAATAAGGTTTTGGTTTGTTGTATTAATAGTCAAAGGTTATATATTAACAGGCCATATAAAATATATTTAACAAATATATACACATTAAAAACTAAAAAGTTTAAAATAATTTATAAATAAAAAAACTTTTTTAAAACAAAACGTTTTTAAACGCACTAAAAAGTAGAAAATAGTTTATAAATATGTTGAGAGTATAAATACTTGTAAGATTTAAAACGAAAAACGTTGGGTGCATGCAATTAATTGATAATAATACATTAGTGTAATAGGTGAAGGTAATTGTAAATTATCTATTGCATGCAGCCCACGTTTTTCGTTTTAAATCTTACAAGTATTTATACTCTCAACATATTTATACATCATTTTCTACTTTTTACTAATACATTTCTACTTTGTTGCAGCATTGCTCTTATGGTAATGCCCTACAATAGACCGTGACTTTTGCAGCATTTCTTGAGCTGCTGTGTCACTGTTAACTGCAGATTCCACAACGAGCTGGAGTTTATGTGCGAAACATTCTCTATGAACCCACGAGGTTTGTTTAACCGCATTGACAATATTTTTTCCGCCATCGGTTACCATGTAAATTGGTATTACCTTTTCTCTTCTTTCAGACAATCCCCAATTATACTTTTCTGTTTTTAGGAAATTAGAGATGTTTTCACCAGTAGCCTTTTCCTCAAACAGTTTATTTCCTAGGCAGAAACGTTTACTATTAAAATCTTTATCTATGTAGTGGCATGTGAGAGAGAAATAAGAGTCACCACTCCTAGATTTCCATCCGTCCGTAGTAAATGCTAGACTTTCTAGGTAGGGTAAGTCTTCATTTATAATTGATTTTACTTTTGTCATCTCTTCGTAGTACAATTTAGGTATTATTGGTCTTGAAAATGTTGTTCTGCTATGGTGATTGTATTTTGGAAAACCAGCATTTATAAGACGTTTAAAACCTGGCTCCTCAACAATCGAGTAGGGATGCAGGCCTTGCACAATAAAAGTAGAGACTAGCCCATCAACTTTCTTTTGCTCTTTACAGTCCAAAGGCCACTTAGGAACGCCAATGCCAAGACCGATAGTTAGTTTTTGTTGAATTTGTTTGTCTGTTGGTATTTGTAGACTTTTCTTTGATTGCTCTTCATATTTTTGTTTTTCGATTGTATAGCTCTCATAACTTTGTTTGTGACTTTTCAAATGTTTGATTAATGAAGATGTCGTTCCACTTGTCCCTTGTTTTAAAATTTTTTGACAAATTTTACATTTTCCTTCAAATTTGTTAGGTTTTTCAAAGTAATTCCATAGAGGATTTGCATTTCTTATCAATTGGATTGGTGGGGATGGGGATTGAATTTGTGAGGTCGATGGGAGGATTTCATTTTCATTAGTACGAGAACATTTATTGATGGAAGTGGAATTAGATTGCTTGGTTTGTGTTATAAAAATCGGAGCAACTTTTTGCTTCTTTTTTTGAAGATTTGTCTATCATCAGCATCTTTTCTCTTGCATTTGTTCTTATTAGAATCTTCATGGTTTTCTATATGGTCACAGTAGTCTGGATCTTCATGAATGTTGTCATAACTGTCTAGGTCTTCAGTAATGTTGTCATAGTCGTCTAGGCCTTCAGGAATGTTGATGCTGTAATAATCATCTAGGTTTTCAGCAATGTTGCCATCATCTTCAGGAATGCTGCCACCATCCATTTTCTGTAGAAAAAGAACCTATGTCAGGCAAGCCGATAAATGATTTTTTTTTTTCAAGAAAACGTTGGAAAACCAGGGAAAAGTGGGAAAAATTTTTTTTGGGAAATCTGTCATGTGGGTACTAGATTTAATCGGTAGAGCGAGATGAACAAGAATATGCACAAAGTTACGACCTCATAAGCATCAATACATCAGATCTTGAATACGCTTGCAAATTCTTGTTCAGCTCGCTCTACCGATTAATTTGAGTACACACACAACCAATTTCGGCTTAAAAATATTTTTCCCTGTTTTCACGCTTTTCCGAGCCTTTCCGACGTTTTGCGCTGAAAAAAAAAACATTATTTTCAGAATCAGAGTGTTATTTCCTACATTTTGAAAAAAAATTATTTTCTGAGGGTGTACCTAGCCTACTGATAAGGTAAGAATGACCTAAATTACATTTTTTTATAGCATATAACCTAACCATTACGAAAAAAACCGGCACTCTATCAATTTATTGACATAAATTTAAGGGTGAAGGATACATTGATACATTGCTTAATTAAACGTTAAATTCTTTAATTTTGCCTGGTAAACTAACTATTAAGAGTACCTAAGCTAATGAAAACGTAAGCTGCCCATCACATAATACCAAGTTAGGCTACTTAACTTATGTAAGTAGGGCTAATAAAAAATTAAAAAAAAAATATTTTTTGTCAGGAATTTTAATTAATTCTCACATTTTTAGCCCACATTTTCTGGCTTGAAATAGGGAATTGCCACAAAAGTGCAAAAAGAAACAATCCTTGAAATGGGATAAAACATATAAAATTTAACTTAGGCCTAGTTATTTCAAGTTTTGAAACCAGGCCTAAACAATTAGGCATAAGTTAGGCCTACCACCTAGTTAGGATTACCTTTTACGTTAGGTTTTTAGTTAGGTTGATACCTTTTACGTAAGTTACTTAAGATAAGTTTAGGTTATGTTTACACTTTACTTTAACTTATACTTGAATGTGGATCTTTACCAGTACATCATATTGTCCATTTAATCAGCAGTGCATCATCAAATCAGAACTATAAATTAGATTAGACCAATAAAGTACAAGTTAACACTAACATAACTTAGGCCTAATAAAAAACACAGTTTAACGTATAATTATTAATTTATTTATTTACCTAAGGTAGTCTGGCGTCCATTTTCATTTTGTCATACTGATGGATGAGTCGACTGTCGAGTGCTGTCAGTGTCAGTGTCCCGTTGTAGTTTCGTTTCCGTTCTATTAGTTGTCGTAATAAGTCACTCAAGAGTCAAAACTTCAATGTTCCAGTCCCAATCCCAATTCCTGGTTCAAATTAATCAACTCGACAGTCGACACTGATCAAGAAGCAAGAAACCCAACCACGTCTGCCATTCAGTCTCAGTGTATCCACACGACCAAAAAAATGATCCCGCCTGCTGGTTCGAGAAATCCCGTTTAATCCCGCTTCCGGATGATGGAGAAACCCGTTTTATCCCGTATGGTCTTTTTCGTTTAAATTTATGTTTGACGAATCATGTTTAAATAGTTGTTTAAACATCGATATTATCTTTTGCTACAGGAGTTTACCAATTGGAGTTCGTTTTCCCTAAAAATAAGTAGAAACAATTAAAAACAGACGTCATAGCTGAAAAATCTGTTTTATCCCGCATCCAATTTAAATCCCGCTCGTGGTCTAAAAGTCCCGTTTTCGGGATAATAATCTGAGTCATTGCCGCCATTTCGTTTTCTGTTGGTTCTTGGTTCTAAAACCGACTGACGGAACAAATAAAACTGACCGAGTGAAGTGAACACCCGGCGAGTGTAATTCAACGACGGAGCCAAAGAGTCGATTGTCGAATCAAATCAACTGCTCCATAATAATCCGCTTGCAAAACTACCGGTGCGAAGGCCGATGATATAAATTCAAATATCAAATTCCAACTCGGATCTATTTCCAAAAAATTCGAATATCGAATCCGAACCCGGATCTCTTACCGGTAAATTTGAATATCGATTCCGAATCCGAATCCAATTAGAAACAGTAGATTCGTTCTCGAATCCGAATCGAATCTCTAAGAAGATTCGGATTCGATTCGTTTTTCGAACTATTCGCACAGCCCTGGGAATTTTAAAAAGAAAGTCGAGGAACTTCTAAAGGCACGGCCTCTCTTTTCCACCAATGAATATTTTGTTGAGGAAAGTGATGAATGGATCTCTCGACCTACTGCCATGTTAACCAATTCTAAAGTATTAACACTTCAAACTTTTTTTACGAAATCTATCCAGTCATTACTGGTCAGCCATGGATGTATGGTATAAGGTATAAGGTATAAGATATCAATAATGAAGTCACTAGACATCACTTCAAGTTCACTCATGTCTAGTGATTAATGTTACTAGATTCTCTAATGATACCACTTGATATCATTAGACATCTATTGATATCACTATGTATCTAATAATATCAATACGATATGTAGTGATATCATTTACATGTCTAATGATTTTCAATTGTTTTTTTTTCACTAGCTTCTGTTCACGCTCAAATTTAATAAGGTAAAATACCCAAATACCGTGACCTTAAGCCCACGTTCTCATGTTTTTGCTAAATAATCAAATAACTAGAAAAAGATACATTATTAGGCCTACTACTAAATTATTCCCCAGGATTTCCTTTTTAAAACGTTTTTATTAGCTCGCTTTCTTGTCCAGTACAAATTTTGCAATCGATTTTATACTAAGTTCCCGATGAGCCAGAGACTTGAAACTTGAAACATAGCTCACAAATGGATGACAATGCAATATTATATAATTTAATTTTCATATTTCCGTTGGGCTACGCCCAATGGGCTTGTTTTTATTAACTCGCTTTCTTGCAAATTTTGATACTTCCCGATGATCTAGAGACTTGAAATTTGAAACATAGCTCACAAATGGATTACAATGCAATATTATATAATTTAATTTTCATATTTCCCTTGGGCTACGCCCCATGGGCTTGTTTTTATTAGCTCGCTAGTCGCTTTCCTACAAATTTTGATATCAATCTTAAACGAAGTTACCGATGAGCTAGAGACTTGAAATTTGAAACATAGTTCACAAATCGATGACAATGCAATATTATATTATTTAATTTTCATATTTCCGCCGGGATACGCCCCATGGGCTTCCACATTTTCCATGTTTACATTTTGAAAGAATGTAAACATATCAATTAATTTAAGTCAGCCGTAAATACTTAAATTTGACAGTTTGAAGAGCAGAGGTTAAGAGGTACAGGTTCTGCTCCATATATATTCTAAAAATATAAAACAAGCATTTTAAAGTAAAGATAAATCATCTGATTGGAGATAATAAGGTTTTGGTTTGTTGTATTAATAGTCAAAGGTTATATATTAACAGGCCATATAAAATATATTTAACAAATATATACACATTAAAAACTAAAAAGTTTAAAATAATTTATAAATAAAAAAACTTTTTTAAAACAAAACGTTTTTAAACGCACTAAAAAGTAGAAAATAGTTTATAAATATGTTGAGAGTATAAATACTTGTAAGATTTAAAACGAAAAACGTTGGGTGCATGCAATTAATTGATAATAATACATTAGTGTAATAGGTGAAGGTAATTGTAAATTATCTATTGCATGCAGCCCACGTTTTTCGTTTTAAATCTTACAAGTATTTATACTCTCAACATATTTATACATCATTTTCTACTTTTTAGTGCGTTTAAAAAAGTTTTGTTTTAAAAAACTTTTTTATTTATAAATTATTCATATTTTGCATTAACTTGTCATTTTAACATATAATATTACGTTATAAACAACATTTTATGTCAACAGCTGTTTAGTTAGCAATTTCCTAATTCCGTGATCCGTGAACGGAATTCCGTGATTCTCAGGTTAAATTCCGTGACGGCAATTTCAGAGTCATTTTACTCCGTTAAAAGTAGTTGGATTCAGTCGGATTTATAAAGTAAAGAAATTCGAACCTTTAAGGTTACAAAACAAGACCATATTTGACACCAAACTATCTAACCTCTACATGCAACAGAAGACAAGGGTGACAGATGACGCCACAACCAGGATCATTGCGGGAAGAAAAATACACACACACTATTAAAACAAAACGTAACATTTATTAAAAACCATTATTATATTTACAAAACAGAAAGAAAGTTAATTTATACCATTTTA
This sequence comes from Macrosteles quadrilineatus, assembly GCF_028750875.1. Lineage (NCBI taxonomy): Eukaryota > Metazoa > Arthropoda > Insecta > Hemiptera > Cicadellidae > Macrosteles > Macrosteles quadrilineatus. Next base: position 87,991,224 of record NW_026542595.1, read on the forward strand.
ACAACTAAGTAAGAAAAATACAATGTTATACAATTTTTAGAAAGATAATGTGGGAGCTTTTAAAAGTGTTATTATATATTAAAAACAAAGTTGGAGTATGTTTTTACCGTACATACAGTTAACTGAATTATTATTAAACCTTTTAAACACACAATACTGTCTTCTAATTAGGTAAAACCCCTTCCCTTTTTAACAATAACTTAAATAAATTGCTTAATCTCAACGATAAAACTTTGTTGGGGAGTGGAGTGAAATGTCGGAGTGAGTTTTGTTTTAATTTCGATCGTGACTATATATTGAAATTTTAGTAATTATAAGGGAAGATTGACGAAGATTTATATCTTAAAATAATTTTATAATGACGAGGAATCGGAAGAAATCAAAAACGGAGCATGAAGAAAAGACTAATAGCCTGAAAACAGATTCCAAAAGTGACGACCTTGACCTTATGGATGCATCTAGCTCACCATGTGCAGTTTGTGAGATCATTATACCAGGTGATGGACTCGGACTATTTTGCGAAGGATTCTGCAGGGCATGGTACCATCCAAAATGTGTAAATATTGACGAGGAAGTTTATAATTCCATAGAAAAAATGCCAGGATACGTAAAGTGGTATTGCATGAAATGTTCAGACAAAATTTCAAGGTTAGTTAGTAGCATAGATGATGTTGAAAACTACATTTCTCTACATGCTTCAGTAGCAGAATTAACGAAATTGGTGAAAACATTTACTAATAACACCTCTAATAACTCAAATAGAATTGATAAAATTGAAAGGGTCCTTGCACCAACTAGGTCTAACAACAGCCAGCAGCAGCAGACGACTATTCCTCCATCACAGAGTAAGAAACAAGAAGTTCTTGCAGGAACAGTTAAATCAAATGCAGAAACAGGGTCTGCAAGGCTGCATGGAAACCACAGTTGCTTGGGAAAAGAAGGAACAAATATCCCCTCCCTCTACGATACAAACAAAAAACAGACAACAAACAACCAATCCTGTGGCAAATCGCTTGTCATCTATATAAATAAAATTAGAGTTTTGTCTGTACATTGCTTAGAATAATGAACTTTTTGGTTATTTTTACATTTCATAGGTCAGAGAAACCGAATCAAACCTTATCTCAATTTCTGTCTGTCTGTCTGTCTGTCTGTCTGTCTGTCTATCTGTCATTCTCTTGGTAACGCTAAAATACGCACTTTATTACAACTACTCCTCAATAACTATAGCACTGTCCCGCCTGAAACTTATTTTCCAAATACTATACATATATGAGATGGTTTTAGACGTATTTCATCGAATATGAGACAGTTAGATATTTAACAGTAAACCCTTGAAAATCAAGTTTTTGTCGATTTTTGACGTGGAATTTCTGGAAGCCCATGTTAACCTTATGAGAAATGAAATTATTGAATCTTAACAGCTGTTTCAATTAAACAAGTTGGTTCTGTTCTGTGATGTTCAATAGCATTAAAGTTACAAGGATTACCAACAGGGTGCAGCACTAGCACTATTATTTCTTTTACATTTATGACAACAGCTAATTTGCAACCTGGAGGCGAGTGAGCGTAGCGAACGAGCTAACCTGAAGGCAAGTGAGCGTAGCGAACGAGCTAACCTGAAGGAAAGTGAGCGCAGCGAACGAGCTCCAACATACAGGTGAGTGAGCGTAGCGAACGAACTTCAACCAGGACGTGATTGAGCCATGCAAACGAGATCAGATAGTAAAAATAAAAGTAAGCCTACCGTTATAGGATCGACCGGCAGACACAGAGGTAATTTAACCTTTTATTGATTGTCATACCGATCCGGAACAACAAAAAACAACATAAAATGAAGCTATGTATAATAGTTTGGCCAGCATATCTTAAAATATGCAAACCAACTGCTGTTCTTTATATAAGAAGGTTTCAACTGAATATTATAAGATCCCCGTGCGTAGAACGGGTACACAGCTAGTACTTGAAAAAGACAAACAGGAAGTTGAAAGCGAAAGTGAATGTGGAATAAATGGTGAGTCGGCAAGTAATACTCGTACGTTTGAGAAAAGTAAATCTGGTTTTACTTACGCTGAGGAAGATTTTCCCGAAACAAATAGTGAACAGTGGAAACTATTCAGAAATAGGAAGCAAAGACAAAATCAATACCGGAAACCTGAAGAACAGAGTGTTAATCAAAGAACAGGAGGAAGTAACCCAGGCTGGCATAGGCCTAGGCCAAGAGAAAATAGGACAATCTTTGGAAAAGCCAAGACAAATGATGGGCTTGAGGTAGCAGATAGGATTTCTTGGCTCTTTATTTCCAGACTGAAGTCGTCGGTGGAAGCGGAGACAGTCAAATATCATGCAAAAAATATATGTGGAGAAGACTCTGTCATTCACTGTGAAAAACTAATCACTAAGTATAACAGCTACTCATCGTTCAAGGTAGGCTGCTCCTTCAACAACTTAGATAAGCTTTTAAATGGAGATGCATGGCCAGTTGGTGTAATATTATGTAAATTCACACCAGCAAAATTGAGCAGGACTAGGCCTAGGACTTTACCCGAATTAGTGCCTGTAACAGGGCTGTCAGAAGAAGTGAATACTAGTCAAGCTAGTACCCCTAGATATAACCTAGGGCATCAAAAAAACTAATTATAGACTCTATTAACAAAACGAAAATAGAGACCCTTGTAAATAGAAATGTAAATAGGCCTATTAATAATAAAAACACTGTACGCATAAGTTTTTTTAAATATAAGATCTATGTTCAATAAAATCGAAGAATTAGAAGTTGAAATCAAATCCAATCAATTGCAATTCCCAGAAATTTTATGTCTTGCAGAAACCTGGTTAAACGACAAAAAGAATAAGGCATTTAAGTTAAATGGTTACAATATGATTGCTGAATCTTCCAGAGAAGACTCAAATGGAGGGGGTGTGGCAATATTTGTTAGAGAGAGCGTAAATGTCAAGTTTTTTCCTTTAGATTTGAAGACATTTATGATAGAAGGCATCTTTGAAAGTAATGCATGTATATTTACATGTGGTAGATATAAATTTATTGTATTGGTTGTATACAGACCACCTTATGACAACAATCTATACCAGTTCATGGATGTGCTGGAAGACTTGCTAAATCAGCTAAATTCTTTTGACTTACCACTCATTATATGTGGTGATATCAACATTGACGGTAAGGAGGATTCACTGAATAGAAGGTGTTTGTATGATGTCTTGGACTCGCACAAACTCAAAAATATAGTTACGATGGACACCAGAGTGACGGAAAGCTCTTCGACACAAATTGATTATATTATTTTAAATGACGAGATAGAGTTCACGGACTATGGCACAGTGGCTACTCCTATGTCTGATCACGATTGGCTGTTTATTGATGTAGTTGTGGAACAGAAAAAGAATGTCGGCTTAAAAATTGAAAAGAATAAAATTACCAAGTCCGGGATGGAAGAATTTTTATATCGTCTGGAACAAGAAAACTTTCTAGAAGATGGAGAAGGTACCTCTGACGAGTTATTTAATGAATTATATGATAGTTTTGTACATAATTTTTCTATTTGTTTTCCCCAACAACATGTAAATTTGAAAAATGAAGATGATTCTAACTGGATAAATGATGAGATTAGGCTATCAAATGAAAGACTGAAGGAACTCTATTGGGAAACTCGCAAAACGAGGGATATTTGTACTAAAAACCAATATAATACGGCAAAAAAACTGCACTCACAACTGATTTCATCGTGCAAAAAAGAACACTACAAAAAGAAAATCATGAAGTCACAGAATATAAGCAAGGAGTCATGGAGGATAGTCCATGGACTTACCCGGGACACGATAACTCACAACAACATAATACTCAAGGAACAAAAGGACATTGTAGACAACCCTGTCGCAGTAGCTAATGCCTTCAACAAGTATTTTTACGAGGAAGTGAACAATTTAGTAGGAACAAATGATTCAGCAAATAAAGCAGCTACTGGAAGTGGGAGACCTCGCTTTCATATGAAACTTAAACCAACGAGTGAAGATGAGATAGCTGAAATTATAAAGAAAATTTGTATTAAGCCTAGTGCTGGTATTGACGGCATTCCCTGCCATGTTTTAAAATCATCTGTGTCAGTTGTGGCTAAACCACTATCGCTTATAATAAATAAATCCTTCAATGAAGGCAAGTTCCCAGATAGGATAAAAACATCGAAAATAGTCCCCATCCACAAAAAAAATGAGAAAGATGTAGTGGGTAACTATCGACCCATAGCCGTACAATCTGTGTTCTCAAAAATTTTTGAGGTAGCTTTCCTACGCAGGCTGATCCCATATTTAGAACAACATGACATCCTATCAAATAGTCAATTTGGCTTTCAAAAAAAGAAGTCAACCACAGATGCTGTTTTTGCCCTGCTAACTGCAGTATATAATGGAATCGACTGCTCAGAAGTGGTTTTCAGCCTATTCTATGACATGACAAAGGTTTTTGACTGTTTGCACCACGAGACCTTAGAAACAAAGCTGATCAATCTAGGCATAATAGACGAGCCCCTAAAATGGATTATGTCCTACCTGAAAGACAGATCTCAAGTTGTTACAGTGAAACACATGGGTGATGATGGAGTATTGAGGCACTATAAATCTAAGATTCAACACAACATTAATACCGGAGTTCCCCAAGGCTCGAATCTGGGACCGATCCTCTTTCTCTTATTTGTCAACGACCTACCTGAATCTATACATGAAGGCAGAATATGGATGTTTGCTGATGACGTTTGTCACTTAATCACTGATGTAAATGTTAAAAATGCCATTGAAAGAACACAATCTGGCATAAATGAAATGAGTAATTGGTGCTCTGAAAATATGTTAGTATTAAATCAGGGAAAGACTAACCTACTCCAATTCTACAATACAAAGATCCCAGACTTCAGTCCATTACTTAAAATCACTGATCAGAATATACAACCAAGCAATAGCGTAAAATACCTCTGTATCCATATTAGCAGCAACTTAAGGTGGTTTGACCATATTAACAAAATTGCCAGTAGACTAACAGTTGTGTGTTGCCTGATAAGAAGACTGATAAACATAGTTGAAAGAGACGTCCTATTGAAGGTTTACTATGGCTGCTTCCACAGTGTACTTTGCTATGGAATTGCGTAGTGAAGCAAATAGAATCTTTCTACTACAAAAACGTGTTTTAAGAATTATCTGTAAAACCCACTTCATTGAGCACTGCGAACCTTTATTCAAGGATCTTCAAATACTTACCCTGCCATCAGCATATATATTGGAATCGGCCCTAAATGTTCTTAAATTTCCCGATTTTTTCCCAAGAAATAATGAAGTACATAGATACAGCACAAGACAAAAAAATAGTATCCATATCAACCATCGCAGAACTACACTAGCACAGACTAGCCCTCAATATTCAGGAAGCAAAATTTTCAATAAATTACCACAAGAAATAAGATTCTGTGAAGATCAAGCTAAATTCAAGAAAATGCTGAAGATGTTTCTATTAAATAAAGCCTATTATTCAGTAGAAGAATTCCTTGATGAGTGAAGGCTGACAACTACCAATGACGACCACGGCTGAAAAGCTTCCAGTGGGATAAATACAAGTATGCAAGTAAGTAAGTAAACGTACGCGTGGACAATGTGGTATGAGTCAGACTGTCGTCACGGAGTGCAAAGGGATGTGCCTATGCTTAACGATGACTAACATAAGTTACCTAGCATTCACAATAAATTTAAAAAATGGGACTGAAATCAATGCAGTAATAAATACAGTAACTTAAAACAATGACTTAATACCAAAGATTTACAACCAATAACCTAGACGATAAATACAAAACACATGACGACATAACAATGTGAAAAGTATTTATGATCCCGTAAAATGCAGCTGGTGCAATCCACAACTACAAATTTACTCATACCACATTATCTACATTTCACGTTGACAATGTTGACAATGAGTCAAATTGTCGTTATGGAATGCAATAGTTATGGAATGTGACCATTTTGTGTGATGCCTAACAATGACTAACATAAGTTACCTAGCAGTCGTAACAAATAAAGAAATGGAACTGAGATCAATCAAGATCAATACAAGTAAATACGGTAACTTAAAACATATCACATAAATAAATCTAAAACAATGACTTAATAATAACTTAGACTATAAAATACAAAACATATGCCACAAAACTATGTTTCATCTCTCAAAATGCAACTGTAGCATTCCATAACGACAGATTTACTCATACCACATTATCTACATGGCATGTGGACAATGTCGTATGAGTCAACACTGTCGTACACTTATGGAATGCATCCAGTTATGAAGTAAGAACATTATGTGATACCAAGCTGTAGGCCTAGCATTGAACACACATGAAACTGATATTCTGGGGTTTTCTGCCCTCATAACAGTGTTTGCTCTTTCAAAGTACAACAATTCAACAGTAAAAACAGGAGAAAAAATATTACATAGTGATCAATGATTAAAACACTAACTCTAAGAATACCTCACAACCCTATATTATAATTTACAGTGTTTTCTCTTTCAAAGTACAACAATTCAACAGTAAAAACAGGAGAAAAAATATTACATAGTGATCAATGATTAAAACATTAACTCTAAGAATACCTCACAACCCTATATTATAATTTACAGTGTTTGCTCTTTCAAAGTACAACAGAGAGATCAAAACAAGTAATAATACCCCCGCCGCAGCAAACCTGCCGTCTAAGCGAATTTCCATTTGGCTGAATTGATTTTCAACTGATCTATTTAAATAACAGTACCTGGGGACCGAGCTTTGCTCGGGGGAAATCATTCCCCCACTCAGCGATGTCAGCCTTTACTACTTCCTTCACCATTTCCTATGTCATGGACATGTTTCCATCCCTTCTCATAGCAATTCAGTATTTCAATTGCAGATACATAAATCTAACTGTTACAATTGGTTTCCAGTTCCCAGACTCCACACTGCTAGCCTTTACTACTTCCTTTACCACTTCCTAAATCGCGGACCTGTTTCCCTCCCTTCCCATTGTATTTTAAGATTGCAAATACCTTATTCTAATCCTCATAAACAGTTCCCACACTCCGGACTGCTCGCCTTGACTACTTCCTTCACCACTTCCTACGTCTCTGACATGTTTTCCTCCCTTCCCATAGCATTTTAAGATTGTAGATACCTTAATCTAATCCTCAAAAACAGTTACCGCACTCCGGACTGCTCGCCTTGACTACTTCCTTCACCACTTCCTACGTCTCTGACCTGTTTTCCTCCCTTCCCATAGCATTTTAAGATTGTAGATACCTTAATCTACTCGTCATTAACAGTTCCCACACTTCGGACTGCTCGCCTTTACAACAGTATTTCCTTTACCACTTCCTACGTCACGGACCGGTTTCCTTACCTTCCCATAGCATTTTAGGATTGCAGATAACTTACCATCCTTATGAAACAGCTGAAGCCACTTTTATTGTTAGTTCTGTCTGGTTTTCTATAGATGTCGTGTTTTGTTTACAATATGTTTTTATTATTTTAGGGTTAGTTTCTCATTATTTGTGTCTCACTGTTTGGCCAACGATAGTACTATAGTAATATAGTACGGTAATATAGTGAACGAGTTATCGTTTATGATTAAATAGTATTATTTGGTTAAACGAGGTTTTAAATTACTGAAATAACAAGAAACAAATTGTAAACAAAACACGACATCTACAGAAAACCGGACAGAACTAACAATAAAATTGGCTTCAGCTGTTCCATAAGGATGGGAAATCGACCTTAATCTAATTGTCATAACAGATCCCACACTCCGCACTGCTCAGTTAGCCTTTACTACAATGTATCGAGTAAGCTTCAGTATAATCATTGCTCAATAGTAACAAGTGACGTTTTTGCTTTTGTACTGTATTTAGTAATTTCTAGTATACTGTGTGTAGATGCCTTTATGAACACATGTGTTAGAACTTACAAGTCTTTTGTTTACTTTTTCCTTGTTATTTAATTCAGCCAAGATGGTTACTTAGCAACCCATATGACTAATGTTAAAAAAATGTGACTTTCAGTTTCCTTTTTCTCCGCAATTAGATTTTTGTTAGCAGTTCTAACTGCAGTAAACTCGTTTTTAGGCCAAAAATTAACTATTTACAAGATTTGAAGAAAATTGTCGGAGCCGTTTTCGAGATCTTTCTGCAAGCAAGCAAGCAAGCAAGCAAGCAAGCATACAAGCAAACATTGCTCGTAGGATTAGGTTTAACGAGTACCTAGGTTTGCTGCTACAAGGAAACTAATAAAGTGTGTGTTTTAAGTAAAATAATTGTTGCTTAGTATAAAATGAATATATTTGCCAAGTTTAATCAAAAGATATCCATAAACAAGCAAACTACAACATTTTACAATATTCTCCATAAGAATAACATGGGAATTTTAAATTTAAATTTTTTTTAGTTTTCTCCGTAACCAATAACCGTACAAAAACACTTTGATATACCGAATTGTTTGTTTTTTTAAGCTCTTTAAGAAGGTTTAGAGAAAAATTGGAAAATTTTGTGTTTTGAGGGTCAAAAGTGAGAAAAACCAATTTTTACCCCATAAAACCCCCCATAAAATCCTGTCCCCATGGTCCGATCATGCTGGATCGCGAACTCATTCAAGTTTATCCCGCCTTACACCTTCAAACCAAATTTCATCAAAATCGGATAAAAATTACTCAAGTTATCGTGTTCACGGACACATATATATATAAATCTATATATATATATATATATATATTCATAACATAATATTTTTGTTTGAAATTAGGTTAACACACTTGAAAATGTCCTTAGAGACGAAACATGTTGTGATTTATTAAATAAAAAAGAATATAAAAAAAAGGGTACTCATGTTATTTTACATATTATTTATTAATATATCTATATATATATATATATATATACATATATGAAAATTTGAACGAATGGTATTTTTGGCCTCTGGGGACATCAAAATGAAAAAGTAAATCGGTCCCGGGCCTAAGTCTTACCATGAGACCTACGGTAATAGCTACTTCCCTATAGGGAAATTCGCTAAAATGTAAGTGAGATCAATTCAAGTATTAAATAACTGAACACAAATAACATGAATAATAGTACAGGCAAAATAGATTAAAATTCGCCGAAAAAAACAACAAAATTAGTTCAGAGACGAAACTTTGGTTTTAACTTCGTTTTACTTATAGAAGTCAAGATCCAATGAGTCCCTAAGAGTCAATGGGGGAACATGGTTTTTAGGGGCTGGTGATAATAATGATATAAATGTAGCTTAAAATAAATGCTCAACAATAACCTACATTATCAAATTACGAAACACATGACGATGTAAAACTGTTGGAAAAGTGGAATTAACTAAAAGATCATTCAAACAAAGAGGTCGGGCCATTTTTTTAAACAATGTAGGTAGTCTACAGTTTAAAATTCTGCAAAAGTTAAGTAACCCCATTTATCAAGCGTGGGCTCGCGCAAAAGTCTTACAATGTCACTTGCAGGTACAACATCTATATCGTCTGTTTTTGGCCACACATATTTGTCTGAAGCAAGCTTTTTTCCACATACTTAAACTCATCCATTTCATTTTCGATGTCAATAACTTGCCCAACAAACAGTTTTTCTTCTGCTCCTACTTTATACGGCACCACCACCCACATACCCGCACGAAGATTTGCTAAGTTCAAGTCTAACGGAGCCTCATTGACATTTTCAATAGACTCTTCTGACAACACGTCGACTCCAAAGTCATCTTCATTATTATCGTCGCCATCTGGCTGGTCTTTCTTTTCTTACTTTTTTTGTTCCGTCTTTTAATTTTTATTTTATTTGGTGGTCTTATTTTCTTTATTTTTTTCTTCCTGCTGTAACAGTTCCACCTTTGTTTGTTATTACTTTTAGATATTAGTTTACTTGGGCTGAACCTATTCTGTTACTATTACTTTGAATAAACATAAACTTATAGAACACGGTAAAATAATAAAATGGAATTGATAAAAATTACTTAATTTAATGGATTTAGAAATAATAGCCTATCACAACAAAATTACCCTCCTACCGAATGAGCTCATCCAGGCCTAACTTATACAATATTTAATGAGATAAATTAAAAAATTGATTAGATATGAAACTTAAATATTAATATACATAGCTTTTAAGCTGAGTTTTCTTGGCGAAGGGTGCTGGGCGAAGGGTGCTGTGTAGGTTAGGTCCGTAGTATAATATACTGTATGGTCGCTGTGCTGTAGCTGGTTAAGTCCGTTTTCCTGTCGTCTATACTCTCCCATAGGTCATCTTAATCTTAGTAGGTGTGGCTGGTGTTGTCAAGTAGATGGTACGTCATCATTGATCCTGTAGTCATATCAGTAAGATGTCTGTCGAAACTCGCAGGGATGCAGCTTAGGCAAAAGTAGTCTGAATACCAAACACCATGTCCGTTGGATCTAAAGTCTCGTGGTCTTGACGATCTAGTTGAATCACTTAATTGTCAGCAATGCACTCACTTCACTGTTCATTCACTGGTGATATCTTGTATGCATCATACGAAGCAGCACCACGCATCCTACGAAGAGGGACCTCAAAAAAAGCTTACGACGACGTATGAAGATAAACTGTCTCTAGACTCCAAACATCCAGACATCGTCCATCTCGTGTGTAACGTCTTTTTAACCGGAAGCAGAAGAGATGGTGGAGCAGGTTCCAAAGTCATGTAACCCCCGGAACTGGCCTCTGGTTGGCTGTTTTGCCACCACTCCAGTCAAATTCGACTACATGAATCAAACGACTCATCCATCCGGTGCTGCCACCTACCGACAATTTTTGAACTAGCTCCCCCGTCAACATTCAAAGCATATTGCCTTCATTTGCTGCTCTGACCCCTTTTAATATATTGTTTATCGAATTTACACCCATCACATTGCTGCGGCTTTCTCCTGCCCAAAACAGGGCCTTTTTAAAAGGCGTGGGGACGTCATGCTGAAGACCAGTTGGTCTTGATGGTATCTTTTCTTGTGAGTTTTCTTCAATATGTGTAGTTGCCGGGTCTTGTGTCTTAGCCGTTGGTGTCGCCAGATCTTGTGTCTTTGCCGTTGTTGTCGCCGGGACGTCTTCTTCTTCTCTGTCTTGTTGGGTTACGTTCTCAGGTTCCCGGTTGGTCTTCGAGGCTTACGGAGGGGTTTCAGGCACGGCCATCTGAATTATGGTAACTGGGAGGTCCAGTTCGATGGGAAGGTCACTATTCCAGGTCCCAGGTTAAAGGAAGAAGGCTTCGTAGAAGGCGATTGTAAATACTTCCTCCTCTTCCGAAGTGCTGCGACCACTTCTGCAGCATCATTATCCTCCACAGATGGCGCTTGAGGTTCATCGTTCGCCTCTTCTGATGTTTCACCTTCTACTTGTGAGGATGTTTCATCACAGTAAGATTTCCATACTTCGTAAAAGGCTTCCTCGTTTTCATAAAACTGGCCCTGATGGAACCTGGCCAACCTTTCTACGCCTATCTTTCCTTCCAAATGTGCCTGGTGACTACGAAGGGTCAACCATCGTCCATTAGAAGCACGTCGATTGCCCTCGCACGGCTTCTTATTTTTCTTGAAGAAACTGACGTCGTCTGGATTTAAGGACATCAACCCTTCAAAGTACAACAATTCAACAGTAAAAACAGGAGAAAAAATATTACATAGTGATCAATGATTAAAACAAATCAATGATTAAAACTGCTTGTTTACAAACAACCCCTTTCTTCACCACGCCTGCTTTTACACTATAGTCAAAGACAGTTTTTAGAAGTGGCGCGAAATCTTCTTTCCTTATCTTGGTGGTGCCATTGTCGATTCTTCATTGTTCTACTGCCCTCTTCCAATAATCCTTAACAGGGTGAAAAACAGACACATCCATAGGCTGGAGAATGTGGGTTGAATTTGGGCACAAACTAGTTTGTTCGATGCCATTTCTGGCGCAGAACTCACTTAAGTGGTGGGTCAGGTGAGAACTATGCCCATCCACGAACAGCACAATGGGGAGAGGAATATTGCTTTTAAGTAACCACGGGTGGAATACGTTAATGATGCACTCAAAAACGTTTCTCCCGTCATCCAGCCGGATTCAGATTTCCAAGGCCCTACCTATGTCCTAGGTAATTTGATGACTACGGCCGCTGGTATCCTCTCGTATGCAAAAACTACCATTGGTGGGGCCAAGGTACCAGCACCATTCGTCATGACGAGGGTAGTGATGCACTCCTTCTCGTCATTCCCTGTGATGCTGTAGACAGTTTTTTCTCCCTTCTTGACGAAGACCTTTTTCCCCATGGGGCACAGAAAGAATGCGGACTCGTCACAATTAAAAACGCGTCTCGAGTCTTGGAATACATCTTCAATGTTTTTGTTTGACACGTACTCCCTGATTTCATCAAACCATTGAGTAACTCGCGATTCTGTGACTGCCGCCCGTGAAGATGTTAGAGCTTGGCTCACTCGTGCCGAGATTTCTGGATGCCGCTGCAAAAACAACGCGAACCACCTTTCTTCTGGAGCACTGTCCCCTTTCAAAAATGGATTTTCACGTTTTAAGTTCAGTATCAGCTTCTCGACACTGGAGAGGATTTGGGCCTTTGACACTGGGAAGCCAGCAGTACCAACCGACACCACCCAATCTACCAAAATCTTCTCCTATTCAGGGGTTAGTATGGATGGACGCCCTACCCGGCTTTCTATGGCGTATTTGCCGCTCACTTTATCCTTAAGAGTTTGGCGAGGAATGGAAAATTGCTTCCAAGCAGCGGTCACTGTCATTCCTGCATCGATGGCAAGAATAGCCTTCTGTATGTCTTCTTGTGTTTAGGACCTTTTTGACATTTTTGGTGGCCCGGGCATCTGGAAAACATCAATAGTGGAAACATCTAGAAACTATTATAAACACAGTCAAAACATTATTACTAACGCAAAAAGCACCATGAACAATCGAGCATGTTATATCCAAATTCCATGATGCGTCATAAAATAATCAAATAATACGTTAATAAGTCATTTATTGGGCCAAATTGACAATACTTGCATTAGCCAAGTCAGTACAAGAAAAATAAATTCATTACATCTTAATTACAAAAAATTCCTTACTGTAAAAAATTCTATAACTAAATAACTAAACATGCGCACATGACTTTGTGAATGACCACTAAAGTAGAAATTCACGGACGCTGTAAAATGATCTATCTAACAACATGGACTTTAGACCTGTTCTAAACTTTTTTGGATCTTGTTCGACCTTCAATTGAGGTGGAAGTCTATTAAATAGTTTTACAGAATTGTAATGGAAGTTTCTTTGAAAGAAAGAAGTGGAATGCCGGGGAATTGGTAGATTTAAAGTATTGCGCAATGGATACCTGGAATTTTTTGCAGATGAGAAAAAGGAATTATTTTTGCTATGGAAAGATAGAGTTTCGAGGATGTAAATAGATGGGAAAGTTAAAATTTTAAATTCTCTGAAATAATCTCTGCATGATTGTTGTTTGGAAATAGAAAACACAATTCGAATTGTCCTTCTCTGAAGCCTAAACAAGAACCTAGTCCTCTCACTTTCGCACCCCCAAACAGGAACCGCATAAGTCAGATGAGGGTAGACAAGCCCATAATAGGCTGATAATAGGACATCAGTGGTGGCTGATTGGCTGAGAACTCTCAGCATAAATATACCCACCGATACTTTCTTGCTGACGTGCTCGATGTGGCTGTGGAATTTGAGGTTTTCATCAAGGACAAGACCGAGGAATTTTACTTCTGAAGAAGGGGAGATATTGTTATCGTCGAGGAGAATGTTCAAGTCATAGTGGGACCGTTTTGACCGGTTAGAAATGGAAAATTGGACTATTTGGGTTTTTTTAGCGTTCAAGATTAGGTCATTTTCTTCACACCACTGAAGAAGGGAGTTCGATTCCAGAAAGGTGACAAGTTACAGTTCCTCCATACTCGGTCTGGACATAGTTAGGGAAGTGTCGTCCGCGAATAGGCATACATTTGCCTCCTTTACGCCAGATGGCAGGTCATTAATGAACAGAAGGAAAAGGATCGGCCCCAGGATGGACCCCTGTGGCACACCCCTCTTTACTACAGCCTCAGAAGATACATGGTTCCGTAGATAGCCCGTGTTATCAACTGCAGGTATGATTACAGTCTGCCTTCTACCTTCAAGATAGGACGAAAACCAGTCGAGAGCTGTGCCTCTAATGCCCATGTTATTCATTTTGCTAAGGTGAAGTCTATGGTTTACGAGGTCAAAGGCCTTACTGAAATCAAAAAACATTCCAGCTACTGCTAGTCTAGAATCCATATCTTTTACAATTCCGTTTATGAGACTGAGAATTGCGCTTGTCGTTAATTTGTTTTTAACAAACCCGTGCTGACTTTTAAATAGTATGCTGTGTTTCTCAAGGGATATCCACAATCTACTCAGCACTGCCTTCTCAACAACTTTGGAGAAGGTCGAGACTAGGCTTATAGGGCGGTAGTTGTTGCAGCACATTCTATCTCCATTCTTAAATATAGGTCTTATTAGTGATGCCTTAAGGTTGCTAGGAAATCTTCCCTCAACAAAGGAAGTGTTTATCAAGTGGCATAGAGGTTTTGTAACTACATCTGATATATATTTGAGCAAATTCGGGGATATTTCGTCAATTCCAGCAGACTTTTTATTTTTTTAATCAGTTAATTATACTTTTAATTTCTTCCTCGGTAACGGGACTCAGAAAAAATGAGGAATTTATTTGTTTTTTATTTGAACTGAAAGAGGGAGTGTTTCTTTTTTTCAAACAAGCATGCTTTCCCACTTCAACATAATGCTTATTGAAGGCCTCACATACCTCCTCTGGTTTTACCACCACATTACCGTTGTTGCTTTTAAGAGAAATGCCTTCCTGTTCCCTTTTCCGTTTTGGTCTAATATCATTTATTACCTTCCAAGTCCCTACTGTTTTATTGCTCGACTTTTCAATTGTATTTAGTACTGATTGTGCTTTAATATCTCTTATCAAGTTTCTGTATCGGAGTTTCAGTCTCAAATAGCACTGTCTTAGGAAATGATCAGAATGTAAGTCTTTTGTCTTTTCGTAATACTGGAAACACTGTTCTTTCAGATGAAGCAGTTCTGGAGAAAGTTTGATTCGTTTCTTGGGTTTATTCTTAATTATTTTATTTATTTTCGGAAATGAAATTTCAAAGTAATGGCCAAGCGTGCTGTTAAATATATTGTAC
Organism: Macrosteles quadrilineatus; assembly: GCF_028750875.1. Taxonomy (NCBI): domain Eukaryota; kingdom Metazoa; phylum Arthropoda; class Insecta; order Hemiptera; family Cicadellidae; genus Macrosteles; species Macrosteles quadrilineatus. The sequence goes on from NW_026542595.1 coordinate 88,006,515, forward strand.
TTTTCCTGCGTGCTTTCTGCTTTGTATAAATCGACCCAGCTCTCTCGACCAAGTAAATATTTAAAAGATTCCATGTTTGATACACTAAATTTTCTACAGTACCGAAACTTCGCCCCTGCGTCCTTATTGGATGGAGATATTTCAAGCTTTATAGTTTGAGCGTAATGGTCAGATAAAAATGATTTGACAACATCACTTTCGGGGCTGTTACTGTCATTCGTGAATATATGGTCTTAATATGGTCTAATATATAATATATAATAATATAATATATAATATATGGTCTAAATATCCCTCAAACTTTTACCAGTTTTACGTAAGACTAAGAGGTATGGATTTAGGACAATTTATTATAAAAATGATAACGTATTTTTTTATTCTTTAACATTTTACTGACGTCAAAACAAGGATGCAATCGACATGTTCAATTGTAAAATGTATGTTAAGTAAAGGTTCGTTTTACTAAAATTTAACAGTAACAAAGTGTAAAACTTGTTACAAATCATCTCTGCAGCGTTAAATGTGAGATAAAATGAAGATTTCTTAAATACCGTGACGCTTATTATATGATTAACATACAATGATATGTACCACGTAGAACAAATATATTTAGGAATCTAAAAAAAGCTTGAACTCTGCCAGAAAGCGTAAAAACTTGCAAATACGTCGCGCATAAAGATCAAATTTCCTATTATTAAATCATTTAAAATTCCAGTACGGATATTAAATGTATCTTTTTAAATACTAAATGGACAATAATAATAGGGTTTTGACGTCCCTGAGTACAAAATAAATTACTTATAGCTTGTACAAGTACGATAAGATGGTTTCAAATCCGTGATCCATTTCTTATGTAAACAGAAGGGTTTTAACATCTTAAAATTAATTAATTTATAAATTAAATAAGTTAACTTACGATTGTAAACATAAACAATTATTGTAACTCTAATGAAACAAAAATCATAACCTTAACAAACTTTCCTCAATTGCTAATGATAACGATAGCCGTCTTTACTCAACTGTCATCCAGCTGCACCTGTTGCCGGGCAACTAACATCGTTCCAGACAGCTTGGCGCCACAACGACGAAAATCCATGGAAAGAACCCCATGGAAGAATGAATTAAAAGACCCGTGATTTATTGGACGTGTTTTAACCAAGGATCGAAATCACGAATCACGGCGTTTGATCGATCACGGTATTTGCGCAATTTACCTTATCTGTAAATTTAGCTTCATGCTCTAGTATTGGGTTCGTTACTTGGTTTTGTGTTTCTGTTTGTTGCCGGATTGTGTTTTGGTTGTGTTCAACTACCGGTGCCAATTAATTTCTGATTTCAGTGGTTTTGAATTTAACAATTTTCTAAATCTGATTTAGTGTTCTGGGAGGCTTCATTTATGTTTAGGGTCAGTTAGGTTTCAATTTTGCGACTTCCGTCAACGATAATCTGACTGGTCTTAAGGCGTTCATTGGCTACGATATTGGACAATTCTTGTCTAATTTCGTCATTCTGTTTATACACCTTGTTAATGATGTTGTTATCAATTTGTTGTACTTCTAAAGTCTGTACTTGTTTGATAGCACGGATTTCGTCGAGTTCCTTACGCATGTTGTTTCGATTTTCTGCCAAAGTGTCAAATTTAGAATTTAATTCATTTTTAACATCGTTTTTGACTTCATTTAGGCCCTTATTAAGTTTGTTTTCAACACTAGCTACTTCATTTTTTACTTATTCGACCTTTATCGATTTTATTTCCAAGCCGTTCGAATAATGAGATCAATTGGCATTGGAAATCATCAGTAACTACTGTCGACTTAGTTGGCAAGGCATTAACAGATGTGGTGACTTTGGTAGCATTCCATTAGTCATTGAAGACGTCGTAGTATGGGTTTGTCATAGTCAGCTGTGTGGTAGGTGTGAAGGGAGAGGGAGACTGGGTAGCATCGGGAGTCTTCGGTGGTGTTAGGATGTTGTCGTTGTCGTCGGAGACCAGCATCGGTTTCTGTTGGCTTGGCTTTGACATTCAAGATGGCGGATTCCAGTGTTTTTTTTTTTTTTTTTTTTTAGGGAGAGGAGGGAAAATGCTTTTACGCACACAGGTAGCCAGACTGTAGTGTGAGACTCCTGAAATTATCAGACTACTCACTAAAAAACCCCCTCTACTCTGTTGGACACAGACCTGGAATTGTTTGTCACATTACTTCAAGTCAGGCCAACATGTGACCTAAGCCCTCAGGGCTCGCACCGTTTCTGGCATTGTGATTCTTTATGACCTACACCGCATCCCGGTCAAGGTCGATCTTCTTGGCGCGGAGGATACCCTGGATATAATGTGACACACAGGTCCAATTGTCCTCACCCTCCGTCATAATCGGTATGACCGCGTCCACCGACAGCAGTCCTATTAACTGTTGAGCCTCCAGGCGGGGCCTTTCCCAGCGCTGGCAGTGGAAAAATGTATGTTCCACGCCATCGAGAATGCCTGGGCAGTATATGCAGTCGGGAGACACGGCTTTGCCCATCCTGAACAGGTACGAAAAAGCCGTGTCCCGTCAGAAATTGGGTGAGGTAAAAGTCCACCTCTCCGTACCGCCGATCAACCCAAGGTTGGACTTGCTGTATCAGTCGCCTGGTCCAGAGTCCCCGTGTCTCCTGTTCCCAGCCCTCCTGCCACAGCTGGTAGGTGCGGGTGCGTTCCTCTGTTCGTGCCTCGTCCTCCCCGCGGCGCCGGTAAATTGCCTTTCTCTCCGCTGCCAAAAGTTTGACGGGGATGACTCCAGCAATCACCAGGACGGCGGGCTCGGACACTGTTCGGTAGGCAGATGCTACCCTCAGTGCTGCCTGACGCTGCACTCGGGCGAGCCGCATCCTGTATGCCTCCTTCCAGTGTTCGATGTGGCAATGGTAATGGCGTCTTTCACTGGGTTTACTTCTGCTTCGGTTTCCTTAAACCCCCCGGTTTCCTTATTATTGTGCCCGGATAGGCTGTTTAATTGTTTCACTTGGTGTTGTGTTACGATGTAAGGTTTTGCGGGATTTTCGAACGAACTGTGTTAGGTTGGTATTGGAGTGTATTGATTATTGTCACTGTGATTGTCAGTAGGGACTGGGACGTTGTCAACTGTGTCAATCATAATTATTGGGTTGTGGATGAGTAGACGTTGCCCGGATCGGGCACAAAATTGATATTGCGCATGATCGAGGTGTAGATAGGGTACTCTCAGCCGGATGTAATCTAACCACAGCTGATTAGCTGACGTCAGTAGGTGTTTGTATTAAATAAATTATTATGGATAAAAAGTGTTGGCTTGAGCGGGTTTCGAACCCGAGTTTTTTGAATGGTAGTTGGAGTCGTTACCATTTGAGCTACAACAGCAGTGTTATGAGTATAGGTTTTATAGTGGTAAATGATGCCTTATATATACAGGGTGTGTAAATATTGTAGGTTTGATTTTAACCTGGTTCAATGCTAACCATTTATTTAGAGGTTCACGGGTTCGATTCTAACCTAACACAAAAAAAGTCATTTCTGGTTCAATTCTAACGCTGGATGTAATCTATTCACAGTTGTTTATTTCAGCTGATTAGCTGATCACGTAACCAGGTTTAGAGGTTCACGGGTTCAATCCTAACATATGCTAAATATGTAGTAGTTTTAAAGGTTTATGGGTTCAATCCTAGCCTATTATTGGAGGTTTGTGGGTTCGATCCTAACATATGCCAGAGGTTCATGGGTTCAATCCTAACCTATCATTTGGAGGTCTATGGGTTTAATTCTAGCTTATGCTAGAGGTTCATGGTTTGATTTTAATCTAACACAAAACATGTTATTTCCGGTTCAATTCTAATCAATTGTTATGTATTATAGTGGGAGGTTTGATTCTAACATATGCTATGGGTTCAAACCTAACCTAGCTGGAGAGGTTCATGGGTTTAATCCTATCACAGTAGGTTTTGTAAAAACTTTATATAGTGTATAATGCTTAAGCGAAACCTGATCATAAAAGACTATTATACTAAATGTGTAGTAGCATTGGAGGTTATTCTATATATGCTATAGTGTATAATAAATATAAAACAGCTGAAAGAGGGCTTAACTTTACCATTAAATGCCACCAAATATCATATGTTAAATGAGTTACTTAGGGTTGGGTTGTTTTTTTGTATAGTGGGAGGTTCACTGGTTCAATCCTAACCTATCATTTGGAGGTCTATGGGTTTAATCCTAACATATCACTTTAGGTAAGGTTTATGGGTTTGACTCTAACTTAACACAAAACATGTCATTTCCGGTTATTGGGTTCGATCCTAACATATGCTAAGGGTTTAATGCTAACTAACCACAAAACATGTTATTAGAGGTTTATGGGTTCAATCCTAACCTATTATTGAAGGTTCACAGGTCCGATTTTAACCTAACACAAAACATGTTATTAGAGGTTCATGGGTTTAATCCTATCTCAGTAGAATTTGTAAAAAAACACTTTATTTTATATAGTGTATAATGCTTAAGTGAAACCTGATCATAAAAGACTATTATACTAAATGGGTAGTAGCATTAGAGGTTGGCATGCTGTAGTGTATAATAAATATAAAACAGCTGAAAGAGGGCTTAACTTAACCATTAAATGCCACCAAATATCATATGTTAAACTATTGATTTTAATCTATGCTAAATGAGTTACTTTGGGCTGTTTTTGTAGTGAGAGGTTCACGGGTTCGATTCCTAGCTGGTTATATTATTTTATATATATGTAACCACAAGTCAAACAAGTTTATAATATTGGAGTGTTAGTGTTGACGGTATAATTATAATAATGATTAACTTGATATAAGATTCATCATAAAGGATTACTCTGAGTTGAGGTATTAGTTTATAAATTATCCACCAGGTAGTAGCACTAGTACTGCCAACTACTGATAGCTGATTATATGATTTTGTAACATAACCTCACTTCTGTGTTATATGCTTTTCTGCCAAGTAAAATAACTTCATTTTATGTTTTACTAGCAGAGAACCCGTCCTTCGTACGGGGTTGGCATCACGAATAAAATGCTTATTGCAGTTATACTCAAGTTTTGCGTTTGCAATGGGGGGAGGACACAGTTTAATAAAATTTACTTCTTTAAATTTATGGTATACTGCATTATTACACATCTACCATAGCCATAATGTTCTACTACTTCTCCTAAACAATAGGGAAAAATTAATTATTATGTATCACAGTTTTTTGTCGATGCTTAATTCAAATTAGCTGTTTTCATAAATATAAAAAAAAATAATAGTGCTGCACCCTGTTGGTAAATCTTATAACTTTTTAATGCTTTTGCATATCATAGAACCAACTTTTTAGTTAAAACACAGCTGACTAAATTCTTTAATTCCCATTAAACATAAATACTCATAAGGTTAACATGGGGAACTGCAGAGCCACTGGGACGGAGCCCGAAAGGATTTTTGAAATAAGAATATGTCTGTACGTTAATCGGGAATGTAAGCTATCATCATGCCAAATTTCAGCCCAATCCGTCCAGTAGTTAAAGCGTGATTGAACTTCAAACAAACAATTGTAACATAACCTCTGTTTTCCTATCAAGTTTATAATTATAAATGTATAATATATGCTTGATTTACTATAATAAATTTGAATAATGTACTGTGGTATTAGGTAGCTGTGTTTTACCAACTACTGATTACATTGTATATGATATAATCTCTGTTTTGTGTTATCTTTTTTTTATCAATTGTTTCTACTAATCGTTTTTTTATTAATGGAATTCTTTTATGGTGTAATCTAAGTTGGGGGAATTAATAAAAACAGTTGTGAAAGCTAAATATAGATTTATTTATACTATTATATACAAACTTATTACTAAATACTTAAAGATTTTCTGATTTCTGATTTCTGATACTTAACGCTAGTAGAGGAGGAGGAGAGGGGCAGCCATCTGAAACAAATAATAAACATAATTAGTATATAATAATTATATCTATATATATAAAATCCAATGTATGTTTGTATGTTTGTATATTTGTATGTTTGTATATTTGTATATTTGTATGTTTGTCCTTTATGGACTCCAAAACCGCTCGACAGATTGTAATGAAACTTTTAGGCATTATTAAGCATTATTCAAGGATGGTTTGTGTGAAGTTTGGTGCAGATCCGTCAATAGGGCTCCGCCCCAGTGGCTCTGGAGTTTCCCATGTTAACCTTATGAGTACTCATATTTAAATGGAATTAAAGAATCTTAACAGCTGGTGCAGCTAAACAATTTGATTCTGTGATGTTCAATAGCATTAAAAAGTTAATAGGTTTACCAACAGGGTGCAGCACTATATTTTTTTTAATTTATGAGAACAGCTAATTTGCAGCCAAAAGGTGAGTGAGCGTAGCGAACGAACTTCAACCTGGAGGTGAGTTAGCATAGCGAACGAGCTAACCTGAAGGCAAGTGAGCGCAGCGAACGAGCTCCAACCTAAAGGTGAGTGAGCGTAGCGAACGAACTTCAACCAGGACGTGATTGAGCCATGCGAACGAGCTCATCTTGAAAATGAACGAGCATGTGACATAAAACCACAATAGGACAGGACGACGTCTGTCGGGCCAGCTAGTAGTATATAATATTAAATATAATGTCTACATCCTGCGCGGTATTGCATCATCCAAATCAGCAACTATCACTTCCTGTGTACCATATTACAACCGGATAACCACCTTTGATAACCACTTTTGTGGTATTGCATCATCTAAAACAACAGCTATCACTTCCTCTTGTGTACCACGTCACCTTTGATAAACACATTTGTGGTTATCCTTGTCCCTATATAAACCCTTATCGCAACCCTGCCATTATTGCATCACTTTGCTCCCAGTGCTTCAAGATGACGGATGTAAGTAACTCTGCTCCAGTAGATTCCAATGAATCTGTTGATAGTAATGAACCTGTAAATGTTGTAGATGATTCTGTTGAAGTAATTGTCCCTGTAAATATTCTAGATAAACATGAAAATTATGTAAAGAGATTTCGCATTCATGGAATTAATACTGTTTTTAAGTTTTCTAACCCCCCACCAGAAACTAATGAGATTGACTGGCTAAGACAAGGGTTTGGTCAAATTGTTAATGAAATGAAAGAAGTTTGTCAGGAGGGCGATCAATTGGGATTCACTCTGCGTTCACTTAACCTGAGAAGTAAAGAGCCGGGGTTTGTTGCTTTTCGCCCTGCAAATGAAGTTAACGAGGACGTCCAGTGGCAAATTTTTGGGGGAATTGTGCAATCAAATTCTGAATCAATCAAGTCCACAGATACATTTCAAGTTGAATGTACCCGAGTTAATCTCCCTGTAGGTTCAGGAGGCTGCAAAAGACCAGGCCTGTACAACACCTTTGACGAAGAATGTAAAGCTAGGACTGGGATTGTCGTAATTAACAATAAAGATAATTTGTGTCTTCCCCGTGCTATTGTAGTGGCTATAGCTAATGTAAATAAAGATCCTGAATATAAATTAGTTAGAATGGATAGGGCAAATAGGCAAACTGTTAGGGCTCAGGAACTTGTACGTAGAGCTAGAGTTGTGATGCCTGAGGGTGGTGCAGGCATTCCTGAACTTGGAAAATTCCAACATCTGCTTAAAGACTATAAAATCACAGTGTACAACTACAATGCTAAAGGTCGTGATGTGTATTTTGAGGGTAGTGTGGAGAACCCCAAGTTCAAAATTAACCTGTTGTTTTATAACCGGCACTATAATGTAATTACTAGCCTGACAGCAGCCTTTGCTTGTAAATATTTCTGTGAGGCCTGTTATATCCCGTATGATCACAAAGGAGCCCACAGATGCTCAAACATTTGTCCCTGTTGCCAAACCATCTCGCCCCCATGTATAGAGGAGTATGGGGGGATCTTGTGTCCTAAATGCAATCTAACTTATAAAAACCAACGCTGTTTTATAGCGCATCAGGTTGATAGGTGTAAACATGTGAAGAAATGTCTTGACTGTGGGAAACTAGTTTTGCTTAAAGAGAGGTCCAAGCCTCACAAGTGTGGGGAAGTATTTTGTAAACCTTGTGGGGAGTATAAAGATCCCAACCATAAATGTTATATGAAACCCAATGAGGGAAAACCTAAATCTAAAGACTATGTTTTTATTTTCTTTGACTTGGAAACCCGCCAGGATGAGCCTCTGCCCTCTGACCCTGAAAGTAAATTGCATAAAGTAAACTTGTGTGTGTCTCAGCAATTTTGTTACCAGTGTATTGAGGGGAAATTCTGTATTGCATGTAAAAATCGTACGCGAGTGTTTGACTCTGACCCTATCAATCAGTTTATGAACTATGTAATGTATGTAAGGAAACAGTTTAAAAACGTCTGCGTAATTGCACACAATGGGCAGGGGTTTGACTTTCAATTTTTGCTAAAGTACTTGTTGGAAGAAACAAAATTTACACCAGAACTTGTAATGCGGGGAACTAAGATTATCTTAATGGAAATTGACAATGTAAGGTTTGTTGATTCACTTAGCTACTTCCCTATGGCTTTGTCTGCTCTGCCTAAAGCCTTTGACCTACCTCCAGAGAAAAAGAAAGGCTATTTTCCCCATTTGTTCAACACTCTGGCAAACCAAGACTACGTAGGCCCTATGCCAGACAAAAAGTACTACTGTCCTGAATCTATGTTTGAGAAATCCTATAATGACTTTTAAAAATGGTACAGTGAGCAGGTGGCAAACAACTATGTGTTCAACTTCAAAAATGAGATCCTGGCCTACTGTATTTCAGATGTTGATATCTTGGCTCAAGCCTGTCTAAAGTTTCGCTCAATTTTTCTAAAAGAGTGTAATGTTGACCCGTTTCTCGAGGCTGTTACCATTGCAAGTGCCTGCAATCTAGCTTTCCGCCGTAATTTCTTGAAACCCAATACTATCGGACTTATCCCTAAAAACGGCTATCGATTAGTAGACAATCAATCAAATATAGCACTCCAATGGCTTTCTTGGGTCGAGGAAACCAACGGGATTAGGATTGACCACGCAGGTCGAGGTAAAGAAGTTAAAGTCAATGGAATGAAAGTAGACGGGTTTGATGGCAGAAACATCTATGAATTTCATGGCTGTTATTTCCATGGGTGTCCTAAATGCTTTCCTTACAACCGTCACGCTCCTTTGAAAGAGGACCCTTCTGATAGCCTACATCTTCGCTATGAGCGAACCAAGGCTAAAAACGCAAAGTTTACAGAACACGCACTAGTAGAGATGTGGGAATGCGAATTTCGTAAACAGAAAAAAGATCTGCAGCTTAAATATCTGGACAGTTTGCCTATCTTAAACAATCTCCCACTTGACCCGAGGCAGGCTTTCTTTGGAGGTAGGACGGGTAATGCGAAATCCTATCACAAATGTGTTGAGGGGGAAACTATACAGTATGTTGATGTTTGTTCTCTGTACCCTTATGTTTGTAAGTATGGGAAGTACCCCGTAGGCCATCCAACCATCTATGTAGGAGATAAGGAGTGTCGTGAAAGAGGTATGGGTGTAGAGGGTTTGTTAAAATGTAAAGTATTGCCGCCTCTTGATCTGTGCCATCCTGTACTCCCTACAAAAATGAATGATAAATTGATGTTTGTGTTGTGTAGAATGTGTGGGGAAATGATGTATCAGGGAGAATGTAATCATGACAGTGATAATAGGGCACTTGTTGGGACATGGACTATGGACGAGATCAGAAAGGCAGTAGAGAAAGGGTATATTGTATTGGATATGTATGAGTTGTGGGAGTATCAGGTAGCGACTTATGAAAATGGGGGTTTGTTCACCGATTTTATCAATAAATTTCTCAAGATGAAACAGGAAGCTTGGGGTATCCAGAATGGTGTAAGTCTGAGGAGGACAAAAACAAATATATTGCAGAGTATTTGAGACACGAGGGAATTAATTTGGAGAAAGCAAAGATTGTTAAGAATGGAGGTTTGAGATCTTTAGCAAAATTAATGTTAAATAGTTTTTGGGGAAAATTTGGTCAGAGGGAAAATCAAACTAAAGCTACTATTGTTAGGGATCCTAAAACCCTATTTCAAATGCTTTCTAGCCCCGAAATTAAAGTAAACAGAATTCAGATTGTTAATGATGAGGTTGTAGTCGTGTCATGGGGGTATTTAGAGGAAGTGGGGGAACCTCCTAGTAACATAAACGTTTGTATCGCGGCCTACACTACCTCGCAGGCGAGACTCAAGCTCTATGAACACCTTGAGGCCCTAGGAGCTCAAGTATTATATTATGATACTGACAGTGTTGTTTACATATATGGAAACGGTCTTTATAGGGTGTCTACAGGAGATTACCTCGGTGAAATGACTGACGAATTAGTAGAGTATGGACCCGGCTCTTATATCACTGAGTTTGTCTCTGGGGGGCCTAAAATTTACGCATACCTTGTCTGGTCAACCAATCAACAAAAATTGATCCCTATATGTAAAATCAAGGGCCTCACCCTTAACTTTAAAACATCAAAAATTGTAAATTTTGAAATGAAAATTTTTAAAAGAGATGGTTTTGAGTGAAGCAAAACAGACTGTTGAAATTGAAGAAAGTAGAATCAGAAGGACTAGAGACAGAGACATCGTCACCATCACAGAGAGCAAAGTGTTTAAAATAACTGGTCCTAAAAGGAGGTACGAAGGTCAATATGATACTTTACCTTTTGGATATAGAAAAGTCCAAAGGGCCACATTAATTGTATTGTAAATGTAAACTTTGTAAATAATTTTGTTAATTTAAAACTGTACATAGCTCTCCTAGTAAAAAAAAACAAGTCTATAGATATATACTTATATAACCTAACCAAAGTATGAGTGTGTGTATATTGAGTAGTTAAGATTTAGAAGAATCTGTGCTACGCCTTATACTTGTGTGAATGTGTGTACACTGAGGTGCTCAAATTTCAAAGGATTTGAGCCACTCCTTGTACCTGTGTAAATGTTATTGGTCACTGGCGAGGCCAACTAAACAGCCCGTAAACCATGAGTGAAGGTCACTGGCATGGCTGACTAAAAAGCCTGTAAACCTTGATTGTTAACTTTCTTGGCAGGGTTATATAACTAAATCTATAGACTTGACAAAAAAAAACTTTATAAATAAAGGAGAGGACGTTATACGACATCAACCAATATAATATTATATAATATTATAAACTGGTATATAATATTATAAACTGGTATATAATATTATAAACTGGATAGGTTGTATAACGTTTAACTTGGCCTCACTTAATGAGGGGATAGTCTCAAACCCTATCCAATATAAAGCTAAAAGAGGTGTAAGAATACATCATTTCCACCATTAAAGAACTATACCAGATGTAACAGATCTATATTACTCGTTAAGCTCCTTATATTATACCACATAAAATATTAACTTGATCGGAAATTAGAAGATTTGAACCCTAGTCTCCTATACAAACATAACACTACTATACAACACTAAAAATCACTCCAACTTGATATAATACAAATGGTAGCTAGTAAGGATCGAACCCACAAACCTCTAAGAACAAGGACCTACACTATGATACAATACCATACTAAAAACACCCCAACCAGAAATTATCGGTGATTGGTAAGGATTGAACCCGTAAACCTCTGAGATCGAATATGCATACACAAACAAGAGACTACAACACAACATCATACAAAAAAACACCCCAACCGGAAATGAAACGTTTGGTAAGGATCGAACCCGTAAACCTCTGAGATCAAGGACTCCCACTACAATACAAAACTATACCAAAATCAACATATCACCCCAACCAGAAATGAAACGTTTGGTATGAATTGAACCCGTAAACCTCTGAGATCAAGGACTCACACTATGATACAATACCATACTAAAAATACCTCAACCAGAAATGATCGGTGATTGGTAAGGATCGAACCCGTAAACCTCTGAGATCATGGACTACCACTACAATACAACACCTTACCAAAAACCAATATATCACCCCAACCGGAAATGAAACGTTTGGCATTAATCGAACCCGCATACCTCTGAGATTAAGGACTCACACTACTCCCACTACAATACAACACTATACCAAAAATCAATATATCACCCCAACCAGAAATAAAATATGTTTGTTAATTGGTAAGAATCGATCCTGTGAACCTCTAGGACCATAGGTTCATATAAAAACTGTTAACTATAATCCAATACCATACCAAAAATCAACATATCACCCCAACCGGAAATAAAATCTTTGGTGATTGGTAAGGATAGATAAGGTAGTCTAGAGAAACAAGCGGGCAAGTAAAATTTAAAGAGTTATGTCTCAAACCGCAAATGTAACATGAATGATGACACTATTTAAGACACAACCAACAAGTAGGTCTTATAAAGGAATGTGATTTTATGTTAAAAATAAATACATGTTATTAGGATATTAAATTCTAAAGATGCTCTTGGAATAGTTTAAAATCGTTAAAACATCAAATTTTATCCTATGTGATTATGTATTAAAAATTAGAGTTTTGTCTATACATTGTTCAAAATTACATAATTTTTGGTTATTTTTACGATATATTGACCAACCAATTTGTGTTATCTTAATTTCTATCCATTGTAATATGATACCACTACTTTACAAATTGTGCGCTATTTTGTAAAGTTTCTCTTAACATTTACAATTTATGAAATACTCATATGTTTGGATATCTATGAAGTAATGAACATCTGTTTGGATAGATTTATTTTTTTGTCACTTATATTTTTACATTAAATGTTGTTTACACATAACCGTTACCAAACATGTTTTGTAAGTACACCCAAATGAGATGAAAAACGTTTTTTCTTACGTTTAATTAATCGCAAGAGTAATAACGTGTAACCATAAATGAAACTTCTATGCATTATTTGGGTTGCCAATTGGAGATTCTGTGTTTATCAAATTGTACTTGAGCTTAACCGGAATACAGAGTTTAGCCTACATATCCGGAAAAATACACACTAAAATGCAAAAGAAATACTGTTCCGATTGTGAGAAGATCAACATGATTCCATCCGTACAAAGCTATTTGTACATAAAAAATGAAGATAATTGAATATTCTAGGAAGAGAGAGAGAGAGCTCAATTAGTTTGCATCAAAAATGAATGCATGCTGCTTAATGAGTATGGTCACAGAGATTACACTAAAAAGACAATTTAAACAATTCAATGTAATTCAAGTACTAAGATCCTTCATTTAAATAAAAAGCTCGACCCAGAGTTATGTAAATCCCCATAATACAAAAATTTACTAATCTGAACGCCCCACAGTAGTTCTTTCTAGGCTGTATGTATATATGCACCATAATGGTTAATAATGCTAACCAAATAGAGTGTTATTTATACCAACTATAAAATACTACATAGAACATAGAATGTTTTGTCAGTGTAGAAGGTTTGAGTGTGTTTCGCGGTCATTAGATACTGTTATCTCATTTCCTGTAGATACTGTTGCACAGTCCTTAAATTACATCACTTTTGCTCTGTATTTGAACATATTTTCTAAGTCATGTATCGGTAGTTAATTTATAAACCTACATTTAAATTACCGATCACCAATAACATATTACTGTAGTACAACGATGCTAAATCTTATAGATTTCCCAGTAAAACAGTATGTGCATAATATGTGAGCTCGTACAGCCATACGGTCACGAAAATGTTAGTTCCAGCGCTTGCGAGTAGGTTCATTGAAAAGTATTAATAAAGTAGTCTCGCGAAAACGTCATCATTGCCTTCGGTGTCTGATTTTTGGAGACATGTTTTTTATTGATTAAATTCCAGCTATCAGGCATTTTCAATAACCCTATATCCATCCTGAGTCTGGTAAAAGTATGTTTGTATCAGCCAAGAACCCAAAAATTAAATACCGAATTCTATTTGTTTATGTACTTTTTCTAAGCTATTAATAGTTTATTCCAGGTTTTAATAGGTGGGCTTTTAACCCGTCTACCATAATGGTTGTAAAGACTATTATAAACAAGTTTTTTTGTAGCAATCAAATGTTCCATATTGCTCCTAGCTATGAATGTAATGCAATACCTATTGACTACGACTCTTTTAAGTTGACACTGTGTTGCAAAAAAAAACTTAATGTTAAGTAATAGTTTTAATGGAGAAGTCTTTTAGATTGCCATAAAATAGATACACTTGAAGTCATATGTAAGCTCCTTTTACTGTTATCAAGGTTCATAATACTTTGAATAGATAAAAAAGCCTCTTTTATGACACAAAAACTACCGATATTCAACTTATACTATAAATATGTAAAAACTGCTAATCAACTAAATTACCTAACACTCCAACATAGTGACCAAACTACATCCACGATACGTGTGGCTACGTAATAATTGTATGATAAGACCTCAATTACTCTAAGTCAAATATACCTTCCAGTTTACAGACATATGATCTTTACCATAAATTTAACACTAAAAACAATAGTGTAAATGTTTATCATTATTAGGGTGTAGTTATGCTTATTATAGTTCTTGATTCAACCTAACCCTACACTCATCTCTAAAAACCTACATTTGTATGGTTGCTATTTCAACATAATATCACTAGAAAAGTACAATGTTACTGTGAAATACCATACAGTACTTATAACATTAAAGTGACAAGAACGCTGTGTTGCTTTGAGTCTGTTTTGCGTAGGTTTTATTCAGGCTTATTAACATAGCCATTGCTTTCTAAGAAATCCTAGCATTTCCGCTCTCATGCTCGGTGATGAGAAAAATACGCTAAACTCTACAGAACGTTACAGTAAATAAATATCCTATCTCATAACGGAATTGTTGCTTATATACTTGATTTCAGCATTAAGCTCTGTACTGTATTACGATGGAACTGCAGTTTATTAGACAACAAATGGGACACCAAGTCTATGAGAATACAACTTTCAAAAACATAGAAAGTTTGATGGCGGAAAAAAGCAAAATCAATTTTAACAGTGTGATTAGTTTTTCATAATTTGCAAATAATCTAATTCTACGCTATTTTGTCAAGTTTTCTCTTAATAATTTCACTAAACATTTTAATATAGTTATAGTACACGCAATAAAAGGACTGGTAATTATTTTTATCCAAACAAAAGATCTACTGCTTATATTTACATTGTGTCTTATAACCAATGGTTTGCATTTTCCTGATTAAAGGTTGTTTGTTATACAAGAGCTAACACTTAAGGATGATATTTAAAATTATCAGTACTAGATAGATTTTTACTGTATGCAGTTTATATTC
The DNA here is from genome assembly GCF_028750875.1 of Macrosteles quadrilineatus. NCBI lineage: Eukaryota > Metazoa > Arthropoda > Insecta > Hemiptera > Cicadellidae > Macrosteles > Macrosteles quadrilineatus. The sequence goes on from NW_026542595.1 coordinate 88,021,796, forward strand.
AAACAAGTTTCTACAAAAAATGTTAGGAAAATTATTTGTATTGCATAATACATATCATTTTGCCGTACTGCAGTCAGTTAAATGATTGTATGAATAATGCTTTACTTTTTTAATTTTCTTAGCTATTAAAATGTTCATACATGTTGTCTAAACATACATTTTAACGTTAGTTTGTACGGAATCGGCCTAATGACAGCATTTAGAAATGAACCATATAACAAGCACCTACCTATGTTTGGTAAAAGCTTCCTGTTCACTTTACATCTCATTTCAGTCATAACTTAATTGGTTACATAAGTATAAAGTTCAATTTGGTAATCAATACCATTTATGTAATTCTCTTTTTTAGAAGTTGATAAATTTATTTGTTTTTAATGTGTTAAGAGTAAGGTACTATTTTTATTAAATGAGTAAAATAACGATTGGTTTTATGTTAAGTAATATTTTGAATTCATGGACAGACTCTTTAGACATCTCCTTTTTTTCTACAGGATAAGTGGTTTTTAAACTCCTTGGTACTATTATATATCAACACTAAATAAAAGTGTTTGGACACCTAAAGCGAACCTGTAGATATATCAATGGTTTAAATGGTATTTTTAAGCTTTTTAGTTAAAGGCTAGTGGTTGGTGTTCAATGTTTTATCTATGTGGGTGATAATAATTAAGATGCATCTAAAGTCTACTATGGAATACAACACTTACCAGTCCTTCACCTCATGAGCTGCTTAACTTCAGGTGTGCGACCATAGACCTCTGCCGTAGACCACTGCCATAGACCTCTGCCGTAGACCTTAACCGTAGACCTCTGCCTTTGACTCAGCTGTAGACCTCTGCCACTGATGCTCGCTGACTCTGTCATAGAGTTTGCATCTGTCAATCACATTAAAGAGCATTAAACTCTAAGCTTGTTAATTGTAACAAAGACCATTTCCTAAAAATCAATACAATATATTTATCAATGACTGTGTTAACAAAAGAGCATAGCAACATTTTTGCATAAACTTTTACCCATTATTCCAAGTAATTAATGAAAAACCCTGTTGATTGTTTGTAGACGTTATAGGCTGATTTCTAGATAAATCCTAAAGTACCTATGAACTTTTGTAAGAACCACACTCTTATAATTAAATTTTGAAACCTTGTGCAAAACTACCCATTAAGGCCGTGTAAAGTCGTGATTCCTATATACAAAATGTTAAAAATACCTCAGTTGCACTTATTAGTACCTTAATAAACTCAGGTGTCATTACTTGATTGTTTTACTGTATACTTAAAGCCCAATGTTAACAACAGTTAGTATCTGTAATAGGCCTACCATATGCTACAATCTTAGAATATTTACAGCAATCAGCTGTATGCCTAATAGATCAAACCCAAGAAGTTAAACTTATTAATTTATTATTCACATTATTGTTTTTTTTACTTTTTACTATAGCCCTAATTTGTAAATGTGTAATCTAATTTGTAGGTTTAATTAATGACTTACCTATTTGATCCCAGATGTATTTCCCTCGCCGGTGTTTCAAATAACCGGACCAAAAAAAAAGCTGAACTTAAACGTTGACCAAAAATAGCTATTTATTAATGTATCCTCACTAGTAATGTTAAATGACAAAAATATCAGATAACCACAACAAAGTTAAAATATTTGTCCAAGACAAGATATAATTTAAGCAACAAGACCTATATCCAAGAAAGAAGACAGAACCTACACTGAATGCAGCCTGAGCATACCAAAACGTCTAAACTGAACTAACTACAACCGCAACAGGCTTCTCACGCCTGATAAGAAGGGTGGGGCGCGTTGTTATCTCCATAGTTTTCACAGCACTGTAAAACAATATTCCTGAGCAATTAAAACATGAATTTTCTTACTTTTATACGGCTTTTTTAATTAAGAAACTAAAAACATATTTGGGATCTACATAATTTACGATATCATAGTACTAGGTATATAAATGCTAAATTCCAATCAACAAACATGTAAAACCATAGTACCTAGAAGTAGAGAATTTGCATACATATTCCTCTCATAGCATCAAGAATCAATTTTACACAATTAACAATGGGTCCTACTCTACAGGAGGTTAAGGTGTTAATATAAAAAGAATAATTTTGTTTTTTACATTATCGTAGATGAGAACTATTTGAAAATTGCTGTAATTTATTTAATCAGAGTTGTTAGGAAAAATAGATTTACTAAGATAATTTTGACCTTACATCATAGTTGTATGTCATTGAAGTCATAAAATAAACCTAGTCAACTTCTAGAATGTAAGTAGAATTGAGTCTAGTTTTTTTCCTTATAAGGACCTATGGTATAGTTATGTTAATATTTTTTTAGTTGTTTAAACCTTTCACACTATTGAAAGGTGTTATTGAAGGTGAAGGTGTGTGTTGGTATACACACTAAAGTTTTAACTGTGGGTTCGTGTCATATAATATCGTTCACATCGGAGGAGCTTATATGTTTATTCACTATCATCTACAACAAACTATAAAACTGTGTTCAAAGCAATTGTTGTAGGGAGTTAGGGCTACTTTTTAAACCTACAGATGTAACGAAGACCTTAATTCCTGGAATACTTGTATGACAAACAGTTTACCTTTGGTGAGTCGTGTGAGCTTTTACAACTATTCATATTTGTGTTTATTGGTATGGTGGGTTATATGATGGGTTTGGTGATGAACATAATCCCACATTCAATCAGGTCCTGTCTAGCAGGCATTGTCACAAAAAGAGTAATGTGATTTATTTTAGAAATATCTGACGCTTGTTTAAACCACTTTTAAAGTTTCCACTAGTTTAAATATATCATAATCATAGTAATCTCTAGACATTGTACTAATAAATGTGAAAGTTTGTATGTTTGAAGTTCAATCATGCTCTGGTTGAATTGGGTTAAATTTTTGTATGATAATAGCTCACATTCCTGATTAACATATTCTTACCACAGAAATCTTTTCCCAAACGGCTCTATAGCCCCCATGTTGGACTTAGGCTATCAATATTCATGTTTTAAAAAAACTAGCAGTTACCCTGTTGCTGCTCTGAACAATTATTATTTTATCCGGTAATTAGTTAATTACGTTAAATGATAGAAATGTATAACAAAAACAGAAATAGAATATTTATTTTACTTGATTATCTGTGGATTAAACAGATTTTTCAAGTTTATTTCAGACTAGCACCTTTTACGTATCAGTCACTTGGAACTAAGATAAAAAAAATAAAATATATTATTTACTGAAGATTTTTTCTCCTTTAAACTTACCACTGATAGTTTTAGCTTCAATCAATTTTGGTGAGATTTTTTAAATTGTCAGTCTAGTAACGTTGCACAGCTTCAGCGGGGTTAAGTTTCGCAATTATTGAAGTTCCTTCTTTTAATGGTAGTAATGTGGTGGGTTAAAGACAAATTGAGAGGCATTTGAATACCTGAGGTAGCACAAACACATTTATTATTCACTTAATAATTTACGTTAAGTTATGTGGGTATAGAAAACATATTAAAGCAATTCCATCACTTTGATAAAGGTTTTTACATCTTTTTTTACTTTAATAGTGGGGGATTTAAGCTTTGTTGAGTGCACAAGTGTGCTGCGGTTGTACTTAACCAGAAATAAAATAGTTTTATACTGTGAGAACATTGTGACACGATTTCAAATCATAACAGAATGATGCAGTTATTCAAACCTACAAAACATCTAGTGAAAGTAAACATCTGCTTTAAATTATTTATAAACCTGTAGTTACTAAAATCCGACATTGGAGCCCTCTTGACAAATCTACACAAACCATCCTTAAATAATGCCTGAATGATTCATACATTCTGTTTTGGAGTCAATAACATACTTCCTATTTTATAGATTAAAGAGTTTTTCCAGCTAGTTCAACCACACAAGTTGGTTCTATAGGTTCAGTTGTTTAAAAAGGTTTACCTACACAAATAAATATTTTTTACATTTATTACAACAATAATTTAAACTAAGCAATAACAAAAAGCAATAAGAACATTGCTTGTTTAGGTGCTATAGTTTGGATATACAGTATTATTGTATCTCTAACATGTCTTTCAACATGCTGCTTAAGAATACTAAGTGGGGGTATTTGCATCATAGCAGTTATCAAGCTTCCGGCACAGACTTCGTGTTATCATGCGTGTTTGGTCCCCGCTCACTACAAAGCTGAATAATCATAAATAACTAGGTATTACCGGTATTACATACATACCTCGGCAGAGGATATGAGTAGTTGGGGTCAACACTTCAGGTCTAACATAGTCTCTTATAGAGAATAGAAACCTAACGTAAATTAACAGCTATTTTATCCCTGCATAAATTTTAATCAGTAAATTTGAGTACATGTATAGTTGTTGCTATTTATTACCACAAGGATGACAATATACTTCTCCACATACAAATGCTACATTTAGTTACATTTAAGTGGACATTAATTTTTCCACAGCCCCCATCAGAACTGAATTGTTTTACAGATTTGTTTCTGGTGGATAATTATTTTTGGAAAAGTGACTAAAATTTCTTCTACACAAGGAGTCGAGATGTGACAACATAGACGGATGCAATGCTCACCCTCATTATAGAAATATATATTATTATGTTAAACACTTCACAAAAGTATACTAAGCTTGTTATAATGGTGCAATAAACAAGATTTTCAGCTACATCAGAACATTCCAACCCACAATATACACGACACACGTGTTCTATTAAATTATACCTACCGCACAGTTATTTGTTTTGTTAATATAATGTCTACCAGCTCATAAGTACTGAAGATATAATTCATCAAATTCCTATAAAAGATTACTCAACCATTAGACATAGGTAATTTAACTATTGTCTTGTTACATAGTTATTTCTCTAAGTGTACCCAGAAATTAAAAGTTGAGGTAGTACATAAATCAATAAAAATTTCCTAAAGCATATTTCATTGATACTCCAGTGTCATTTTATAACACATAATTAGAGAGCAACTTTTTGTTAACAAGTAACTTATCGCTGCACAGGATATGGTTAGATAAGGATATTTGAATCACAACATTTTCCTCGGTTTTGTTATCTTTCCTTTAGGATAACAAGATACATAGGCTGCACATTATTTCTTGTGGATACCACTAGTTAGCTATTTCCATTCATTTAAACACCACTAGTTAGAGGCCATCTTTCCCCAGACATAGGATATGAAGCCACTTTTTACCCATAATCGTTACCTCATCCATAATAACATAAGCTATTAGTTGTGATCATAGCTCTATGACTAAGACAATTTGACCATTACCTAAAATATTAATATTCGATACCCGATCAAGGTACACACTTTTATTCATAATTTAATACTTAATTTACTTACATAGGTATGATTATGTTACTAAAGCAGATAACAGCTCCTAGGTAATGTCAATTTGGTGGAAAGGTCACATTATCAGATGACAACTCCTATGTACATAAGTAAAGTTATGACAGGAACCTTTAGCGGGAAAACAGACAACATACATACACAGTACATAGAGTGAGAATATATTAATTGGTGGAATGCATATACAATACAAGGTCATAAAGGTCATATAACCAACTAGGAATCAAACCCATGAACCTCTCACTACAAGGAAAAAACAACCCAAAATAACTCATTTAGCATAAAGTCAAACATACTACTGTATATTTGGTAGCTTTTAATGGTAAAGTTAAGCCCTCTTTCAGCTGTTTTTGACATGTTTGTTTAACATTTATTATACACTATAGCATATATAAAATAAAATGTTTTTTTTACAAAGAATTGAACCCGTAAACCTTTAAAACTCCCACTATACCAAAAACACATTTTTACACGCCTCAAAACACATAACATCCAACATTTGACAGTATTTATGCTCAACGGTAAGGTTCCGCTTAAGCATTATACACTACAGCATATATAGAATAAAGTGTTTTTTTTACAAAACCTGCTGGGTTAGAATTGAACCCGTAAACCTCTCCAGCTAGGTTAGGTTCAAAACCATAAACCTCTAAACAAAGATAGGATCCAACCCGTGAACCTTTAATAACATGATTTGTGGTTGGTTAAAATCGAACCCATGAACCTCCCGCTATAATACAGTACCATTAGTGGTTGGTTAGAATCGAACCCGTAAACCTTGCCAGAAGTGATAGGTTAGGATCAAACCCGTAAACCTCTAGCTAGAACCTCACACTACCGGAAATGATTGGTTAGGATTGAAACCGTGATCCTCCAACCGGAAATGGTTGGTTAGGATTGAACCCGCGAACCTCCAACCAGAAATCATTGGTTAGAATTAAACCCGTGAACCTCTAACCAGGTTATAATCAAACCTCCACAACCAATATTTACACACCCTTTATATGTAAGTTAAGGTACAGGTATGACTAGCATCATAGATCAGTAGCTAACGACCCCAACCCTTGTCTAAAAGACCCGAGTTCCAATTTGGTCAAGCCAACACTTTTTATCCATAATAATTTATTTAATACAAACACCTACTGACGTCAGCTAATCAGCTGTGGTTAGATTACATCCGGCTGAGAGTACCCTATCTACACCTCGATCATGCGCAATATCAATTTTGTGCCCGATCCGGGCAACGTCTACTTGGATGGTAATACGGGACCTTAGGTTATAATTATGGGGCATGAGATTACACACAAAGAGAAAAAGGATTTGTTGTTGTTGTGAGTTCTGAGTTGTTATTTCTCTGTCTTACATTCTACGTTCTAAGGTTTCAAAATTGCTTCATTTGAATCACAAGGTTAAATTCGTTGCCAATACGTTGGTGCGCCATTTTTGTAATCATTCTTAACTTAGGCCTACAATGGGAACTCCATATTTACAATTCGGAAACTTAAATTATAAAATAACGATACAAAATTAATAGTAAAAAAAGAAAGGTATTCACAAAATGTTTACAATATGGGGGGTTTAATTTACTAATTAAAAGCTTTAGGCTAGTACAATATTTTTAATTAGGCTCATTGGTGTTATTACATGGATCTTTATCTCAGTTTGGGGTAATCGGGTGGCGTTAGAATTAATTTTAATCTTGTGATTTTATAATTAAATTTGGTTTTGAAATATAAATTATTTTAAAATTCTTTTTCTGATTGTTTGAATTAATGTTCTGGAATAAGCTTCTAATAGTTTCTTGAATTCAAAATTTGGAACAAATAAAAGTTTAGGCCTAAAACTTTTTAATGGCTTCCAAGTAAAAGGTTCTGAAGGAGTGATCTCGCCAATTTTGAAGTCTTATTCATAGGTAATGAAATAATTCTTGATGTTTGTAATTATTAGTGTTTGTAAAACAAGGACGAGTGTTCTTTCATCAAATTTCACTAATTTTGTTCAAATATACTTTTTTATTTTAATGCTAAAATATGCCAATTAACAATTCATATCTTCACAATATCGATTAAAAAGAAGAGGACGAAAGCAGAAGTATCAAGACAAGGTTAGCATTACAATACGACCTAATGATTAAAGGGGAAAAAGTCCAATTATGCAGGAAAACATTTTTCAACATATTAGGCTTGAAGGAATGGAGTTTTAGGTATCGGTACTGGTTGTCTGGCGATGACAAATGCCCAGCAAGCAGGGAATTAAATGAAAATGAAAAAGTTCCTTCTTCAAAAGGGACTACTACAAAACTGGGCTACTTTATTGAAATAGGAGGGTCAAATATTGTAAAGAGGACGTGTTTGGCAGTGTTGTGTGAGTAGGCTGGTAGTGTTGTTAAACAATAACTTTTGGGCTGTAGGTCAGTGAAGGCTGTTGCTTTAAGTAGGCCAGTGTACTTGATTAGGGGGTCAGTTTTGGTGGGTAGTGTTTGTGTGGTGCACCGGAGGACAGCCGGGCATGAGCATCGATAGAAAAACATCGATGTTGACCATCGATGTTAACATCGAACCATAACATCGATGTGTGGAAAACATCGACCTCTAAACATCGATGAAAATCGGACCGAAACATCGATGTTTTAATAAAAATTCCGTAATTTTGGTAAAAAAATGACATTGGATCAAAACATCATTGTTTTAGTAAAAATTCCATAGTTTCGTATAAAAGGATAGGTAAACCACAAGTAAACACACAACAAATTTAAATCAAACGTTATCAAAAAATGTATTGAATTTCGTCAAGTTATTAGTACATTACAAAGGCTTTAGGCCTACTTTAATTCATTCCCAGCTCCATAGCGTGTCTTCAATGGAATGAAGGAAAATCACTTTGGCAATCAGTTTCCCCTCTAGTCTGTTTCGGGCTTTGGTAACAGTTTGTCCCACTTTGGAAAACAGTTGCTCAGATGGAACTGACGTGGCCATTGTAATCAAATACAATGCAACTATGTACATTAACTGAAAAGTAAGCCGTTGATTGTTTAAAAGTGTACTAAAATACGGTATGATGTTTTATTGTAACGTGCTGTACCTTTGTATGTATAAAACAAACAAACTCTCTGTAATTCAAATGGTTTATTTTTCTCCCGATAAATCAAACTCTTGATAATTCAAAACTCTTGATAATTCAAATTTATATGCTTGGCCCACCAATTTCGAATTATCAAGAGTCTACTGTAGGTTTTGGCCAATTCTGCTAGTAATGGATAGGTAGTGGCCATCTGCTTCCAGAAAAGCAGGGGTATTTGTTGAATTTTCTCAGCGGGGGCACCTGAAAACCAAATTACCAAATTACTATTATAAAACTTTGCACAAAGTTTATCGTACTTCAACTTGTTTTTAGTGAATTTCCTTTGGAAAGTGAACTATTAGCATGACTCGCATGGTGAAACTTAAGCCTGGGACCACCTGCTGCGTGCGAACTCGTTTACATTATACAGAAGTAAACAAAATATGATGGAGAGCATATAAATTATGTATATATTGAGCCGTGACATGTCCACCAAGCGTCCCACCAATGTCACGCCTCAGTTTTTTTATAGTGCGAGTGCTGGCCTTGCGCCGGAACTCGGTCGGTTTGGGTCGGGCAGCAAACCTGCAACCCAGAGTCAATGTCCGCCTGACGCATGTGAGTCAGAAGGCGAGCGACTGTCATCAGTTCATGTCAAGTTTTGTGTTTGTCGTGTTATATTTGTATCAGTTAACATCTAGTCATATTTTTTCAAACATTTCTGTGCTTCAAACAAATCATATTCTTGTAACATGTAATCAAGCGGATTGCTGAACGTCGGATGAGGTCCCGGATGGGAGGCTTGTTTCGGCTGCTGTCTTCGGAGAGGGTCGCCCGGGGGAACATACCATCTTCTTCCTCCTCGGGCTGCCAATGGCCCAGCTTCTCCGGGGACCATTAGGCCACCATCCGCCCTCTACCACCACCGCCTGCCACCAACCAGGACTACTGTGTATTGTGCCGCCAAGAACCGCAAGTGTTTTGGACTGATTAAAATTTTTAAAGATTTCTATTAAAAAAAGGGGGCTCATAAATTATTTATTATCTGTTATTTATTTATAGTAATTTATTAGATTGTTGATTTATTTAAAGTTTAAAACAATATTTACAGTTACCATCTTTTAAATTATTCATAGTTAGGCCTATTTTTTTCAGTCACAGTTACCGTCCAATTTAAATTTTGTTAGGCCAATTTTTTTATTTACTGGTACCAGTTTGTAAGTTCAGAAGGGTAGACTAAAAATGCTTTCTTAATTATATTTTGGAATAATTTTGATAATTTAATTCTTTGGATGGCTGAAAGTTGTTTGTTGTTATTTGTTGAATTTTTGAGACATTATAGGCTTTGTTCACAATTTGATTGTCTTGTAATTCACCCACGGCCTTTCATTTTTAGTTAGGGTTGTGGGGCGACCACTCGCACTGTCACTATGGGGGACACGCTTCCAATAGTGGTTCGTCTGGGGACGGTGCGAGGGGTAGGCTCAATATATATATATAAAATAATACAAAGGTGCTTATGTAGGACATATGGCGCACTTAGCAGATAGGATAATTCTGACGTTTTCTTATAGATTTTTATTCAAGCATTATTTTTTTGTGGCAAACGATGGGTTTGTCCAAAAAAGTAAATTAAAATATAAGTTTACACCTACACCTCATTTAGTAACCTTTTGGTGTAGCCCCCACTGAACAAATAGATGCTGACGAGCTTGGTTGACTTTCCTTAATACTTACAGTAGACCCACCACCAGCTGCTGATACATCGGCCTATAATGGAACCAACTGTGTAAATGAACCTGATGGTCCAGATGTAGTTGAAGGGCCTTTTATGTTGTCCAACTTATCAACGGATTTAGGCTGTTTAGGCTTACTGGAATCGATTTTTGTTTTAATCGATTTTTTAAACTCAGCAAAAATATTTGGATGTTTGCTTTGAAGGTGACATTTTAAATTTGAAGTGTTACCTTTTGTTTTCAATGTTTTTCCACAGTGCCGACCAGTACCGCTGTGGTCAGCGTTTCGCACAAAATGCTGCCACAAAGAACTTTTAGGTGGCATTTTACTAATTACAAATAGTCATAAAAGAACCTGTATCAACAGCTACAGAACTTAACACTTTCTAATAATCGTATACGGATTATTACAACACACATAAAAAACCACGCGACACCACTTATAAAATGACAATGTCACTAACACGCCTTGTAACACGTCGACAGCAACTTTGAACAAAACAACACTGACTCACTGACACAGTAACATAGATAGACACTTAGATGACTAGAGGTTATGTTGCGAATGCGATTGAAATAGCAGAAAAGACAGAGAAACGCGGGAACACAGTAAGTTACAGTCGTGTACACAACTCGCTCGCCGAGCGCCAGTACAGTCGGGTCCTACGAGAATCTCCACCTGGATCGCTGGCTCAGTGTTGGCCGCGCGGTCGAGCTTCCCCCACCACCTACTGGCAGAAGCCGACGCAGCCCATACATTCACCATTATAAAACACACTTTTTATTTGCTGCACTGTTGAAATTTATAGGGATAAAATATTGCTAACGCTTGTCAAACTCTTTTTACTAGTTAAACCTTTTATGTCTGTTTTGTTTCTTGCAGAAAATAACCCATTTGAATTCTTTAAAACTACAAATTCACTAAACCCGTTTTGTAGAGTTTTTTAGACAACTGATATTGCTAGTTCCAAATTGTACATGGTAAAATAATAAGTGATTACAAGGGAGAAATATAAAGTACAATATTTGTGTTTGAAATTCTATTTTATTAATCGAAAAACTAGTACATAAACATTTAGAATAATTTTGCTAAGTTTTTGCCGCAGTGGTAACGTAAATGTTTGACGTAAACGCGATATTTTTTTCTTTCAATGTTTAATGACAATGTATCTTACAAAATAGGTCATAAAAAAGTAATGTCAAGCATAGATTTGCGGTAAAAACTGGACAAATGTAGTAGGGTTTTTAAGAGTTCAAATGTGTTATTTTTTGCACGAAAAGAAGAAGACATAAAGTTTAGAATAGTAAAAGTTTTTGGCATGTATTAGCAATATTTTATATCTATATATTTAAACAGAGCAGCAACTTAAAAAGGCGCGTTTTACAATGGTGAGTGTATGGGCTGCGTCGGCTACTGCCAGTAGATGGTGGGGGGAGCTAGACCGAAAACAGCGCCCGCAGTGCTACTGAGAGCGCACTCCACTCCAGTAGCGTACTTGTACTAACAAAATTAGTTTTTGTTTTGAGAGTAGAGGGTTTATTTTTAAAAACCTGGTAAAAATAAAACTAACAATTCCGTTTTATACGAGTAGATATATAAAACTGAAAAAACATCGTGTACAGTAAAATTCTAAAAACATCGAAAGAAAACATCGATGTTTCGAAAACATCCGCCATCGATGCTCATCCTGCTGGGGAGCTGGAGCCCAAGGCCCTTGGCCTTGGGTCCAGGTAAGAAAATGTTGAGGGTTTTCAAAATTGGGGTTTAGAGTCTTTTCCTAATTTGGGTTTCATTTTTTAACTAAATTATTTATACAGTTCCAGTCTACTCTACCTTTTTGATTGTTAGTTTAGTTTTGTGTTCTTTGTGTTGTTTTGAGTAATTAATAAAGTTGGGTTTTGTAAGCAAGTGCTGAGTTTCATTCCTGAGCTACGTCACCCAAAGTAACAGTAGGTATTCCAAGGGGAAATACGTACCGTTACAGGTGGTGGAGGCGCCGTAGTCAAAAAAGAAAGCAGAAGCTAACGAATATTTAGTATCTTTTCTTCAAAAGCTTCCCAAAATTCCATGCCATTATTGTAGGTCCACAACAATGCGAGAAAGATGACAAAGAATCATTGAGCAGACATACATTTGATTAAGTGTTTGAAAAATAAAGTTTTCGGATCTTCCAACCGTTAAAAGATCAATGTGATATTTGTCAGATATACAAAGTAGCCAGTAAAATGGTTACAGAAGCTGAATACAATAAGCACATTGAAGCAAAAAAGAAAGCATGGGAAGAAAGAAAAAAGACACACAAAATTCGAATGAAAACACTGTACACATATTTACACAAGGCACACAGGCAGTAAAACTTGCACCATGTGTGAATGCATCAGCTATGCACAATAATAATACCCATGATGCCATGACATACTGGTGGGACGAGACAGAGGGTAACTTTAGTGCATTGCGTCCGGTGTTGTGAACAACATAAAAGAATCTCTTAGAGAGGATGTCAAGCCCATAATTATCTGGCCAGACGAATGTGGGTATCAAAACAGAAGCACAATTATGGCAAACGATCTTTCACATCTTGCCAAAGAGAAACCGGTTGCAATTGAACAAAAATACCTGGTTTAGGGACACACTTTACCATATCGTGCGGCCTACCTCAACCATTCCTTTTTTCAGATTTTTATGCCAAAGATATCATGGTGTATGGTTCTATTAGGCCAGGAAAAAATTGGTTACCCTACAGTCCATGACATCAGGGCGTCAAGGTACAACCCTGATGGTACTGTAGAGTGGAAAATTAGCTTTGACGAAACATACAAACCACTACCAAGAAGAAGAAAATACGTTTCTGTTGTAAATTTTACACTAATCAATGTGTCACGTCTTAAAATAAAATAAACAACTAAATGGGGTCACCTGCATTCACTCAAAGCGCACATTCCTGCATATTGTTAAGCGTATTACGATGGAATACCTTATGAAGCTTACAAATAACTTTTTCTGGTTCTAAGTGTTAATCAAACTAGTAATGAAACAAGGACACTGAAACAAGACTTCATGACAAATTTGCTTAGGAAGAAATATCAATGCCACACAAATGAAATAAAAGCCTTAAGTTTTATTTCATTTAAAATAGGCTGTAAGTTTATTTTAAATATTTTATTTTAATTATATTTGCAGTTAGACCCGCGCCGACTTGAAAGTCAGTTTTTCAAACTGTAAAAAGAGTTATTCATAAATTAAACACAATAATAATGGAAAAGGTAAACCTACACATTTTATAATGAAGCTACTCTCCGATTTGCAATTATCTTCAAAATTTTGGACATCCTCTTTCGTTGTCAGTGGAAATTCAACACGCCTAGTCTCCTCAGAAATTGAAGTGTCTAATTGGACACTTTTCCCACACAACTGGAAAAGCGTCGACTCAATCAAATAGGCTATATAAAGTTTTTAAGATATACTGAACACTAAATGTTTCCTTTTTACTGACATTGCTGTAAACAGCGTGGATATACGATGTTCTTCTGTATAGTAAAACAAGTAAATTCTGATGTGAGACTAAATCAGAAGTATAAATTTCAAGTCAAGATGTGGTAGATTAGGACTTGTCGTTTAGAAAAATTTGATCCAATTTAAATAAAAGCTGAAATTAAATTTAAAAGCTGGAGGACCATAAAAAACTTTTAGTTGTAAATATCTTACTATCTAAGTTTTTCAAACTGAAAAAAATTTAATAATTCAAGTTCTACTGCTCCCAGAAAATTTGTTTAAGAGTTATTAATGTCAAGTTAAATAAAAAACAAAACTAATGGAAAAAACTTACACATTTTTGGATAAAGCTATTACTCGCCCTGCAATTCTTTTTCAAATTGCCTTATGTCTTCTTTAGACTTCAGCGGAAATTCCACATGCGGTGTGGAGGAGACCTGAGGAACTTGATGTAACTCACAAAAATGAACAAGTGTCGACTCTATTTTGGTGATTTTATCCAAAATTAGGTCCACCTTTTGTACTAAGAGTAAGAAATTGTGGTCGTGGTGGTGAAAAATGTGGGTGAAATTACAACAGTTACAATATTTGAAAAATAACAACTACCTGTGTAAATAATAACAATCAGTAATTATCAAAATTACATAGGTGTGAATGAATTCATAACAATACCACCAAACAATCTAACAAAACAAGAACAACAAAACCAGCAGTGTAAATGTAATTAATAACAATAACAATCAGTGTAAATAGTAACAAAAAAACAACATTGTAAATAATTGACAGCAATAAATTTACTATATATAACAATAATTAACTATGGCAATAGGTAACAACATAATAAACTGTGACAAGAAGCTAACGTAACATAAAAAGGAAACAAAAGTATTGCACTGAAAAAACAAAATCTTTTAGTAGAATGCCGACAACAAAGAAGATTCAGCACTTGACACTGTTAAGCGTGTGGCCTTTAAAGGCACCACCAAGTGAGCGAACAACCAAAACACTGATCGAGAGAGGAGAGGTGTCAGAAGAGCAGCCTCTGGACTTCACGTCTAAAAGATGCTGGCGATGGCCCAAAGAAGTCTAAGTGTGGGCAGACGTCTTCACTAAGTCTCAGCAGTCCGGTGATCTTAGGCAAAGCCACTTTTTTATTGCCATCTAGAGTACTTCTCCACTCGTTCAACACAAATCTTCATTGTGATTTAGGAGAACCAAAAAAGGTAGGATCCAATGGTTGTAAAAATTGTGTCGCATTTGCAGGAAACGTCATAAATGAGATATCATTCTCTGTGCACATCTTTAGAGCCCTAATTTATATGCGCAGATAATTTGTCACAAATAAGTACCTTTTCCCCACTATGTCATTCTTGTGTAGCCAAGGTAAAAACATGTTTCCGATCCAATCTTCCATTACATCTTACTCCATCCACCCGCTATCTGTAATGTTTACTCTTGCTCCTGGCGAAGCATTTAGGAGCCAATCACCCCATTTATTTTTGCCTTTTTTGGTCGCGGTTGTTTGTGTAGTTCAAATAAACTTACGACCAATTAAGAATGAGATAAAAATAATTTACCTAACCCGCCATGTTAAACTTCCCTATCCCAAGCGTGATGTATATAACTTCGTTACTTCTCGAGTGATGTAAAGTTGAAAAAAACTCACTCGGTGATATAATGAAACCCATTTAAATAACATTGAGTGCTTAACTTAAAAAATATACCTCTATGGAGCCAACGACGTTGAACGCTAGAAATCAGCTGTGCGCTTGAATTTTATTGTTATGTTTTGAAGAATTTTCCTAACCTAGGTTTTGTTTGTAAATGAACGTTACCGTTACCGTTAGAAGATGAGTGAAATGGATAATGAAAAATATTGTTAGTAACCTCCTGTATATTGTCGGGTCAGGTAAAATCTTGTACGTTACGCGTTACGCAAGAGCGTGTTTACATCACTTCGGTAAATTATGCAACTCGCTTCCGCTCGTTGCACAACATTCACCTGCGTGATGTAAAAACGCTCTTACTACACTTGTAAGGTAAATAGCTATTACCTAACCCGCCATGTTAAACTTCCCTATCCCAAGCGTGATGTATATAACTTCGTTACTTCTCGAGTGATGTAAAGTTGAAAAAAACTCACTCGGTGATGTAATGAAACCCATTTCAATAAAATTGAGTGCTTAACTTAAAAAAATATACCTCTATGGAGCCAACGACGTTCAACGCTAGAAATCAGCTGTGCGCTTGAATTTTATTGTTATGTTTTGAAGAATTTTCCTAACCTAGCTTTTGTTTGTAAATGAACGTTACCCCCAATGAGAAAAGGAATCTATTCTGAAAAGTAACCCTTGGTCATTTTTGTTTCCCAGAACGAGTTTGATAAGGTTTCGTAGGTGGAGTAAGCCTAACGCTCGTTACACATTGGGCGGTTTCTGCCGCGGCGGCGATTTCGCCGTCGCCGCCCGAGAAAATCTGCTTGCTTACACACTGGGCGGCCAAAAACCGTCACTCATCGATGGCGAATTATCATTTAGTTGACTTTGCATTGTGTACACATTAGGTCCTATTGTGTAGAAAGTTTTTAAGTGTTATATTGAGTGGCTTATTAGTACTATATTGAGTGGCAGGTTAGTTCTATACAAATTAATTGAGTCTGAGTAATAAAATGGACAGAAAACAACTGTTGGCTTTGTTATTGTTCAATCGTAGACGAAAGAGGAGAACGAAAAATCGTAGTGTTTGGATCCATCCGATAAACCTAAGAAGAAAAGATTGTGGAACGTTTTACACATTGTTTGAAGACCTGAGGAATGACGAGACTAAATTTTTTAATTATTTTCGAATGTCCATTACGTCTTTTGACGAGCTACTTAATCACCTGAAAGACAGCATCCAAAGAGAAAACACACGATTGAGGAATTGTGTTCAGCCTGTGGAAATGCTTGCTGTTACATTAAGGTAAGTAGTATTTTATGTGCTCTGCCTATAATAATTATTACACAACTGTATTATTTACATCTTTCTTTTGTCTGTTAATTAATAAATATCTGAAAACCTTCAATGTTACTTTTTTACATCCAATTTATGCTCTATTTACTAAAATATTTTACAACAAAGGTAGTTGAAACAAAACAACTGAGTCAGACAAGAAAATCTATTAAAAAACAAACATAAGTACATTGTTAATACATAGTACTGTTATATTGTTCACATTGGATATAAATCCATATCGAGGGATGACGTATCCGTGTTGGCTGAGGAACTTCTCTCGGGGTTATCTTCCACTGAACTAAAATTTTCAACAAACTGGCGAACATTGATCCGTTCTTCAGGAATGGAAGTAGCAGTGCGGGGAAAGTTTGTTACTGGGGTCGGTGGTATGGGAAACAGGTTCGTTTGACTTGTGGTATAAGGTACTGTAGGAGGTTGATAATACTGAAGTTGTGAAGTACCAGGAACATTGTAAGGTTGTTGGTAGTAAGGCGCGGGTTGTTGTACAACTGGTGTTGGCTGGCCTTGGTGCGGAAAAACTTGTGTTTGGTTTTTGGCAATGTTTGATATAACATTTAGAAAACCAATTTGTAGTTGAATATGTTCGTCTCTGTTAAAATTTTCGATCATCGGAAGAAGACTTTCTAAAAATAACATCGAACTGTTGGGCTTTTCTTTTGGAGTATCAAGTGCTTGTATGATTTTTATATCTACTTCGTCCATTTTAGCGAATTTCCCTATAGGGAAGTAGCTATTACCGTAGGTGGCACGGTAAGACCTAGACCCGGGACCGATTTACTTTTTCATTTTGATGTCCTCAGAGGCCAAAAACACCATTCGTTCAAATTTTTATATATGTATATATATATATATATATATATATATAGACTTATATATATATATACGTCCGTGAACGCGATAACTTGAGTAATTTTTGTCCGATTTTGATGAAATTTGGTTTAAAGGTGTAAAGCGGGATAAACTTGAATGAGTTCGCGAACCAGCACGGTCGGACCATGGGAACGGGGCTTTACGGGGGGTTTTATGGGGTAAAAATTGGTTTTTCTCACTTTTGACCCTCAAAACACAAAATTTCCCGATTTCTCTTTAGACCTTTTTAAAGAGCTTAAAAAAACAAATAATTTAGTATATAAAAGTATTTTTGTTCAATTATAAGTAACGGAGAAAATTAAAAAAATTATAAATTTAAAATTCCCATGTTATTCTTATGGAGAATATTGTCAAATGTTGTAGTTTGCTTGTTTATGGATATATTTTGATCAAACTTGGCAAATTTATTTATTTTGTACTAAGCTATCAATATTTTAGCCTACTCAAAAACACACTTTATTAGTTTCCTTGTAGCAGCAAACCTAGGTACTCGTTAAACCTAATGTTATTAAAATATATTTTACTGAAAATCAATTCAGACAAATGGAAATTCGCTTAGTCGGCAGGTTTGCTGCGGCGGGGGTATTTTTATGTTTTCTAGTGGTGGGGGCTCTCTTCTCACTTGCTGCCGGAGGGTCAATTTTGTCCTTATCATTATCTTTACCGTCTTCAATGACGCATTCTTCATTGTCGTGGCTGTCGGTTACCTCCCTTGCAGAGTATACCTTCTTCAGAAATTGCATTTCGTTCGTGAATATATATTTCCTTTTTTTGGTAGCTTTACTACCACTTGCCTTACATTCCTTCATTTTCTTTTCCGATTTTGCAAAAGAATCACGTAAATTCTTCCATCTCTTTAAAACCTCCTTTCCTGAAACAAAAAACAAAATTTCTAATACTTATATAACTTATGTATATATATATATATATATATATATATATATATATATATATAATGATGTAAACACCCACTTGTTATAATTGTTTCTAATGTTTCTGGCAATTCTAAGACTTTGTTATGATTGACATTTTTCCCTAAATTTATTATACTAACCAAGAAACAATTATAAAAAGTGGGTGTTTACATTTGTAATTTTAATTTTGGCTGCCATATTGGAAAATTACGTTTAGCGTCTGTCTGTCTATATTTTATGTAAATTAATTACGTTTTATTTTGCAGGTATTTGGCATCAGGATGTACTTTTACCGCTATGCATTATACGTACAGACTGGGAATATCTACTATAAGAAAGATTGTTAAGGAGGTGTGTCTAGCTATATGGCTAGTAATGAAACCACTATGTATGCCACCTCTTACAAAAGAATATTTCGAGGAAATAGCCAGTGGATTCCAATCAGCAGCAAATTTTCCACATTGTATTGGAGCAGTGAACGGAAAACACATCCGTTTGGTAGCACCTTTTGAAAGTGGGTCAATGTATTTTAACTACAAAGACTATCACTCGATTGTATTGATGGGTATAGCTGATTCCAAATATAGGTTTACGTACGTTCATATTGGAAGCTATGGAAAGGATTGTGATTCTTCTATTTTTAAACAGACTCAGTTATGGAGATCAATAGATAACAAATCACTAAATATGCCAGATGAGAAATGTTTACCATCAACTACAAGTCCTAAGGTGCCTTATTTTTTTTTTGGCTGATGCAGCTTTTGGTCTCCACAGAAACTTATTAAGACCATACGCAGGTACCCATCTAACTGTTGAAAAACGTATATTCAACTACAGATTGTGCAGAGCACGTAGATATATAGAGTGTACATTTGGTATACTTAGCAACAAGTGGCGGATATTCCATAGACCAATCAATGTACAGCCAGAGTTTGCAACGGATATCGTCAAGGCATGTGTTGTTCTTCACAATTACGTACGAGACAGAGACGGGTATTTAATTGAGGACACTATGTCAATCACTGGGTTGGAAGACATTCGAGAGGAGAGGACATCACGAGGAGGTCTATCGGCAAACAATGTGAGGGACATAATGTGCAAATACTTTGTTTCAAGTGTTGGAAGTGTTCCCTGGCAGATGTCGAAGATATGAAGTCAGCTTGTCTGCCTTCCATACAACGGCACGTTTTTATATATTATTTTATATGACTGACAGATTATAATATTTTATTGTTTCTTAGTTCATGGAAACAACACAATGTTAAATATAAATAGTACATAGTTTTACTCACCATATGAATTTTTCTCTTTGTCATCCAAGTCAGGAAAATCGCTTCTTAGTTCTTTGCAAACTTCACACCATGCCTTTCTGGTGGCATCACGATCCTTAAACGCGTCCAGAGTTTTGTCCCACAACACTGGCCTTTGTTCAACTAAAGTTATTAATAAATCATTGTCAATTAATCCACTCCGACTACTATCATTTTCATCACCCATTTCACTTTCACTCATTTTCAACGGAAAACACGGACCAACTTAAATAAAACACGTCTGTGGAACCAGCTCAAAGGTGGACTGGGGACTGGCGGCTACGGCAAAAACACCGCCAAGTGTGTAAACATGCATTTGGTCACGTACGCCACTGCGTGCCCGAAGGCGGCAGAAAAACCGCCCGCCGCAGTGGCAGTGGACGGCTGCACAGCTGCCGCCAACGGCAATATGGCCGCGCGGCGTTCCTGCCGCCCAGTGTGTAAGCTTCCATTTAAGTCTATAGACAACTGCTCGAACGGCGGCGACGGCGAAATTACCGCCGCGGCAGAAACCGCCCAGTGTGTAACCGGCGTAACGTTGGTTTCTGATTGAGCAAGACGGATCTGGTTTTCAACCAGATTGGCTGGATAACCTCTTTTAGTAAGGGAGTTTATAATTTTGTTATTGAACTTATCCAGTTCTATGTATGAGGAGCAAATTCTTTTGGCTTTCATGGTTTGGCCGTAAGGAATTGAACGTTTGGTGTTGGTTGGATGGCAGCTATTGAAGTTCGGCTTAATATGTATTCCAGTTTCGATGACACCATTTTGTAATTTTAAATTTACATCCAGGAAAGTGATTTCTGTGGTGGACGTGGTGTGGGTGAATTGGAGGGGACTGTAATTGGAGAGTTCATTCAGAAATTTAGTCAGAGCCTTATCTGATTTTTTCCAGATCATAAAGACATGAAACCAGCAGGTGGGTTGGATTTTTGTGTTTTCATAAATGATTGTTCAAGGTAGCCCATGAATAAATTGGCATATGATGGGGCCATTTCTAGTGCCCATTGCAGTACCTTTATTTGTAAGAAATTAGTGTCTTCAAATGGAAAGTTTTTTTCAAGAATAAATTTTGCTAAATTAACTAAAAAAAAGTGTACTCGGAGACGTATCGTTAGGCCTTTGGTCCAGGAGGCCTACAAAAGCACCTAAAAATGCCCCGTTACTAGGCGAGAAACCTAGCCTTGCAACATTGTTCAATCTTCCTACACCAATAGGCCAGTTAGCAATGCTACCAAAACCAACAAACGTCCTACAGTGTAAGACAAAAGTGATGTTATAAATCCAGGAAACAATGTTAACACAAACTCTGTACTAAACATATCTGAACATAACCTCACAAGTGAAGAAATTTCCCTTATGTCCAAATGCCTAACTTTCACACCCACCTCAAAAATTGATCAATTTTATCTAGGAAAAGATGTTTTTAACTTCGCAAAAATTTACCATGGTTATTTACATTTACAGTTTAAAATAGTTTATACCAAAATTAAATAAACCATAGTACAAATCGAGGCTCTGTACACGAGTCTTAATAAAAAAGGATAAATGCAAATTATTTTACTGCTCCACTTTTCAAGGAAATATTAGAAAAATAACAATGTTTACATGTTTTAATTCTTCATGGTAGCTTTTTGTTTACAGTTAATGTTTGTCTGTTTTAACTTTGTTTGGATTAGGCCCGGGAATATTGATGTCATAAAAAGAAGATCAAGAATAATCAGGAATCACGATTTTAAATTGCCACCACAACCTCAGCCGTGTTCTATACAGATTTTTTTAGATTGAACACAACGTCAACATTGACCTAGGATACTGCAATTAGACAAACCATCCTTTTATGAAATCGTGATCAGTTGTGGTTACGTTTGGGGGTGCCTACATCAGCGCCCCCAAACGTGAAAGTATCACTTTTATTTCAACTATGAATATATTGTAGCTTAAATTAACTAATATGGGAAATTACGATGTACATTTATTCAATGAGGGTGGGTAATTATCAGGGATAAAACTGATAACGGTATGGATAGTAAACATTGACAATTACGTCATTAGCTTTACTAGCGTGTTTACTTTTTATATCCCTGCTATATGTGACCAGTTCTTTTTTTTTCAAATGAATGTTATTTGAACCAAACAGCTGTTTTAAAACAAACTGTTATTGTTTTTACTTTTCTTTGTTTACACTTATTTATTTAGCAATTAATGCAGTGAAATTGATATACAGGATAGGTGTGACGATTAGTTTTGATGTTAGGAAACCCGTATGTTTTCTGTGAAATTATGTGTACTGTGAATTTTATTGGATATATTTGGTATATTCCTGCTACATATGACCAGTTTTTTTCTTCAAATGAATGTTATTTGAACCAAAACAGCTGTTTCAAAACAAACTGTTATTGTATTTACTTTTCTTTGTTTAGGTTTATAATCAGTGTGCGTCTATGTAAATCGGCTGCAAATCTCACTTTAACACTTTTCACATCGTAAAAATTTCAGAATTGCTGTTTTATTGTAAAATTATCGGATTTAAAATGCATAAGAAACTTTCTCTTTATATGTGTAAACTAGCTGATCTGAATTGTACACGGTTTTAACTGACTACTGAATTCCCGTATGTAGGACGGGCTAACACCTCGTCTTATTTAAATCATAATTCGAATTTTAACAACTAAATATGTTAAACAAATATCACACGTTGACATGAAAAAGCTACTAAGCGAGGATTTTTTTTAATGTTTTGGTCAGAAGCAAACTTTAAGCGACAAAATTGTAGCTAATGAGATGATCTTCAGCATATAACCAAGCAATTTCAAATAAAATTTTCTAGTCGTGTGTAATGGAGTAATTAGTAACGCAAAGAGGTTCTTTATAAATCGCGCCGCGGGCCGTTCTCCCTGATTCCGCTGATCTTTTCGTTTACGGTACTCCCAGAAACGTTTCGAGTAAAATCAAGAGTTATTATAAATACATTTTTATTACAGGTTACACATAAGTACATGTGTGTTACAACTGCGAACTGTGTTACAACTAAACTGTGTTACAACTAACCCCCTTTGTTTAGTTGTAACAAGGGATCTTTTAATATCTGCTTTGTTGGGTAATTAATGAGAAATTTCAAATATTAAGGTTCAGAGCAAGTAATTAATAACGTCATGAATACTAAACCTAGAAAGTATTTAACGTTAAGGAAATAACAACACTTGAATAGTAAATTTACAAATCAAATTGATGGGCTCGTTCCGTGACTTTCGTCAGAAATGTCATTGCTTGAAACATAGTTTGTAAACAAATTTCCTTTCCTTGAAATTTCATGCATGCTGATAAAATGCATCTACGAGAACAAAACTTAGGCGTATATTTTTTTTGCAAGAACAAATTATATAAATACTTAACAAACCCAAAAACTTCCTTGGTAACATAAACAATTTACCATTTGATACAAAAGAAGTGAACTTTGAAAAACTTGAATTTATTCAACTCTGCACGTCATTGAAGTGAATTTTTATGTACTTTGGCTATTATTATAAAATATAGGAATTAGTACACAATTGTAAACTATATTAGATTGAGTATTTCATTCAACGGAGCGGAAAACCTGGATTCATAGGGTTTCTTCAACACAGCGGCAGCCCATTACCGGTATTGATATTTATCTTCTGCAAATAAATAAAATATAGGATCACATCTATAAAATAGTTGTATTCTTTAACTTATATCAAATATTAAAAAGGTTAAAATTTATTTAGCTTTACAATGATCGAGTAGCAAAAACATAAAGAGTTGCTGGAGTGAGGAGGTTGGTGCGACATAAAATCAACCTCGTTATTATACCATCAAATTATTTATACCATTACATTCTGCATTTGATGCAGATTACGAATATATAAATATTATTGTGCTTAATCTTTGTTATTGAAGGCTAGGAGCGAGTTAACAACTTTGCGCACTATTCGATGAATTGGCTTAAATTCGCTGGGTCCCCCATGGTGGTGCGGGAAGGCTGCCACAACGGCGCGCTTTCGTGAACGGTACCTAGCATTCCAGTTGTGTTATATACTTCGATGAGTATCGGCCACACCCTTTTTTGCAAGTGCAAGATAATATATGCAAAAGTTCATTTGGAGCAAATGCTTTTGTTGTGGTAATCGGTTTAAGTGATTTATTTAAAGTCTCGTTTTGTTTGGTTGTTTCAATGTGCCATCCCCAATCTGTAGCTAGAAGTTTGTTTCCTAACCACCCCTGGACTTGTAGGAAGACTCTCAATAAGTTTTGATGGCAGGATTCTGAGGTCGGTGGTAGTTTCCCCAAGTCAAAATTAGACCGCAATGAACTTCTCTTTGATAATGCTACAAATCTGTAATATCGGGTTTCGTTCAACGTTGAATAGTTTTTCAACCCATACAAAGACAAAACAAGTTACTCTCCGGCAAAGAACAAATCTTCTTTCGGAGTTGCAGGGTCCAGAAAACCCTTAGCTAAACTGACTAAGACTAAAGACTAAAAGCTCCGGCTTCTTCTCCATTGCTTTGATCTTTCCTATTCCATAAAAACAAGATGTTGTGTCACAGACACTCAGTCTATGAATAAATAAAAGAAGTAGTTGATTATTCCCATACTTTTCAACTAATTTTTCAATACTATAATTCACTGTTGATGGAGCAGCACCGCCTTTCTCCTTTTGAAAGTAAATATTTCCACGTTCAGGAGACAACGCAATTAACAAAACAATCAAATCTGTATCTGAACCAACTACATAGACTTTAGATGTAGGGGTTATTTGGTTTATGGCTGTATTTACAATATCTACATCGGCATCTTCTTCTGCTATCACTACATTGAGGCCACGGGACATCAGCTCTGATGCGAGAGCCAAGGGTAAATTTCTTTTTGTTTGATCTGTTTCCTAAGAAATCTTCTTTGGTAGTAACACAAATTGTGTTTTTCTCAAACAATATCGCTACAATAGGTCTTTTTTTTGTCACAGTTGACCAAGTCTGGTTGCCAGTTGATGGAGACAGTTAAGGAACTTCAAACCAGTTGTTGAAGAAGCGATAGAAGCTGTTGAAGAATATGAAACTATAAACCAACCACAATCTTCTGGATGCTGTAGCTATCGGTAGAATCTCACCCATAGCATACAAATGTTATCCCAGGAGTTAATTGTGTCAGCTTCTATCAACATTCATACAGTCATAATCATTCGCTGATATTCCAACCACAATTGACTAGTTCTTGAGGAGGATTGCAAATGATTTGTCTTTGTCTCCAGAGCAGTGTCAATTTAAGATAACACATCATTTTGCTCAATGTCCTTTATTGTTTATTGACCGGTCATAATACCGTCGGGTATGTCACAAGCTTTCTGGGCAAATTCTTGGGAAATTCCATGTTCATTGGGAAGAAAACCCACTGACACTATTAGGGTAGTGAGAGCTGCATCTACAATCATATGTCCTCTCATCGCCCTAGAAACAGCTTTTCCAGTCATCAATAAAAAATAAATAATCCTTATCCATTCAAGAGAGTGCCAATTACGCCTAATACATTTCATCAGCGTATGAAATGTTCCAAGCATTAAAGTAATGTCTGAAAGCTCGTTTTCAGTGTTTATGATTTGAGAAGCTTTCCAAAACAAGGGCGGATCAAAAGTAACTGCACATGGAAAACCATGGTTGTATGCTAATTTGTTAAGGTATGTTAGTGTAGAAAATATACAACTCATGTATCCTGCTGCCATATCAATTATAGGAACAAATTAAATGGAAGATTTTCCTGGGTGTGTTAACATCAGATTTTGAATGCATTATCTGCATAGCTCCCGACCAACATGGACCTGGTATTTTTAAATGTTGAGATCTGTCACAATGGACTAAGTTTATTAAGCGGAGCATTTGGTATTATGTGAAGTTTACTGAATAATATATATGTTTCCCCACATGGTTTTTGAATGTTTGTATTCCAAAATGTCAGCTTTGTCCAAATTTTGAAACCCGTGTTTGTTTCCCAAAAACTCTCGTCTCTCACAATTTTTTGATGCTGACTCCTAGAAGTGTCCAGAGCACCAGGAAGCCGAACTGCCTTTGTGGTATCTGTAATTGTCCTTGGATTTGGTAATGATAAGGATGTCGCTTGTTAACTGAGTACAGGTCTTTTGTTTTTTCGTATTGCCAAAAAGAACCTACCACACCTTTTTTCTTCTCAACTACTTCATCGGGAGTCATATTTTTCCCAGTTAGAGGACATTTTACTTCTATTAGGGCATCTTCACCGACCAGTCCATCAGGCGATGCAGCGAGCTACGGTCTTTGCCTGTCTATGAAAAGTCCGCATTTGGATACCACTCATCCTGTCAATGTTTCGAAACAATTTACAGCATCCGCTTCATGCGCCTAGCCATACCTAGTAGCTGCACAGTCGACTTTAGAGTAGAGTAGCTTTTTTACAACTGGACCGCAACTGAAATCTTCCCTCCTATTACACACTAGTCCAAAATTGGAAGCAGTGAGTCTCAGACGTCTTTATTCCAACCACAATGTGTGTCTTTCTGATTCAATGTTAATCGTTCTAATTCTACAATCTCATTTTCAGTTATCCTCAAATTTTATAGTTGCTCTTTAACTTTGGTTTCATACAAAGCTTCATCAATGTCAGGTTTCTGTGCAAGAGGTCCGTAGTCTTTGTCTGGTCCTGCCGCTGCCAATACAAGTGATCGCCTGGCTTTTGGTTTTTCTACTCCTTTCTAAGTCTTTCTCAGCTTTACGTTTGGCTCTGGCTTCATACAGTTTTGCGTAACCTCCCGGGCTTGATTTGGTTATTGACTTGTGAAGCTTGTAGAAAGGCCGACGACTGTTGTATTTTACCACTGCTGCGACACATCTGGTTTGATATCTATTGCGTTGAATTTGATTTGTTCTTTTACCTCCTGTGTACATCGCTATGACAGAGTTGTACCGTTCGACACTGTTGCTATCAATGTCTTGGATAAGGTGGTAACTGTAGTTGGCTAAAGCATTTACAACAATAATGATTTTTTGATACAAACCACATTTCCGCATGTCTTTAACTAGGTTCCTCTCTCCCTCTTTGGGAACGCCACCACAAAAATAACCTATTTCTCCGCACTTCTTATTTTCACCAAAGACGTGACTTGGAGAATTTAAATTATCTTTTCTTAATTTGTCGGCCTTGGTTTTTAAGGACCCCTCTTCATTCTTCCTGTGCTCTATCGCATTCTTAACTCCCACACGGCACCTTAATAACCGATTACCTATAGCACGCCTCATCTTTAGATAGTGTTCTTTGTTTGTATCGTCTCCGTTGTAACTTGGTGTTGAAATTTCTTTGAGCTTGTTATTGAAATTCTGAAACAAATGGTTCCGACACTCATCCTTTTCCACTGTTAGCGTTTCATAAGGCCTGTACTCAAGAATTTTGGTATACACGCTACTATCTCCGCCTGCTATGAATTTGCTATACTTAACACCATGCATTTCCTCGCTCATTAAAAATCCTTCAACGATCGCCATTGCTTCCATACTAGATGAACTTCCTGACAAATTTTTAAAGAACGTGTGCTTTGGCACGGTGACTGTTGGAAATTGAGTTATTTTTAGTGAATTTCCCATATAGGGAATAAGCTATTACCGTAGTACTCATGGTAAGACCTGGACCCGGGACCGGTTTTTTTCGTTTTGAGGTCCCTAGAGGCCAAAAACACCATCCGTTCAAATTCATATATATATATATATATATACATATCCGTTAGCGCGATAACTCAAGCAAAAATGATCCGATTTTGATGAAATTTGGTACAAACGTGTAAACCTACGTTTATTCGAACGAGTTCGCGAACCAGCATGATCGGACCATAGGAACGGGGGTTTATGGGGTAAAAAGGGGTTTTCCCATTTTTTACCCAAAAAACATAAAATTTTGCAATTTATTTCCAAAAAATTTTGTAGAGCTTAAAAAAAAAATAATTTAGTATATTGAAGCGTTATAATGCGCTTAATGGTTACGGAGGAAATTCCAAAAAATTGTAAATTTAAAATTCTCATGTTATTCTTATGGAGAATAAGTAAACTGTTGTAGTTTGCTTGTTTATTAACATATTTTGCCCAAATTTGGAAAATGTTTTTATTTCTTACGAACTATTAACATTTTACGTAAAAAAACTTTTACCCTCCCTGTTGCAGCAAACCTAAGTATGTGTTAAACTGATTCTATTTAAATAGGGAATAAGTGTGATTTTTTTAAGGAGACATTTTAGTGTAAATCCAATCAGGCAAATGGAAATTCGCTTAGTCTGCAGGTTTGCTGCGGCGGGGGTATTATATAGTACAGATTCAAGATTGAATCTGTACTATTTATTTTTAGATTTTTTTTATAATCGTAATATTAGTTTCACCAGCTTTAGTGCGCTTCTCTAGATCCTGCCTCAATTGTTTCAAATAAAGAAGTTCACGATCAGTCAACTTATCCTACCAACTTATCCTTGTTTTATCAGTCAAACTGTCAGTCCTATCCCTAGTGATGCCAATAGTAGAAAGTTCTGGATTGGACTTTTGAAGATCATCTTTACAATCAGTAAACAATTCAAGAAATTATTTTACCTAACCCGCCATGTTAAACTTCCCTATCCTAAGCGTGATGTATACAACTTCCTTACTTCTCGAGTGATGTAAAGTATAAAAAAACTCACTCGGTGATGTAATGAAACCCATTTAAATAACATTGAGTGGATAACTTAAAAAATATAACTCTATGGAGCCAACGACGTTTAACGCTAGAAATCAGCTGTGTGCTTGAATTTTATTGTTATTGTTATGTTTTGGAGAATTTTCCTAACCTAGCTTTTGTTTGTAAATGAACCTTACTGTTATAAGATGAGTGAAATGGGTAATGAAAAATATTGTTCGTAACCTCCTGTATATTGTCGGGTCAGGTAAAATCTTGTACGTTACACGTTACGCAAGAGCGTGTTTACATCACTTAGGTAAATTATGCTACTTTCACCTGCGTGATGTAAAAACGCTCTTACTACACTTGTAATGTAAATAGCTATAACATCTTCAGGACTCTTAAGAATAATATTCAGTGGTCGTATTTTGTCTTTAATCTGCTTTCCAACTCTGTAAAGTTTGAAATCTTCAGCACCATCAGCATAATTAATTGCCCGCATCAAATCTTTAATCGGATTTTTATCGTCAAGACATTGAACTATTATTGTGAGGTTTATGATTTCTTTAAGCAAATCATTCGGTTGATGGCTTTTGACACAGCCAGCACGCATACATTGCCAAATAAATTTGTCGTGATTTGCAAGACGAGTATAATCAGAGGTACTTATTATAGCACAAGCCTTATGGAACCATCTATTCTATGCTGTCTGCCCGGCATTGCGCTCCTTGTTGTGGAGCCGTGACCTCTTTTAAACAGATCCCACATGGATGAGGAACGGGAATAGCCTTGTTCGGCTGAGGGGTACGATGTCATAGCTTATAATTGCGAATTTGTTGCATAACTTATAATCTTGAAAATGTGGCATAGCTTATAATTAATTGGAAATTTAAATTGTTCCATAGCTTATAATCGTAGAAATGTGGCATAACTTGTAATGGTATGGTTCAAATGTGCTGCAGCTTATAAAATCTCGTTTGTTATATAGCTTATAATTTTCAAAATGTGGCATACCTTATAACACGCGGGAATGACGTCATGGCGGATGGAACAGCTGATCGATCCTCAGTTGTCTTGTCCCATCAGGTGTGCATCTGGGGCAGGACGCATGACTGGGATCGCTGGGAGGTGGAGGTGCCCGGCTTCTGGAGCACCGGCATTTCCTCTGTCTGTGACCATGGTCCAGCGGTTTCACCTATCCTCAAAGTGACGTGGGCCATTGAGTCCAGGAAGGTGGTAGCGTTATCAATCGCTCTGTCCCTTTAACGACTCCTTCTCTACCTTGGTCGCACATTGTGGATGTTCTGCCTCAATCTCAATAGGTCTAGGTGTTGTTGCTGTTCAATATCTCGCAGAACAGCTGTTTTTAAAATTTTATGTTATATTAAAAAACGGCTCACACATTTTTATTCATCCTAGGACTATAGACTGGAACTGTTTTCAATATTACCTAGGTCTGGCACTAGTAGGTACTCATATTTAAACACTTTCCCCTCTTTTTCCAAACCATTTATCTACTGGGTCATCTTCAGCAAAGGGTGGCAAAAGCTGAAAGATAGTTTTATAAGTTTATATAATTTATAACACACCTAGTAAGGCTATGGCCAGCATACACAATTTCACAAAGATGTTTTTATAGAATATTATCATAAAACAAATGTAAAAACACCTACCATGAAAATCCCAAACTGTGGGATGTTGGCCCATTTTCCTTAAAAAACAGCTTTGAAAGCCTTCAAGTGCCTTGTTTGTTCGATGGCACTCGCGATAAACTGAAAATCATCCATGCCAACTGTGTTGACCCTATAGCCTTCCATGTATCTGGAAACCATTTTATGTCCATCTCCAATAACTATCTATGATCACATTCTCATCCAATAACATTTGCAATTAATAATCTTAATCTGAAATGGTGTAGCACATCAATATGCAGGTATTAATAATTTTTAGGCGTTTTAGCGAACTTCCCATAGGGAATTAGCTATTACCATAGGTCTCACGGTAAGACTTCGACCTGGCACCGATTTACTTTTTAGTTTTGACTAGCTGTTTGCCCGTTCTACGTACGGGAATCATGCAGTAAGTTGAAACCTTATATTCAGAACAGGAGTTGGTTTGCATATTTAGTGTGCATTTTTCCTGATAAAGTTGGCAAAACTATTACTGTATGGGAATACATATAAACCTTCGCAAATACAATATCTGACAGTTTCAAAGCCAAAACGAATGCTTCACAATTAAATGCCACCCGATCGTGTTAGTCCATATTTTATATCTAATGATAAAAGGAATTGCTTTATAGATCTATGAGGCATAGCCTATAGGTAGGCCTGTAATTTAAAGTTACTTTTCACTCTGAATAAAAGTAGATAAAATACTACCTCAACCTCACTACTGCACACTTTATTCGGGTTGAAATTTTCATTAACAAATGTGCTCCTGTCTTTTCCACATGACGCTGAGAAGTTAGGACATTAGGACGTTACTAACAGACATACACACACAAAAACAGAATTGAATTAGGGGATTTGCTACGCTTTAACCAAAGCAAATTACAAACTAAATAATTATTTTATAGTTTTAATAGTGCCATCCAATTTTATGATAATCGTTTTTAAGCCTAATCAAACTGTAAAATTGGTGTAAATCCGTTGGCAAATATATAAATAAGCAAATAAATACACAGTCCACAAAAAAATGTATATGTTAACAACGCCAAGCTTAAAAAATTCGTTAAGCTCAAATCATCTTTCACTAATGTTTTATCATTTTTATAGCATAAACTAACATTTTTGAGTAGAGACAGAAAACGCAAAATACCCCCGTCGCAGCAAACCTGCATACTAAGCGAATTTCCATTTACCCGGCTTGATTTCTACTAAAATATTCCCTATAAATTTTCAGATTTATTTCCATTTTTAAATAACATTAATTTTAGTGAGTAGTTAGGTTTGCTGCTACGGGGAAGATGTTGAGGTGTGTTTTTTCAATTGAAATATTGATAGCTTAGTATGAAATAAACCAAATTGCCAAATTTGATTAAAATATATCCATAAACAAGCAAACTAGAACAGTTTATTTATTCTCCATAAGAATAACATGGGAATTTTAAATTTACAATTTTTTTAATTTTCTCCGTAGTCAATGAACATTCAAAAACACTTCAATATACTAAATTATTTGTTTTTTTAAGCTCTTCAAAATGGTCTAGAGAGAAATTTAGAAATTTAAAGTTTTTAGGGTCAAAAATGAGAAAAACCCATTTTTACCCCATAAAACCTCCCATAAACCCCTGATCCCATGGTCCGATTATGCTGGTTCGCGAACTCGTTCGAATAAATGTAGGTTTACACGTTTGTACCAAATTTCATCAAAATCGGATCAATTTTGCTCGAGTTATCGCGCTAACGGACACATATATAAATATATATATATATATGAATTTGAACGGATGGTGTTTTTGGCCTCTGGGGACCTCAAAACGAAAAAGTAAATCGGTCCCGGGTCTAGGTCTTACCATGAGACCTACGGTAATAGCTTATTCCCTATATGGGAAATTCGCTAAAAGAAACAAGGTGCAGCACTAACAATAACTGTAGTTGTAAATAGTGATGTGTTTTTACGTAAAAATGATTCTCACTGTTACCACCGGTTCTAAGGAGTAGCAGTACCAAAAACCAACGTTTACATTTAAGGAAAAAACTATAGTACTTTCGACCAATTCAAACTGTCCTTCTAATCAAACTGTATTATAGGTGTTAATCTGTTGGCAAATATATAAATAAATAAATACACAGGCCACAAAACATGTAACATGTAACGTTAACAACGTAAAGCTTTAAAAACTCACTATGGTTTGCTCAAAAAACTTTCACTTGATGTGGTGTAGTACTGAAGTTATAATCTCCTTTGGTTTAAATCTTTTTTTTTTTAAGAAGAAAAAAAGAAAATCAAAGTTATTTCCCATTAATAGCATTCTTTGTAAGCAACTATTAATGTTAACATATTAATGTCAGTTTGAAGAAACCACCTATATCCAAACAAAGGTTTCTTATTTAAAAGATTGACATAACATAATTTGTGTTTGTGTTGACATGATTTATAACCTAATTTGTGTTTGTGTCAACAAAATTTCTTAATCTATTAGATTTTTATTTCCTAAGTATTATATTGTTCTGTTTAGTAAGAAAGTACTGAAATTTTATGAGCATATTTTAAATAGAACACTTAAAATATCTACATTTTTTTAATATTGAATAATAATTTAAAAAAATCAAGTAATATGACTTTATATTTCTTAAATTAAAAAAAACCAAAGTAAAAATATTGAATTGTTTAAAAATTATGAAGTTTTTGAATATTTTACTGTAAAATTAAAAGAACTAAATATAAAACATAAATAATTTATAAATAAAAAACTTTTTAAAACAAAACGTTTTTAAATGCACTAAAAAGTAGAAAATAATTTATAAATATGTGGAGAGTATAAATACTTGTAAGATTTAAAACGAAAAACGTGAGGTGCATGCAATAGATAATTTACAATTGCCTTCACCTATTGAACTAATGTGTATTATCAATTACATAAGGGAAACATAAAAATTAAATGATATAATATTGCATTGTCATCCATTTGTGAGCTATGTTTCAAGTTTCAAGTCTCTAGCTCATCGGGAAGTATCAAAATTTGCAAGAAAGCGAGTTAATAAAAACAAGCCCATGGGGCGTAGCCCAAGGGAAATATGAAAATCAAATGATATAATATTGCATTGTCTTCCATTTGTGAGCTATGTTTCAAGTTGCAAGTCTCTAGCTCATCGGAAAGTTAGTATAAAATTGATTGCAAAATTTGTACCGGACAAGAAAACGAGCTGATTAACCTCTTCAGGGGCAAGATTTTAAAATTGTTTAAAACTTAGTGGTGAATTTTTTTCTAGTTCTTTAAACTTCTTAATTAATAAAAAAAATGTTTAAAAAAATATATTTCACATTTTTAATATATTTAAAGCTTAAATTGTTAATGTCCACAAACGTGTACATATCTCATATGTGGTACCAAACACACAGTAATTTAGCAGTACCCTCTAATGGCCAATGTACACATTTGTGGACGTTAATCGCTGTTTGGGTAAGGAAATAAACAAGCAGAATACATTATAAAATGTTTATTACAAAAACGATTATGAGTTTCAGTATTTTTGGTACATTTCTCTCGCCTTGCTCTACTCAACCGTGTGGAAGTGTTCCATACATTCAGGACATACATGTACAATGCATTTTTTACACCTATATCTTGATCGCCTTGCACAGCTCTTATCCCGGCAACGATTAGGTGTTTCGGTCTTCTCGGGATAGTGTCCTTGGCCATCATACCTAACATCTTGCTCTACTCCTGGTCTGGCTCTTGACTTCAAATCGGGTGTTGTCGAAGGAGTTGAGGGTGGACGTCCCGCTTTCTTCTTTCTGGCAGCTATTGCAATAATTCCCTCAGCAATATTAGCTTTAAACTCAACAAAGGGGAGTTTTCTTCCAGTTTTATTCCTGAAAATGATCCATGCATTGGATAGTGCAACATTTAGGAAATGGAAGAAGATTCTCAGGTAAAATCTCTTGTTTTTCAGACTGTGTGGATAATGAGCTACCATACGGTCGGCAAGGTCAACACCTCCCATAAACTTATTGTAGATGGAAACACAAAATGGTCTCATGACTTCCACATACTTCTTTTCTTTCTTGTCCCATCGTTGACAAGTGTCAGTCGGTTCAACTCCTGCATAAGTTGACACGAGGGCAACGACATTCGTGTCTACCCACCTTACCACAGTAATATTTTCTTCTGATGTGGCAACACTAATTGAGCCCCTTTCTTTCTCCATTAGTTCTTTATTAGTCCCAAGTATTGTATCCACTCCGCTAAGTCTGTTTGTTCTTAGAGTCCCTACTACGTGAATTTTACGTTTTGCAAGTTCATTTAGAAGAGGAATACTTGGAAATAAATTATCTAAAAATAACTTATGGTTCAACCCTTCAATAGACTCACAGAGCCTCAAGACTGTGTCTGCAATGACACCTAGATTTATGGCAGTTTCCCTTGATTTTCCTTGATAAAGTTCAAATTTGTGGACGTATCCATCATGTCCAGCGAGTACCCAGGCTTTGAAACCCCACTTTTTGGGTTTTGATTTCAGATATTGTTTGGCTTTACACCTTCCTTTGAACGGGATAATCATCTCATCAACTGCTACAAATTCTGGTGGTGAAGCACATGACTGAAAACAACTGTTAAGCTTTTCAAGGATGGGCCTAATCTTAACGAAAATATCTCTGTTGTCAGCAGGGATAGTATTGTTATCCACAAAGTGTAGAAAACGTTTAATCTTTTCAAATTTCTTTACAGGCATGGCATTAGCAATTAAATCCATTCGAAGTGCCGCATTGTTACTCCAATACATCCTATAGTTTGGATACTTTATATATGTCATTATTATATTTAGGGCCAAAAACACTTTCATTTCTTCTACTGTTACACCAAGGGTATATCCCTTTTGGAGGGCATAAGCATTTGTTTCATGGATCATCACATTATAAATCTCCTCAGGAAATAAATTCGAAAAAAAATAAAGAGGCGTTTCCCCCTTTGTTGGTTCACTTAAATTGTACATCATTGTCCCTTGAAACTGTGGAACTTTATTTGTAAAATCATTATCTTTAGAAAACCACTTAACCTTAGGCACTTTTTTCTTATCATTTGCTTTTGAGTTCAACGAAGTAGTATTAGTTTTACTTGGTTTATCAGAGCTGGCTTTTTTTCTTCCAATATTTCGCTTACACTTCTTTTTAACCTCCAATACATCCTGCTTTGGAAAATTACTTCTTTTCCTTTTGCCATCACTTTTAAGACTGCTGGAAGAATCTTGTTGAAACTGAGGTTCTGAAGATTGATGGTTCACAGAATGAGCCTGCACTTGACTTTCAGATTCTGTTACCAATATTTCTTGATTTTCAAATTCAGCTAGGAATTGGTTCTCAATCGCCACTATACCACAGTCACCAGCAGCTCCAATGTCTACAGTTATGGGTTTAGTTATATTAGGCCTACCATTATTATTTGTTGTTGATACATCAATAACCTCAGCATAGTTGTGTTCTAAAACACTTTGTGACGATGAAGGAATAGGTTCTGTTTTGCTACTTGCAACCTGGCAAAGATTAGGCCTACTTTGTTCTTTGTACAAAACATTATTTTCCAAGCAAATACCTGTCTCAATGTCCACATTTGCATTTACCTCTTCTTCATGAAATAATACTCCGCCAAACAATTCTTCGTCATTACCATACAAAACATTAACTATTTCTTGAAGATCCTCTTGTTCGTCTGCATTGTGTCCGTCTATGTTTTCAAATGTACCACCAAAATTTAAAAAATCATCATCATTTTCTGAAGTTACATTTATTCCAGTGTCATTGATCAGGCTAACACCATCACAATCTGATTCATCACTTGATAAAATGTCTAGTTCAGATGCATTAGGGTCATCCAAGTCAGTGAGTATGTCGTATATGACATCTGGACGCCCAGTCAAGTTCTTGTAATTTTCATGTTTTTTCTTTTTTTTCGGAGGATTTATTTCACTATTCATTCTTCTGGCAGAGCCAAAAACAAACACTCACTGTAGAATAATAATGTACACAAATGTGCACATTGCCCAAATGTGGTACCAGAAACAACTACGTTGTTTGGTACCACAAATGGGATTTGTACACAAATGGGTACATTTTAATTTTTAATATTTAACTATTAAAATCAATTCACCATAAAAAACCCTAATATTTATGAATTCACAACTACTTTACCTAGAGAAAATCCAAATTATTAAACTTGTAAACACAAAAAATCACTAGCAAAACTATAAAAACCCAGCACTTTGTAGTACAATGTTGTGGGAGTGACACATTGGCAAACAACAACAGTCTGTAAGAAAAAAAAATAGATTTGATCACCTGATTTACAGTTCTACCAACAGATACAAAGTTAATGTACACATCTGTATCCAGAGAACATTATAATACCTAAAAATAAATTAGCTTAACGTATTCAAAGATTTAAAAGTTAATGTACACATACGTGCGTCCGTCCCTGAAGAGGTTAAAACGTTTTAAAAATTTAACTTTTATAAAAGAAAATTTACATTTATATTTAGATAGTAGTAAAACATATGTTTTAAATAGAGAAAATGTATATGTAGAAAATTCCTATTCAATGTTTGATAATATCATTTACTCTATTAGATTTTAATTTTATTCTATTTTATAATTAATTAATAAAAGAACTCATTTGTTCAAGTTTTTAACGTAGTATTTTGTAAAAGAAATAATTTTAATACCATCAATTAACATCTAAAAGATTTTATCAAATATCGTTGGCGTCGTGACGTTGCGACAGCCCTACGACGGGGACGATTGGAGGACGAAGTATTCGACTTGTTAGAAGTGAACGAAATTTCTGTTGCTAGGGGACAGGATCTTCGATACGGAGGACGTGTCCAACCATCCCACTTGTCCCGGTTGACAGTTACTACATCCGACTCGTCTTCAGAGGTGGTGGACGTAGCGGTAGACCCGGTTAGTTTTAGGTCGTACGGATCACTGCGATACGCCCCGATTTTTAGTCGAGAGGAGGAAGCTCCCAGAGAAGGACGTGTGAAAGAAGTGAAGACCCCGGAAGTGGAAGGTGATGAGTCGCTCGCTCTATCACTTACAGCCGATGACATTATGGACGAGATCGAGGAGATGTGCAAGTCGGCCGAGAGCGCTAGTCCCTCTAATGAAGTGGTGGCTTCTCCGCCCCGTAGCAGAGTCGTGAATCGTGAATCCAATGGGATCATCGATACTGTCGTACATTTCCAGTCCCGACCAATTCAAGGATTTTGATCCAATTGCACGGGGCAAACCCCGACCTCATCGAGAGGAACTCGTATCTGCGTACATGAGACCAGCTACGTCTGCCCAAGGGTCCTTGACCATTCATGATCCCAGGAATCTCATCCGTGGTTCCGCAATCCACGGAGAAACTGAGGTCGGAAGCGAGTCCGCAAGACTTACCGGGTGCGCTTCCAGCGAGAAGATGGGACCACATATCGTAAAAAGTTCTTAAAGGACGAGTATCGCCGAAATTAAAGAAATGTATCTTCCTAAGCAAGGCTATTTATGTTTGATTTTTATTTTACGAGAGGTGTTTTGGTTTCGTTAATGAGGCAGGAGGAGAGTGTTCTCCCCGTCCGAGAGTCAGATGAGTTCCGTTACTCGACCAAGTAAGCTCGCTTGGTCGAGCGTCATGCGGGGGTACGAAGTTTTCACCTCGCACGCGATAAGACGGATTATGTTCGAGAGGACACCTGTAGGCAGGTAGTTTTTTGTTTGTTTTTTTTTCTCACCAAAGTGAAAGGGTGGCTGTAATGGTCAAATTTTGTTAGGGGTTAGTTTTAATTATTTTAAGGCCGCGAAGTGCTCGAGCGCGCTCGACAACAATGATCGGAAGTAAACATGTTCAGTTGTCCACTTGTCAAATGTCCTAGTTAGTGACTTGGCCCCCGCGACCTCGGGGCGCTGACGTTGCGGTGGTGGGGAGTAGCCGAGACCGGTGGACAGTACTAGCGTCTCATTTTCCCCTTCCAGAAACTGATGAGAACCTTTTCTGCGAAAGAGTGGGGGATTGTGGGAGAGCCCCTCACGTCGATTTAAGAAAATCTTTAAATTTATTTTATAATATTTTAGTTAGAAAATTAACTTTTTAACTATAAAATTAATTTTAAAATGTTTAATTATAAAATTAAACTGTCATAACCTAACCTAACCAACCAAACTTGCTGATAATATAAAAAGATATAAAAAAATCTAATTAAGGTTTACTTATAATTAATTTTTAATTATAAAATTAATTTTAAAATTTGTTATTATAAAATTAAACTGACTTAACCTAACCGAACCAAATAAACTTGCTGATAATATAAAAAATATATAAGTTATATTAAAAATCTATTGAAGGTTTACTAATTTTAAAAGTAGTTCTGTTCATAAATAAAATTATAAATGCCTCAAATTCTAACAAAAGATGAACAGTTAAGAAGTATTCGCAATCTAAGCAAAACCTTGGACAAAAAGTTAGTGTCGCCAGCGGGATTCGAACTGGGGACCTCCAGATCACGAGTCCGAGACGCTATCAACTGCGCCACGAACACTGATGAAATCATCGTCTCGTTACGGTAATGGTGTTCCCTAAAGAGCAGAGTGACGTCCCCCCCCACTCCTTCTCTAAAGAGGTTCTCATCAGTTCCTGGAAGTGGAAACCGAGACGCTATATGTGGACAGTAGAGAATGATTAAACAGTCCACGGCGAGCTTAGGGGAGACCGGGGGAATCGCGCCATACGGGGTAATCCCGCCAACCCATATATCTCGTAAACTGTTGGTAAGGGAACTCTGTGACAAGTGCTGCGACCTAGCGGGCATCATCCCGAAGCTGTGTCAGTAGCGTCCATTGCTCTAGTTGAAGCGGTTTGGTGTGTGGAAAAAGTTTAGTTTTGTAGACAAATCTCTTCTAATTTTTCACTACCAGACTTTTCGAGGTATGTGTACATTACATTAATAATAGTCAAGTAAGTTTAGTATGTTTGCAAAGTACGGTTAATTGGCTATCTATTGATATCCTAACTTTTGTTTTTTCTCATTCGTAGTTGCAATGGGTTACCTTTTTCAGCCATGTTGTCATTTGGGGTAATGACGCCACAACAAGCTGGGGTAATGCCGCCGTTGGCGGCATTACCCCGAGGCTTAGTGGCATGACTCTTATGCGATTTTCATTCGATTTCAGATGCCGCGTGAACGAAAACGGACAACAGACAAAGCTAAATGGACTCAAGGGGAGTTGCAAGCGGCTTTAACAGAAGTTGCTGAAGGGAAATCAGTTAACAGTGTCGCCCTAAAATATCAAATACCTCGATCTACACTTCGAGACAGATTAAAAAACAACAAAACCTCTAGCCCCAGCATGGGTAGACATTCATGTTTCAGCCAGGGACAAGAAGCAGAACTCGCTAAAAGAGTCATTGGATTTGCTAATCTGTTCTATGGAATTACTATTACAGATTTAAGAAGATTAGCTTATGATTTGGCCGAGGAACTACAAATTAAGCACTCGTTCAACCGAGAAAAAAGAATGGCAGGGGAAGACTGGGTATCAGGATTTCGACGTAGAAATCCACAAATTTCACTGCGCAAACCATCAGCAACAAGCATCAGCAGAGTGACAGGGTTTAACAAACAGGAAGTCGACCTATTTTTCAAAAACTTAAACACTGTTATGGATAAATATCACTTTGAACCTTCAAGAATCTACAATATGGATGAGACTGGTATTTCCTCAGTCCAAAAACCAGGCCATATTTTAGGGCCTAAAGGCCAAAAACAGGTGGGAGGAGCGACCAGCTGGGAGAGAGGTCGTAACATTACAGCTGTTTGTGCTATGAGTGCGTCGGGGCAGTATATACCCCCAATGTTTATTTTTCCCAGAAAGAGGATGACGCCCTTACTTGAGAGAGGTGGTCCAGCAGGTGCACTGTATACATGCTCTCACAACGGATGGACAAATGAGGAGCTTTTTCTTGACTGGCTTAAACATTTTAAAAAGTTTGCTAAGCCATCAGAACAGGAGCCAATTCTCCTGGTACTCGACAATCACGGTAGCCACATATCCCTGGATTCATACGAATTTTGTCGCACAAACCACATTCACATGATATCAATCCCACCACACACTTCTCACAAGATTCAACCTCTTGATGTTACATTTGTTGGCCCCCTGAAAAGTTCTTTTAATAGAGAATGTGACAAATTCATGCGATCACATGTCCACAGGAAAATAACACCATACGACATTCCTGAGATTTTCAATGCTGCATATATGACTGTGGCAACTATTGAAAAAGGTGTTTCTGGGTTTGCAAGCACTGGAATTTTCCCAACAAATGCCGACAAATTCAAAGATGAGGACTTTGCACCAGCTCAGTCCATGCAACCTTTGGTGATTGATGAACAAGAGGATGAAGAAGTCAATCGTTCCAGCACAGACAACGTGTCAGCAGATGTTCGTCACGACTTAAATAGCCCTGCATTGAGAACATGCCAACAGAAGACACAAGACACAGCATTGGTAAATGAGGAGCTTCGTGTTAACGCTGCAGATGGACTGCCTGGGGTTCCTGGCTGCTCTGGAACGTCTAGTATCTAGTATGGGTCATGATGAGAATAGATTTTCTCAAATTTTAGATAAGTTGTCATCATTTCCCAAAGCAGCTGTTTACCAAGTTAAGGAAAACTCAAAGAGAAAAGGTCACTCAGCTGTTCTCACTTCAACTCCGATGAAAGCTGTACTTGAAGAAAGTGAAGCGAAAAGAATTGAAAAAAATTTCAAGAAAAAGTTAACTGCCAAAAAAGCAGCGATCAAACTCTTGGAAAGTAGTGAAAAAGCGGTGTCAAAAATACAACCAAAAAAGAAGAAAACTGTGGCAAAAAATACAACAAAAGTGCTGTCCCAGCTAAGAAACCAAAAAAATTGTCTTTTAGCCGTAGAATTAAATTTGAAGATTCTTCAAGTGATGACAACATGGATTTGGATGAAAAAGAATTATGTGATGATAATGAAGACGACGATGACTTCGACATACGGTCCAAAGATGTTGAGCTCTGCATTGTTTGTGGGGAATTTGGTTTCAATGAACTTTGGTTCAGATGCAAACTGTGTGGGAAATGGGCACACTCCGAATGTAGTGGCGCTGATTCTGCACACAATTATGTGTGTGATTTTTGCCAGGGTTAAGAACAACCTTCAGATATTTCTTTTGTTAAATGACAGCTATAAAGCCTTTTTTAACTGATTAGGCTAA
Organism: Macrosteles quadrilineatus; assembly: GCF_028750875.1. Lineage (NCBI taxonomy): Eukaryota > Metazoa > Arthropoda > Insecta > Hemiptera > Cicadellidae > Macrosteles > Macrosteles quadrilineatus. The sequence goes on from NW_026542595.1 coordinate 88,063,198, forward strand.
TTGTTTTGTTTAAACTTATTTAAAAAAATCATTAAGCAAGTAGCCTAAGATTTTGTTACTTCACTTAATGAGTAGACTTAAGATTTGTCAATATAGTCAAAACATGTATTGATTATACTATATTCTTTCTCTTAATAAACTTAACAATTGGTATTTCACTTGATTAATTTTTTTATTGAGTTTTCTATGATTTTTTGTAGATTTAAAGCAAGTGGCGTCATTACCCCAAGAGCATGGCGGAATTACCCCAGTACAGCTCGTGACACCTAAGCTGGCAAATGGCCTAGCGCGGGCAGTGTAGGCGGGAGGAGGGTGGAGGTAGGGAAAAGACCGGACTGCAAACATTTCCGCTGCCTCGCGGGGTTGACTCCCCTTGCATTGTACTTGAGCGCCTTCATATGGGTCGCGAGGACAGTTGATGCAACCCGCATGGCGGGACATAATGTTTTTGAAATAGGTACTAGTAGCGATAGGCCAAGTGCCAGCTTACATAGATGTCACGAGCTGTACTGTATATGGGGGAATCCCGCCACTGTGTAGACTTTTGGTAATTAATTGTTTATCGGTTTTAGAGTGAAGTAAAAATTACCAAAAAATTACAATGACTAAACAACTAAATATAAAATGCAATTTAATTATAATTAGCAAAATATAACATGTTTTTGAATATAAAAAAAAACATTTTCCTTAAGGTGGCGCGATTCCCCCGGTCTCCCCTACGTTCGCTGAACACACTCTCCCGAGACAATACAGCGGACCTGCGGCGAGCATAATTCGTGGATGCGACTCGCAACGAGCATATTGTGAGTTACGACCTTTCTGTTCACTACAAGAGTATTATTTTTAGTTTTTAGAAGCGATTCCTTTTGTTAGGCCTAGAGGCTGGTCACGTATTTTAGTTCATATAGTAAGCATCGTATTTAGCGCCAATTTATTCCTAGTCAGTGCGTCGTTGTGCTGACATTGTGGCCGTGCGATCCAAGTGCACGGCATAATCATTTCATTTCTTTACGGAGCGTATTATTTTATCGAGCCTAGGTCACACATGGTTGTTAGTTATAGCTGAACTGCTTTTGGTCAGTGCGTTGTTGTGCTGGCGTACAACCATAGTTTACTCGTGCGTGTAGGACGACGAAGGTACTATCTACGAAGGCCGAAAAGGAGTAGTGAGCGACGGAGACTGTTAGCGCGAGAACCCTGGAATAGCTGTCCGAGGGAACGGAGGTAAGTTTAGGCTAGGTGATCCTACCCGAACTAAACACCTCACAAAATGTTTAAATATATTACATTTAGTACAAATTTTATTGTTTGTATCCATTTAGTAAAGATTATTTTTCAGATAAAACTGTAAAAAAAAAGAATGGACAAGAAATAATGGATATTCATTTTATTGACCGAATTTTCATTTTTTACCTATTTTGTTTTAATATTTTTGAATTTCTAGATAAAATTTATTAAAAAGACGAATATAATCAAATAAATTCAATTATTGGATAGCCTATTTTAGAAAATAAAATTATTTAAAATGGAAAGTGAGTATTATTATCCTAAAATAAAATAAAAAATAAAAGGTTAAAGATAAATTATTTAAAATAAATAAATTATGTACATATTAAATTTACCTTAAGATATTTGTTTTTGGGATTGTGATCAAAAAGTTTATATAGCTAAAAATGTAATAGACCAGAAAGAATGGATATTGCTATATGGGTGAAGTTCAAACTGTGGGAAAAATTTAGTCCCACCAATTTTTCAACCATTTTTGTTTTATAAAAATAAAAATTAAATTTGTCATACATAGCTTATAATAACAGTTACCATATAAATGCATAAAATATAAACAATAATGATTTTAATAATATGAAAAATATTTCTAAAGAGTGTTTTAAACAGATCGCTAACGGTCCCGAAGTGCAACATGGCTGATTGAAGATCGCAAATACCTATATATAAAACATACAAAAATAAAATGTAATAACAACTTTAAAATAACCGTTGAATATGGATATTTTAATTCATGAGGTTATTTTAAAGCAAACAAAAATATGAAACAACATTTTTTTATTTCATTTGAATGTCCCGCTATCTTGATTTGAATTTCCCGTACTTTTTAAACTTGCCGCCATTACTCACTCGGCGTCTCACGAGAGGCCCGCTCTTCACCAGTGATTGCAGTTTGTTTAGTGAAGTGAAATCGTAATCAGTTTGAAACTGGCAATAGATCAGCAATAACCCATTCCACTTCTCCTCCGACGAATATACGTCACAGTAAAACGTCACAACAATGATGGCGTCACAGAAGGATTCGTCATAGAGCTGACGACATAACCTCCAAAATATTAAGTGGCGGGAACTTTTTTTTTGCAGCACACGGCCAAGATGGCGTTCGGTTGTTCCCGCCAACCGTTGAGTATAGCAAGTGTCTAAAATATATGTAAACAACTGCATAAATGAATTAATGTTATGGAGTTGTAAACAAAGTAAACGCTTAAAGCCTATCCTAGCACCATAGACTAACCAACACAAGTAGACTTCTCATCCCTTTGTAAATTTTGAAGCACGTTTTTCGTATATAGTTCATGTACGTGACACATGGGCGCTAGCCCATAACCTTGGATGGCATTGGTGTGACCTCGGTTCCATAACAACCCAACTCAGTAAAAATCGATTTTTTTCGTTTGTACATGATAGTTACTTCTTAATAAACAATTATTTAACACCTTTTCGAAAAAAATTATCAGTAATGATCAATTAAATGCATTATTTAAATTTTGCCTCAAGAAAATATTAAATTACCATAAATTTCTATTGCTGGCATATCCCCTTGGTAAGATTTCCTGTTTTTCTTTTGAAATATGTTTATTACATTGTTATGAACTGGAAAACACGTCGTTTATGTTCTAATAATTATTTATAGTTGAGATATGTCATATTGAATGACGTTGATGTGACCTCGGTTCCATAACAACCCAACTAACAAAAAATCGATTTTTTTCGTTTGTACATGTTAGTTACTTCTTAATAAACAATACCTAACACCTTTTCGATAAAATTATCCTTATTTATAAATTAAATGCATTATTTAAATTTTGTCTCAAGAAAATAATAAATTACCATAAATTTATATTGCTGGCCTATCCTCTTGGTACGATTTTCTGTTTTTCTTTTGAAATATGTTTATTACATTGTTATGAACTGGAAAACACGTCGTTTATGTTCTAATAATTATTTATAGTTGAGATATTTGACTTTGATTTTAACTGGTGTGACCTCGGTTCCATAAGAACCCAACTTACTAAAAATCGTTTTTTTTTTGTTTTTACAGGTTAGTTACTTCTTAATATACAATATCTAACGCCTTTTCGAAAAAAATTATCAGTAATGATCAATTAAATCCATTATTGAAAATTTTCCTCAAGAAAATATTAAATTACCATAAATTTCTATTGCTGGCCTATCCCCTTGGTACGATTTTCTGTTTTTCTTTTGAAATGTGTTTATTACATTGTTATGAACTGGAAAACACGTCGTTTATGTTCTAATAATTATTTATAGTTGAGATATGTCACCTTGAATGTCAGTGGTGTGACCTCGGTTCCATAAGAACCTAACATACTAAAAATTGGTTTTATGTTTTGTTTATACATGTGAGTTACTTCTTAATAATCAATACCTAACACCTTTTCAATAAAAGTATTAGTAATTACCAATTTACCTGTTCAATAAAAGTATCAGTAATTATACATTTTAATGCATTTTTCAAAATTTGCCTCAAGAAAATATGAAATTAGGCCTACCATAAATTTTTATTGCTGGCCTATCCCTTTGGTACGATTTCCGTATTTACTTTTGAAATATGTTTATTACATTGTTATGAACTGGAAAACACGTCGCTTATGTTTTAAGAATGATTTAATGATGATTCGTTTAAGAATGATTCTAAATATAGAATCCAATGTTATTCGGTTCCATGATTAATTTTATGGTAAACGAGGTGTTAGCCCGTCCTACGTACGGGAATTCAGTAGTCAGTTAAAACCGTGTACAATTCAGATCAGCTAGTTTAAAAAAGACAAAGTTTCTTGCAGTTTTAACGTGAAAAATCATCTTTAAACAAATGTTGTGCGACCAAATATGTTTTTATGCATTTTAAATCCGATAATTTTACAATAAAACAGCAATTCTGCAATTTTTACGATGTGAAAAGCGTTGAAGTGAGATTTGCAGCCGATTCGCACAGACGCACACTGATTATAAGTAGCATACAGTAGAGAGAGTGATAGCTTCGACTATTAATACAACACTTCTTTATCTTATACAACTTCTGTATCCAATAGTCAAAGGTAATAGTCAATTGAGAAGTGTATAGACCTAGTCAACGATACTACCTTCCATAGCATACCTGCCTCTTCCATAATTATTATCACCACAATACAACTAACTTACTATACAAAATTTCCAGTAGGTCTGAATAGAAACGACCTAAAATAAAACGATAATATCCAATAAAATTCACAGTACACATAATTTAACTTTGGTGTCCTAACATCAAAACTAATCGTCACACCTATCCTTTATATCAATTTCACTGCATTAATTACTAAATAAATAAGTCTAAACAAAGAAAAGTAAAAACAATAACAATTTGTTTTGAAACAGCTGTTTGGTTCAAATAACATTCATTTGAAAAAAAGAACTGGTCACATGTAGCAGGAATATAAAAAGTAAACACGCTAGTAAAGCTAATGACGTAATTTTCAATGTTTATTATCCATACCGTTATCAGTTCTATCCTTGATAATTACCCACCCTCATTGAATAAATGTACATCGTAATTTCCCATATTAGTTAATTTAAACTACAATATATTCATAGTTGAAATAAAAGTGATATTTTCACGTTTGGGGGCGCTGATATAGGCACCCCCAAACGTAACCACAACTGAACACGATTTCATAAAACATGTAAACATTGTTACTTTTCTATTCTTTCCTTGAAAAGTGGAGCAGTAAAATAATGTGCATTTATCTTTTTTATTAAGACTCGTGTACAGAGTCTCGATTTGTACTGTGGTTTAATTAATTTTGGTCCAAACTATTTTAAACGGTGGTCTAATTATCTCTACTAATCTGACTTATTTCCTATAATCAATGACAAAATAAGAGTAAATAAAATAACCTCAAAGTTCCATAGTTTATATTTAACCAGCTGTTAGTTAAAACAAATTATATTGCTCTAAAACAAATCGAAGATTACAAAGATTGCTTTAAAAAATATTTTGAACATCCTAGTATTTTACTATGTATATTTAATTAATCTGTCATCCTCTTACAGAAGAATTGATCGTATCAATGATTAGCATTACACATAGTATAAATAGGTCAACGCTAAGTATGTCTTTACATTTTTATCCAAATGCTGAATTTGTGACACAAAAGCTGAATGTTTACAGCTGTTGTGTTAAGCAAATTATTTTATGCCGAAAGCTAGTTTAGAACACTGAGCTATAATAATAACTGGAGTAACCACTCTGTGTTTTAAAAACGTACCACTGTTTTCGCTGGTTTTGTTTCAGAGTTTCGTTTTGTTAGGTTGGCCGGGTGATCGGGTTGGTGGGACTTGTCAAATTAGAGGCAAGATCAAGATGGCGTCATCCTGTTTTGTTGATACAGTAGTAAACAAAAATCTGCCAACTCAACATTATGATTGCAATATAAGTTTATTTATTTTACGAGCAAGAGCAACCCATTTTAACAAGATCATAAAACCGATGGTCGTTATTTAATCAAATGCCATAGGGCTATTGGACCAAACCAATATCTCCAAACCAGGAAATTTGACTAGCCTATTTTCACCACATATCTTGAAAAGAGGTAAATAAGTTAGTATTTATTTACTATCAAACAAAAACAATTTATAATGTTTCAAAATAACTTTAAATACAGAGGTTTTAACATGCAATAACTTAAATAAGTTGTTGATACAAGTCCTTGAAATAACGTAACCCCAAATAAATAGTATGGTTAGGTTAGAATGAATTGGAATTATTTGACAGCATCCCACCAACCGATCACACGGCCAACCTAACAACACGAAACACCAAAAACAAACCAGCCAAAACAGTGGCACGTTTTTCTCCAACGTTTAACCAGAGAGTAGTGACTCCAGTTATAATCTATATCTCAATGGTTTAGAATCTTAGCGTCGGCTGCTAGACTTTAAAAAAATTTAAACTTAATTTCTAAAAAACTGGGACCCAAAACTAAAATTATGGCTTCGACATTCCCTAGTTCTCAAAATTATCTTTCTTTCAACACAAAAATCATGTAAATCCGTCGAGTGGTAGATTCAGAATCATGAAATAAAAAAACACTGTTTCGTTTTAATATTATAGATAATTAATTGATTTTAATAAATTTATTTTTACTATAGCTATGTGCTATTGATTTAGGTGCTCGTCTGACTTTGGTTGCATTATGACGCTACATTAAACCAATTAATGTTGCATGACTTTGGCTAAACATGTATTTTTGTGGGTAATAAACTAAACCTATAACAATTTGGGGTATTTAAGTAATCATTTCTTTGATTTTATAGTGTTATTTTAATTAATTGGAAACAAAAAAATATATACAAAATTAAAAAAAAATACAATACAACAAACATAAAATATATCTAGGCCTACACACCTGGTGGGGCAGGCTCATTATGTTGAGCGGGTTGAGGGGGGTGTCCCTGGCGAGGCATCATGTCAGGGGCTCGAGGGGTTAAGTTGAGATGCTGGGGAATGATGTAGTGGCGTAGTGGGAGTTGTTGAGGGATTTGTTGTGGGAATTGTTGAGGGATATGTTGTGGGATTTGTTGTGGATGGTACAATGGGGAAATGGTATTATGAGGCGGAATGAGGTATTGGAGTGAGGTTGGGTGGTTAAAATAATTGGGAGGGGGGAATATGCCAGGGTAGGAGTGTTGTGGTAGTACCGGGAGTCGTAGTTGTTGTTGTTGAGGTGGGGGTGGTGGTGGTTGTTGTTGAGGTGGGGGTGGTGGTAGTTGTTGTTCAGGTGGGGGGGTGGTGGTTGCTTTTGAGGTGGGGGGGTTGGTGGTGGTTGTTGAGGTGGTGGTGTTGGTTGGGGTGGTTGTTGAGGTGGGGGTGTTGGTGGGAGTGAAGGTAGTTGTGGTGGGGGTGTTGGTGAGAGTGATGGTGAGAGTGATCGTGATTGTCTGCGTCTTTGCGGGTGGGGTGTTGGAGATCGTCTGGGCCTTCTTCTAGGTGGTCCCCTCGACCCCTGATTGCCTGAGCCACTCCTGCCTCTGGAACGCCTGTTGTTCCATCCTCGCCCCCCGGGTCTTGGGCCGCTTCTACCACTCCGGTGTAGCCTCAATATGTTCACCACAATTTCCGGATCTTCATGCATGTCTGAAACATTAAAGTTATGTATTGCAGTCTGTAATTTCCTATTGTAAAAACAGGATGTAAATTCCACAATGACATCAACACGAAGTGCATATCTCCCCCTAGCCAAAATGGTGGGTATTCCAAAATTTGATTTAGGCCTATATGAAACCACCAATTTCAGAAATATGGAAATAGAAATAGATCAGAAATAGATGTGTACCTATTTTTTAATTTACAAAAATCGATAGAAACATTCTGTTTGTGGAATTGGTTATTCACAAAAGTACCGCGCTTGTTAAATAAAAATATTTTTTTAAGTTCATAACAGGGTAGGGTGTGGTGAAGACTTATTGTTTAAATAACAACCCATATTGAGTGACCCCTCATTTTTAAGGGTTTGACAAAAGAAATACAGTGACGCAAACCCAAGTAGGCATTTCATTCCTTGCATAAAAGGCGGGTATTCCAAAATTTGATTCATGTGGAAAATTTGGTTTATATTCCAAAGCACCCATTGAGGGGTGAGTGTTTGAAACAATATTTTTATGTAAAGAATTGCAAAACCTTTCTCAACAATCAATATCACAAACAGAATGTATCTATCTATTTTGGTTAAAAAAACTCTTCATAGTATTTTAATTATTACTCACACCTAACTAAATAGTTATTGTAGAAGTTACTGTTAATAAATGCATCTGTTCCTCATCACTTAATTAGTATTATTTTGTGATATGCACTGGTTTTTAAGGTTTAGCGCCCAATCTTAAGAATAATTACGTTTTAACAATAATGTTAGTATTGAGATTGGAATAATTTATTTTAGATTTTATTGAACAAGTCCAAAAATAACTTGACTGCTTAGGTTAACATGAATTTTAATGCTCACAAAAGATCTTCTAACAATCAAAGTCACTAGTACACCCCTAGTGCACCGTAGTCTAGATGGCTTGTTTTCATACATGTATTTCCTACATTCTCTTGTTTGGACATTCTCACCAGGATTGGCAGTGGCGCACTCTAAGCGAGTGGTAAATCATCACTTGCTTCTAAGCGAGTGGTAAGTCATCACTCGCTAAGTCATTACCGCAGCAGCGGTCTTCCCCCAGGCTCAGTTCTCCTTCCCTGTAGTGGGATGTCCTGGGGGATGGAGTTGCTGGGGTGGGCTGCAGACATGCAGACATTTGATGGCCTTGAGAAAATCCGTTTTGGTGCTCAGTATCCAAGGTCGAGTCAAGGGGCGGGTGCAGGGCCAAGTCAAAGTCCATCGCGCCGGACAAGGCTGCTGGGCCGGGTGGCGATGCCTCGACCGGACTGGAATGAGGGATTTTGCGGGAAGGCAAATTATTAGTTGATTAGTTCGCACACAGTCTTTGAAGTAACTTCGCCGTTACACTCGTCCGTCGTCTACGCTTACACGATTATCGATAATTTGTTTACTGAAAGTTAGATTTACTAGTTGAGCCCTTTTTACGTTTTACTTTATTTCCATTCATCACGCCCATCCTCGTTTGCTTCAATATTCGGTTAGGCATATCTAAATTTAATAACTTAGAATTAAATTTAGAATTGATATCAGTGCAAGTTCTCTTGAATTTAAGATGAAGGTGTAAGTATCGAAAAACATTTCCTTGGTTTCTTGGACGTTAAGTCAACAACAGGTAAAAATATAACTGATGTTTTTCTGCAAGAGTTAGATGATATTGGATTGGACATCAAGAACAGCAGGGGCCAAGGATACGACAATGGCTCCTACATGAAAGGTATCCACTCTGGAGTACAGGCACACGGATTTTGGAAATAAATCCAAAGGCATTTTACATGCCCTGCGCTAGCCATAGCCTCTACCTCTTAAATTGTGATGCTGCAAAATGTTCCCCTAAAGCAATGACGGATTTTGGTGTTGTCCAACGAATTTATCTACTTTTTTCTGCATCAACAATGTGATGGGAAATTTTAATGAAACATGTACCGAGTCTGACTATAAAAAGGTCCTGAGAGACTCGGTGGGATGGGAAAGTAAAGTAGAAAGCGTAAAAGCACCTTGATATCAAATTAAGAAAGTTCACACTGCATTAGAAGAACTAGTTGAGGTAACCGAGGATACAAAAGCTAATAGTGAAGCACGATCAGTTATGAATGAAATAAGGACCTATGAGTTCTTACTGGCCCTATGTATATGGTATAATGTACTGTTTGCAGTAAACAGTGTAATCAAAAGCCTACAGGTTCAAAAAATGCACCTTGGGGTTGCGTCCCAGTTACTTCAAGGGCTAGTTCAGTTTTTTCAGAAATTTAGAGCTAAAGGTTTTGTGTCTGAAACATTGGTAGCAAGAGAACTGAGAGAAGCTCTGAATGTAGAGCCAACTTTTTAAGAAGTCGGACAAAGAAAGAAAAGAAGAATGTTTGAATACGAGGGACAAGATGAGCTAATGCCAGAATCTGCTGAGCAAATATTTAAAGTTGAGTATCTTTACGTTATTGCAGATACTGCAGCACAATCCTTGAAAAGAAGGTTTGAACAAATTGCCAGTTTTGATACTATGTTTGGATTTTTATATCATGTCAAAGAACTAAAAACAATGAAAGAAGATGAGTTTTTTCAAAAGTGTAAAGATCTAGAATTGTTCCTAAGTTTTGAAGAAGAAAAGGATGTTTGTAACAATGAACTTTTTTCTGAACTGAACTTAAGGTTCTTCGTGAACTCCTGCTGGTCGAAGTAGAAATAGCTGCAGGCATTTAAGGGTTTATGAACAGAATTCAAAATCCATTTCCTAACGCATTCATTGCGTATAGAATTTTACTTACCATACCTGTTACTGTGGCAAGCGCAGAAAGTTTTTCACGCTTAAAACTTATGAAGACGTATTTAAGATCGTCTATGGCTCAAGAAAGGCCGTCATCTCTGGCAACGTTATCAATTGAATCTGACACATCCAAAATTAATTTTGACAATATCATTGATGACTTCGCTGGAATGAAAGCTAGAAAAGTACAGTTCATTTGAGGTGAGTTTAGGTTGATAATATTTAAACACAATTTTAAATATAGCTTTAACTAACTAGGCCTATACATTTACATTATTTTTTCCATCAGCTTAGCTGGAACTACTGTTTGTATTAATTTATATCTAACTCATACTAGGCAAATATATTTATATTTGCTCATATAGCCCATAAAAAAACTCCAATTTTACTAGACTTCTAATTGTATGATTAATTAAGTTCAATTTATTTACAGATGTAAATATTTAGCACTAATAAGGTTTATATTACCTGGCTACTGTCTCCGATCCTCGGTATAGTTTTAAGAAACTACAGCTGTTTCATGCCTTACATTGGCACATCATCAGGTTTGGTGAACGCCAGCTTTTCTATAATAATTTATAAATAAAAAACTTTTTAAATCAAAACGTTTTTAAACGCTCTAAAAAGTAGAAAATAATTTATAAATATGTGGAGAGTATAAATACTTTTAAGATTTAAAACGTTAAACGTGGGATGCATGCAATCGATAATTTACAATTACCTTCATCTATTGAACTAATGTATTATTATAAATTGCATGCACTCCACGTTTTTCGTTTTAAATCTTAAAAGTATTTATACTCTCCACATATTTATAAACTATTTTCTACTTTTTAGAGCGTTTGAAAACGTTTTGATTAAAAAAGTTTTTTATTTATAAATTATTTTCTACTTTTTAGTTTTTAATAATGTGTGTGGATGTTAAATCTATTTCAAGCATCTATATCAGATTAAGACAGAGGCATGTGGGAAATCTAAGGTTTATTTGAGTTTCTTTTCAGATAAATATGTATTAGATCTAATGTATGGCCTACCTACTAACTATAAATATATCAATATATTTAATTTATTGTTTACTTTATAGAATACTAAATAAACAAAAATTGACATTATTTACAAACACCTTGAAACCTGCAATCAGATTGTTTATCTTTATTTTGAAATGTTTGTTTGTATAAAGAATCTCTTGGGAGCATAACCTGTACCTCTTAACCTCTGCTCTTCGAACTGTCAAATTTAAGTATTTACAGCTGACTTAAATTAGTTGATATATTTACATCCTTTCAAAATGTAAACATGAAAAATTTGGAAGCCCATGGGGCGTAGCCCAAGGGAAATATGAAAATTAAATGATATAATATTGCATTGTCATGCATTTGTGAGCTATGTTTCAAATTTCAAGTCTCTAGCTTATTGGGAACATCGTTTAAAATTGATATCAAAATTTGTAGGAAAGCGAGCTAATAAAAACAAGCCCATGGGGCGTAGCCCGAAAGGAAATATGAAAATTAAATGATATAATATTGCAATGTCATCCATTTGTGAGCTATGTTTCAAATTTCAAGTCTCTAGATCATCGGGAAGTATCAAAATTTGCAAGAAATCGATTTAATAAAAACAAGCCCATGGGGCGTAGCCCAAGGGAAATATGAAAATTAAATTGTATAATATTGCATTGTCTTCCATTTGTGAGATATGTTTCAAGTTTCAAGTCCCTAGCTCATCGGGAAGTTAGTATAAAATCGGTTGCAAAATTTGTAGCGGACAAGAAAGTGACCTAATAAAAACATTTTAATAATAAAATATCCCTCGGAGATGAGATCGTTATGGTTTTACGAAAAACATGTAGACATTACACACACGAAAACACGCACGAAACATTTAAACACTAATAATTGAGAAACTACTGTGTCGGCAGCGTTGACCCCTACCCCTGTTCTATCCTTATCTTTTCTTTCTTTGGTTTGACAATCAGATATCAGAATGGCACAGAATGGTAAATTATGTTTCAGACCCGGTGTCGTGCTGTTTCAGCGCGTGCTCGTACAGCGCAGTGCTCGTACAGCGCAGTGCTCGTACAGCGCAGTTATCTTAGTGTCCCTTATTCCAGGAAGGATCAATCATCCACCCATCTAATTTCCACGAAAGACCTAACACTTACCCGTCCAAATGCCTAGAATAACCTGTGGTAATTTGAAATTGATCATGTCTTACAGTTCATATTTTGAAGTCCGAATATCAGCTCAACCCCTAATACTTGCAGGAGGGTAGCAAAGCGGTCGATGCACCTTCCCAGTGTCACCAGTTGCTGGACGAAGATTGTGTGTTGATTTTGTATGGTTGATACCAAATAGAACCCCATTAGCCGTTAAGGTAGCAGTTGAGCAGAACTTATTATTCTACTGATTAAAATAAAAACTAAACTAGATTACCCATGCTACACTGCAGCGTTAAAATAAATGTAATGTAATATACGAGAAAGATTCAAATCTATGATTTTGATTGAATAATACAGTATCTTGAAATTGACGGATTCAAACGATCAATGGCTTAAATTATTGCCTATAATTTACTGATTATTTTTAGTCAAAAATATATAAAAATATCTAAACAATACTGGAGGTATTGATTTTCAATCATAGACAAACCTCATAACAATAATTATGTTAATTGTTTACTTTGCGTTTGCTTGAAACTCGTCCGATTTGAATAACTAATAGCTAAAATGATAGCCGGTATTTCACTGGAGGTTCTTAGACCATAATATATAGGATTTTATAATTACTAGTGTACCTGTTGCTCGAAATCTAGCAATATTGTCAAGTACCGGTAGACAGAAGTTATTTTAAAACTACAGTAATAAAAGTCATAATTTTCGATGAGTTTAGAGACCTGACCTTTAAAGACCCGACAAAATGCTTATGTAACTAATTGAAATACTCACACTATTTAATAGCGCTTTGAAATGATAAACGCTTCTTGTAAAAATATTTTAGCATTTTTTGGACCCGGCCTTATTTCTTAGTGTGTTCTACAAATGTTTCCCGACTTAAAGCTGTTACCAGTAAACATTTCTTGCATGTATTTATTTGATCTGACTTGAGGTTGGTTTACTTTACCACTGTGACAACATGATGAGTATATTCTTCATGGTTTTTTTTTTACTTACAAAATAAGTTGCTTAGCATAACTGGCAAAAATGATTCATCTCCCCAAGTGATTGTGTGTACCTGGATTTCTTACTGTGAGACCAGGACTCTCCTCTACTCTTCTCATACGCACAAGATTTCATATTAATTGTCTCCTCCTCCTGTTTTCAATATTTCTCCTTTAAACTCAAGAAATTGTCTGTTCTTCCAACAAAACTGATTGACTGTTTAGATTTTGTCTATAACCTCCTAAATATTACAAACATCAATATTTAATCCCAAAAAGCTGGTGAGTTTCATTTTATATACAGCTTTTTTTGTTTTTAAATTTGTTTTCAATGTAATTCTTATGGGGGAAAATGCGACCTTTGAGAGCGTCTCGTGCCCTTAGGGGTTAGAGTTTTAAAATTTTAAAACCTTTATGCAAAACTACGAATTGAGACGAATTATTTGACACCTCAAACGTTAAAATCGGTCTAGAAATAAAGGAGGAGTTTTGTTCACAAAAAACAGCCCTCACGTATTAATATAAGAGAAGAAGATAACTGGTGAAATGCACCTTAAATTGAAGAATTCGAAAATAAATCAAATTTATGTGTTTTGATCGAGTAATACAGTAAATCGCATATATGCCGATGCTTGATGTGATGTCTGAGAGTGCATAACTTCAATTTGACACCTCAATCATGAGAGTCGGTCGGATAGAAGAGTCAAACAAACTCTGAAAAGAAACCCCTATTTTTTTTAAAGCAAATTTATTTGTAATTTTAAATAAATATATTAAAAGTATATTATAAAATAAAAATTATGGTATTTTTTTATTAATATTACCATTGACTATTGGATACTGAAGTTGTTTTTATAGTCAAAGAGATACTTAAAATTCTAACGTTATTTAAACAAAACATTTTCTTCTAAGTCATATTAAGCACGTACGGTACATTAAAAAATACGTTATTCAGATGTAATAATTTTCATTAATTGAATACCAAACAGTAAATACGTTAAATATTCTGAAAATGTTATACAATCTAACTACATATTTCCGTATACCGCTATGTATAATTTGTCTAGTTTTAATCACAATTTGATAATGTCTAAAGACCACACTTTTCTGAGGGCTTATGTTATTACAGTATACGTTTAGTTTTAGGCTATAGTATTTTGACCTTTATTGATAGTGAAGAATTTCTCTGGTAGGTACTTCTTTGATTTCAATCAAGTTCAATTCTTAGTATTTAGGGCTTGTGACTTCTAACTAGTTAGAATTTTCAACTAACTTTCCCAATTATGCGGAAGCATCTCAATACGGGTTATTTATTTCACGTGATCAGTGAGGGTTGCGTGCGTGAGAGGTCAGTGCCCTTGTAGACAAACAACGCAGGGGGTGGGGAAAGAGAAAGTCAAAGTCCAGTTGCATGGTAAATATCCGGGGGTAGAATTCCGGCGACCCGCATTCCAAAGCAGGGTCGCCGGAATTCTACCCCCGGATATTTACCCCCATGAAAAAACGCCTACGTCATATTGACGTCACGAGGGGCGGGGCCTATACACGGTCGAGAAACAGCCCGCGACTGGAAATCTACCCCCGGACATCTACCCCCGGACATCTACCCCCGGACATCTACCCCCAGACATCTACCCCCGGACATCTACCCCCGGACATCTACCCCCGGAAATCTACCCCCATGGTCAGCTACGCTACGTATCGGCCAATATGCATTGTTGTAATTAATTTCATTAATTGGTTTATGTAAGTCAACGGCTCTTCGGTTATTCATTAGCTTATTATGCAAATTATTTTTTTTCTTGTAAAACGAAAACTCAAAAAATACTTTATTCTTCTTGGGCAATTATATACCCCAAGTCGTTGCCAAAACAACAGTCAACGCAACAGGTGTGTCACCAAAACGATGATATCATCAAAAATATTTTAAAGTAAATAATAAGAAAGCATCTATAATATTAAAACGAAACTGTGTTTTTTTTATTTCACGATTCTGAATCAACCACTCGACGGATTTTCATGATTTTTGTGTTGAAAGAAAGATAATTTTGAAAACTAGGGAATGTCGAAGCCATAATTTTTTAAGCGGCGTTTTCCTAGCGACGCGATTAAGCCTGTTACGCTGCGTGCTTCGTGCTCCGCGGTTGCCGGAACCACCGATCCCTTTTAAACTAATGAGACTGTTTTCCTAGCGGCGCGGTGCGCGACTAACCACAAACTGCGCAGTGCTCAGCGCGCAGCGTGATTGGGACCACTGCCTCGAGAGCAGTCAGTTGCGAACCACGCTGCCGAACTGGGCCATTGTTTACATTGGAAATATGGAGAAAACGATAAGTTGTAGTGATGTTACCAAGTTCACTGTTGATGATGACAGTTTATTAATTGACTGTGTGTCCGAGTTTGAAATTCTGTGGAAAATGAGCCATCCTGATTTTAAAAATAACTTGAAGAAGGACAAGAGCTTTGGAGTGGGATAGGCCAAAAAAATTACCGCAATCGACTTTACTTAAATTAAACAGTTTCCTTAAATTTGACTTCATTGTCTATCAGGTGCCTATTAATAAGAGTACTAAAAGCACCCTCATGGCTCCTAGATCTAAGTCAAAGTCAAACTCAAAATAAACTTTATTCGTATAAATACATAGCAGTATCAGAATAGAGTCACATATAACTAAAAATCACATACTTTCATCATACTTTTCTCCGATCCATAGCAGAACGCTACTGTGGAAACCGCGAATCTGCTTGTTACGCAACGCATTGCCGGATTTCTAGGAAAACACTTTTGCGCAGCGTAAAATTTTAATCACGCTGTTCCTGGCCACGCAGCGTTCTTTGGATTAATCGCGTAGCACGCAGCGCGGTTACTGAAGTTGGAGGAAAACGCACCTTTAGGGTCCCAGTTTTTTAGAAATTGTGTTTTAATTTTTAAAAAGTCTAGCAGCCGACGCTAAGATTTTAAACTATCTTTTGGCATAAAATAATTTGTTTAACATAACAGCTGTAAACATTCAGCTTTTGTGTCACAAATTCGGCATTTGGATAAAAATGTAAAGAGTTGACTTATTTATACTATGTGTAATGCTAATCATTGATACGTTCAATTCTTCTGTAAGAGGATGACAGATTAATTAAATATACATAGTAAAATACCATGAGGTTCAAATTATTTTTAAAGCAATCTTTGTAATCTTCGATTTGTTTTAGAGCAATATAATTTGTTTTAATTAACAGCTGGTTAAATTATAAACTATGGAACTATGAGGTTATTTTATTTACTCTTATTTTTTCATTGATTATAGTAAATAAGTAAGATTAGTAGAGATAATTAGACCACAGTTTAAAATAGTTTAGACCAAAATTAATTAAACCACAGTACAGATCGAGGCTTACACGAGTCTTAAATGAAAAAGGATAAATGCAAATTATTTTACTGCTCCGCTTTTCAAGGAAAGATTAGAAAAATAACAATGTTTACATATTTTAATTCTTCATGGTAGCTTTCTGTTTACAATTATGTTTGTCTGCTTAAACATTGTTTGGATTAGGCCCGCAAATATTGATGTCACAAAAAGAAGATCGAGAATAATCAGGAATCACGATTTTAAATTACCACCACAACCTCAGCCGGGTGTTATACAAAGATAAACAGATGGATGACATAGATTGAACACAACGTCAACATTGACCTAGGATACTGCAATTAGACAAACCATCCTTTTATTAGCTTTACTAGCGTGTTTACTTTTTATATTGCTGCTACATGTGACCAGTTTTTTTTTTCAAATGAATGTTATTTGAACCAAACAGCTGTTTCAAAACAGCTGTTATTGTTTTTACTTTTATTTGTTTACACTTATTTATTTAGCAATTAATGCAGTGAAATTGAGGATAGGTGTGACGATTAGTTTTGATGTTAGGACACCAAAGTTAAATTATGTGTACTGTGAATTTTATTGGATACTATCGTTTTATTTTAGGTCGTTTCTATTCAGACCTACTGGAAATTGTGTATAGTAGTTGTATTGTGGGGATAATAATTAATGAAGAGGCAGGTATGCTATGGAAGGTAGTATCGTTGACTAGGTCTATACACTTCTCAATTGACTATTACTCTCTCTACTGTAGCACAGAAAACATACTACTATTCTGTGACTGTAGGCTACTTATAATCAGTGTGCGTCTGTGCGAATCGGCTGCCTCACTTAAACGCTTTTCACATCGTAAAAATTGCAGAATTGCTGTTTTATTGTAAAATTATCGGATTTAAAATGCATATCGTATAGGCCGTATCAGGTATATATATCAGGTATGTATTATGATGGAATAAAAACATATTTGGTCACACAACATTTGTTTACAAGACAATTTTTCACATTAAAACTGCAAGAAACTTTGTCTTTATATGTGTAAACTAGCTGATCTGAATTGTACACGGTTTTAACTGACTACTGAATTCCCGTACGTAGGACGGGCTAACACCTCGTTATCATAATAGCATATTTAGAAAAAAAACATATTGATTTCAGAATACCTAGTTTTTTAAAACTGCATGATCTTGTAGTTGTTTTAATTCCAATAACATAAGATAAATGTTATTTGTTATAACCTTATTTAGTAAATCAAACGTGTAAAATACTGTACCTATTCGATGTACATGTTAAACATGACAACGACATATCGCATGCTTTATACTGGATATTAGGAGCTAATGAATAACCGAAGAGCCGTTTATTTACATAAACCAATTAATAAAATCAATTACAACAATGCATCTTGGCCGATACGTAGCGTAGCTGACCACGGGGGTAGATTTCCGGGGGTAGATTTCCGGGGATAGATGTCCGGGGGTAGATTTCCGGGGGTAGATGTCTGGGGGTAGATGTCCGGGGGTAGATGTCCGGGGGTAGATTTCCAGTCGCGGGCTGTTTCTCGATCGTGTATAGGCCCCGCCCCTCGTGACGTCAAAATGACGTAGGCGTTTTTTCATGGGGGTAAATATCCGGGGGTAGAAATCCGCTACCCCTGGAATGCAGTGTGGGCCTGTGGAAGGGTAGTGACGGCCATTATCAACACCCCAAGCAAGCACTGATGGGTGGGAAGGGGAAATGTTTGTTTGGTGAATGATATATCATCTCAAGTGTCAAAACATTGTCTTTAGTTGATGTTCATTATCTGACAAGTTTTATGTCATTTGTTTATGTTGTAGTAATGTAAAATGTGACAAGAGGTAAAAAATACAGATTATAAGCCTATAAATATTTTCAGTCTTACTACGATTAATTAAGTAGTAAAGTCAATTCGTTTTTGTTAGACATCCACTTATCCTCAATTTAGTCTACAAAACTTTTTAATCTGGACGATCAATCTATAAAATGTCCACAATAAGCTTCAATCAATATAAAACTCATGATACATAACATCTGTTATCTGACGACCGTTATTGCATTAAGTCACTGGGATCGTGGAACGTTGCAGCTATAATTACGGGATGGTGTAATAAACCATCAATTCGTGCGGTGCATCGTCGAAAAATTTATACAAATCTCCTTGGCCTTTCCTTTAGATTTAAAGTTCAATGTCAGTGTATATTGTTTTGCAGTAAAACACCTAATGTTTTTGAACAGCCTTATTATCCCTTTGGTTAGTAAGACATCATACAATGCAAATGTATTATACAAGCAATTTTCAATAGCATTGAAATTGGAGGAAATCGTAGGAGCCATTTTTTAAATCATATCGTGCGCAATCTTTACTCATATTATAGTATATATTAGTAACCAAGATGTGACATAAAAAAAAATACTTTAAAACAACTGCTCAACGAACAGCTAATTTCTAATAAAACTAACTTTATTTTCTATCAGTTAGTTTTTCAACTAATTAATAACTTCTATCAGTTACTTTTTAAACTAACTAACTTATAACTTCTATCAGTTACTTTTTACGGGACTAACTTATAACTTCTAACTAGTTAGCATTTTTGACTAACTTTCCCAACTATGCACTCATCTCTTTCGCAGAATATTATTTGCTTGTTTTTTAGCGCATAGAAATGTTATTGTTTAAAAACTTAATAAAATTTAACCTAAAATATAAACCATTTCTTAATATAATTGATTATAACTATATGTCTCCTGTCAAAACACTAATCGTTCGATTTGTTGTTGTAAACTGTTTTGGTGCAAATGCTGTTTTTTTATAATAATGACAATTTGATCTTTTGTTTGTATCATGGGCTTGGTTGAAGAATATTATGTAATAACCGAACATGGGAATACAATCTTAACCCAAAACCAAAGAATAAGTATTGGATAATAATGGCCAATAATACAATTAAGTTACAAAAATCACGGGAGTTAATATGACATGTTATATCCGGTTACTCTTTCTCTCTCACACTCTATATTATATACTATATTCGTTACTGTATGTACTGTATATACAGGGTGGAAAAAAGTCTTGGGCCAGTTAAATATTTTAAAAAGTACTTAAGACATAGCTTCAATTTATTGACTCTCACAAGTGGCCTTGAACATAAAGTGCAAATCTGGATCCTCAAACTACGATTTTGGTGGCGGTTGTTTTAATCAGGACTTATACGGCCATTCACAAATTAGACAAAGCCCAAAGCTCGTACCGCTAGTTCATTGGAATACATAGCAGGTAGACAGACAGATAGACAGACGGGCGTTCCAAGTAGACTGCGCTGTACGAGCACGATATTCCGCCATTTTTTGGTGCGCTGTACGAGCACGTAATCACTCAAAGGACTGCTTTTCGTTCAAAATATGATGTGGTTGTTCTTTTGATGCCTTATATATTTCGTATTCTTCTATTGTGTCCATATGGCGTCCTTTATTGCAAAAATGTAAAATATCTAGATTATATGAATGTCCGTATAGTTATGGTTCGTGGCTGTTAGGTGGTTGGAAAAAGCTGATTTAGAGTTCTTTTTTGGTATGTGTTCTTTAAATCGGGTTTTGAAAGATCTGGCAGTTTGTCCTATGTAAATGCTGGGACAGTTGTCACATTTTAATCTATAGATTCCGGTTTTGTTGTTGTTATCTGTGTGGGACTTGCTCTTGGCTCTGACCAATGACGACATCTTGTTTGTAGTCTTGAACGATATTGCTATATCATTTTTTGCCAGTCCTTTCCGTAAAGTATCATTTAGAACTATACCGAATTCAGCGCTAACGTATTTTTTATTATTTTCATTGGAGGTTACTTCAGTTCGGTTACGGTGTTTTCTGATCAATTTGTCTATGAGGTTGCTAATGTATCCGTTTGACACTGCAATATGCTTTAGTATCTTAACTTCGTTATTGTAGTTGGTTGGGCTGAGTGGTATGGTAAGTAGACGATGGACAAAACTATTATAGGCGGATAATTTGTGGCTATAGGGGTGGTGTGATGATGAATGGATAGTTTGGTCAGTTGTAGTCGGCTTCCTGTAGATATTGAATTCTAAGCTACTGTGTTTTCTTGTTATAGTGAGATCCAGGAAATTAATAGATTTAGATACTTCCGTTTCAAGAGTAAATTTCATGTTTTTATGTACACTGTTGAGATATGTTTTGAGTACGTTGATTTGTCTATTGTTACCGTTGAACAATACAAGCGTGTCGTCCACGTATCGTCTGTAAAAAACTATTTTGCTGCGTTGGCGGTTCGAGTCTGACCAAAAGTGTTGATTTTCTAAGTTATTCAGAAATAATTCTGAGAGAATACTTGATAACGGCGACCCCATCGTTAACCCTTCATTTTGTTTATAATATTCGTCCTCAAATGTGAAGTAGCTCTGTTTTAGGACACAGCGCACTAAATTTATCAGTTCATTCTTTGCTTCTGTAGCTAAGGTGGAGTGCTTGTCTAAGTTTTTTCTGAGTAAAGTTTTTGTTTCATTTATAGGAACGTTCGTGAACAAACTAACAATATCAAAAGATGCAAGTATATATGAGTCTTTCATTTCTATGTTAGATATCTGGTTTACTAAGTCTACTGTGTTTTTTATGCTATGGCTATTTTCTAAAAAAATCTCTCTTCTGATAATACTGTCTAACTTTTTGGCGATTTTATAGGTAGGTGAGGGGGTGAAATTTACCAATGGTCTTATAGGTATGTTGTCCTTGTGTATTTTGGGTAAACCTCTAAGGACTGGGGTACTAGGGTTAGTGACTTTCAGGTGCCTGATTTCTTCAACAGTTAAAAGGTTCTTACATGATGATATTAATTTATTTATCCCTTTCGAGAAAACAGGTGTGGGGTCCTTGGTTAAAGTAACAATAGAGTTAGTTTCAATAAAGTCTCTTACTTTGTTTACATATTCTGACTTGTTGAGGATGACGGTACAGTTCCCCTTATCTGCTTTCGTGATAACGGCTTCGTTTTGTTGTAACTTGCATCGGATGCTAGTGGCTATTGATTTCAACGACTTATATTTCGAAATATATTTAATTCTAGGGGTGGGATTTCTTAATGTTTTCTGTATTTTGTTCGATACCATTGCTCTGGTGGTATCTCTTGCAAGGCTGGGATTCAGGCATTTAACGGCTGTCTCAGCATTCAGTAATTCGGACACAAGACTATTTTTTCTATCATTAGGGAAATTGAAATTTCCCTGTAAATATTTACTGGATGGATAATCAGAGAAGACTGATTGTAATTACTCCCAATAAACATAAGCCTATGACAATGTTTGCCATTAAAGTAATACTGTGAATCAATTACACTGTTTGTAATGATACTACCTCTTTTTTATTTTATTAAAAACTCATTGACAATTCGCTGGTTGAGAATGCAACTGTTCCATCTCCATTTTTTTGAGAAATTGAGTTATATATCACTTTGAACTATTTGCAATGCTTTCTCTATGTTAAAACATCAAAAAAAACAAAAAACAGTCGGTTTATGGGTAAAACTCAGTTTACTCTTTGTTCCATTTCCAAAAAAATCAGAAGAAATTACAATGCTAGTGGTCTATCTCCAGAGATGGAACACATGCATCCCTACTTTTGGCACTGACCAATAGGAATCGAGTATTCACTGGAGTTGGAACACATGCTTTCCAAATAAATTGTTATTGTTTGTTTATACAAATATACAGTTAATTCAGTCTTCAGTCCTTCTGCAGACATTGCGAGAATGGGTTATGTTCTTATGAGTTAAATGTTGGTAACTTTTCTGTTATTTAACATAATGTCGAAACTAGATGAAGAAAATATTATGTCCCTATTAAATGACGAATTCCTCATGGAAAGGTAAGAATGCCTACATTACTAAACTTACAGGAATATTCTTTAATTCCTTATATTCTGGACTTTACTTTGTTTAGGTTAGGCCTAAGTTTTAGGTTATTTTGCTTCACAAACAATACCAATAATGTGTTATTAAACTTTTAGTTATTATCTGGGAGTACAGGCTAGGCCTAGATCTATTCATTTAATGTTGTGACCTGTACGATAGGGCCTAAGAGGTCATAATCTGTGATTCATAATTATTGTTAAAATTGAAAGTTCAGTTTTTTTTATTTGTGCTTTCCTGTCTTGTTTACTAAAGTAGTGCTTAATTAAAGTTTTAACACAGTTATTTTTATTTATTTTCTTTATTTTAGTGACATTGAAGATGACCCAGGATTACCTGACACCGCCAATTCAAATCACAATGATAATTGTGTCATTATAGACGATATCCAAGTTGGTGAAGAAGTTACGCTTTTAGTTGATGGTTCTGGTGTCTGTAGTATCTATAATGCAGAACGTGAAAGCAAAGTGAATGATGAAGAGGCTGTTGCTAGTTTGAGCATTGATAACAGTGTTAATGCTACCGGTATGGAAATAGGCCTAAGTGACTCCCCGAACATTGATAACAGTGATAGTGATATGGAAATAAGTGACTCACCAGGAAGTGAGAGTGATGAAATGTGTGACCAAGGAAAAAAAGTTAGGAGCCGAAAAAGAAACGTCTGTAGGAAGAACTGGAAAATGGAAGTAAGGAAGAGAAAAAGACAGAGTGGAAAAGAATATGAAGATAGAAAAGGAAAGGTTCACAGAGCTAGACGGATTCAAGGTGATTGCAAAGGAGCATGCAAGTTTAAATGTGACACACAAGTTAGTGCTGATGAAAGAAAACAAATTCACGACAAATTCTGGTCCCTCAGTGATACAGGTAAAAGTCATTTTTATAGTAAGTTTGTCGAAAGACACACTAAGCAAAGGTCTCGTACATTACACGAAAATAATAGGAAGTTTTCTTATTTCTACTACTTGGGAACTGAAAAAGATATGCGCGTTAGAGTGTGCAAAGAATTTTTCTTTAAAACTTTGGACATAAGTCAAAGGAGGATATATTACTTTTTTCAGAATGTGTATGATTCTCAAACAGGTACGGCCCGATCCCCTTTAAAAGGTAAAAATACTAAAAGTCATATTGACGATGAGTTGAAGGAAAAGGTTCGTGACCACATTAACTCGTTTCCCCGCATAGAGGCTCATTATTGTCGAAAAGATAGTACCAAAGAATACCTAGAAGGGGATTTATCTCTGGCTGAAATGTATCGACTTTACTCAGCATCAGTAGAAAATCCAGTAAAAGAGTCACTCTATAGGCATATTTTTAACCATGAGTTCAATTTAGAGTTTTTTAAGCCTAAAAAAGATCGCTGCGACACTTGTGAAGCTTTTAAATGTAATCTGGAACCGAGTCAGGCAGAAACAGAAAGATTTAACTTACACAAAACAGAAAAGGATGCAGTCAAACTTGTTCGAGACAAAGACAGAGCTGTGTCAATAAAAGCTGTAAATGACTCAAATACCTGCTTTATAGCTTTTGACTTGGAAAATGTTTTTGCTCTTCCAAAGGCCGAAGTTTCAAACTTTTTTTATAAAAGAAAGTTAAATTGCTACAATCTTACAGCACATGTAACATACAAGGGCCAAATAGAATTATATTGTATGGTTTGGCATGAGTTGATTTCAGGTTGAGCTGGTAACCATCTTGCAAGTGCGGTTTTTAAAATTTTAAACCATGTATTTGCTCAAAACAGAGAAATCAAAAAGTTTGTTTTGTGGTCCGATTCATGCGTACCACAAAACAAAAACTCCATAATGAGCATGGCACTTAAATCATTTTTAAAGGAAAACCCTACAGTAATTGAAATTGTACAACGTTTTTCTGAACCAGGTCATGGAGTTGTCCAAGAAGTCGACGCAATACATAGCAAAATTGAGAGGTGGTTAAAACCTTTAGAGATATTCAGTCCCCTTTCATTGGTAAGGGTCCTGGTAAACAAAGCCAACAAAAGCTCAACAAAAACTAATATAATTCAAATGAAACCCTCAGACTTTTTTGATTTTCAATCTGCTTCAAAGTCACTAAACTATTCCATCATCCCCTACACTAAGATTAAAGAAATAACTGTTACCAATACCGAATTATTTGATGTAACATATAAAACAAGTTTCTTAAATGAAGAATTAGTAAAATGCAACATTGCAAAAGATGGACTGAGAGGGCGTGACAACATTTCAAAATCGCCTCGCCAGCTAAATAAAAAAACTACTACTAGCCCTCAAGCTCAAGCTAAGACGAGACCTAGCCTTCCCTCTGTCAACCCTATCACTTCAAAACCTATTCTGCAAGTAGAGAAGAAAAAAGCCTTGCAGTCGATGTTGAAGTTTATGCCAGCAGTAGACAAAGCATTCTATGAAACTTTGTTTCGGAACACTACGAATAGCTGAGCTGTTATTTGAAGGACTAAGACTAACCAACTATTAATAAGTCAATTCTAAGACTTGAAAAGATCCTTGTCTTTTAATTACCGGTAGGCCTTTGCTAGCCTGTATTGTATTTTAATGTTCTTTTTACTAGGTACCGTGCTATTGTATTGTTTCATTTCGGCATAATAAAATTATTCTTTATTTTAACAACTTGTTTTCTTACTTTACCTATCAACAAAATACCATTTCAAAAAAATATGATCTGTACTAAATATCTTATTTTGACATAGAAGTCACTGTTAGGTAGGCTAATAATTTTTAATATCTGGAGATAGAACAGGTGTACCCATAGTAGTATGAAAAACAACTGTTCTATCTCCAACATTGCTTTAAAAACACATAATTTTTTAATATTAAATCACATAATAAGTTGCCATGGTAAATTTTCACTAGAATACAGTTACTAATAAATATAGTGGAATTATTTAATTGTAAATAGTGCAAATCATGTGATTTCAACAGAATATCAAAGTTTGTTTTCAAGTTTTTGCAAAACTTGAGAAAGTGGAGTTGGAACACTTGCATTTTCACCCAGCGAATTATAGGTAATATTTTTTTACCTTTAAAACCCCCTTCACAGACCAATTGCCGAAAACACAACAATCCTAACTTGATAAAAAGTAAATAAACAAGTTAGCCTATGAGCATTTACTATTTACAAAGTGACGGGACGACAATCCACAGTGAAGAGAAGTGTTCATTTTTTTATTAATGACTGTAAAGAACTTCCTGGACAATATTTATGATACAGTAGTAGAGTCCCGCAAACTCGGCACTTGATAACCCGGCAGTCTGGATAACTCGGCCATCACCTGGCTCAGAAAATTAGTGTTTTTTTGAGTCTGAGTTAATCATGGACTCAAGCCAGCTTAAGTCAAATTATTCGCTACTGGTACTAAGGATTTATTATACTATATCTGATGACTTAATACTGACTTGTAATATAAATTTAAAAGACGGTTAAAACGCTTAAAAACTTAATTGTTCTTATTTTTAACCCTAGATCCCAATAACTCGGCATTTCACAAACTCGGCAGCCTTCCAGTCCACATTACGCCAAGTTTGTGGGACTCTACTGTATCCACTTTGGAATTGGAACAATAATATGTGCAATTAGCAATAATATTAACGGCCATTTTCTGAGTGTAAAAGTTTCATTTTTTTTCGTCAAAATGCTTAAAATGACGACTTGGCAAGTACGGTCATTTTATTAATGATATTTATTTCATTAATTATATTTATTATATTTATTTAGTTCAAGTTGTCTAATAGCACCACTCTTCCACCCAGTATTTGTATTCGTACCATCACACCCTACAACATCTAGCGTTTCCAATGAAATACCTTATTCATTGAGGTATGACACAATCAAACCTACTATTTCCTTTACTGTTCCAGACTGTGGAGATACATGTCCTATATAACTATAAAATCCAGGTTCTTTTATGAATGCATAATGCTCCTCTTTTACAGTTCGACGAAATTGTTTGGATTCAAATTTCTCTAGAACCAGTGTGTCGTCCTTGC
Source organism: Macrosteles quadrilineatus (assembly GCF_028750875.1). Classification (NCBI taxonomy): domain Eukaryota; kingdom Metazoa; phylum Arthropoda; class Insecta; order Hemiptera; family Cicadellidae; genus Macrosteles; species Macrosteles quadrilineatus. The sequence continues at coordinate 88,089,861 of NW_026542595.1, forward strand.
GCCCATAAAATACATACTTTGTGCATTTTCTGAACGTTTTGCGTCTTCCTGTAACTTCCTCCTACAGAGGCTCTTCGCTCTTCTTACTTTGTAACGATCGACAACATTTGAGGTATCTGGGGGTACCTCGGAAGCAAAAAATACTTACCGAATTGGACAAATGAAGTATTTACTGTCTATAAAGTGCAGCCAACTTTACCAGAAACATATATTTTAAAAGATAATAGAGGACCATTACTGCAAAGTAGGTTATACGGTCATGAAATGTTAAAATCCACCGTCTGGGATGTTTATCTCGTTGAGAATGTGTTGAAAAGAAGTATCTCTTATATAACCCCCTCTCCACTACTATTTACTATTTATAACATAAAAATCTGTTCATTATAAGTAACATCGACTCCTCCCCCTTCACTTCCCTCCCCACCTCCCCAATCCTTTGTTGGCGCTGGGATGTATGACAGTGCCAAACCAATAATAATAAAAAAAAATTAAAACAGAATGAGGAGGGCCTGTAACATGAATTACAGTTTCTGAGGAAAGATTCAAGGGTTGCATGTGTGCTTACTCCTGATATCACTAAAATAATAATGAACAAATTTAAATTTTATGTTAGCAAATAACAAAACAAGATTAAAAGTATTATTCAACTTAAATAGTTCAATTTTTTGGTAAAAACTGTTTCAACCTTTTTGGGTCTCGTCAGGCGTGAGGTAGGCAACAGGTTAAAAACATAAATTGTAAACTTGGTAAAATATTGGCAGTTTACCAAACATTCAACAGCTGTAAAACGCCACTCACACGACAGTTTTTTATTTGTTTTTTTTCGTGTCAGTGCTATCTTTTACTTGTGCTTTAGAACTTTTCAGCTATTATCATAAGTAATTTATTACCCAGAACCCTCATTTTGCTACTTTTGTTTACTTACTCCGATCAAATACTTTTTTGACATTGTTGTATGTTAATTTATGTCCAACATCAGCTTTTTCTCCAAGCATTTTTTTGTTGTAGTTTTACCTGATAGGTATTTTTATCATGTTTCAATATAACAACGGTTTCATTCTTGTATCCGATTACACTGTACGTTTTTTTATCAAGTTTGTAGATTTTACTTTGCAAAGGATTTTGTTGTTTTGGTTTGCCAATTATTTCAAATAGGTGGTCTAATTCTGTTTGCTGCTCCTGCAAATTAATTTCTAGGTCTCGAATCTTTTTCTTAATTTCAAAATTTGATTTTTTAATTTCTTTAATTTCCTTCCTCAAATTATAGTTTTCGATTTTAAGAGACGAAACTTGGTGTTTTAAATTGATATCCTCTTGTTTGGCCAAATGCTCTATGCTCTATGCTTGGCCCTCGATGAAGTCCTCCCACTCCTGAGACCGATGTCCAGCTAGCAGGCGGGAGCACCTCCTGGCTTGTCGGTTGAAGTCTGCCTTCACACGGGGCAGAGGGACCGCTGTTACCGACTCAGGCGACATCGCAGGAGGATTTCGTCCCATGGGAAGTGGTGGAGGGGCCCTCAGGTCGACCTCGGAGCTTGAAGCTACCACCGTGTCTTGCAGTAGGGCTGTCAGGCCCAGACCCTGCTGGTCGAGCTCGTCCGTGGTCCCAGCTGGCGGCGGGGGCGGTCGAGGGACGTTAGCCAGGAGGTTGGCGAACTTTGCCCAGTTAACCCTCTTCCAGGAATTCGGAGTTGAGGCGTCTCCCTGGCGGGTTGTAGGCGGAGGAGATCTCCAGCTCCACTCCGTCGTGCTGATGAGGGCCACGGCAACGTCCATGAAGGTCAGGAGTTGGGTCGGCTTGTAGCATTTGTCCGTGATCCCGTCGGCGTTCCACGAGAGGATGCGGAGCCTACGCATGTTGTTGTTGGCAGAGTTGGTCAACCAGTCGCTCAACGACAGCCATCATACTCCTCAACCTGGAGATGAGTTGAGCCAGCTCAGCCTTCTGGGACGGGCTCTTGGATGACGGGACTGGGGCTGCCACCTGCTCGGTAGGCTGGACAGGGCGGCTGGGGTGCCGGGTAGGGTTGCTGGGCTGCAGGGCAGGGCTGCAAGGCTGACGTGGAAGAACCTCCAGGCAAGGAGTTCGCCTCACTTGAGGGTTCGAGGCCTCAGCCGGGATGCTCTTCAAGAGGGGTGGGAATTCTGGATCTCGGGCCGGAGACTCTGCCACGGTTGGCCGGGTTCCTAGGCGCTCGCTGCCTTCTTCTTCGTTGAGTCCGGAAACCCTCCTCGTCGACGTCGGCAGGCGGAGACTCATCTTCCCCCTTGGGTTCAGGCCCCGGCACCCGCAGATCGACCCGACGCAATTGACGGCCCTACGGTGTCGTAGCAGATTTCGCCGCTGCCGCGTAGGAAGCCCGCTGCTGCGTCTTGAAGCAGGAGCAGCCCCTGTAGTTGGCGGTATGGGACTCGGGCTGGACTGCTGGCTCCTTGGGGCACTCGCTTGCTGGATGGCTGTCCACGCAGCGGACCTGGCGGTGGCACTGCCCCGATCCGTGGCTGGTGCCCTAGCATTGGTTTGGATGGGGCCACTGGGGCGTTTGTACTGCCGCACCTCCACCTTGCAGTAGAACGCCCTCTTAATTTTGTTTACAGTTGACAGCTGGGAATACCCATCCGTCCATTGTGCGGATGGTGAGAAGCCAGAGGCCAGTTGGCATCCCCCTGCGAGTCTTCATCAACTTCGTCTCATGCACGTCGAAGTCGTTGAATCCCGCCACTATCACTTCCGGTTTCTTCACTGGCTATCTTCTCCTGCTGGACGGCTCTGAAGTGGGGGACGGTATCTACCCTGATGCGGAGTTTTGAAGAAGAAAAGGATGTTTGTAAAAATGAACTTTTTTCTGAACTGAACTTAAGGTTCTTCGTGAACTCCTGCTGGTCGCGGTAGAAATAGCTGCAGGCATTTAAGGGTTTATGAACAGAATTCAAAATCCATTTCCTAACGCATTCATTGCGTATAGAATTTTACTTACCATACCTGTTACTGTGGCAAGCGCAGAAAGTTTTTCACGCTTAAAACTTATGAAGACGTATTTAAGATCGTCTATGGCTCAAGAAAGGCCGTCATCTTTGGCAACGTTATCAATTGAATCTGACACATCCAAAATTAATTTTGACGATATCATTAATGACTTCGCTGGAATGAAAGCTAGAAAAGTACAGTTCATTTGAGGTGAGTTTAGGTTGATAATATTTAAACACAATTTTAAATATAGCTTTAACTAACTAGGCCTATACATTTACATTATTTTTTCCATCAGCTTAGCTGGTACTACTGTTTGTATTAATTTATATCTAACTCATACTAGGCAAATATATTTATATTTGCTCATATAGCCCATAAAATTCCAATTTTACTAGACTTCTATTGTATGATTAATTAAGTTCAATTTATTTACAGATGTAAATATTTACTGGATGGATAATCAGAGAAAACTGATTGTAATTACTCCCAATAAACATAAGCCTACGACAATGTTTGTCATTAAAGTAATACTGTGAATCAATTACACTGTTTGTAATGATACTACCTCTTTTTTATTTTATTAAAAACTCATTGACAATTATACGTAATTTTTTTTACCTTTAAAACCCCCTTCACAGACCAATTGCCGAAAACACAATAAACCTAACTTGATAAAAAGTAAATAAACAAGATAGCCTATGAGCATTTACTATTTACAAAGTGACGGGACGTCAATCCACGGTGAAGAGAAGTGTTCATTTTTTTATTAATGATTGTAAAGAACTTCCTGGACAATATTTATGATATCCACTTTGGAATTGGAACAATAATATGTGCAATTAGCAATAATATTAACGGCCATTTTCTGAGTGTAAAATTCAGCTGGTGGGTATTCCACCGGTTTGTGTTGTTAAACAAGGCCTCACAATTATGTTTTGCCCCAGGCCTCTCATTTTATAAAGACGGCTCTGACGGTGAAAAGTAAACATCTTATTATTAATTATATTTATTTGTAAGCATTGGAGTTCCAAAAGTCTGACATCGGACCCCTTAAAACCATCTGGGGCGGAGCCCTTTACGGATCTGCTCTAAACTTGATATAATGCTTAATAATGCCTGAAAGTTTCATTACAATCTGTTGAGCGGTTTCGGAGTCCATAAGGTACATACATATATACATACATAGTTCCTCTTTATAGATGTAGATTTAGTGTACCTATGTATATTTTCTATTGCTTGTTTCCCTAACACCAAATCTAAGTTACAGAGCATCAGTCCCCCGCTAGCTCGCAGTTTTTTGTTTTCTGTTAATTTTGTATGTTAAATATTTTTATGGACCATTCCTGAAAACCCCCTGGGGAGAACCAGTCTCGTCCGTCCCCCCTTCCTGTCGGTGCGCCCTTGTAAATAATTTATAATTGATCTGGGGGAATAGAAAAAACACCTTAACATATCTAGTGTTATTCAATTTTAATAAATAGTAAACAAAAACATAAAAACAAACAATCAACAAATAACCACCCTGAATCACTCATTGAAAGATATACAATTACCTGATTTTATAGTCAATGCTATTATTAAAACACTAAAATATATAATATAGTTAAGACTATTTACATATATTACTTGCATACTGAAGGCATAAGCATCTAGACTGCCAGTGCAACTCCGAGGATCGTGGATCAGATCGGAAAACCCCCCACCACCGCTCCGTGCCGATGGCGTGACGTCAACCATAACCGCAACCATACGGAGCTGAGTCATGAGCCTTGCTGGTGTAGTGGATAGCGCGTCGGGCTAATAATCTGAAGGTGCCGGGTTCGAATCCCGTTGGTAGCACTTACTTTTTGTCAACAAATTTTTTCATATCAGCAAGTTGGTTTGGTTAGGTTATGACAGTTTAATTTTATAATTAAAAATTATAAAATTGAATTTGAGACATTTATAATTTTATTTTTAGAACAGAGCTATTTTTTCGATTAAGTTCATTCGAGTTTATCATTATTAGCAAGTTTGGTTAGGTTATGACAGTTTAGTTGTATTTAATTTAAATTTAACCTACAAATTATACATTTTGACAGTGATAGAGATAACAATTTTCCGCGAACAGTTAGATAGGCTATGCTGATGAGCCGGTACGATTCGGAAGCGTACGACATGGTGCGGTGGTGCCACAGCGCCTCTGATCCACGATCCTCGGAGTTGCACTGGCAGTCTAGACGCTAGTACAGAAGGCTCCTTCTTGTTTTGGATGGCCACCTTTGACTGTGGCTGTACCTAATCATCTGTCAGTATTTAATTGATTTTAACTTAAAATATATGTTACCAATTATTGTTATCTAAATATTTACTTTCTTGTTTACCTTTTCTTTTCATGGATGTTATATTTTTTTATTAATGCAATAAATCTTATAAAATGTTCATTATGAAATTCATTTATCACTGTACAACCACAATAACCACATGACCAAGAACCAATTAGAGAAAAAGGCCATGGTGCAGGATCCATGACGTTACACTAGTGAATAGATTTGTTGACGGATTCAGGCCTTGATTCAATGCAATGTCCCATATGTTTTAGGTAAATAAGCTGGTTGTTTGTCAGATTTTAACGGCAACATTTTAGTACAGCTATCAACCACTGTCACGTAGTCGATAGATGCTGCCCGCGCTGCAGCATGGCCTGTTTTTCTAGTGGGGCCTTGCTTTGACTCATAAGGTTACACATTGTTTGTCACTATCTATCAACGAACACAACAATATATTGTTTGAAAGCAACTTAACTGTTCATTTATAATTTCTGTTAGTAGTTTTTTATAAAACAAGGATCCTTTAGAACTGTCAGTACAAGATAGAATCAACAATAAGTTAATGCTTGGTTATCTACTTTACAATGTACATGAGGAAGTAAGACTGATTTGCTTTTCAAGTGGAACATACATTTTTGAAAGTTATAAAACATTTCTGAATAGGCTAATAAAAATAAGTTGAAATCGTCCTTTGGAAGCAATGGATTGAGTAGACATTTTTTATTACAAAAAAAATCTTGTCCATCCGTAAAGTTTGGTACTCTTGGAACACACCGGAAACCGGAAGATTCAAACAGAACACGGTGTATCCTCTCACATGGAAGGTTATTTTACACTTTAAACTAACAAAAATCCTTTGAATAAATAATGACAAAAAAAAATATACCTGTTAATGATTGGCCATCTACTCTACTTTTACATGCAAATATTGCTTTACAAATACAGCATGACATTTCATAGTGCATAGATGGAGCTTTAAGATACGTTTAATAGAAGTAAGGTATGTATTATTGAGGTTTCATACAGTGGTTTCATACAGTACCAAAGGTTCTTAGAGGAAGTACCAGTACCAATAAACTAATGTTAAAATATCTGTATTAGTACTTGCAGCATCCTTCCTTGAGTGATTTTTGAACACCAAAATGTGGTTCGGATTCCATTATAAAAACTGTAGGTCCCTTAGTTGCCATTAGCTGTATGGGCTATTAATTAACAGCTGTGTCTAAGGAATAAGTCGGCCTTAGGCACTAATAAGACTACAGGATCGCGCCACTCATCCTACACTCATCTCCATTCATACTTGGCTTAAAATACCTACTTTGTATGGTCGCCATTTCATTGAAAAGTATTAAAAGTATTAAAGTGCCAAAGTACCAGGAGACCGAGCTTTGCTAGAATTTAAAATAAACATTACATTTATTTAACTTTAATAAATAATACAACTCATTAAAAAAACCCGTTATGAAAATTTAAGATTGCTATAAAAATTGCCTGTTTCAGCTGTTTTATGAACTGCAACTACAAAAAGGTATTAGCAATAACATGGACAATTTAAAGGGCGATAGGGTGGAAACTGGATTTTTCTCAGCCTTGTAACCAATTCCAATCGATTTATATACTATTTTGTTTATTATAGGGTCTCCCAAAAACCCTATAATGAACAAAAAAATTAAAAATCCTCGGAAAACACCATATATGAATTTGAATAGATGGTGTTTTTGGCCTCTGGGGACATCAAAACGAAAAAGTAAATCGGTCCCAGGTTCAGGTCTTACTATGAGACCTACGGTAATATCTTATTCCCTATATAGGAAATTCGCTAAAAATCAATATCAAGTCATTGATTTTATTGTTACGTTACGCTATGATGTTAAAATTCTTTAGGATTTATTGACTTAAGTACAGGTAGGGGTTTTAAGGTAAGTAGGCCTACACTATTAAATAATTTAATCTTTTCAAATTAAATCAAAAGTTCTGTTTCTAAAATGAATAATGGATGTGTATTCTATTTCATACAGCAGATCTAAGAACCACATTTTTCTCTTTTGCATCCTCTTTCCGTTGCAAAGCATGGGTACAAACAGCTTACAAGTACAACAACTGAACTATAGCAGCTAGTACAAACATATGGAGTATCTATGTTTGCAAGATGAGGGGGCGTAAGTTCATATGATAAGCCTAGATGAACTTACGCCCTTTCTTCTTGCAAACGACGATATATACCTTAACAAAATCATTTTTGTGATTAACATTTTTGATTTATAACAAAGGAAATTCTTACAAAAGGTTACCAGTCAACATTCTCAGTCATGTTACACACAAAACTGCACAAGAAATACTTAAACACAAGAGATTTTAAGCAACTAAAATTTGTTGTTACATGTATAACATTTTAAACGATTAGCAGTGTAAAAAGTACAAAACTAACAATACAATTTTACCTCGTTAAAACTGGGTTTTTGTGTTTTTAGGTTGTTAAACATTTGTTATTTTTCATATGAGCCTTGGTTAAACTCTTGACTATGGATACACCTACACTTTAATATATTAAGTCGATGGTTATACACACCCCACCAAAATGATCTAATCTCTTGAAGGTATTAAAAGATGGCCAATGTTTATTATTATTAACTTTACACATTTCCACCACTTCTTTGTGAACAATGTCTTTTCTGTTTAATGATGTCTTTTTATGTTTTTTCATGCTTTAGTTTTATAGTTCCTGTGTCTAGGGGTTCTTCTTCTTCTCTTTCTTCTTCATTTGCCGTTGAACCAAATTTCACTGAGATATCAAGAAGCTCTCTTAGACCCTAAAAAAGTTTTTTAATATCAAAACCTTAACCAACAAACCACATGGTTCAGAGATTATACAGGGTGATTGATATAAGTGTGCCAGCCGTTTTATTCGAAAACTATAAGAGATATCAAAAAAAGTTAAAAGGTAAGTACCTTGGATTTTTTATTTCAAAAATTGTAGTCAAGTCAAAAAAATTATTTTAGCCGCCATTTTTCCAATATGGCCGCCAACTTTGATTTTTCTTATGGAACACCCTGTATTTTATGATGTATTCTGGTAGAAAATGTAATTTTAAGACAATTTTATTCTTGTGATTTTTTTCATAAACCTAACCGTTTCAAAGATAATAATGGTTTAAATTGTGAAATTTTGAATGGTTTTCAAATAAAACCGCTGGCATGCTTTATTTAGGCCTTTATCGAAACTCTTTCTCATGCAAAAATTTCAAAACTTTAACCATTATTATCTTTGAAACGGTTAGGTTTATGAAAAAAAATCACAAGAATAAAACTGTCTTAAAATTACATTTTCTACCAGAATACATCATAAAATACAGGGTGTTCCATAAGAAAAATCAAAGTTGGCGGCCATATTGGAAAAATGGCGGCTAAAATAATTTTTTTGACGTGACTACAATTTTTTAAATAAAAAGTCCAAGGCACTTACCATTTAACTTTTTTTGATCTCTTATGGTTTTCGAATAAAACGGCTGGCACACTTATACAGGGTGGCGCAGATGGATCCGGTGGTTTTAAAATACTGGTCAAACTGTCAATTTTAAAGGTATTGGATTGAAATAAAGTGCAAAACGTGCAGTTACAATGGAAGTTTATTGAAAAAAATTTGTTACGTTAGTTTTTAAAAATTACATCCATCAAATGCCTTCCTTCTCGAGCGACGCATTCTTGGAGTCGGTCCTTGAGGTTTCGCATTGCTCGCTCAAGCACATCACCAGGAATTGATGTGATTTCATTGTGAATTGCAGCCTTCAACTCCTGAATGGTCCGGGGTTTGTTCATGTAGACCCTTGCTTCAGGAGTTGAAGGCTGCAATTCACAACGAAATCACATCAATTCCTGGTGATGTGCTTGAGCGAGCAATGCGGAACCTCAAGGACCGACTCCAAGAATGCGTCGCTCGAGAAGGAAGGCATTTGATGGATGTAATTTTTAAAAACTAACTTGAACATTTTTTTGTCAATAAACTTCCATTGTAACTACACGTTTTGCACTTTATTTCAATCCAATACCTTTACAATTGACAGTTTGGCAAGTATTTTAAAACCACCGGATCCATCTGCGCCACCCTGTATCAATCACCCTGTATTGGATTAGAGCGTTAAAAGTTCATTCATTATCAATAATTAAGAGCTTATTAAATTTGTGTCTCTTAGCCAGTGGCATTTCTTTTTACACTTTAGTAAAAGATTGGTCCAAAACCCGGTCTTGTTAGTCTTTAAAATTGACCTTTTTTTGATATGATACTTTAGCATAATTAATTGACAGCTCAATGGCAAGTTACATCTGGGTCTACAATTAATTGATCTCTCGTCAAATTGAACCAGCGTCATTTATATTTAAAGACGAGCACTATAACTATTAGGCTACCGAGATAAAATACGGGGTGTTCAAAAAAGTTGGGGACATAACTTTGTACAACTAAATCTAAACTTCTACTGGACCGATTTTGTTAATTAATGGGTCATTGGAAAGCCTAATTCATGTAGATTTGCAAATAATTATGAAAGTGTGATTTTCACAAAGTTAAACAAAAATATCCCTAATTCAGTATTTTATCATTACTATAAATTCAGAGGTTGCTTAGCCTTTTTGCAAATAACTTTTAAATGTTGAGGAAATCGACCAAAGTGGAAGGTGATATTCTGAAAGAATAAAATTTCCTACAAATTGGTACCATGCACTTCTTGGAAAGGCTCAAAATAAGCAGCCAAAAGTCGCACCCAAATGAAGTGTGAAAAAACCCGTTTTCAATGTATTTCTTATGGAAAACATTTTTTTTATTTTTTACCATAAATCATAACAAAACAAACTTTCATAATTATTTGCAAATCTAAACGAATTAAGCTTTCCAATGACACAATAATTATTACAATCGGTCCAATAGAACTCTAGATTTAGTTGTACAAAGATTTTTAAACCTGAATTATACTGTATATATAATAGATAGTAATATTTACTGGACAAGTTGTATTTGTGGGCGTTTGAAGCATGGATTTAAATGGCTTCATTCGGTAACAATTAAAATTAAAATATATATTGTTATACATTTTTTGAAAACTCATAAAATAGGTTAAAAAGTTTTGTTTCAAACACATTGCCGTACGACCTACTGCAAAACCAGGGATTGGCCTGATCTAAAACTTCACGTTTTATATAAAATAATATTTATTATGTATCACATATAAAACCCCATCCAATAGAGATAATGCTACATGTAAGGTTATTTTACCAAAGGACATTTAACGGGGAGTTCAAAGAAAAAAACAATTATGCTGATAGCTCATTTACATCAAAAGATATAGCCTAGGTGATTTAGTAAAACACTACACTTTCAACCTGGTGTTTGGGGGGAGGGGGGGTTTAAGAGGAAGCAAGGGGGGGGGAAATTCGGGAAACTTTCACAAAACACCCCTTCCTATTATATACTATCACCATGCAAAAAATCAGCTTTACATCTTTCATGTCTAGGTTCTTACCTAAAGTGACTGGGCTACAATGACACTGCCCTAAAGTTGGTTAAAGGTTATTTCCAAAATGGTTGGCCTAATAACAAAAAGAGTGTACCCGATTGTGTCAAAATATATTACGGTAAACGTAATAGCTTGTATGTCTCTAATGATCTTGTGTTTTTAGATGACTAACTAGTTGTTCCGGTTAGCCTAAGGAAATCAATGCTTATTTTGTTACATGAAATCCATCTAGGTTGTCAGAGGACTAAAGCTAGGGCGAGACAGCTCATCTACTGACCAGGTATGTCAGTTAACATTGATAATTTTGTTTCAAGTTGTTCTTTGTGTCAAAGGTACATGAATGCAAATGCTAAAGAACCCTTAAGGTCACATGAAATTCCTATTTTACCATACAATAAAATTGGTATGGATATTGCTGAGTATGGGGGTAAAATCTACCTTATAGTGGTAGACTACTTCAGTAAATGGTTGGATTGTTTACCGCTAACATCTAAAACTAGTACAGATGTGATACGGGAACTGAAAAAATTGTTTGCAATTCATGGTATTCCCTCTAAAGCAATTGCTGATAATAATCCGTTTGGGTCTTATCAATTTAAAACTTTTGCAGCTGAATGGAATTTTGAGATTGTCAATTCAAGCCCCTTATACCATAGATCAAATGGCCAAGTTGAGAGAATGGTCCAAACTTTTAAGAAAATTGTCAAGAAATGTTGTGATGAAAACAAGGATATAAATTTAGCCTTGTTGGAGTTCCACAGCACATCTGTAGTAGGTGATTTATCTCCGGCTCAATTACTAATGAGTCGTAAATCAATAGTGTAAATCAAAGTAGAATCCCAGTTTCTGCTAACTTGTTAAAACCGCAGGTACATGATCCTAGTCTAGTAAGTAGGCTTCTTTCTAAACAGCAGGAATTGCCTGCTACATATTACAACAGAAGTACTTGTCCTAGACGGTACTTTAAACCACAAGACAAAGTATTTGTGTACAATGTTCACTCAAGGATTTGGGAACCTGGTGTTGTAGTAGGCTATACAGCTAACGCAAGGTCATATGTTGTAAAACTATTTCGAAGTGGAAGAGTTGTTACGCGTAATACATTTCATCTCAGGTTAAGACCTTCAGATGGTCAAAGTAATTGGTATAGTGACAATCATGACCAATCAAATGTCTGTGTTGAATCACCAATTAGGATTAGGCATTCCACTCCGATGTCCAGTAAAAGTGTGTCACAGCAACACAATGAGTCAATTGTAAATAGTCCAATTAAGCCTATTGAACAAATGCCTTCAATGAATGGAGATATTGAAAATACAACTGATGAACCTACTTCCAGGTACGGTAGACCTCTTAGGAAACCTATTAGGTTTAACGATTACAAAATGTAATCAAATGTTTTGTTTAGTAAATATAGCCAACTCAAATTTAAAAAAAGTGCTATACTCTTTCACTGATGTTAGGTAGCCTAACTGTTTGTCCCTTAATCTCTAGGGAAAATTTGAGATCTACTTGGAGATGATATGTTGTTCACTTTGTGTTTTATTTCATACATAGCAGTTGCTATTCTACTTTGTACAATTTCAATTTATATCATGCGGACCCAGCTCTAAGATGCAGAGACAATAACCAATAGTTGACATGTGTACTTAACAGTTGTGAGAAAATTCGAACAGGCCCAAATATCGATTTAAAATTGTATAAGAACCTCTGTAAAATTGTGTTGTTTGGTTGTTGTTAGACAATCATGAAATGATTTTTAAGTATTAATAATGAGTTAAAACCCTCCCCTCTTAGCAACTATTGAATCTATTACTTTCAAACTTACTATGAATCCTGTTCCAAATTGGGGGCACTGTTTCATTACTTTATTTATTATACCTTGAGATTCAAATGGATCTTCTGTTGTATTCCTCATTTCTTGAAGTCCTGCTATAATGATCTTTTGTTTGTCTAGTTCATTCGTGAAGTTCTTGAGCTTACCAGTCTTCAGTAGAGAGTTTATGTTATGTGTCGCAATGTAGTTTACTTGTTTGTGTTTTATTTTGTTTGTACGTTTGTGATTAGAGTCAAGTGGTTTCAAGTAATTTGTTTCATGTGAGCCTTTTAGTTGGCTACCCACCGAATCCGATGTAGCCTTCTCCTTCCCCAAGGGGTTGAACTGTTGAAATGTTCTTCTAAAAGACCTTTCCATGATTGACTGTCAGAAGTTAAACCTTTGGGTGAAGCAAGCTTTGAGTTACAACTATGGTTGTTAGCTACAGAGGATATGAATCAGCCGCCACTAACATGTGAATCAGACGCTGTCGGGAAACCGCCACTGACATGTGGAACCGTCGTGCCCTTGGTGTTACATCAGAATTTTCCTTCTCCTAGCCTTTGGATACCCAAGCCCTATCGTACAAGGCAGTACGGGCAGTGCTTATTTGATGGCGGCACTTCCTCGCCATGACACAGCACTATCATCGGGCTCATGTGGACTTGCTGAGTGTGACCCTGCCACAGATCACCCTCCCACACCCTCCGGTGCTGCCGCCTCGGTCCGGGACTGCTTATTCGGGTTACCCCTTATTCGCAGCTGTCCACCATATCTGATGGAACGTCCGCTATCCGCCAGCTACGACCCGCCCTGTACCTGAGGCTCGGTTCCCCTAATAGAGCATAAAAAAAAAGATAAGATCATAGATACCAAACAAGGGCAAATTTGATTAAGAAAACACAGTATAGAGGTGGAAAAAACTAGACTATATACTGTTTGTTTCTTAATAAAAATTTTCCTTGTTTAATATTGATGATCTTATATTCTTACGTACTTCTAAATTTGTTTATAAATTTTGGAAATCATGAGTTGGGTAAAAAGGTGGTAAAGCTGGGTAAAGCTGGTGGGAAGGCTAACTTAAAAGGTGACTATAGTTTTAGTTTATGGCCCGGGCCAGTCACATTTCGGTGAAGGGCAGGAGACAGCTTCGATCATACAGACACGAGTAATGGTATACAAGCAAAGCAAGCTTTGTGGCAGTAACTTCAAACAGGAAAGATCACATCCGCTCATGAAACCTCGATTTAAATTTTATTTTAGTGGTAAAATCATTATAAATTCACTAAAACGACACGAACCTTGTTTTCTGTTGTCAACTGGACAATCTTTGCCTCATCTTTATCCCCGTTGTCATCGTCAACCCTAGCAGCCATCTTCATAACAGCAGCCATCTCACTAATTTTGTCAGCTTGTTTTTCAATCACCTAAACAACATACTTGCACATTAATAAGATAAAATTATCCCAATAGCGGCTATAAGGGCCCGAGAAAAATCCCCAGAGAGCCAAAGAAAAATATTTAAAAACTTATCTCGCTCACCTATCATTTTATATGATTATGATTAGCAATGTGTTCATACCTCTTTACAATTATCAGCACTATGGGTTGTTAGGACCGAGTAAGTATCGGTACAGACAATAAACTTTGAAATGTGAGTACGGTACCAGTATTTTAATACCAACAGGACAGGGTAGGCCTATTTGCAGTGACGTTTTGGCGATGTAGACTATGCGATGAGGCATCGGGCAAATTGCGAGTGTGGTAGTCGTTAGCTTGATTATTCGTTGTTTTACTTAGTCAGGGTGTCCACAGAAAATTTGTCATTGATTTCCATGACTTTCCATGACTATCCATGACCATTTACCATTGATTTCCATGACTCACGAACTTTACTCGAAAATTATAATGTAATATACACACACAAAATACTGCCTAGACAAGTTATTTCAGAGAAAATACTGGAATATGTATTAACAGATAACAATGGAGTAATACATTTTGTAAAAATATGGTATTCAAAATATGGAAGGAAAAAAAGAAAACCCAATCTACTCCGTCCCCATAGCTGGCCAAGTTCACTGTCCAATTTCTTTTTTCCTAACTGTATACTTTTATTATTAATTTTTTATTGAGTTTACAGTGTTTCCAAAAATTAGCTTAACAAAAAAGACATAACTTAAGACAAATCAAAACATTATAACAATATTTGTATTGCAATTTGAGTTGTAATAATGAAGTTGTAACATTTTAATATACTGTACCTACACTACTGTTGCAACAATATCCTACAAATATTAAATTAAATTATAAGATAAAGTAGGTATAAAGTAGGTATTGAACTACAGTATTACAAACTCGAAACTCTCATAAACTAATACAAACACTGTAATAAATTGAAGTGTTGTGAATTTATGAAAAATACTGAAAAAAAGCTACAATAGTTGGAGTATTAAGTCTTGTCAAACCTATCCATCATTGGGAATTTCCATGACTTTCCATGACTTTTTGCCTATTTCCATGACTTTCAATGACCAGAATTTTTTTCCATGACTTTCCCTGACTTTCCAGAATGTGGACACCCTGTTAGTGTAGGGTACATTGGGTAATTAGCGCTGTATCTAAGACAAAACTCGAAACCAAAATTAGAAAAGTGATCACGAGAATGTTCTGTGAACAACTGTTTCAATCATGGCATGGATAATTTTCTGTTTTCAATTCACTATTGTATTGACACTATTGTAATTCTTAACGAATTAACAATAAAGAATATTGTATTGTATTGTATTGTATTGTTTTATTCCCACTTTTGAACTTTGAACTTAAGTTTGAAGTTAAGACACCCAATATGTTAAATTACTTAAAACATCAGGCGTTTTGAGTGTTATAATCTAGAACCACATTATAGGACATTGCGGTAAAATTTAAATTAACTTCTTGAATATATTCTTGTAAAATATTTCTTCATAGACTTTTATGTTAGAACATTTGATAGAATAATACTTTAATTTTATATTTATAAAATCTAGGCTAATTAAGTTATTTTATAATTAAGAGTTTACTAAACACATTTTAGCGAATTTCCCTATAGGGAAGTGGCTATTACCGTATGTCTCATGGTAAGACCTAGGCCTGGGACCGATTTACTTTTTCATTTAGATGTCCCCAGAGGCCAAAAACACCATTCGTTCAAATTTATATATATATATATATATATATGTGTGTGTGTGTCCATCCACACGATAACTTGAGTAATTTTTGTCCGATTTTGATAAAATTTGGTTTGAAGGTGTAAGGTAGGATAAACTTGAACCAGTTCGCGAACCAGCATGATCGGACTATGGGAACGGGGGTTTACGGGGGGTTTTATGGGGTAAAAAGAGGTTTTTCCCATTTTTGACCCAAAAAACATAAAATTTAGCAATTTCTTTCCAGACCATTTTGTAGAGCTTAAAAAAACAAATAATTTAGTACGTTGAAGTGTTATTATGGGCCTAATGGTTACGGAGAAAATTCCAAAAAAATGTAAATTTAAAATTCCCATGTTATTCTTATGGAGAACAAGTAAACAGTTGTAGTTTGCTTGTTTATGAACATATTTTGATCAAATTTGGAAAATGTAACTATTAACATAAAAAAAAAAAACAGTTATGACCTCCCTGATGCAGCAAACCTAAGTACTTGTTAAACTAATTCTATTTAAATAGGAAATAAATTTTATATTTTTAAGTAGACATTTTAGTGTAAATCCAATCAGGCAAATGGAAATTTGCTTAGTCTGCAGGTTTGCTGCGGCGGGGGTATTTGATGTTTAAAATTAAAAATAAAATTAATTTGTGCACTAAAATACAAATTTTACTTCATAAATGTTTGTTTTTATTGACCTGGAAGTAACCTCCAGGTGCGCCCTCTCCCGTTTTGAAAACCAATGTGCCCTCTGATAGGTTTTTAAGCATTTTAGACAGCGGTTAAAATTTAAGTTGAAAGTTGAATTTCATCCAAAAATGCATTGCATTACAAAAATATTTGCTAAATATTGCTCACATGAGTGTACTGTTGATTGTAGAGAGATTGGTAGTCCTGACGACTCATGTTGACTAGATGAGTCATCTGTTGTCGGTACTTGCTCATGATGAGCTCCAGGGCATTCTGGTGTTCCTCTAATGCAGCTCGCAACTCACGGTTCTCCTACAAACAATAAACAGTGATTCTAATGATGTAACCTGTACTATATCCTAAACCACTTTCAACGTTAAGTACAGTTCATAAAGGGAGCATTAACATTAAGGGGCATCGGACTACCGAGTACGTTGGATTACCAAGGGACAACTTTAATAGCAAAATTAGATTTATTTCCACGGTATTTATTTTATTTAGACACCCTTAGAACAGCACAGTAGGAAGTATGCAATGCTCACCTGCTGTAGTTCCCGCAGATGTCTGTTCTCCTGTTGGATGCCAGCAATGAGGATGGAGTGTGGCCGTTGTCTTGCAGCCTCATTCAGCTCTCCCACCTCATCCTTGTACTGTCACAAAATATGAGGTAACTTATACAAAAAATGTAATATATTATAAATAAACTTATTATTAAGATACACAAAAAGAGAGCTTCCTCTGATGTTTGATGTTTAAAAGAATCAGTAATAATGTTCTAGTAGGTAGTCAGTGAATTAGACGAGGGTCCAGATAAAGATTTGAAAACTTTATTTTTTACAAACTCTAGTAAAATGCAACTACTGTAGACTCCCTCTTATCCAGGACTGAGGGGAGTCCAGCTAAACTAATGTCCACTGAATCACTTGAAAACTAAACCAAATATTTTACTTAAATTTGAGAGAGCATCGTATTTAGACATGTGATTACTGGTCTCAAATTTTTCATCAAGAGAAGTAGTTTCAGTACCACCCACTTCCTTCCATTCCAGTTAAAACATTGTGCCAAAAATATCTCCAGTTTTGTCACTACTGCTGAGTGTAGACTGGTGTAAACAATGCATGGATAAGAGGGAGTCTACTATCTGCCTAACAAATATGATTATCAATTAGGTGATCAGTGACCTCCAATTTTGGCCAAGTGAGCTAGTTCAAATTAACACCAGCACCGTGTTTTCACTTCCACTTCAAAACATTCTAGCGGTTCCCTATGTGATGATTAGTCTTGAAGTAGCCGATATTGATGATTGACAGAGAAAATCTACGATTCTGCCAATGTGAAACATATTCTACAGACAGTTTCTGTAGGAGGATGGTCAACCACTATTATAAACCTTGGTAGGTAGGAAGCTTTGTTGGTGATTGGTAATTTATAGATATAAAAATACAAGATTCATGGCATAATACTGTACCTGTTTCATTGCATCAATCTTTTTATAAACAGACTGAGTCTGTGAAAGGATCACATCAGCTGCCGAATCGTGTTCCTTCAATTTGCTGGACAGTTTTTTGGCGTCTTGCAGGATTTGTTGAATTGTTAAAGACATCTAAAAATGATAAACATTTACTTAGATTATGATGGAATAAAATTATCAGCCTATCTTAAGAAAGTACCGTAATTATTCTGATACCAAATGTCTAAAAATGGCCAGGAAACAAACCAACTTGCAAAGCAGGAGTTAGTCAAATTGATTAAAATTCCCTTGGAACCAACAAAAGAAAATGTTATGAAAATTAGAACCTTAATAATCCTTACAGTCTCAATTTAACAAACTAGAGCTACCGTGTACTAGTCTCTATGGGAAACAATTGCCATGGGCCATGTCGCCATGTGTGGAAAGCTTTTTTTCTTTTTTTTTACCAGGAGTCGATGTGAGTAGGCAAATAACGCTTTTAAAGGGAAAGCGGTCCAAACCTAAATGTTTAGTGGATGTGACGGGAATTAACCCATCCCTCTCTCACCGAAGTTTAGACGCTAACCAATAGGCTAGCAACACACCCAACTTTGATGTTTCCCAACTAGTGGTTTAACTGACTTTTGGATGGTTACAACTTGATGTAATGCTCTTCAATATTTCTTTAAATATCTAAGGAATGTCGGCCTTAGTCACTAACAAGACTACAAGATCGTGCCACTCATCCTACACTCATCTCCATTCATACTTGGCTTAAAATACCTACTATGTATGGTTGCCATTTCATTGAACAGTATTAACAGTATTAGCCTAAGTTAAGCCTAATTAAACATCTTGAACTAACAAAGTTAAACTACTTACACTTTTTTAATAGTCTAGACCCACAGACAAACCCATCTACGTTTCCTTAGGCTACGTTTTCTTTTGATGAACCTTACCGTTCTGGAGTTGTGGAAGCATATATTTTAGCATATTAATCTTGAGTATTTCAGTACCTAACTTAATTCATTGTGATGTGGCTAAAAATAAATAAAACTTTTGGTTTGTCAAACCAAATTGTAGTGTTCACCACACTAAGCTTCAATTGTTATATTAGACTAATGCGCAAGGATTTGGTCCGGCTGTTAGCCGAGCTTACCGGTTATTAAATGGGGGAGGGGTTTCATTAACTTTACTAAAAACTGCACTGTAATGATTTTTTTTGCAAAAAGTCAACAAATCAATAAACAAAAACATAGCCTCTCTTAGACTTGAAGTATGAACGTAGTAGCTGTTAAGTCCTTTATTAGTGGGCAAAGAATAATTTTTACACGCATCTGTGCGACCAAAAAACCAAACAGCTATACAGTAAGTTAAAACAGTAAGTTACACTGACCAGCAAGTGTCGGCCTACGGCCTACTACAATTGTAGTAGGAGTAAAAAACTTAGGCCTACTAGAAATTATGTCATAAAATCCTTTTCTTATGGATGCATATTCATCTCCAATCTAGCCTATACCTATTGGACACCTGGACATCATTTTATTTATTTATTTATTATACATTCCAACGGCAGAGCCATTTGAAAAAAAGCAATATTTAAGTATATTTGGTACGGTGATTTGGTAAGGGTAGACTTCCGTATCTATTGATACAAACAACCGAATGAAATATCGATCAATATAGGCTATTGATTATTAGATATATCGTTTGGTTAGTAGGCCCTATGTGGTTAACTTAAGGTTAACTACTAACTAAGGTAACCAAATGATATAGGCCTATCGAATGAAACAATCGAATAACCGATATTTTCATTCGGTTGTTTGTGCCAACAGATACGGAAGTCTACCCTTTGATAAGCCTTAAGTATTCCTATTAAATATCTTTTTGCAACTTAGGAGGTATTTAACTTAATGCTAGTTTATACCACAACAAACGTTTTAACAAACTAACTTTACACTAGGCTGTCTTTAGTACCACATTGGCTATCAAAACCATTTTTTTTTTTTATAAACTACCTTTCTTGTATTTTATTAGCATTAACTAGGCCTAAACTAAGTAAAACTAGGCCAACTAGGTTTTGAGTCTTTTTGAATTAACCCTACCCTATCCAAGAACTTTTAAGTTACTAGGCTCTTAGGTAATTTCATCCAACAATAATTCGTTGGCTAGGCTAGGTTTCTAGCGGAACTGTACCAGTTTTTTTTAATAGGCCTATAAGAGCTTAAAAACATAGGTAAGTTAGCTTAAAAACATGATAGGGTTATGTTTCTAACTGAGGAGTAGGGTAGATCTGGCAAACAAATGGATGTCAAGTTATTTAGACCCTATGTAAACTAACTTACTGTTGCTTGGATGCATTCTAATTATAACCAGAATCAGAATCTTTATTGCCGTTGATCAAATACATTGAGATAGGCATTGTCAAATTAGGCTAAATATTTACATTGGTCGATAATACAAAGTAACAGAGTAAAAAAGGCTTAATCTAAAGGCTAGATTAGAACAGTCGAATCCAAGAATTCTTGAAGACGAGACGACAACATGTTGTCTTGACGTAATCATACATGTAAATAGGCCTATCCGCCTATGTCTACTTAGTATAAAATGACACTTACTTTTAAAGATGTAGGCCTAGTCTATCAAAAATAGTGCTCATTGTCACCAAAATAACATTGATAACGCAGCCTACAAAATATTGTAAAATCCGACGGGCTCTATTGCGTAAAAACTAGATTTCACGTCCGATTTTAATACACGATGACTTATTTTTCTACTGTAATAAAAGTAACTGATCGCTTCTTAAACAGATTTCGAGATCGAGATCCAACACTCTTCACTCTCACTAGTCTCACTCACGATAGAAAGTTAAAAAAATTCTAGGGTAAATGCTACAGTTATTGGCACCTTAACGGTAGGCTTCAGAAAAATCTACCACAGCTCCTTTGCAATAGTTTTTTTAATACTACGTTTTTTTTTTAATCATGTAGCAGAATGTACTGAGAATACTGGGATGTATAAAGAAAATATATATATCATTACTTAAGTTTATTAAAAATTTTAAATGTTAAAAAATACAAAAACCATAGTTATTGGCACCATCAACCATAGCTACTGTCACATCTTGGCACAGTTATTGGCACCTATAAAAAAGTCTACAAATATTACATTTTAAGCGTACTAAGGTGGTCTCTGTTGTCTTTACGTGATGTAACTTATGCCTAATCATATTATAGTATATAGAAGAAACAATGAAAATTATACAGTAAGTAAAATTAAAATCCTTAAAATTGCTCATGGTAGGCCTAGTTTCAGTTCTTTGGCAACACCTTTACCGAACTTAATACCGTCTTTATACATATTAATTGGTATTGGTTCGTCGTAATCAATGCCATCAAAATATTTCCTGTGAAATATTTCATTACAACGTTCACATTTCATCTTTTGTAGGCCTATTTTTTATTCTCTTTGTTACGTATTTGATCCTGATTGGGGCTTTTCGACGGAATTTTAATGGTTTTCCACCCGGCATGGATCATAAACATAAAGAAATGACGTTTTTGGCCCGAAAATAAACATTATTTAACATTGCATAAATGGAACTCCCAAAACATATGTTAATGCTATTAGTATAGGATTCGGGCCAACAACGTCATTTGTTTTTGTTTATGATCCATACCGGTATTTTTCTAGGATTCGTGGTTTTAAACATAATATGATGGATCGGTTTTTGGTTTACCCTTTTTTAATATGGTAAAAATTAGTTATGTGAAGCTTTGTATCTTTATATATATAAATTAAGTATATTGGCCTAAATAAATTATTTTTTATAGCATATACTCGTGTAACCATGTTACTTAGAGACTTCCATGACAGTAAATGCTGTTACTGGCAGTGTCACCTGTTACCAGTGACTACAGTCATTGGCATGCCAATAACCACAATAATTACCAGTGCCAATCGGCATTAGTGTATTTACCACAGTTATTGGCATGCCAGTTACCACAGTTATTGGCAGTGCCAAGGTTGTGCCAATAACTAAATTAAAATTCATGATTTAGCCCCTGAACTGTTTATTAGACTAATATGATCAGGTACATACCTTTACGTCAACAGTTCCATTTTGTAGTGAATAACTCACAACATGTTTCGCCTATTCAGGCATCGTCAGGTGGTATCCTAGCAAGAATGCTTTGTCTTCATCCATGATGGAGTCGTCAGGAAACATTTAAATAAATAACACACACATTACGCACGAAAACATTTAACAAATAGAGTAGGCCTACTATTACCGGTCGCGGTACGGAGGCAGACTGAATTTGCTGGAATTATGTAACACCGACCCCTCCTCCGTTATCAGTAGTTGTACTACAAAGGTCAAACTGTTCTGGTCTATTGTTGAAGGATATTATGGCATTGAAGATAGAGTGTGATTTGAAATTTAACTGGTCATTTAAAATATGGTTTTTATTGTGGCTGTCTTTGAAGCTTTTGTAAATTTCAAACTGTTCTAGAGAATCCAATTTATTTCCTTTATTACAAACATGGAGAATTTCCAGGCTATTGTCAATTGTATCTATGGTGTGATTTTTATCTAATAAATGCTGGGCGAAAGTGGATTTTTGTTTGTCTGCTCTGGGGTCGGGGCGATGTTCCTTGTGTCGTTGAGTAAACGATCTAAATTGAAGTGTATGGATTGTCCGGATTTTTATATCGGACAAACAGGCAGATCGTTTACTCAACGACACAAGGAACATCGCCCCGACCCCAGAGCAGACAAACAAAAATCCACTTTCGCCCAGCATTTATTAGATAAAAATCACACCATAGATACAATTGACAATAGCCTGGAAATTCTCCATGTTTGTAATAAAGGAAATAAATTGGATTCTCTAGAACAGTTTGAAATTTACAAAAGCTTCAAAGACAGCCACAATAAAAACCATATTTTAAATGACCAGTTAAATTTCAAATCACACTCTATCTTCAATGCCATAATATCCTTCAACAATAGACCAGAACAGTTTGACCTTTGTAGTACAACTACTGATAACGGAGGAGGGGTCGGTGTTACATAATTCCAGCAAATTCAGTCTGCCTCCGTACCGCGACCGGTAATAGTAGGCCTACTCTATTTGTTAAATGTTTTCGTGCGTAATGTGTGTGTTATTTATTTAAATGTTTCCTGACGACTCCATCATGGATGAAGACAAAGCATTCTTGCTAGGATACCACCTGACGATGCCTGAATAGGCGAAACATGTTCTGAGTTATTCACTACAAAATGGAACTGTTGACGTAAAGGTATGTACCTGATCATATTAGTAATAACTAAATCACTACATATTTTAGACACAGTTGTTGGCACCCTCATATATTAGGTAATTTTAAGTATATGGGTAAATGGGTGGCGGGAATAGACATATCAGTCCTTCCTAATACTAATGAAATAATGAAAACGTAATTTTTAACGTTCAGTTTTAATAGGAAACAATAAACAGGTATGTAAGTCCTTGTCAGATTCTTAAGGAAATGTGAAGAATCAATAAAAATCGGCTAAGCATTTGAAAAAAAAATTCTGTGCAGGTTAGCATGGCCTCTGGAATAACCAAACACACACTGAAGTACAGTGAACTCATGTGGGCATCTCAGCAACTAACTCCCCTCTTCCACCGACTTTTGCATTTAGGTGTACGAGGATTTGAAAAAAGGTGCCAATAACTATGGTAGTGCCAATAACTCTAGCTCTTACCCTATTAGCAAATAAATAGCAATATAGCCGCAGCTATTACAGCTGTTACTCGTTATAACTATAACCACAGACAGAGAAGTAATATAAACACTAAGTAACTATAACAGCTGTTACAGTTAACAGCTGTTACTCTTACTATGCTACAACTAAGCATGGAGCATGGTGGAAGCAGTAAATAAGGGCGAGGCATGTTTGCCCCCTAGGTGACGTCACGATACCCCTTCCCGCACCGCACCGCCTGCAGCCGGCTACAATGCGCAGTAGCACACCTTATTTACTTCCACCATGCAACTAAGTACTAACTGACAGACTGACTGACGTAGTGACGTTGGACGTAACACCATAGATTAAACATACTCCCTAAGGGAGTATGTTTTATCACAGACAAGGGAAACAAAGCAGACAGCCAACGGTCATTCTCCAATAGCTCACCAGAGTGCAGGCGCGTGTCGTCTGCCACGCTCCGCTATTGACTCCTCTCTACGTTACCGACCTTCGCGACGCAAAGGAAGTGACTTACCGTACGCACGCGCTTCGCCAACACTCGCGTGGCTGTACTATCACGATCACGTGTATTCACCTACCGCGGCGGCTCCCTTCGTTGACGGATTTGTAGCAATCTATTGTACTGTTAATATTTAGTAGTATTTTTTAGTTTTATAGTAAATTTTTATATTGTAATTTAATATGTAAATTAGTAGTATTTTTATTTTTAACATGTCCGGTAATTTGTGCGCCTACGCAAAATGTACAAACAGCAGAGCCAAAGTGAGTGGGCTAAGAATGTTCTCCATCCCTCATCACAACACAGACATTTGGGTCCGGAACTCTGGTAAGTAAATTTATATAATTTTTATTACTTACATTTTAATTATAAATTTTGTAACATTTTAAATTTACATAAGAGTTGCTTAAAAGTATGTTCTAAACTATTTCTAAGAGACGCTTAGAGATGTTTAAATGTGTATGTGCAGCAAAACTGCAGACTAAGCAGACTGTGGCTGGTATGTTTACGAAAATATTACGGCTGGTATAAATATACTATAAAAATGTTCCCTAAAAATTGTCAGATTTACTTCCTATCTAAACAACATTAATGTTAGTGAGCATTTAGGTTTGCTACTACGGGGAATATATTGAGGTGTGTTTTAGATTAATTAAAAAATGGCCAAATTGTATTTATTCTCCATAAGAATGACATGGAAATTTTTAATTTAAATTTTTTTATTATCTCCGTAACTGAACATGTCTCCGTTGTGCATAGAACATTGCTTCAATATTCTAAATGATTTAGTGTGGTTTTGAGAGAAATTAATTATGACATTTTGTGAATTCAGGGTAGAAAATGGGAAAATCTACTTGTACTCCATAAACCCCCCATAACCCCCCGTCCCCATAGTCTGATTATGCTGGTTTGTCAAATCGTTCGAATAAACGTAGTTTTACACGTTTGTACCAAATTCCATCAAAATCGGAAGAATAATAGAAAACGAAGGAGGATCAACAGTAAAAACCCCCATTGTAAAGATTTCCATTTCATAAGATTTCCAACCATATGCTACACTATTGAGCTTTTCTTTTGTTTGTTTTAGTGGTTTGCATAATAGGAAATAGGGAACTGTTTTACTTGTTTACTTCAAACAGGAAAAAATACAAGTTTTGTATTTTTTGTACACATGCTGACTTTCTATGTTTTTTTAATGTTAAAGACACTACGTTCTACAATAATTGGCTAAAACATTATCTAATTAATCAATCGATGCATAATTTTGATCGATACGATTGAAACAATTGAAATTTAGTACTGTTTACAACAGCTGATTTCTACTCCCTAGAGACTAAAAATGATTATTGCTCTCCCTGTTTTTATTAAGAAACTAATTATTCTGTAATATAGCGAAAAGTAATGTTACTATTACTTGATTGTATTTCCACTTCATTATTTCGTTAAAAATAGCATATTTATTTCTTATTTATATAACATTAGATTCTTAAGTTTGCTACTACGGGGAGGGTAGTAAAGAGTGTAATTTTAGTAAATTGTTAACGGCTGAGTAAAAAAAATAATCAGGCTATAGCTCAGTCAATAAAGGTTGTGTTTCGGAACTTTTAGTGAGAATACGTTTTTTTATGGATGCTTGTTAATGACTGTACATAAGAAACATTATCTGAAAATACTCATCCCATCTACATTGTTGAATTTGCCAACTTCTAATTCACTAAAGGAAAATTTCTCTAAACTTCATTGCTTTCTGTAGCCAAGACAAGAGAGACAAAGTGAAACCTCCCTAACGCAGGCTCAGGGCGAAGGGCGAAACAATAAGACCATAAACCGACCTAACGGTATCTACAGCTGGCACTGCATTGTCACCCCATTCCTGACAGCAGGGCGAGGCTACTGTCGTAGACTAAGGAAACTAAACGAAAGACTTTTATTTCCTTAGTCTATGATACTGTACAGAAAAGAAAAAAATATTCTCGCTATCTTGCTATTCATCTAGTGTGTATTTGGAAGCAGTTTTTCGATGTTTACAACACAAATTTTGCTTCAAATAAGAAGTCGGTAAAGATCAAAGAGTGCTCGTTAAAACTGTTGAAATTATAATTATAATAACATGGAACCTAAATTTATCGCATTTTATGTACATTTCGGTAATAGATCTTACTTCTATATGATAAACAGATAAATTCGTTTTTTACGAACACATGACCATTTTTCCAATACTACAATGCTAATACTCCTTCTACGCTCTTTAAACCCTTTACTTAAATCAAGTCATACTTCAATAAGCTGTTAACATTTTTAACTGTTAAAAGTTTCTAAATAAATTCAGTTAAAAAGGTTAATAAGATGAACATTTTGATTTTCTGTTTATATTCTGTTGATATTTCGTCACCAACGTGGAAACCCATAAGGCCTATGTTAATTTATTTGCCCATTCTACGTACGGGAATCTTGTAGTAGAACAGGAGTTGGTTTGCATATTTAGTGTGCATTTTTCCAGATATGCTGCCAAAACTACTACTGTATAGGAATGCATATAAACCTTCGCAAATACAATATCTGACAGTTTCAAAGCCAAAACGAATGCTTCGCAATTAAATGTCACCCGATCGTGTTAGTCCATATTTTATATCTAATGATAAAAGGACCTGCTTTATAGATATATGAGGCATAGCCCTAAGGTAGGCGTGTAATTGAAAGTTACCTTTCACAGTGAAAATACCACGTCAACCGCACAACTGCACACTTTGTTCGGGTTAAAATTTTCATTAACAAAGGTGATCTTGTCTTTTCCACGAAACACTGAGAATTAATGACATTAATGCGTTACCAACAAACATACACACACAAATACAGAATTGAATTAAGGGATTTGCTACGCTTTAACCAAAGCAAAGCAGTCTACAAACAAAATAATTATTTGAAAGTTTTGATATTGTCATCAAATTTTATGATAATCGATTTTTCAAACTGTAAAATTTGTGTAAATCCTTTGGCAAATATATAAATAAGTAAATAAATACACAGTCTAAAAAACATTAACAACGCCAAGCTTTAAAAAATCATGTTGGTTTCCTAAAAAAATCATTCACTAATGTTTGATCATTTTAATAAGATAAACTAACATTTTGGAGTCCAGACAGAAAACGCAAAAAAATATACAGTAAGACATCAATTAAATTTAACAAGAAATAAGGTGCAGCACTAACAATAACTAACTATAGTTGTAAATAGTGATGTGTTTGTACGTAAAAATGATTCTTACTGCTACCACCGGTTCTAAGGAAAAGTAGCAGTACCATAAACCAACGTTTACATTTATGAAAATAACTATAGTACTTAAGAACAATTCAAACTGTCCATGTAATCAACCTGTATTATTTGTGTTAATCCGTTGGCAAATATATAAATACACAGGCCACAAAACATGTAACATGTATGTTAATAACGTAAAGCTTTAAAAACTCCCTATGGTTTTCTCAAAAAAACATTCACTTGATGTGGTGCAGTACCGTAGTTATTATTTATATATTTCTCAATAAATTTGGTTTTTCAAAACATCAAAATAAAAGAATAACACAACTTTTAAAAATACATACAGCTGATTAAAATCATTAAATTAAACCGTAACAAAACACTGGCGCGCGTAGTGAATAAATGGAGAACTAATCGAGAGCGAGGGAAAGTAAATTTAGAGCGAGGGAAAATCAGCTGATCGATTTTCCCTCGCCCTAAATTAGAGCTTGAGAAACGACTACTTTCATTGATATCAGCTGTTATCGAAAATAGTTACTTTCGTTAAGGAGTGATGAAAACTATATTTGTTCAATTGTGTGCATTTTCCATTTTTTTTCCAGGGAATCCAGATTTAATCGGCCTTTCTCCATCTTCGCTTCGCAAGAAGGGCTTATGTGAGCGGCACTTCAGGCCCCAAGATATCCTGCCAAGTGGACGCTTGATGAAAGGAGCATTGCCTCTCCCATTCATTCCACCTGACTACGAAGCCGGCCCATCTACCAGTCAACAATTCGTCGATAGTCCATCCCCTCGTGTTCAGAGAAGTGGAATATCTCCGAAGCGTTACTGCATCACGAAGCCATCGCCGCAGCCTTCCCCATCAGTCAGCACTTCATCTTCACATTTTGTAATAGAAGAAATGTCACCTTCGGTCCGGAGCTGGATTGAGAAAGCTTCCCCAATGATGAAATCAAAAACTGCAAAGCGAGCTCTGTTTAAAACATCAAACAAGGTCGAGATAAAAAATCAAAACCAGAGCAGGCTTTTAGCTTTAAAACGAGCAGAGATTTCACGACTAAAAAGAAAATTACTGAAAGTAAACAATTCCAAAAAAACAGCTTTAGAAGACATGCGTTTCAAAAGCCAAGAAGCAGCGGTGTTATTTGGCATGCAGAGCCACAAAATTAGACAACCGTGGAAAAAAAACGAAAAAACTCTGGCTACCACCTTATACTTAAGATCCCCATCCATGTATAGATATCTCCGTAAACTATTTGTATTGCCAGGTCTGTCTACTGTCAAGCTTTGGATCTCTTCAAAAGAATGCTACACTCCAGGTTTTAACAAACAACTTATGAATCAAATTAAAATAAAGGTAGAAAGCATGACACAGATGGAGAAAGCTTGCGTCGTTCTATTTGATGACATGTCAATCAAGCAATGTTTGGAATATTCTCCAAAATATGACTTGATTGAGGGGTTTGAAGACATGGGGAGTCTTGGAAGAAGTAGTAGGATTGCGAAATATGCTACTGTCTTCATGGTCCGTGGGCTCTTCTACCAATGGAAACTTCCGGTTGGCTACTTTGTTACGGAGAAAGGGATGAGTGGTCAAAAAATAAAGTTGACATTACAGTCCTGCATAGAGAACCTGAACGACGTAGGTCTTACGGTAAAGGCTGTAGTTTGTGACCAATCAACTACAAACTCCAAAGGATTGAGGGAACTAGGTGTGACCGTTGAAACCCCGTATTTCTTTTCAGAGAGAGGAGAACAGATATTTGCTTTGTTCGATCCTCCCCACTTGCTGAAATCATTGAGGAACAATTTGTTGACACATGATTTCTTATGTAATGATAAAATAGTTTCGTTTTCTGACATCAGGAAGTTATATGAAATAGAGATAAAAAGTGAAACAACCAGAGCAGCTCATCAATTGACACCATCACATATTTGGCCAAATAGTTTTCAAAAGATGTCAGTTTCTCTAGCTGCACAAGTATTTAGCCACACTACATCTGCAGCTTTGAAAACCGCCGTATCAACTGGACAGCTACAAACGGAAACCGCTACAAACACTGCAAATTTTGTGAGCAAAATAAATTCAATTTTTGATAGTATGAACAGTCGAACACGTTTTTCAAAAAATCCAGACAAGTGTGCACTAAGCAAAACCAACAATCACATTTTAAACCTTTTTCATGACTCTCTAGACATATTTTCGTAATTAACATGTGTTTATTGAGAAAATAAATAAAAACTCACGAGTTAATTAAAATGTACCGTGTTGAATTTTTAAACAAAGCTTTAGGCCTAATTACCAACACAACAACAGTCACAATTGCAAACTTTAATGATTAAAACCGTAATTTTACATTGCTAGGACTGCATGCTTGCTTTGTACTAAATGGAATTAGACATTTTATCCCAGTAAATAGAAAATATTTTTTGTTTTA
Source organism: Macrosteles quadrilineatus (assembly GCF_028750875.1). NCBI lineage: Eukaryota > Metazoa > Arthropoda > Insecta > Hemiptera > Cicadellidae > Macrosteles > Macrosteles quadrilineatus. The sequence continues at coordinate 88,119,740 of NW_026542595.1, forward strand.
GGGTATTAAAGTAGCTTTTATCTACATTTTATTGAAATAATAATTTTGTTCTATCCTTAATATAAAATTGAATTATACGCTTGCAGCGTCATTTACGTCTATGTACTCATGAATTCACTAGAATTAATTTGAATGATTTTTAGACTGTCGTGTTTTGTAGCGTTTGTAGATTATAAATATGTATATTTCATTCTAAAAACGTAAGTAATTTAGTAGTAGAACACTGTTCCTCGTACTCGCGTCGGTAAAGAAGATCGTTCGCATCATCGACAGTGGCGCTGCCTGATATCCGCATCATGAACTAACTCACGGCGCAACGACGGCTGGCTGTCTGCTTTTGTTTCCTTAGTCAATGGTTTTATCTATGGTAACACGATCACGATACGATTACAGTTAAGTATTTTTATCTTTTTTGTTCGAAAGCAGGCTTATATTATATGCAGCCTGGTTGTGCACTAATTTATTTGACTATTCTGTGGTTTTCATTAGTATTTGGTAAGTTTTTGTTAGTATTGTTGAGGGTTTTGTTATAGTTTGGTGGCAAATTTCATTTTTTGCTATTTGTTTTGTGTGTTGTTGAGTCAGAATGACGACTTCTGATTCTCACCCACTCCACTGAGCTATAACAACAATAGCTCAGTGTTCTCACCTCACTTCACGACCACAAAATAGCTTGTCGGTACCTACCGTTACCGTGCCTGTAACAGCTCGTGACACCTGCTCCAGCTGGCACTTGACCGATCGCTAATAGTACTGTATCTTAGTATCTATTTAAAAAACATCATATTATGCTGTCATGCGAGTTGCGTAAACTGTCCTCCGGACTCTACTGAAGGCGGCCAGTACGTGAAACACGGAGAGTCAACCCCGTGAGTCAGAAGAAATGTTTGCAGTCTGGTCTTTTCCTTACTTCCACCCACCTACTGCCTACACTGCCCGCGCTAGGCAGAGTGCCAGCTTATTTGTCAAGAGCTGTACCCGTACCGCAAGTAAAGGCAGAATGTAAGAAATGCAAGTAAAGTAAAATGCAAATGTCTAGCTAGCTACGTCGTCGGAGAAAAAAAATATATTGTCAGCTTTTAATAAGTACATTTAATACCCTACTCACGGCTCGGCCATCTTTAACCACGGCCACCTTATACTCCAGGCCACGGCCTGGTAGAATTGGCAACGTCGCAACGCAAGTAGGGTTGTTTAGTGTCCGACGTCCGACGTCCCATAAGATAACATGGCAGACAGGTGACGATCAGCCCATTAATTCGTACTTTATTGATTTAAATTTATGGACATAAATTTATTGAAACTAGAGTACATGTTGATCGAAATCGAGCAATTGCAAAGTGTTACAGGAGTTGCTTAAAAACGAATAACAGTCATAATTTCCGATGAATTTAAAGGAGTCAACTAAAAGATTATGTAACTAATGGAAATACTCACGATGATCATAACAGTCCAATATAATCAACGTCTCTTGTAAATACTTTATACATTTTCAAAAGCTGCTCTTGTTTTTTAGTGTTTTCAAAAAACGTTTCCCACTCACAGCAGTCACAGCCACATTAGGTTGTCCATGTTCATCTTCGTCTTTGATAATGTTGAATGACAAATAGCAATATTTGATATTCGGCCATTCGTGCCAGTACGTTACTACGTTTACAAATTTGAGTAATTTTTAATAGCGATAACATTTCTTCACATTCCTTAAAAACTAGGTACCTAACTGATTTCCAGCATACCCTGTCTGTCACGATTATTCCTTAAAAACTAGGTACCTAACTGATTTCCAGCATACCCTGTCCGTCACGATTTTATATGCTTCAATTGAAATTATTTTGGTTAGTTATTGTAATGACGTCAACTGTATTTACCTGGGTAAATGCAAAGTTAAATAAGGCCTGATGTTTTTCAGAGTTTTTTTTTTTTTGTTTCCCTTAACTGTGAATAACTAGCAGAGTACCCGTCCTTCGTAGGGGTTGGCATACAAGTGTAAAATGCTTATCGCAGTTATACTCTAACTTAGCGTTTGCAATTCTGAGAGAGGACACAGTTTAATAAAATTTGCTTCTTTAAATTTACGGTATACAATAGTATTACACATCTACCATAGCCATAATGTTCTACCACTTCACCTAAACAATAGAGAAATAATATATTAAAAATTCGCAAAATATCACAAATTATTCATGAAATTAAAAACAAACATAACTGTAAACAATCCTACTTTGACAGTTCTCATTGCATATCAAAGTTTTTTGTTGCTGCTTAGATAAAATTAGCTGTTTTCAAAAATGCAAAATAATTATAGTGCTGCACCCTGTTGGTAAATCTTATAGGTAACTTATAACCACTTCGAAGGCCTGGAGTTAAAGGCGGCCGTGCTTTAACCCGGCATAGTAGTAAAATTATTCAGGATTTAGTATCCTAGGTTATTCCAATTAAACCTGGTTTTAATTCACCTATTTGGTTTTATATATTTTTAAGTTAGGCCAGCATATATTGCTATTTAATCTATATTAAATTTTGAACTCGGTTATAAAGGCATTGCATACAAGTGTGAGGTTTGTGTGCGTTTATATATGAAAATTCATAATTCTAAGAGTAATGATTTATTGTGTAAATATTTTACAGGTACACATTATTTCCAAGTGCTGTTTCTGAGTAACCTCCAAACTTCACTTTTCTAATAATCAGTACAAGTGCCGACTTCACTACATAGATGTTTACTCATATTAATCATTTCCTCAAATCCTCATATGCATAATTATTATAGTCCTCAATTAGGTGGCGCAGACTGTACTTGTTGGGAATCTGAGGTTGAGGCCTTGGAAAAGGGTTAGATTTGAAAGGGCCGAAAGGGGTAGTGATACCATCCGCTTGGAAATGTGATGTAAGTAGGTTTCTTAGCACAAATCAATAGCTTAGCTTATTGAGAAAAAGTACAGTGGAGTATGTTCTAACCTGTAAACCTACAACTGTTATCAAAAAATTGTTTCTTTAAAAAAGAAAAAGAGCTTTATCCTTATCATAATATCAGGTCATTTGTGTACTCATCAGCACTATTAAATTCCATTGGCCAGGCTAACTTTGAATTTTTTTCTATGTTTTTGGTTGACCAGGTTTCGGTTAAATTGGGGGTAAAGGGGCTTTACACAGTATGGATAAAAAGGTTTCATAAAATTGCATGAGCAATGTAAATAGTTGTTGTATTAAAACAGGTTCCTTTTATTTCAAGGTAAAGTTGGATTCACACTTTCATATTTAAGTCTAGATTTATTTTAACAACTAAATACAATAGTAGTAGGTACTGTGTAACAAAATGTAACTTAGTTACTCAACTTTTAAATACTCAATAGTAATTATTTAATGTTTATTACCTAAGAATACTTTGCTTGAATATTACATAGATGGAATAGACTAATATTTGACAAGACTTAGCAATGGCTATGTAATAAACATTCTAGGTCTAAGTAAACAGTTAATTTGTGGCTATCACATTTTTGTTCTTTAAAACGTTTAAAATATATTATAAGTAATTTGTTTCAACGATATTCGTTTCTTCAGAAGCTTTAGTTAAGCAGAGTACTTTTAAAGCTTATAATTTGTTGCTAAAACTTGTTCATTAATTCATAACTTTATAAGTTTTTAAATTGTTCTGTTTATTAAAGTATTTTTCTAATCTTCTAAGCTGAGGATTTGGTTCACCTTATTGACTTCTGTTTAAAGTATTTCTCAAACGAGATAAAAAGCTTATTGATTGAAGATCAACAAAACATTGCCTCACAACACTATTTTTAGGGAATAGTACTAATTCATATGATAAAGTCATACAGTGGCTGACGAAATAATATATGTCTAAAGCGTATAGGCTATAGCATTTAAGTGGGCCAAGGCATTTAGATGTTACAGGACATGAACAAATTTGCATTGGCTATACAAGTATCTTTAAAAATAATCATTACAAACTATTACCATTAGCTAAGAGCCAATTGATGCAAATAGAAATAACTATTTATTGATAGAACAAAGAATTACTTGTACTGAAAATAGCCAGTATGCAATAAATTCCTTGTTCAGAAGATTTTTGTAATTTTGTACAGTAACGGTTTATGGCTCAAATAAAAATTGTGAGACCAAATAAACAGAAAAGATAACAACATTAGCATTTTAAAATAAAACTTTTAAGTCCTTACTAAGCAAGAAATTCTACTAAGTAAAACATTTGGGCAAGAAATTGCAATTACTAAAAATTAATTATTCCTTATGCTAATTTTCAATTACATTACATTACCACCACAGACTGTACTTCTATTTAAAATGCAACTATATTTAATTTATAGGTATATGAACACTAATCACATCCAACGAGTTACCTAAATTAATGCACAATAAGTTTCGGTTGACGTGCTGTGACCATCGCCCCTCATACAATACAACACCTAAAATAGGGCATGTTACAAATTTAATTTTGTTCCAATACAAATTCTTTTTAACATCACTGATAGAACGGAACTAGGTTCCATTTAAGACTTTAGTTTCTAATAATAACAAGTAAAGTTGTTGTTGAATCAATTCAACTAACACATACCAGAGTGTTTCTTCGTATTATAATATTTGTTTTGATAAGAAATATTTTAAAATTAATAACAAAAACAACAAACATTTCACCCTGGTTTAACCGTAGGATTACAAGAGCCTTAAAAAAGAAACTTTTAAGAAATATAGACATTTTTTAACACAGTTATGATGTGAACTGAGTAATCAATACCACATACATTTTTACTTTATAAAAACATAATTGTAATATACAATAAAAGATATGTTGGCTTATAATGTGCAAGTAATAAATAATTAAATCTATCGTGAGAGTGATTAGCCACAAATTACCTGTAGCAAGAGTATTTTCTGCCAGAGAACTACAGAATGTCAGTGTTCCTACGACTATCTAAGTCAGCTGGCACTTCTACAGAGCTGCTTGCTTAAGGACAAAAATTAATTATAAAATTCTAATAATATATCACAATAAAACCTCAATATATGAGGCTCACAAAACAAATACAATTCTATTTGGTATTTGGTCATTTTAGCAGAAAAATACAGTATACTGTGTTTTATAGATGGTTAAATAGTTAACTTTAAAGGTTAAATAGTTACTAACCGATGATATATTCAACTTAATTTTTATGACAAAGACTGCAAACCCTCATTATACTGCTCAGCAGTATATTGTTTGCAAGCTTGTATAAAAATACTACCAATTAAAACTTAGAATTTATTTTACATCATTTATACAAAATTGAAAATATACCAGAAGTTTTCATTTAGGTAAGTCAAAATTATCACTGTAGTATAAAGTTTAATCTTTTTAAGTGTGGTAATACATTTTGCTTTAACTCACTTTGACAATTTGATAGTGATTAAAGAATTGCACGAATTATATGCTAAAATGAACAAATACACGATTTTTGTAAAATTAACCAAAAAATAACCGTGCTGCTGCTTAGGAAGTGTTTTAAGTACCTAAGCTTCATAATACAAATAAATTAACAATCTAATATGCAGCAAAATTATATATATATATTATATAACACTGTAAACATTACAAAATGAATGTTTTATGTAATAGTGATAAATATTTACAAGATGCACACAAACTCGGCTGTAAGACCTCATTCTTTGTTCAGGCGAGATCCAGTATATGACTGAACATTAGGTAAGTACAGTTCAGGTGTTAAGCTGCAGCTATGTCAATCTGACTGTGGACAAGAACTTCTACTGGTAAATAAACCACATACATTATATATCTGTTAACAATCAGATGGATGTTTCCAAATGGCAAATAATCAGTAATGAAGGGTGAACTTTTGTAGCGATTCAAACTGAAAAATAAGGCAAAGACTTAAAAGTGTAAATGAATAACACTGATCAAAGTATTGTATGGCGATATAAAACTTCTTTCAACGTTGCTTATGTACAGAAAACACAAATCAGTCTTGGATACAAAAACTAACAAAACACTCATACCCTGTAGAGTCAGATGAACAGAGCTGGACCGGGATGAAGGTGACTTTGTGCTGATGGAATGAAGGAACGCTCTAAACCGTCACCGGCGGCCTCAGCTCTTTGTTGACCACGTAGAATTTGTGTTTGTTCCCGAAAAGTCCCCAAATTACCGCGAGATTTTCTATACAGATGTTGACAGGTATGGTACAGAGAGCGCCTGCAATGCATAGGGAAAACCGCAAAAGGCCGAACCTATAGAGGGAGAAGGACTTGACGACACCGAACACGTACATGTAGATGTTGACTGCTCCAATGAAAGCGCAGAGAAAATCCATGACGGGTGGGCAGGGGATCGGACACAGAGCAGCCAGCACGATGTTAGAGGTAGAGAGAGGCATTGTCACCCAGGAGTAGCAGGAGATGGCCAGGAGAAACTTTGTCTTGGCAGCCAACTGCTTGGAGTGAACCACCAGGAGAATGCCTTGCAGCCACCTGTAAATCAGGTACAGTATTAACATATCTGTGTGTGGCAGGCTGGCTACAGTAAAACCCTAATAAGCTAAATAAATGGGGCGAGGCCGTTTTAGTTAACATACCGTTTTGACTAGTAAATGGTTGAATTTTAAAGGGATTTTTAGTTCTAGAGAGATCTAAAACAGTATTTTTATGCTACTTTAACTACGGTCATCATATCCACAATCATTGTATACACAAAATCTTTTTTTTATCATTGACGAGTTTCTAGTATCTCAATCTCTCAGAATGAGATGCGTGTTATCATCTTCTCCATAACATTTTGGTGGCCAAGCCAGCCCAACTACCAGTGCTAGGACTTCCTGCTGCCTAACTAATTTTAAATTATTTGAATTTTTTTCATGGTTTTGGTTTATCAGGGTACGGTTGGACGAAGTTTTACTGTAACTTTTTTCTTTTAAAATATTCTTTGGATCTTTTGTATACAAATAAAAGGTTAAAACTTCTAATGTAAAAACTGCTGGGCAGTAAAAGTAGCATTTCAAAATTAAGTTAAGATTCTTTGTACATTCAGTGCGTCGCCTTCCAGGCAAATGGTCGTATCTCAAATATTTTGATTTTACAGGTTACGACGGTTTCTGAATCTCACAGGCAGTCTCTACACATCACACAAACCGTCGTATCTCTATCTTTTTTAGTTCAGGAGATATAGCTTGTGAATTGTGCGTCGTATCTCAGTATACTGGAAAAATCTGTCAGAGGAATGGTCGACAGTTTGCTTGGAATATTTGTGTACCGACCAAGTCATCCCAAGTGTCGTATCTCAATATAAGTCTATTCGTCTGACATGTTATTGATAAGTAACAGTGTCGTATCTCTTATTCAAAATTCAACCAAAATACTAACATTAAAGTAAAACATTGCAATTATTAATTTTTGTTTAGATTAGAAAATAAGAAATCTTATTAATGGATTACCCCACGTTGAATCCCATTATTGTATCCTCAAGGGATTACTTACACCCGGAATTGCCACTTCCAAAAATGTACGAGCTTTTCAAGAAAGAATGTAAACAGCAGTTGAAAGAAGATTTCTCAAATCTGTCAACGTACAAACGGGCCTTTTCCTCTAAGAATTTGTCATTCCACCGTCCAAAAAAGGACCAATGTTCCCTTTTTATGACCTTCCGCCAAGGAAATGATTCTGTCAAACAAGTCTTGAAGGATCAATATGAATATCACATGAAAGAAAAAATAAGACTGATTAAAGACAAATGCAAGAACGAATCTCAAAAAGTTATTAATAATAACTTTTATCAATAAGTTATTATTCTATTTTTAGTAATTTTTGTTATTAAAGATAAAATGTAGCATAGCATTATTAATTAATTTGTATTCAGCTAAAATATTTTTTTCAGAAATTATTTCAAGATAGAGTAAAATTTTTTATTTTTATAAAAATAAATTTTTATACAATTAACAATTTTGTATGCATTTATTGTTTTTTATTATTATTAGTACCTTTATAAATTTTAACATAGAAATTTCATTTGATGGGTTATTTCATCCATTACAGTAATTGGCTTCTGAGTCGTATCTATGTTATACCAAAAAGTATACTTCAAGCAAACAGTCGTATCTGAATTACATATGTAAAATACATAGTATATACAACAATATTGAAATGAATCTGTGTGTAACTTAAATTGTAGGTATTCATGCATCAACAGTAAAAAAATCAATTTTCAAAGGACATCCCTTTGGAAACTGTGTCATCAATTATAACAGTAGTTTTTGTTTTTCGGCCCTCCTGAAAAGTTGCCAAAATTGAGATACGACCATTTACCTGGAAGCCGACGAGTGTTTGCAGTTTCACAAAATACAGTAAAATATCACTAACTCGATACCCAGTAACTTGACAGTCAACAGCTGATAGGATACACGCCAAAAATCTATTTTTAGAACCTTTAGTTTTAATTGTAGAAAATTAAACGTGTCTTTGACTATTGTTTACTCAATATGTAAAAAAAACTTAAAGTAGGTGATAAATTTATATGTAAAAACCAGTCTGTTATGTGTTTGTTTATTGAAACCCATAGAAAGTTTCAATGTTCTGGATAACTCGAACAACTCCCAAAATTGACAAACTCTGGGTACACAAATTGTCAAATTAGTTATGTTTTACTATGTTAGTTTTATTAAATTTAGCTTACATGTAAGAGAAAAACATACCGTTTACGCTGTTGGACAAAATCCCAAAGAGAGAATGGTGACTTCTCCCACATTTCACCTTCAACAAAGGCGAATGAAAAGCCCTTCTGGAAGGCCCTCATCGCAAAGAAGCAATCCTCAGCCACTGAACCATCCAAGCCGTTGTCAAAGGAGACCTGACGCTCGGCTCCAACCTGAACAGAACACAGCTCACATCAGTACAACAATGTAATTTGTTTATTCTATTGTATATTTAGTTTTATTATTATTACCATTGATATAGCCAGTGTTAAACTCAAAAAAGCTGAAGGCATTGTATTTTTTTGTAATCTTTTTTCTGTGGTGACCCACCCAAAGACAAATTAACTCCATGAGTGAAAGCGAAGATGAATTGTTAGAGAGTGTATCTTCATCTTAAATTTGCATACACTTACACATTGGGAAAAAATCTTTACCACCTTACAAAAATATTATATATGAAGTAAAAATACAAATTAAAATCAAGATCTATGCACATCCTTGGGTATCAACCCATAGCGGTTTTGATTGGTTGAAAAAAAAAATTATAACACGGCGTCTATTGTAGTTTCTGATACAGTAGAAGGAGTAACAGAACATACTCTCTATGATAAATAGTTTTTGGAACTATTTGAATCTGTTTAACTATGTTATTATTGTTCAAGGATGCACAAAAGGTTCAATTCTCATGAGGAAAAATTACAAAAAAATAAATACAGATTACTGTATCACTATCACATGACGCACTCTGAAATATTTTAAACAAAAAATAAATCATTCCTTCATTATAATATTAAACATTTAGACTTATTAATAAGACTTTGTATCACTTTTCTACAACAAATTGTTATTGGTCTTGCCAACCCAAATTATAGTCTAAATTCTACAGACATTTTTTGAAAGATAAACTAATAATTATTAATTGTGAATTCAAACTAAAAAAATAAAGATATGTCATGTGGAATGCGAAAAGGAACCTCTTGTCAGCGATGCACAATTTTCTTTACGGCCAATTTAAGTAAACAAGGTCAAAAATATTGAAATTTGTTTTTTTATCGATTACTGGTACCTCATTTAACATAGAACAGGACAGTAGCGGTTAAAATATCGAATTGAAGATGTAAAAGGTCAAAATAAATAATTTTGTTAGCCTCTGCTTGGTCTGAGAAAAGGTACGGTATCTCTCGTTGCTCAATGTTTATTTTGCCATAATGACAAGAGGCCCCATTTCTAATAATCACTTTATAAACAGACTTTAAGTCAATAAAATGAATTATCCTGCATTCTAGTGGAAATTTAGAGAACTACAACAAAGTTCAGTTCACGGAGAACAAAATATATCACAAATTTTGCGGTTCCGACAAGAGGTCCCTTTTTTATCTTATGGAGAAATAACAAAGGAAACAAGAGGCCCCTTTTCTGAAATATGATTTTTACGACATGCTTCGATAAAAAGATTATTTAAATGAAAACTACAGAGAGTTAAGACAAAAATTGGCATTGCTTCCAAAGAGGACATTATTAGCTTTCTTTTGATACAAAAATTGTTTATTCAATAAAAAAAAAAAACTCTTTTTAAGCGTATTTGAAATTTTCAAAATAGTTTTTCTCAAAATGACCCTTTTCCATAACAAAATGACAAAGTCCTATAACTTTCACAAAAAAAATCGTAGATGCATGGGATTTGCACAAAGTGATAAAAAATAAAACTACCTATATATAACTCAAAATCAAAAATATCCGACAAGAGGTCCCTATTCGCTTTCCACATCACATATTATTATATTTCGTTGATATATGATATCTTCAACAAATTTTTAAGGAGACAACTGTACACACAGAAAGGTCTTTATTTCTAAAAAATGTGCTAATATCAGTAGTGAGGAAATGTGAATGTCTGTCTGTTTATTAGTCTTTGACACAGAGATGTCTTTGACAATTGATACACATTGCAGCTAATGAATGACAATTCCGATATCTCACTCAATCGTTCAGTACTTGTCTCAACCATCAACACAAACAACTATTTTCATAGACTAAAATTAATGGATGGGGAGGAGTTAAGCCACTGATGTAAGGGTGGGGGTTTCCGTTTAACAAGAGGAACCAAACCTTTGACCAAACAAACAGTCATACTTTCAAATATTTGTTCTGTATCAGTGAATAATCCTCAAATAAACAACAACATTCTTAAATAAATGACACCCAGACTTCAAAATATACACAGATACATGTAGATGTGTCCGTCAACACGATAACTCAAGTAATATTGGAACAATTTTTATAAAATGTGGTAATAGGAACCTGACTTAAGCTGAGGCGATCGTAACAACTTTTTGAATGGAAACTTTTGTACAGAAGTTCAGGGCCGGCTCAAGGCAAAATACTAACCCGGGCAAACTGCTGTTTTGGCGCCCCCCCCCCCCTCCCCGGTGATGCTCCCGGTTGAATCAAAATCAAGCAATGGGAGAAATATACCCTCCAACTGGTTTTTTGAAGCATTAAAACTAACAGTGAGTTTATAATAATTTTCAGTGATATAGTTTTCAATTTGAACATATTACTTAGTTGAATTAGTTTTAAGTAAAAAAAAAAAACAATACTTTAGCAAAATAGAAAAATTATTGTAGAAAAATGTCCATCAATTTTGTGCAAACATTAAAGTGTATGTTTTGCGTTTAAGAGTTGTTCGAAAGTATTTTTCGGGGTTAGATGAAGATATTATAAACAATGTATAATTCAACATAGAATTTTATTTTACATAAACAAACTTAATCCTACGGACACGGACAGAGATAAATGAAAGTTAGAATGAAACTTTTCGAGCTTTCTTTTCCGCAAAGTCCTTAATAAAAGTGTCTATATCTATTTTTTGTAACACGTCATATTCGATTGACATTAGTGACAGTCCTACTAGTCGTTCTTGGGACATGTTAGATCTTAGGTAGTTTTTGATTAGCTTCAGTTTGGAGAAACTCCTTTCTCCCGAGGCTACGCTTACCGGTATAGTTAATATTATCCTGAGGGCAATACACAGGTTAGGAAAGTTTTCACACAACCTGTTTTTCGTTAAGTACTTCAATACGTCCATAGGCTTGCTGCCACAGTTTTCTGGCAATAGGGTTTGAACTACTAACAGTTCTTGGTACATTTGATGCCCCTTAATGTCTCGGTGGTCCCCATCTGTTAAAGCTAGTTGTAGGTCGGCACACTTTTTTAGCAGTAAGCTTTTGTCCTCTTTCTTTATGTTGTAGCAGAAACCAAAGACGTCATTGTAGTTGGACAGCTGAGTAAACCTTTCTTCAAGGGAATTTATTGCACAATCCAGGACGTGGTAATAGAAATTACTTCTGAAAGCCTTTTTTGGATCCACTATGGGCTCGTCTGGTGCTTCATAATCAAACTGCCGTTTGATTTTTCTCGCTCGAACTTGGTGTTCAGGAGGAAAAGATGCTTCAATGTCAACTGTTTCTGATACTTCTCTGGCATCAACTAGAACTTCTTCAAATCCTTTCTCAGTCCTCATCTTGTCAAAATAGGTCTTTGCACTAGATATCAGTTCAATTGCATTAGCAATACTGAAGTCTTCTTTTTGCAACTGCTTACTGATAACATTTATTCTAGAAAGAATAGCATGCCAAACTATCAAGCTGCAGATGAATCTGTAGTTTTTCACTTTCCGAGCTAGACCTAATGCAGCATTTCTTCCATAGGCGTCAATAGCTGAGTCTGTTGACAACTCAAACAAAGCGTCGAAGATTTCTCCTAACTGATAGCGGAAAGGAATGACTGCATCGATACGGCTCTCCCATCTAGTTTCGCTAAGTGGTTTGACTGTTAGGGAAGTCACATGTTTCTTCAACACCGACCATCGGTGAGTCGAAGCAGAAAAATAGTTATACACTTCTTGTATAATCATGAAAAATCCTACAGCTTCATTACAGGACAAAGCAGAGTCATTCACTACTAAGTTTAAAGAGTGTGCACTACAAGGAACGAAAAATGCGCGAGGGTTCAGTGTTAGAATTCTGTTCTGCACTCCTGCGTTTTTCCCTTTCATGTTTGATCCATTGTCATACCCTTGTCCCCGCATATTCTTCAATGACAGTTTCATATCTTTAAGCTTGTTTAAAAGGACGTCTGTCAAAGCTTCTCCAGTTGTAGATTCAACTGGGATGAACCCCAAGAAACGTTCATGAATTTCGGGTTCTTCTCCTGACTCACATTGCACAAATCGAACAACTAGCGACATTTGTTCTGTTCGGCTTACATCAGGTGTACAGTCTAAAATGACAGAATAGTACGTAGACTTAAGGACATCACTTAAAATGTGATCGTGAATCATTGAACCTAGCATTTTAATTATTTCATTTTGCACGTTCTTTCCTAAATAGTGTACATAGGTTTCTTTAGAAGTAATCTTCCTGATGTGTTCTGCAATAACAACATCAAATTTACCAACAAACTCTACAAGTTTGAGAAAGTTTCCATTTCCCCTTTCATTTAGTTTGTCCGAAGATCCCCGAAAAGCCAGGTTTTGTGATCCAAGAAACTCTATTAAAATCACTATTCGCTTGATAACTTCTTTCCACCGCTCCACTTCACGTTTGATCATTTCCTGGTTTTTCGCATCAATGGTTTTACTAGACTTTAACCTAATTGAACAGTCCATCCAAGTCTGGAATGCTTGCATATGTGATGGAGATCCCTCGTGTTCAGATAAGAGCCCTGACATGTGTTTCCAATCACAGTAACCATTTTCAGAGGTCAGTGGCGAAGAATGAGTTTTACCAAATAGTCTGCAGCAAAAACAAAAAATTGCGTCTTTACATATTGAGTATACAAGCCAGGGACGCGAAATTTCTTCACCATTGTCCATGCGCCTACGGTAGGAATTTACGCTGAAACGACGTCCTTGATTATTAACCGGGAATTCTACATCAAATACTTGTTCAGGTCCTCGTTGTACGATGATGTCGCTAATAGAGGTCGGTATGTTAGCAGGCCAGTTTCCGGGATCATGAGATACAACTTCGTTTTCTACAGGTTTCGGTTCCTGCGAAAAAATAAGAAAAATTAAGTACCAGCCCGAGCCCGAGCATATAAAAATTGTATAAAGGCTTACAAAATTGTTTTGACTACAAGCAGTTAAGACTCTGATGCTTACAATTATTTTAACGTTCACATCTTATCTTTCAAAAAAAATACCAGCAAATAAATTTGCATTTACAGTAAACCTCGGATTATCCGGGCCCGAATCATCCGGATCACTGTTAATTCTGACGAAAACAATACTTTCTCCTTATACTATGTATAGGGGGGAGAAAGTAAAATTATACTTATATTTCAAATGTAGGTAAGTTTAAATGGAAATGGACACAAAAAAATGCAGTTGGATTAAAAGAGCAGTATCGTAATCAAACCATTATTTATAAATTTACCTCGATAAACTGGAATAAACATGGAGAAATTAACAATTATACTTGGTGATAAATATCTAGAGATATCAGACACATGTAAAACCATATGTTTTACTGTGTTAACCATTATCATAACAACTATTACACAATTACTGTGACTTGACATTTACATTTTCAAACTAAATTTGCCTTTGAATGGTTTGCTTGAATTTTTAACATAAAAATTAAGCCTTTTTAAATTTACGTTTAAAAAAAGAAACCTACAGGTACATAAAAAAAATAATAGACCCAAATTACGAGTGTTAATGGTTCTCTGTTTTACGGTACTCAATAAGCGTAAAAGAAGTCCCCGATCTCATGCCCGGATCGGAGACCAGGCCGCGGATGGAACGGATCGGTGTGACAATGCGCGTGCGGGTGAATAGGGGCGACAGGAGCTCCAGACTACCGCCGCCATCTTGTCAATTTCCCCTCCGTCCGCGCCGCTCTTTCAGTCGCCCCCCCCCCCCCCCCAATTCCTGTACTGTACAGCGTTCCGACTGATTTTCGTACTCCCCGTTCCTAGCGGCGGTTAGCAACATCGTGCTGAGACTTTTGAGCCCAGGTCTAGCGCACCCTTAATCCTAAGTACTAAAATAAAAACACATATCATGATCTCTTTACTTACTTCAACGGATTTGTCAATAACTGGTGGTTCAGGAAGAAGCGAAGTATTCTCAGATAATATCTCCTTTTCGTTTCCATCGGGTTTTGTTACCTTATTTGTAGTATTGTCAATTTTCTCACTTGATGATGCAGTTGTCAAGAACTTTTGCAACACTTTGGATTGCTTCTCATCTTCTTTAGAACGCTCTAGTTTCCTTTTGCGGTGAAATGCTCCCGAAGGTTTTTTATTACCGGACATTTCCAATTTGTTTGTAGCACACGTAAATACTCACATGACATACACACACACTTAACACAATTAGATACGTATAATTAATTGTAATCTTAATTCAACCTGCAACGCAGCGTGCGGATTAAGAGCTGTCCATTTGACGTTTCACTCACCACTGGTTGCATGAGTCATCGGACGAGTCTATGATTCTAAAAGGGGGTGGGGCGCACGTAACGTAACCTGGCCGCTATTATGTATTGAGCTCGAGTAAGCTTGTAAATATTTAGTATTTTATATGAGGTAGCCTATGCAAAACTACTAAACAACTGTTATGTTATGGACCCATATTATCAAAGTTTACGTTGCTTTAAGTTCTAAAAATGTAATGCAAGTTATTTTCATGATCTCTTATGGCGGGCGCTTTCGCCCCCGCGACAGAACAATTAATTGTGTGCAAAATATTATTTAAAAAAAAAAAAAATTTTTCGGCGTTTCGGCGCCCCCTAACCCACGGCGCCCCGGGCAGCCGCCCGGGTTGCCCGGCCCTTAAGCCGGCCCTGCAGAAGTTATTTTTCATTAAAGTTTCTATTATTATATCAAACATTTAACTTTTACTTATGTGTATTTAGGTTATACTTCATTTGTGATTATGTTTACTTAAGTTTTATGACGTCCCCCAAGTTACAACCTGTGGATGACCATAATTTTCATCTTCACCATACAGTACAGTACAGGACTT
This sequence comes from Macrosteles quadrilineatus, assembly GCF_028750875.1. Classification (NCBI taxonomy): domain Eukaryota; kingdom Metazoa; phylum Arthropoda; class Insecta; order Hemiptera; family Cicadellidae; genus Macrosteles; species Macrosteles quadrilineatus. Next base: position 88,135,478 of record NW_026542595.1, read on the forward strand.
ATGACAGTCACAATCTTAGCATTAGGGGAACATCATGTTTATCATCATGCAAGTTGCGTTAATTGTCCTTGTGACTCATGCGAAGGAGCTAAAGAAAGTTTTACTTATTTTGTATCTTTGTGCATTTTAAAGAATAATATTTTGAGATATTGATTTGGATTTGACTCTGGCTTAGCCAAAATTAGTGTAGTAGTAAAATAGTGTAAAATAATGTAAACATTAGAGCATTTTTCTAAGGCCTAATGTTTTTAGGGTGGCTAGTGTCGTTAAAACTCCCATTTGAAATACCTAGTGTATGAATCCATGCATGGTGAACAAGGAATGGACTATAGTACATCATGTGTTCACATTTTATCATTGACATCAACCAAACAGGTGGAGCAAGTGGTTGTGGTGGCCTAATGTGAAAGCATAACTGAACTGCCTGGGGTTATGGCATGACTAATACCACATTCCAACACAGTTCACAAACTGTTGAAGGATAATATGTAGAAAAGAAGTTTATCAAGTTTATTTTGTGACTAGACACTAAATGTACCAGTTTACCATTTGGGGCTGAAGTATATATTACTAATCTTATAAATTAATAGGCAAGCATGTTTCTTGGAAACCGTTTTTCACAGCTTGTGAGCATTGCAGAGAAAATCTATGCATACTGTTAGAAATATATTTTTCTGTAGATGTGCAGAATCGCTTTATAAATTAAAACTAGCTGTACCCGCGGGCTTTGCCCCGTTTAACTTCTTAATTTTCAAGATGATCTCGTTCGCATGGCTCAATCACGTCCTGGTGTAAGTTCGTTCGCTACGCTCACTCACCTTTAGGTTGGAGCTCGTTCGCTGCGCTCACTTGCCTTCAGGTTAGCTCGTTCGCTACGCTAACTCGTCTCCAGGTTGAAGTTCGTTCGCTACGCTCACTCACCTTTTGGTTGCAAATTAGCTGTTGTCATAAATTAAAATAAATAATAGTGCTGCACCCTGTTGGTAATCATTGTAACTTTAATGCAATTGAACATCATAGAACAGAACCAACTTCTGTTCAGATTCATTAATTCCTTTTAAATATGAAAAATCATAAGGCTAACATGGGAAACTCCAGAGCCACTGGGGCGGAGCCCGAGAGTCCGATCAGAATAAAAACAGCTTAGTTTTCCTATTTAATGCCTAAAGAATCAATGTACCAAATTTCAGCCTCCTAGGTAAATGGGAAGTGGGAGAATTAGTGATGAGTGAGTGAGTGTGTCAGTGAGTCAGTGAGGGCTTTGCCTTTTATAAGTATAGATACTGTAGAATAAAAAATAAACACAAAAATGAGTTTTTAATTTAAAGTAATTAATATGTGTTGTCATGCAGAGGACAAAATAACAATGAAATATAAAAAGAAAATCAAAACAAAATGGAAGAAATTCCAATACATGCTTTATTTACAGCGTGGGGTGAAAATAGAGAGTTACGTACATTAAATTTTTTGGTCGAGTTTTTGACCACTGGACAACCTCTAGTAATAATTAATTAATAATTCAACAAAAAATTAAACATTTATTACATTTTACTATAATTTTAACTATTAGACCCAAGTCTTTTACTCAGTTGAGCCCAATAAAGTGGTTTTATTTTTTAGTAAAAATAGAGATACTGTATAATCAATGGTGATCAATAAGCACTTTTGTCTGCATGTACTGTAGAATCAATCAAATAAATGAGAACCATTAACCATTCCTCACGTAAGCCTATCAGAACATGAGATGTAATTGTAATAAAATTTACCAGGGGGCGGTGGTTTGTTGTTTTTCTAAAGCCGCATTTACAACAAAGTCTTCCACTAAAGTTTGGTTTCCTGCGGAGAGGTGGTAAAGATCAATGTCAACTTTTGGTTGTCAAATTTGGTGTAAGCCCAACTTAAAACTAAAAGCAATATTGCAAAAGCAGACACCTAGACATAAAACACCAGGGAAGCCTCTTCACAAAGATGTTTAGGATTTTAGGGGGTCTAAGAGTCTGGGCTCTTTGGAAAATTGTTGTCTTAAAATATATGGACTAGAGTTCCACCATTCTTTTAGAGATTTGGAGTTGAAATTTATTTTTTATTTAATTTGTTTATTTTTTTAACAAGGCTGGAATAATTTAAATTGTTAATTTCATGTTTGAAGTAAATACATAAATTGATAGGTAAATTAGTTTAATAAAATAGAACTGAACTTATTTTATGAGTCAAAACTAGAAAAAAAAAACAATAATAATAACAACTTAAAAGTCAGCTGCAATTAAACAATGTTACAAACATATCACTTCTTTCCACCAAGTTTAGGCTTCTTCAATTAACCTCCTCTGTGGCCTGAAGTTCCTTGTTGATCTTCGCAGCTGAGGAGGAGGTACATTCGGGTGGGGTAAAGCTTCTGCTGTGGATATTCTAGATTGTAGCTGAGTAGGGACATTCGGATGTTGTGAACCTACTGCAGGGTTTGCTCTAGGGCTAGGAAATACAGCTGGTGATCCATGGTTTTCTGGATTTTGTACTTGGAAATCTGAAGAAGACAGTAGCTGTGGTAATTGTTTAATGCAGGTGTCGTCTTCCTCTTCGGATTCATTGTCTTGGTAGCATTTCCGAATTTGACTTGTATGTCTTTTAGTGTGTCCATTAGAATCAATCAACCACGTGTTCTTACCTAACTGTCTAAGTATGGTTCCTATTTTCCATTTTACTTTCCCTTCAACAAAAGTACGAACGTACACTTTACTCCCAATGGAAAAGCCTCTGGATTTATTATATCGCATCACTTCAGAAGGTTTATCCGGAACTTCATTTATGCCCATTATGAAGGATGTAATGAGAGCATCTTGATAAAAGTCACCAGGGAAATCACAACTGCTGGCTAATTCTTTTAAGTTACTTGCAAAGGTGGACAAAGATTCATCACCTTGCTTCAGTGAAAAGAATTTGACTCTTTCAGAAACTTTAAACTTTACTGGCTTGAAATGCTTTACCAAAAGTTCATAAAGATGTTCATAAGTGAATTCACAAATATCTTTTGGCTTGCAAATAGTTACCTATGTTTTAAGAACTGTACTATCCAGGCAGTCGATGAAAAAACATATTTTAATATCATCATTTGTAATATTGCCCAAACATAAATTTGCCTTGAATTTAATATTCCAAACATCAATGTCGCATGAACTAGGGTTAATTTTTCACATCTAGGTTGACTTACCAACATAGGATTATTAAGAGTTGCTGGTAATGTATCTTCAGACATTATAATGAATTAGACTGTGGAATTGAATAAACTATCTTGCTCTCTTAAGTTTTCCATAAAATCATCCTCGTCGCCAGTTTTATGTTTGAAGTAAATACATAAATTGATAGGTAAATTAGTTTGATAAATTAGAACTGAACTTATTTTATGAGTCAAAACTAGAAACAAAAACAATAATAATAACAACTTAAAAGTAGCTGCAATTAAACAATGTTACAAACATATCAGTTAAAAATCAATTTTCCACTGGAAACAGAAATCCTCCAGGTTGAAAAACCAATTTGCACCATGAGTGTTGACATTGACATAGCAGTTTCAACATATTTATTTAAAATGAACCAATAGCAGTGTCTCATTTGCAGAAGCCTGGGGTTCATTATTTACATAACATAAGCACGACCACCTGACCTGGATGACCTTGAGATTGTTTCTTCTCTATTCAGACACAGGTTCTTTGTGCTCCAGAGCCAATGTATACAGGATTGTGTATATTGTGTACAGTATCTGTATTATTTGAGGATCCTGAGGACCATTGCATAACCAGTGCACGTGACCACCTGACCTGGATGACCTTGAGATTGTTCCTCCTCCATCCTGACTACTGACACAGTCCTTTGTGCTCCAGAGCCAATGTACACAGGATGGTGTATATTGTGTGCAGTAGCTGTATTTGTACTATATGAGGACCATTACATAACCTGTGCACATGACCACCTGATCTGGATGACCTTGAGATTGTTCCTCCTCCATCCTGACTACTAACACAGGTCCTTTGTGCTCCAGAGCCAATGTACACAGGATGGTGTATATTATTTGCAGTAGCTGTATTTGTACTATATGAGGACCATTACATAACCTGTGCACATGACCACCTGATCTGGATGACCTTGAGATTGTTCCTCCTCCATCCTGACTACTAACACAGGTCCTTTGTGCTCCAGAGCCAATGTACACAGGATGGTGTATATTATTTGCAGTAGCTGTATTTGTACTATATGAGGACCATTGCATAACCTGTGCACGTGACCACCTGACCTGGATGACCTTGAGATTGTTCCTCCTCCATCCTGACTACTAACACAGGTCCTTTGTGCTCCAGAGCCAATGTACACAGGATGGTGTATATTATTTGCAGTAGCTGTATTTGTACTATATGAGGACCATTACATAACCTGTGCACATGACCACCTGATCTGGATGACCTTGAGATTTTTTTCTCCTCCATCCTGACTAGTTATGCAGTCCAACAATTACCTAGTAGTAGTATTCGTGGTACCTACACAATTTTAGTAATTTCGGCATCAACTACAAAATCTCACAAAATTTAAACGCTTTACTTAACCATAATAACATACATATAAATAATATTGCCAACTGTTATGCAACGTGTAGGCCTAGTATGAGAACGTCTGTTGATTTTCGTGTGTGAGTGCGTGCGTGACGTACGTAAACACGCACTTCCTTCCTCCGTAGCTTCGCGGGCTTTGGCTTTCACTCACAGACAAGGCGGGGACGTCTACACATAAACATCTGTACGATACGATTATTACTCCTACTTTGTACTTTGATGAATTAAAGCAGGTTGACTTAACATTAGTTTTACTCAAAATGTCAAACAAGTACTAGAATAATAATTTGTGCATACATTAGTCTCTCATATAATACTACTGATGTCCAGATCAAATTTGTTTTGTCTAACTATTTTGCTGACTGATAATAGACACATAATAGATGTAACATATTCTAAACAAAACTACAACAGTAAGTCAAATGTATTTGTTTTACAAGTTAAACTATGAACAATTGGAATCACCCAAAAGATAAGACATTGCGGCATTAGTGCAAGATAAAGATGAAGGTTGCCCTGGCGGAACGTAAACAGTGACTCAGTCCCTTGTCTCTGTCTTGTCACCGACAATATAGGATGTTGACAATAGGAGATGTTGTGTTATCAGAGATGGAATTGGCGCCGCGTCGCAATAATACAGACTTCAGATACGCAAAACACAATACATCCCTCGAATACATTCTGTCTATTGGATCTTGGATCTAAATGAGCATGCTAAAAAGGTTAGGTAACAAATAAAATTGGTATTTGTACAGTGATCATGCTTCTACTTATGCATAAGGTTTTCTTTTAGAGGACAAAAATTCATACATTAGTCAAATTAGTAAGCACTAAGCGACATCCATGCCGCCATCAAGACCGTACCAGTGGCACGGAATGACAGTTCATAAATCTCTGAACTACTTATAAATCTGCAGTAAACACACTGGCAATACAATAATGTTTTTAGTAAGTTGTGACGGTCTTTTCCTAGTAACTTATCAAGAGAACTCATCGTTCCATAAACTATTTGCCTGCGAGTTTCATGCGGTAGATAATTTTATACTGATTGTGATAACTGTTATCACGGAAAACAAGTTTTCCAACCAATTTACTTTGAATCTGAGCCAAATAACGTATTTGCTGGATTTGTTTACAAACAGAAAATTATTCTCAGCAGAAGATATAAAACGTGATCTCACTTCGTAATGTGTAGATTCAACCATAAAGTTGTTAATTCTTTATTATTTTGTAAAGCTAATATGATGAGTGTTTGTTTACCCTACAACACATTACTCACCGGCGACGATCGCACCACATACACACCTGTAACCAGACAAACATATCATTTGTTGGAAACTTAAACTACATTACAAACATTGCCAGTTGGTGCTACTGTAGCTGGCTGTGAATGCTGCATTGATGATTTAGGCTACCTTGTGCAGAAGTAAATGAGTGTCGTTAAAGAAATCAGGTCTACGACAATATACTCGAAAATGCAGAGTTTAGTGGCGATTGAGGCCACTCAATACAAACATGCCAAACCAAGACATCAAATTCATTTTAAAATTAACGCCAATGAAGTATCTTAAATATCAATTGAAATGCTAAACAGGTTATTTTTAAGGAAGAGCCATCTGCGAACTACAAATAAAGGTAGGTTTATCGTCGTCATGCACCTGCTTGGAAACAATGAACAGGACGCGACGACACAGCGGCCAGCGACACGACACTCGACATGGTCGGGTACGACAGAAAATGTGCAACTTGTAACAACGCTACCGTAGCAAACACTTCACAATAACCATCATAAACACAAATCTAGCGCCAGTTTAAATTTCAACTGTCAAATTAAAATATGTAAAATGTTACTAATATGCTTTGCACGTATTGAATAATTGCTATACCTCGGCGTCAAAAACGGTAAACGTGATTTATAGTTTGTGGGTCGCACAGTATAGTAGTATAGAAGTATAGTGTAGTTTGTGGGGTTATTTGAGGATTTTGGTTGCAGGATTTTGTATTCCAAAAGATGTCCAATATTTATTGTATTCTTGCGACATCGATAGTTTTAAGTAGCCTACTGTATTGGTTTGTTATTAGTCAAAGGTATTAGTGAATTTCTTTTGTTTGCAGAAACTTATTTTATTATCATGTTTGCTTTTAGGGTGCGTTCACAAAGAAAGCTGGTTACAAGTAACTTACTTTCAGTGCTTGTTCCAAGCGCTTGAGAATGTTGTTGTGTATTCACAACAAACGCTTGCATTTCAAGCTCAGTGTAGTCTCAGCTCTGGTTGAGACGATACCTTCCTTAAGTGATGAAGAGTTATTTTTGATTGAAAATGTAGAATTGAAAATTCGTAGAAGGAAAGTAGGTGTTCATTCAATGTGCGGAAGATTGAAACCAGGTAGGTTCGGGGAATACCACCCGATACCACCATCTATCTCCTAAATTGAAAGTGGACAGAGTGAGGTCTTTTTCTCATATGAGAATGGAGTTAACCACGTTTAATTACATCCTCAAAAAAATTGTTTTTTAGTGAGGTTTTGGGGGAATTGGCAAAAGCAACCTATCCATGCACCAGAACGAATTTTGGACCAATAATGATACCCAAAAAATACTCGAAGGGAGTTTTAAACACCCTATGTAGCTGATTAATTATGATGCAAATAATATTGTGAGATATATTCAAATGTTTTAATTTTCTAGGTAAATAAAGTATACAAGTTTCATCTATAAAAAATCCAACACTTAATTAATATTGAATTAAATGTGTTAGTTAAAATAGTTAGTGTATCATCACATACATGTTATATTTGTCCTATTGGCTACGCAATTGAACATTCTAGGGAAAACCCCCAATACGTGGGTAATATATTTTTTTTTTTGGAAATTGGAAGCTCTAAATACTTGAGCTATCAACTCATCGACATTCATACTGCACTGTTAGTAGTTTTTAACTGACTGGTTCGGTCAACAAGCGCCGAAAAACAAGTACGAAACGTTCTTGCGTGCTTGTCAGAGCTTGTAACAAGCGCTTGCTAGCCGGCACCATCGATGTATATAACCTAACATTAGGTTAGGTTATATACATCGATGGCCGGCACAAGCTTTGTCTGTGAACGCACACGCTTGATACCATGTTGCGTTTTCTCACGCCGGTTCGAGCTTGCAAGCGCTTGCCAACAAGCGCTTGTAACCAGCTTTCTTTGTGAACGCACCCTTACTATCAGAATGTGTTAGAGCTCCTGTCAAATTGTTAAAGTAACTTTATAAAACCCTCCTTACCTTGCCCCGTCAGGTCTTGGGGATGTTTGATGAGGGTAGAAAATGAGGGTATAGTAACGTGTGTTGGTGTGTACGGTGTACAAGGTCGTGGAGCTAAGAGTATTACAGCTTCACTCTGTCCGAGGCATCCCTCTACCTCAACACAACAGGTCCACTGCATCGTACACGTGCAAACAACACACGAGGTAATATAGCAAGTATGTAAGGACCTACTACAACACAACTTCATAGTAACGTCTGTACGGTGTACAAGGTCGTGGAGTTAAGAGGATTACAGCTTCACTCTGTCCGAGGCTTCCCCCTACCTCAACACAACAGGTCCACTGCATCGTACACGTGCAAACAACACACGAGGTAATATAGCAAGTATGTAAGGACCTACAACAACACAACATCATAGTAACGTGTGTATGGTGTACAAGGTCGTGGAGTTAAGAGGATTACAGCTTAACTCTGTCCGAGGCTTCCCCCTACCTCAACACAACAGGTCCACTGCATCGTACACGTGCAAACAACACACGAGGTAATATAGCAAGTATGTAAGGACCTACAACAACACAACATCATAGTAACGTGTGTATGGTGTACAAGGTCGTGGAGTTAAGAGGATTACAGCTTAACTCTGTCCGAGGCTTCCCCCTACCTCAACACAACAGGTCCACTGCATCGTACACGTGCAAACAACTCACGAGGTAATATAGCAAGTATGTAAGGACCTACAACAACACAACATCATAGTAACGTGTGTATGGTGTACAAGGTCGTGGAGTTAAGAGTATTACAGCTTCACTCTGTCCGAGGCATCCCTCTACCTCAACACAACAGGTCCACTGCATCGTACACGTGCAAACAACACACGAGGTAATATAGCAAGTATGTAAGGACCTACTACAACACAACTTCATAGTAACGTCTGTACGGTGTACAAGGTCGTGGAGCTAAGAGGATTACAGCTTCACTCTGTCCGAGGCTTCCCCCTACCTCAACACAACAGGTCCACTGCATCGTACACGTGCAAACAACACACGAGGTAATATAGCAAGTATGTAAGGACCTACAACAACACAACATCATAGTAACGTGTGTATGGTGTACAAGGTCGTGGAGTTAAGAGGATTACAGCTTCACTCTGTCCGAGGCTTCCCCCTACCTCAACACAACAGGTCCACTGCATCGTACACGTGCAAACAACACACGAGGTAATATAGCAAGTATGTAAGGACCTACAACAACACAACATCATAGTAACGTGTGTATGGTGTACAAGGTCGTGGAGTTAAGAGGATTACAGCTTCACTCTGTCCGAGGCTTCCCCCTACCTCAACACAACAGGTCCACTGCATCGTACACGTGCAAACAACACACGAGGTAATATAGTAAGTATAACGTGTGTACGTTTGCAATATAATATGACTTGAAACACGAAAGGGTAAAGCGAATACGTAATTGTAGACTGGTTACCAGAATCAGATGTTGGGAAGAAGCCAAGGCAAGAGTCGAGATGACGAGATCTGTCACTCACACAGCACAAGGACAGCTTCAGCAACAGTGGCCAGTGGCCGAGTATGGAGAATACATGTGGAATCTAGGCTGAATAGACCTACACAATACTAGACGAGCTTTCAACCAACTAGGCTTGTTCCAATAAATTGTTTTAATTTTACATGACGAAAAGCCGATAGGAACTGGTTAACGAAGTGAGTCAAGAGGATTCGGTACTTTGGTATTATACCGACCACACCGATAAGTCGCCTTCCAAATAAGATTTTAATTAGTTTAAATAACAAAATCTTCCTAACCTGACCTAAAACATAGAATAGAATAGAATAGAATAGAAAAGTGCTTTATTGAATACATACTATGTACAGTAGGCTACATGAAATGGGTGCGATAATTTATACATGCACATACAACAATGGTCATACGACCGTCTGCTGGGTTGGCATTAATGTCCATTCAATATTAATGAAATAAAATTGTCCCACATAAATCAACATACTGAGCACTAAAACAAAATAAAATAACACTTCTTTATGCACACATATACATAGATATATACACATACACATGTATTCATATATACACATATATTTATACTCTAAACATATTGTAATATAAAATTTTAAAAATTAAATTCCCTAACTAGCTCCCATCTACGTTTCCATGCAATTTTTAAAAAATTTCCAAGGCCCCGCCAATCCTTCCCATTCAAATAATCCACAAACTCCTCATATTGTATTTTTTGTTTACCAAAATACAAGAGTCGCAAGTCATTGAACACAGGGCAACTAGCCACAAAATGTAAAGCAGATTCATTCTCCTTTAAATTACACAAGGAACATGTGTGGTTTTTATCGACAATCCACGGTTTATAGTTGAGATCTATAAGTTCTCCTCTACATTTTATTATCCAAGAAATGGTTCGGTTGTCTAAACCAGTTTCCAAGAAGCTATTGTTGCCAAGGTCAAAGTCAACGACGAGGTATTGGGAATGATAAGCTGAAGTACGCGCTCTGCCTAGACACTCAGCTCTCCAGCTATCTCTCGCTGCATTTACAACACTAACTAATTGAGACTTCAACCTACCACTCCCCGCCTCCTCCATCGTATGTATATTCAGGTCCATTTGCACGCCATATTTGATTCCTAATGCTCTCCACGCTCGACACCAATCTACATTTTTTCTTAAAACTTCAGCTGCTAATAATCTTGGTAAACGCTCAGGTGGTAGCCCCAATATATTTATTATATAATTAAGATTCATTGAGAGAGAATAAATGTGTAATTTATCTAGACCAGTTTCCAAGTACAGTGAGTAATTTGGCGTGTTATTAGGCAACTGAAACAGTCTCCTAATAAATAACTTTTGTACAGATTCTATCTTTTCGCTCTCTAAATATCCCCATACCTGGCCTACATAACATAATATTGATCTTACCACAGCGTTAAAACATACAAATTTTGAGGACAGATGCACCCTGTCATTGTTTATTAATTTATTCCATGCGGCGTTAATGGCTAATTTTGCAGCTGTGGATTTCATCTGAAAATGTTGTTCCCAACTTAGCATTGGCGTGAACAATACCCCCAGATATTTGTAAGAGTTAACAATCTCGACCTCTTTGCCTTTATACATAGTCCACCCTTAAGTTATAGTTATTAGGTGTGGTCGGTATAATACCAAAGTACCGTGAGTTCTCGTATCTTTCTGTTTTATAAAACAAATTGCGTTAAAAAATATTGGTTTTTAAGTAGGTCTACACCGGCCTACACGACATAATATACTATTAACATCAGTGTTACTAGTGGAGGTAGAGGACATAAATAAATATTTGCCTTAAGCATTCTCCATTACATTTGATTGATAGGCTCGTCTGGAAATTAGCTTACATTAGTTTAACAAACATACCTTCAGCAAATCAAGTTAGTTTGGCAATAAATACGAGACATGTCTAAATCACCAATGAATGTCGTTTTAGGTTTACTAATACAGTACCTAGGAGCAGTACCTAGTGGAAACGTAACAACAATCCTATGTAGTATAAACGGTTTAAAAACGTACGCGGCAAACGATTGAACAAATCTTAATTAGTCAATTAAACAACCGTGATGAATTGGTGATAATTTTGTCTGACTCTGGCTGCATAGTAAACTGTATAATTGATGTCACGCGTCGATGACGGTGACAAGCCAGTGAGTCGGATACAACAGCAACAGACACAAGGACAGCTGATGCTGCGTCATAATGACGTGACGACACGAGACAGGTAGAATACATCAGTTCTTCAATATGTTGTGAAAATCTTGAGCAATGTATGCTTGTATGTATGTATGCTTGGGGGTAGCGGATTATTATTATCCCCCTGGAATTTTACCCCCTGGGCAAAACTGAAGTCACAAACCAGAGGGTAAAATTCAGGTTTTTATTGCTAATATAATTTATCAAGCTCTGTCTATTTTCATTAGACTTCCAAATCCGCGGGGGTAATATTCCGCCCACGAACAAACTTTAGAGCGCTCAGGTAACTACGTCATAATGACGTCAGCGCCCAAGGGGTAAAATTCCAGGAGGAAAACATTCCGGCGACCCTATGCTTGCACCATGATCTCGAAAACAGCTTTAACGATTTCTTTCAAATGTTGTAAATTTATACCTGCCCTAAAAAAGTGTTTACTGCAGTTAAAACTACAAACAAAAATTTAACTACGAAAAATAATAATAAATTGGAAGTCAACATTTTTTTACATTGGCTTTTACATTGGGTTGCCAAGTAACCATGTTGTTTGAACAAAATAACAAGGAAAAAGTAAACAAAAGACTTGTAACATGGGTAACCGGCTATACAAATAGGTATTATACCAGAAAACTACAAATTACAGTAAAGGGAATAAACATCAGTTCATTGAGCAAAGATTACACTGAAGATTACTCGATATAGGGGTACAATGGAGATAAACGATACGGAGCCATGGCTCGGTCCCCAGGTACTATTACAAAAACTATTTAGTAATAATGAATCACGAATACAAAACCTAAACAAGGAGGGACAACTATCCTTCTACTAATGTCTTCGAGTCATCAAATAAATTCAATATTGAAGAGGACATCATGGTAAGCAGCGCTGAGTTCTTTCCAATTATTGCAAAGCCACGAAAACGCGATTAACTAACGAGAAGTTTACAAAATCCTTAAACTTAAAAATGCGTCATATCATACAAGTAATTCCCGACAAAGCATGACCGATGTTCGGGAACGATTTCTTTCTCCAGACTAGAGAAATATTGTATAAAAAGCATATAGTGAGTCAAAAGCCAAAAGTAAATTAGTGCTTGCTTGCAGTTATAAAGACGTGTGTGCCACACGCGGCGAATATCTGGGAATAGACCCGAGGTCGGAGTGGCTCATTTACCATCATACACCTTGCATCTTGACCTCCGGACTTGCTAATAGGCGGTTAACTAGCTAACACTAACATATACCTCAATAGGAGTACTGTATGTGGCTAGGTGGTGAAGTACACACGTCTAGCGTTTAAACCAGTTGTAGACCAAGTACTGCAGTGTTGTTAAACAATAATGGGGAACGGAATTTCTTGTCTTTATAATTCAGTAGTAGCTAAGCTAATTATAATTTTAACTAGGTTCTAGTTCAGGATTGTTTTTCACATTAATTTAGGTTAGGCATAGAGGACAAAACCGTAAGTAGATAGGCGAGATTTGAACCCAGAAAATCGAAGACCGAAGTTCCGCGTCTACCACTAGACCAACCTGCTCCATAATTGATCGCAAAGGACGTCGATTAGATTAAGAGCAAGTAAAAGCCAAAAGCTCGTGACAACAAATAACTAGTTATGACAAATAATTGTTGGAGTATTTTCAAAACACATATAAATCGACTTTTTGTTAATAATTAACATCGTTGCAAGTATACATGAGGAACTGTGACATGTCTCTGATAGCAAAGTTTCTAAAAATGTCTTCAAAATTTATACGACAAACATTTGTTTTTACGATTCCAATACGTACTGTAGAATAAAAAATGCGAATTTGAATATCAAAATCAAAATTCTTAGCGATGGAAAACCTGCTATTTGAGAACAGGTATACAACACAGAGTGTATTAAACGTATAAGAAAGAAACAATATTGAATTATTACGATGAAAGGAATTAATAATCAGTGTTTTCCAGAGCTGTGGGAGGGAATGGTTACCGTAATGAGAGAACTGTCCTACATTGACTATCACGCGAAGAGCAAACAGCCACGCCCATCATAGCCATCATCACCTCATCATGATGGATGGATCTACGATGGCGATCAATGACTCGGCACTGACAGATAAGACTCAGGATACAGTATCAGACACTGGTCAGAGAACTGTCCTACATTGACTATCACGCGAAGAGCAAACACCGCCACGCCCATCATAGCCATCATCACCTCATCATGATGGATGGATCTACGATGGCGATCAATGACTCGGCACTGACAGATAAGACTCAGGATACAGTATCAGACACTGGTCAGAGAACTGTCCTACATTGACTATCACGCGAAGAGCAAACACCGCCACGCCCATCATAGCCATCATCGCCTCATCATGATGGATGGGTCTGCGATGGCGATCAATGACTCGGCACTAACAGATAAGACTCAGGATACAGTATCAGACACTTGGTCAGAGAACTGTCCTACATTGACTATCACGCGAAGAGCAAACAGCCACGCCCATCATAGACATCATCGCCTCATCATGATGGATGGATCTGCGATGGCGATCAATGACTCGGCACTAACAGATAAGACTCAGGATACAGTATCAGACACTTGGTCAGAGAACTGTCCTACATTGACTATCACGCGAAGAGCAAAAACCGCCACGCCCATCATAGCCATCATCGCCTCATCATGATGGATGGATCTGCGATGGCGATCAATGACTCGGCACTGATAGATAACACTCAGGATACAGTATCAGACACTGGTCAGAGAACTGTCCTACATTGACCATCACGTGAAGAGCAAACAGCCACGCCCATCATAGCCATCATCGCCTCATCATGATGGATGGGTCTACGATGGCGATCAATGACTCGGCACTGACAGATAACACTCAGGATACAGTATCAGACACTTGTTCAGAGAACTGTCCTACATTGACTATCACGCGAAGAGCAAACACCGCCACGCCCATCATAGCCATCATCGCATCATCATGATGGATGGATCTGCGATGGCGATCAATGACTCGGCACTGACAGATAACACTCAGGATACAGTATCAGACACTGGTCAGAGAACTGTCCTACATTGACCATCACGTGAAGAGCAAACAGCCACGCCCATTATAGCCATCATCGCCTCATCATGATGGATGGGTCTACGATGGCGATCAATGACTCGGCACTAACAGATAACACTCAGGATACAGTATCAGACACTTGGTCAGAGAACTGTCCTACATTGACTATCACGCGAAGAGCAAACAGCCACGCCCATCATAGCCATCATCGCCTCATCATGATGGATGGATCTGCGATGGCGATCAATGACTCGGCACTAACAGATAACACTCAGGATACAGCATCAGACACTGGTCAGAGAACTGTCCTACATTGACTATCACGCGAAGAGCAAACAGCCACGCCCATCATAGCCATCATCGCCTCATCATGATGGATGGGTCTACGATGGCGATCAATGACTCGGCACTAACAGATAACACTCAGGATACAGTATCAGTCACTGGTCAGAGAACTGTCCTACATTGACTATCACGCGAAGAGCAAACACCGCCACGCCCATCATAGACATCATCGCCTCATTATGATGGATGGGTCTGCGATGGCGATCAATGACTCGGCACTGACAGATAAGACTCAGGATACAGTATCAGTCACTGGTCAGAGAACTGTCCTACATTGACTATCACGCGAAGAGCAAACACCGCCACGCCCATCATAGACATCATCGCCTCATTATGATGGATGGGTCTGCGATGGCGATCAATGACTCGGCACTGACAGATAACACTCAGGATACAGTATCAGACACTTGTTCAGAGAACTGTCCTACATTGACTATCACGCGAAGAGCAAACACCGCCACGCCCATCATAGCCATCATCGCCTCATCATGATGGATGGATCTGCGATGGCGATCAATGACTCGGCACTGATAGATAACACTCAGGATACAGTATCAGACACTTGGTCATTGGACAACACACCAGTAATTCAATCAATCCAATCCAAAGTGTCAAAACATTGCATTATTTATCGGAGGACATTCAACTTTCAGTTTCTTTGTAGAACGAATGAAGCGAAGTAATGCATTTTATACCTACACTTGTATTTAGTATCTAAGTTAAGTTAGATAAGGAAGCACCAATTTCATTCGTACAAGAATACATAATATTGAATAAATAACACGAATTATGTCGAACGGATTCAGATAATCAGGAAAGTGCCAATCCGCTGACCGCTTCCCATTTACCGACACCAAATGATTTCACCAGCTTCCGGACAGGAAAATCATTAAAATACATAATTAATTGTGCACAGCTACCGCTAATGGGTTCACTCTGAAAGGACGGATTTCATCCTACTAATCCTACTAATATTATCCTACTAATGTTATAAATGAGAAAGTTTGGATGTATGGATGTATGGATGTATGTTTGTGACAAGTGAACGCGAAAAATACTGGTCGGATTGGGCTGAAATTTGGCATGATGATAGCTCACATTCCAAATCAACATATAGGCATATTCTTATTTCAAAAATCCATTCGGGCTCCGCCCCAGTGGCTCTGGAGTTTCCCATGTAACCTTATGAGAAATGGAATTATTGAATCTTAACAGCTGTTTCAATTACTCAAGTTGGTTCTGTTCTATGATGTTCAATAGCATTAAAGTTACAAGGATTACCAACAGGGTGCAGCACTATTATTTCTTTTACATTTATGACAACAGCTAATTTGCAACCAAAAGGTAAATGAGCGTAGCGAAGGAACTTCAACCTGGAGGCGAGTTAGCGTAGCGAACGAGCTAACCTGAAGGCAAGTGAGCGCAGCGAACGAGCTCCAACCTAAAGGTGAGTGAGCGTAGCGAACGAGCTCCAACCTAAAGGTGAGTGACCGTAGCGAACAAACTTCAACCAGGACGTGATTGAGCCATGCGAACGAGATAATCTTGAAAATTAAGAAGTAAAACGGGGCAAAGCCCGCGGGTTACAGCTAGTTTGGTATGATTTTAAAATCATGCAGCAAAATTTACAATACGTTAAACACTAATGCATTTTTCCAACTATACACAAAATGTTTGGCATTTCCAAACAATTCTAAACATGATCTGGAAGCCTCTTTCTCGACATCGAGTAAACTCTCAGTTCAAGGCTACACCAATATTCAATTTAGAGGAAACTATTCTGATATTATTCATGTGTTCTTGCTGTTAAAATTGTTGATTTATCTCCATTCTTTTCACTTAAATCATTAGAAATTGAATCTTCCAAATGCATTTACTTGACGGGAGATCGTGGTAGTGGTCACTTATACCCCTCGGATCACGCGTTAATTTGTAAACGATCAGTCGTCATTGGAAACTTAACTGTAATATATAAAATGAACTTAATAAATAAACTAAACTATTGAATATCGGGACGTCATTCCACTTATTCATTCCATATGAAACCTGGTGTGTCGCAGCCGCATACACATTGGAAAATCTAATCTAATGATTGACTCGAAATTATGAATTGAATACAATAAAGTCACACATTTACTTAATTTGAACACCGACTTTCTTTGTCAGTAGAATTCATAAAACGGTCAGTTGGTATAGGAGCAAATAATTTGTAGATAGCGATAATACAAACTAGTCGAACCCCGTCGAAATCGACGGTTAATCTTGAGGTTTTATGTAAATTATTCAGCTAACTGCGTTGGATAGAGTGAAGTTATTAAAATCTTAGTTATATGAAGGGAGGATAAGCAATAATAAGTAGGCCTATGACGATTGTGTTCCCTAAAAAACGTGATTAACGAATTCGTTTAACACAATATTTCCTACCTTTCTTTTTATCGGCTTTAGGTTGCCCAAAAGGTTTTTTAGGAGTCTTATAATTGTTTGTTCATGAGTTTGTTTCATACCAAAGCCACTTTCACTATATGGGAGAATATTAGTCTATCATGTTACGGAAAGAGTCAATATTTATTACTAACCACTAATTCCATCTGCTTTAGGAAAATCATTCAGATTGTATCCGGATTTATCTTAAAAGATGTAAATCTTCATCTTTTTTTTAAATATCTGATTCTCCAGAAAGCAGTAACATTCTTACTTCCCTAATTGGTACCAACAAAACAAAACTTTTACAGCGTCTCCATTTTCTAGCAGAATTTGCCATTCTAGCGCTACCTCCAGTTATATTACTCGTTGAGTGAAGATGACAGAAAAAGCAATTAAAATGCGTGATACAATTCCTAATTCATTGATATCCTATATTTAGACAGGCTAAGTACAGAATGCTATGCACACTCATGTTCAACGCGAGCAGCTGTGCCGAGGAATACGATGTCGCTATCAGACCGTATCTGATACTGATACACAAACACAACAATAGCAATACAAACAGAGAGGTCGGCCTTCTCAGACCGTCGACCTGAAAAAAAACATAACATACGCTTAGTCCAGGAGCTGAGGGGGGTTGAGCATGCATGAAAGTAGTACGCAATGTTATTGCTGATTATTGTAATATGGACTGTGGTGATCAAAATTACGTATGTCGCCTATTTCAAAAGTGGTCGATAAGGTGGGGGGGAGGGGGCAAACATGGCGGTTTGCGCTATGCGTTAAAACGTTGATAGTTCGAAAACGGTAAAAGATAGAACATCTGTTAAAACGTCGTTGTAATCCTAAAAATATGGACAACAATAATGGTCATTGGGTCCGAGGTCGTATCTCTATAAATAAACAAGTTATTGTATAAAATATGTAAAAATGGACTTTTCGTGTAGATTTTTTTACCGAAAGTAGAATTAATTTGTGAATGTCGCAAAGAAGTAATATCAAATATCTTTGCTGATAGTTGTAATATGGACTGTGGTGATACAAAATACGCATGTCGCCTACTTTTCAGGTGGTCGAGAACTTGGGGGGAGGGGGGCAAAGATGGCGGAACGCGCTATACATCGAAATGACTGTAGCTCGAGAACGGTACGAGATAGGACATCGGTTAAAACGTAGTTTTAATCCAAAAAATATTACCAATAGAAAAGGTCATTGGGTAAAAAGTCGTATCTTAACTAATAAAAAAGTTATAACAATAATAAGTTTAACAAAATCTACATCGTACAGCTATTTTTTTCGAAAATCGTATGGATTGTTGATAAATAATAGTGTAATTACTTAATTACTCGGCTATGTATTAACTAGATGCATTTTCTTATAAGAAAAAAATATATTATTACGAATACATTTGGTTTAAAATGTAAAACACGGCCTCCAAACTGCTGTACATAATACTTGGGGTTTCGCCGCAATCAAATGCATAATACAGACTACCACTACAAATCCAATTTTAATTATTATAATGTTGTAGGTTATTACAATATAATTATGTAACAGATTCTTATTTAATACAGTTATATGAAATAAAAAACATTACTACAAAAGTAAATACCTTATAATAAAAAATACGGCAAATCTCTTCATTCTATCCATAACAATTACACTGGTTGTTCATATTATTTGTTGAATTTAAATAGGTACCTTTTTAATTTCTCTTAGCACCTGTAATACAAATAAAAAATTGTAAATATTTTCTTTTATACAAATGTATATACATCTATATATAATTAATGCATGAGAGCGGTCAAGAAATTTAAAGTTTATGGTGTTTATATTTACAATGGAATTAAACTACTATATATTATATTTCATATTTAATTATTATCTTATTTGTTTGATTATTTATTTATCATTATTTCATTTATATACTCAGTGTATAATGAAATACAAAATACAAGCAATCATTATTTTAAAAACAGCAGCAATTATAACGCAACCTAACGGACGAACCCCAAGGCGTTTGGAGGCCGTGTTTTACGAACTACCGTTTTACCGAATTACCGTTTTCGAACTATCAGCGTTTTAACGCATAGCGCAAACCGCCATGTTTGCCCCCTCCCCCCCACCTTATCGACCACTTTTGAAATAGGCGACATACGTAATTTTGATCACCACAGTCCATATTACAATAATCAGCAATAACATTGCGTACTACTTTCATACATGCTCAACCCCCCTCAGCTCCTGGACTAGCTATAGCTATAATGAGTCATTTTGGACTATAGAGTAAACCCACATTAAACCGGCCAACCAATTGACAGTTGAAAAATGCTACACAGCCAACCTACTAGCTTTAATCAGGATTTACTACAAGATCAGATTTATCAGCAATAGCCTACCTACATGAAAGAGTTTCAAAATTTAATCTCTAACGTTTGCTACTACGAGAACGTAAACAATTTTCTATTCTCGTATAAATTTTGTTAAATGTAAACAAATTTAATATTGATTATAACTAAACCCATTACACTATTGGTTCACAATAGGAATACAAAAACTATTAATTATAGGTCGAATTGCCATTGTTCGCTGACGACTCATTGCATAAATCAGGTGTTTGCAGTACAAGTAAGACAATCAGTGACAGTTGCAGCATTGGGCAAGGGAGTGGTACTGCCATCTCCTACTACAATATCGACCTCACTGTAGTCCGTCTGTCTACGGATACTTAGCCTTCTGTAACACTAGTCACAAGCGAATAGATCTGCGGTAGCATTCCACAACGATTCCTCATTCCTGCAGTGACTTTTGAGCTAAGTCTCAGAAATGTCACATTTTACTGACAAGTGTAAACTTAGTTATGACGATTGACCAACTCATATATTTGTCGATTATCACGATTTAATTTTATGGCTGGATTTGCAATAAAATAATTTAAATAAGCGATATCATCAATTTGAAATATATTTGTTATAAAACTACGAACAATTCGTTGCATTTCAGATCTGAATGGCTGTGGACTCTGGGGATGTATTTACTCTACTTCTATTGAAGCATCGATCGATTCCAGGAGTATTGGCTTCTGGAATAATGATCTGCAACACTCCTTCTTGTTGGTTTCTCTAGGGTCTAAAATATTTCAAAGACTAATCATTGTAATATGAACGATGATAAATGACCATTTAGGTCAAATACTTGTATGATAACACGACTTAAAAATATTTGTTAGTTTCTAATTTTAACCAGATAACTTTAGATAGACAACACTGTCAATTAAAAATATATTTACTAAAGATAATGCATTGTGCCACAATCCTCTCTTGGCTCGAGACGACCGGTATAGAGGGGGACAGGACATCCCGATCACATTATGACCCTCGTTCTATTTATGAAGGGAGCAATGGCCCGAATCGCGGTCTATAAATATCTCCATGTATATTTTAAACTATGACGCGTTAAAAACGTGATAAACTTTGATCAATGGAAGTATTTAAGGATGAATTTTCTTCAGGTTATTAACACGTTGTTTGTTTACAAATTAACTACGTAGCAAGACTTCACTACCTTTATTTTCACTTCGTTACGGTGAACTAAGGTTTTATATGTGAGAACATGTGAGAGGCAGTGACCGGAAACAAGTGATTATCATGTGTACCAACAAGCCGGTCAGCGTATCATTGAGGCAATGGTCACTGAATTGATCAAGAACTGAATTGATTGACATATGCCAGCCACTGGAGACAGATATATTGATGTATGATTGTAAGAGCTTAGACTAGAAGTATACAATCCATTCCCATTTTAACCGTGACCAGTTTTAAAATAAAAATTGACGTATTGCAGTTGAACTTAACCACTAGAATGCGCCGATGTAAATTACGAATTTCTACCGGATACGCAACTTGACCAATTCGTTTGTAGACAAAATTATATGATTCAACGTACGTAAATCCGAACAACTGTAAACAAAACTGCATGAGATTTGAATTCAGCTTAGTAGTAAAATGTAGTTTGAGATGTTCCTACTCCTCCTAACTTTGGTCGCATGTGCACAAACAGTGGTATATACAGTCACATATTGGTCAACTCAAGTGTCAGTGTGCTGGTAGAGGTGTGATGTTGGTTCAGTAGTTGACTCGCCCACCTCTGGTCTTGACACATACTTAGTACTTAACAATGCTCCGAGGTCAATTATCAACATTACCTCACAGTAAGAGCCAATGTCTATTTGGAGGTATGCAATGCTTTAACACGTAAATGAAATGAGGGGTCGACATTTTGACATGAATAAATAAATAGGAACGTTATGTTATTGATAGATCAGCTGTTGCAATCCTTTAAAAATCAACATATTTAAATGAGTGTCGTAACAATTCGACGCAAGTAACACTTCGCCCCAAGTAACATTTCGGCCCAAAGTACTAAGATGAGGCCTGCGGTCCAACTCTCTACATGTTCCCTATAAAACTTCGTCCCCAAAAATATGTAAGACATTAGATTTAAAACTGACTGGGGCCCGACCCCGCGGGATGGTCAGATTTTGGACGAGGAATAGTTTTATGGCCCCCGAAGGGTCAGTCCGACTCCGCGTTTTGGTCACTTTCAGCGTATGGCCACACCTAATCTCTACGCTACTCATCAATCATTTGGTTAGGTCAGGCTAGGTTAGGTTGGGTTATGTTAAGTTGGGTTACATTTATAACAATTTAAAACTTCAAATACAAGCTCCGCGCGTGGCAATTTTTCATCTGGCCGAAATGTTACTCAACTACTGTGGCTGTAAAACTGTAAAAGCGAGTGGAACGAAGTTTTACTGTTTTTCTAAGAAATTTGAGTTTGGCCGAACTGTTACTACATCATTTAAATGAGCCACCCATAGAGTGTTTTCTGTCTAATACTGTTTTATTTTTGTATTTTTTTGTCACTGCACAAAATAACAAATTATTCGGCCTCACTCATAATTCGGTGATTAATGTACTTGTAACTGTTTATCTTACATAAAAGAAGGTTTCGTTTACTTCGTTTTTCTTGACTAAAAAGCTAGTGTATTAGACAAAGTTCTGTAATTTAAACTTTCGGTGGCGAAATACTGAAATTATCCTACGTTCACTTGTGTTCTGAAATTGGCTACAACCTTTGACTAATAGTGAAAGCTACAACTCAAACAAAAAATCTAATGTCTATTTTCATCCATTTATAAATTAGTGTTTTCCATCAGCTCAAAGTCTTTTGAACGCGAGAGTATCTAATAAATAAATGTTTTAATACTCGACGAAACAAAGGTAAAAAACCACAAACTAGTACAAAAATAATTATTCATCCCAACATTTCCTTCTCGATAAACGAGGTTCCATTAGTACGTTAAATATCGCGAACGTATGTGTTCTGATACGGCTGCGGCACGCGAGCTCGCTCCACCAATCAATACCTGAGCAGACAACACAACACAGTACGTGAGGTCACATATTCTCGTGTTGTGTTATAGGTACTTGTAACGCAGAGATCGCGTGAGTGGTCACCAAGGACACGTTATCACCAGCCTCGCGTGTTATCAACCATTAACAGGTCAAAGGTTATAAGGCACCGGCCGCCCGCCGCCCGCTCTGATTATATTACTCATAGATACACCGCCATATCGAAACTTTACTGTGTTAGCTTGAGTACCATTTGATATTCTACCGAAAATATGGACTTTTATAGTGAGTTGTTTATTTATTGGTCTCACGCGGTTCCGCTTAAATCAATTCTTCTATTAGACGAGTCCTCTGTGTTCACCTATCCTCGATTCGTACTAATTGGAGTTTTAATTTCTGGATTTTTCGTTTGATTTCTATATACTGTAGTTAAAACTATATAATTCTCTGTAAGGTATGCTTTCTATTTTGTGATTTCCAGCTTTGGCTAGGCTTATATATTAATCTTGTGAGGATTTAGGAAATTTCTCACATTAGACCATGACGCTTACTCGCTCTACAGAGTAAACTGTTAAAGCTAATCCTGAAGTATGGTGGTTTAAATGTAATAGTTATAGTTATTTGTTATCTACTTACGCCTACCGTCAGGAAATACAACTGAAATAAAAATCTTTGTCAAAGCGTTCACTAAGTTTGTATTTATCAGGAGTTTTTTTATCCTTAGCTTGTCTCTCTCAGGAGGTAGGTCAATTTAAGTCAGTAATCATCCAATAAAACCACAACAACTATTTCTCATATGGTGGAATCCAGTTTCTATATTACTTTAAAGATGAGGATAGCTTCTGAAGTGAAACTATTCTATATGCAATGCTATAGGTAACTATATGTAATTCATGGATTGCGGATCTTGTACGTTTAGACTATCGAGCAAACAATCGACGATAGTTCTATTACTACTTATCTAGGATTTAGTACAGGTAAAATAATACAAAAACACTCCATATAAACAACAAAATTTGTACATTCATGAAATTTCACCTGTGAGTTACTAATAATATGAGAAATGAAGATCCGATGAGTCCCCAAAATTTTGGGCGTGCTAAGGCCCTTTTTGGGGCCCTTTTTGTTCCGAAGGGCCCTTAATCCTGAATAATTTTGTTTTTACGTTTAAGGTCGTGTGAGGTGTGGTTTTCGATGGTTTTAGTTATTTTAAATCGATTGGGACTAGTTTTATGTGTATTAAACCACTCCGTACAGGGTGTTTAGAAATATTATTACTTTTTACGATATTTAAACATTTATTCATAAAGTGATAAAATTAGTTACCTCCATGCATGCTCTATATAAAAGGGGATTATTGAAAATAACTAATTCTTTACTATATAAGAGGGAAGGATCTCAAGGAGTAAGAGAAAATATTAAATACCCCCGTCACAGCAAACCTGCAGACTAAGCGAATTTTAATTTGCCCGATTTTCAATTAAATCTAATAGTTTAATGAAATGAGGTCTAATAGTTTAATGATTTCTTAGGTTTGCTGCTACAAGGAGGCTAATAAAGTGTGTTTATAGTAACATCTTAATTGCCTAGTATAAAACAAATAAATTTGACAAGTTTTACTAAGACATATCTATAAACAAACAAACAAAATCATTTTACACTATTCTCCTTAAGAATAACATGGAATTTTAAATTTACTATTTTTGATTTTATTCGTAACTAACACACTTACAAAACACGTTAATATACTAAATTATTTGTTTTCTTTGAGCTCTTTAAAATGCTGTAGAGAAAAATTGGGAAACTTTGTCTTTTGAGGGTCAAAGATTACATATTTTTACCACATAAAACCCTGTTCCATGGACCGATTATGCCGGTTTCGTTAAAATTGAACCTAAATTACTCGAGTTATCATGTTTATGGACACGTATATAACATGGATATATTATATTATATATGGATATAAACACATATATATACTATTTTGAGTAGATGGTGCTTTAGGCTTCTGGGGCCATCGAAATGAAAACGTAAATCGGTTTCGGGTCTATGTTTTACCATGAGACCTTCGGTAATAGCTTATCTCCTAAATGGGATGTTCGCTAAAAGGGGGATGAAGGGGATGGATGAAGTTTCACACTAATGTTATAGTGTGAAACTCACATTAGACCATGATCAGATTCCGGATCCAAAAACGTCGTGAACTAAACGTTCTTTTATGAGTTCACCTCGCATTGGTGAAAAAAACAATTGGTTCCTTTCAGGATTTATTTTGTTTCTTGGCCACCATACAGTTCTCCGCGTGATTCATGTTCTCAGATTTCCGCTTTGACTAGGTTTCCGTACTAATCTTGTTCCGTTTTACGTACTTTCTGACCTAAGGACGGGTTCGGATTCCAGACCCCAAACATCGTGTGCACAGTTTTTGTTTCTAAACTTGTGGGAAATTCTATTGAATGAAATTGACAAATTAATTTAAAAAGTAAGTCCGCAGGGTAAAAATTACTATTGTTAAACAATCAGTGAGCCACGACCGAGTGATGAAGTGGTAGACCAGCGCTGACTGACAAGCGAGTGTCTGATGACAAGGTACAGAACCTGATAATCAGAGGTAGACAATACTGTGGCTCATTACACATGCTAATACAACACAAAGCGACGCTTACTCGCTCTACAGAGTAAACTGTTAAAGCTAATCCTGAAGTATGGTGGTTTAAATGTAATAGTTATAGTTATTTGTTATCTACTTACGCCTACTGTCAGGAAATACAACTGAAATAAAAATCTTTGTCAAAGCGTTCACTAAGTTTGTATTTATCAGGAGTTTTTTTATCCTTAGCTTGTCTCTCTCAGTAGGTAGGTCAATTTAAGTCAGTAATCATCCAATAAAACCGCAACAACTATTTCTCATATGGTGGAATCCAGTTTCTATATTACTTTAAAGATGAGGATAACTTCTGAAGTGAAACTATTTTATATGCAATGCTATAGGTAACTATATGTAATTCATGGATTGCGGATCTTGTACGTTTAGACTATCGAGCAAACAATCGACGATAGTTCTATTACTACTTATCTAGGATTGGCTGTTATTTGTACAACCAAGTGGGTTTAGAAGTCACTAGCTTGCCTCTTGGGATTTTGATCTTATGGAAGGAAGATCATACTTTTTATTTTTTTGTAAATCGTGTTCAACATTGTATTATACAGACTGAAAAAGCGATGCGATATTTAAACTCATTTTGTTTGTTGGCATCGTACTGATCATATCAAATTTATGAGTAGATATCAAGATTGCAATGCGCATTTATTAAGTAAACAACATTTAAACGGATTTGTAGCGTTCATAGAGTTGAGAAGATAAACTTTGTTTGTGTGGCGAAATGAGAGCGAGGGGGAAGTTTCAAGTATTCGAATCACTTAAACTTTAAAGCTGCTAGCATTGCATCATTCAGGAATTCCAAAGGTTATCAAGTAAAATGAACACCTCATAATATTGAAGATAAAGAAAGTATTGTAAAACGAGTGGCAAAGATAAGAGCGCAAAACACTTGAAGACGAGTTGTTTGTTTTCATCGGTTAGTCAGCCTGACTATTGCTCTAGATAGCATGGTTGAGACAAAATGAATTTGTATACAATGTAGTTAGTTTCTATTACCTACAGTAATTTTACAAAGGCTACATAGTTAATTTGAGTATATCCATGTGTTCTTTAATATTACGTGGAATAAAGTATACCCTCAAATGGGGCGAACAAATGTTGCTCAGAAATATTATTGTTATTTATTACCACGATTCTGTAATATATACGACATTTTGTACACTTAAATAAAACTAAAGCTAATGATTGCACCATTAAAACGTATCCTATTGAAGATATACTGAAATAAGAAGTAGAACCAAGGAAACCCAAATCAGCAATGCACTTTACATTTTCATGCCGACTGATAGTTTTCAATCAATTTTTAAACAAAGCAGTAAAAAATGTATGTATGTGTGTATTGTTATTAATCTTGTTATTGCATCTTGTTATTAATTATTTTAAAACTTTTTCCCAATTCAAATGTATCTAGCGTTTGATTTTCTCAAGGCTTTACCATATAACTTGACCAATCCCCCGTAACGTAACCAATACTAGTTCATGGAGGATACGTCTATGTCATTTCTCACTCAGCATATGCTGAAACGCTCATAATACCATTGACTATACAAGGTGTATAGTCAATGATAATACTTTTCGCCCAATGTATTTTAGGTAGCATGAGTCTCATTTTAATCCATGGCTAAGCTATACAACTGAGCATTATCTTGACAACACTTAATTTAATAAAGATGTTCACCGTAAGCCATGATACATCATTGATAATTGTAGATGTGTTTTATTGAAATGTCAAATATTTATATGCTCTGTTATTTTATTTAAATAAATGTTTCACGATTTCACAACATATATGTCGTTTCGATCTAATTAAAGACAGGCATAAGTGAAAATATAACTAATCTGGGCGAAAGGGGCGAGGAAAGCAGAGGGAACCAGTCGAGAGAGTTGGTAGTTAGCGACTATTGTTAACACCTTGGGCATTATTGGCATCTCTCGCCCGCAGCGGTACTGGTAGCAACGTCCTATACAGCAGTAATACCACTTTAGCCGTAGAGTACCTGTTTGTACTTATACATTATAAAGATTTTTTTCCTACGTTAGTAGGTAAATTTTCGTTTAGTAACCTTCATACGGTTTCACAAATTTAGATTATTAATACTATGAACGTACCCACACTATGCACTTACAAGAAAACTGCTAAGCCACAAAATATATAACATAACAATAATGCTAAAATCGATGGTGATCAACTTTAAATAAGTTGTGCGTTACGAATATACGGAGTGTGGAGATGAACTGATTTATGTTGTCATGTTTTATTAATATTACGTAAATATTTTAAATATTTATGACATTATATGACTCGTACAATCATCCGGTTTAAATTATGGGAATCATGGGACCTGATTTTGAGTAGGGTCAAGTAAAACCAAAGTTGACTTAAAACAAATTTCCCAAAAAATGATGCTAAGGCTTGGAATTGTATTTAAGCATTATGACTGGCAACGGAAATCATTTGTACCAATTTTCTTAGTGTCCGACGTTTCTAGGTTAACTAAGGATAAACAGTAAACACGCTTAAATTACTGTAGGTTTTGGCGCTCAAAGTCAAAGTCAGTACGCCATACTGGTTAAGGTATTAATAAAGTAAAACGTTTAGAAAAGTCTAATTTCAGCAATCACCCATTGCTGACTACCCACACCACAGTTCGTTAACATCACAAAATTTTAAAATCGTGGTCGTCACTAGGAGAAGCCTGTTGGAAGCCTATCTAGGAAATCACCACACCATACTACAATAATCAGAAGGTATTAATAATTCAAGCATTTTGCTAAACATCCAGAAACTATTCTAATAGTTTTTATTCTTTCTAAAAAGATATTTTCGCAATTATTGTCAAGGCCAGACCTAATAGATGACTCTGAGCGATGATTATAATATGTCACAGTCATTAATTTAATTCATTTATGATCTTTAACTATTTACTAGAACATTAATACGGAATTTCATTGATTAATTTCAGCAGGACGGTGGTTAGTTTCAAGGTTATTACACGTTTTAGACAATCGTTGCGTACAACATTATACAATTGTTATCAAGAATTGAGTGTGGAGTGTACTGACAACAGAGGTTGATCAAGTTGAATGGTCGGGTATTGTAAGCAGGTAAGCAGCAACAGCAAGCACGTTTGAGGAAGTGGAAGTGACAGACAGAGAGAAGTGACAGTAGCGGAGGCAACGTGACATGCCAAAGTCTTCTCTATAACTGTGTCTCTGCCTTTGACGACCAAAATATATTGGCAAAGCTCGAGATACATTTTTATATTAATTGTAAGAACCTTTCAATTAAAATGTCCATACAGTCCTTCCCAAAACATTTCAGTTGTATTGTCAGTTATTAATATACTTCACGTTTGGTTCATGTATGGAAAATTGGGAAATTTGTGACTAGAATATAGTTTTAAATAAGGGAATCGGCCAACCAAACCACATAGCAAAGAGAATCGGTCAACCAAACCACACAGCAATGGTTGTCTAAAAAAGAAACATTCTTAAAATGAAAATATTAGCCTTCACAACCGTTTGACTAGGTACCACTGCTGATAATGTGATACGAATACAGGATGCAACCAGACGCAACACGTAAGCATTTAGTCCAGGAGCTGAGGGGGGTTGAGCATGCATGAAAGTAGTACGCAATGTTATTGCTGATTATTGTAATATGGACTGTGGTGATCAAAATTACGTATGTCGCCTATTTCAAAAGTGGTCGATAAGGTGGGGGGGAGGGGGCAAACATGGCGGTTTGCGCTATGCGTTAAAACGCTGATAGTTCGAAAACGGTAAAAGATAGAACATCGGTTAAAACGTCGTTGTAATCCTAAAAATGTGGACAACAATAATGGTCATTGGGTCCGAGGTCGTATCTCTAAAAATAAACAAGTTATTGTATAAAATATGTAAAAATGGACTTTTCGTGTAGTTTTTTTACCGAAAGTAGAATTAATTTGTGAGTATCGCAAAGAAGTAATATCAAATATCTTTGCTGATAGTTGTAATATGGACTGTGGTGATACGAAATACGCATGTCGCCTACTTTTCAGGTGGTCGAGAACTTGGGGGGAGGGGGGCAAAGATGGCGGAAAGCGCTATACATCGAAATGACTGTAGCTCGAGAACGGTACGAGATAGAACATCGGTTAAAACGTAGTTTTAATCCAAAAAATATTACCAATAGAAAAGGTCATTGGGTAAAAAGTCGTATATTAACTAATAAAAAAGTTATAACAATAATAAGTTTAACAAAATCTACATCGTACAGCTATTTTTTTTTCGAAAATCGTATGGATTGTTGATAAATAATAGTGTAATTACTTAATTACTCGGCTAAATATTAACTAGATGCATTTTCTTATAAGAAAAAAATATATTATTACGAATACATATGGTTTAAAATGTAAAACACGGCCTCCAAACGCCTTGGGGTTCGTCCGTTAGGTTGCGTTATAATTGCTGCTGTTTTTAAAACTAGGTGGCGTTCGCAGAGGCATCCACAAAATTGAGAGTCATCAAGGTTTCATATTATATTGTTTTTGTCTTACTGCAGTAAAAACAGTATTTTTTCATGAATGCGCTGCGGGTCTAAAGTAGCATTTTTAATATTTAGGGAGTAAAAATCGTTTTTAGCCTCTATGGAGTAAAAATCAGCTGTTGTCAACTCAGTTGTAAATTTCGATTGTAAACGATTGCATGTATCGAAAATATGTATCGATTTGTGCTTCGTAATCATTTTTAACATATTACAGTCTACAGTCTCTTCCCGTAGCATTTTAGCATTGCAGATACATTAATCCATTCTCAAACTCAACACTGCTCACATTTACTACTTCCTTCACCACACCCTACGTCGTGGACCTGTTTCCCTCTCTTCCCATAGCATTTTAGGATTGCAGATACATTAATGTAATTGCCAAAGACAGTTCCCACACTCTGCGCTGTTAACCTTACTACTTCCTTCACCATTTACTACGTCATTGGCCTGTTTCCTTCCTTTCTCATAGCATTTAAGTATTACAAATTCACTTATCCATCTGCTCAAACGGTTCCCCCACTCTGCACTGCCAGCCTTTACTACTTCCTTCACCACTTACGTCGTGGACCTGTATTCATCGCTTTCCATAGCATTTTAGTATTTTAGATACGTTAATCTAATTGCAACAAACATCCCCACTGTCCGTACTGCTAGACTTTACTACTTCTTTCACAATTTCCTATGTCTTGGGCATGCTTCCATCCCTTCTCATAGCATTTCAGCATTGCAGTTACATTAATCGAACTGCTACAAACGGTTTCCAGTTCCCACACTCCACACTGCTCACCTTACTACTTCTTTCACCTGTTCCTACGTCGCGGATCTGTTTCCCTCTCTTCCCATAGCATTTTAAGATTGCAGATACCTGAATCTAATCGTCATAAACAGATCCCACACTCCGAACAGCTCGCCTTTACTACTTCCTTCGCCACTTCCCACATCGCGGACCATTTTTCCTCCCTTCCCATAGCATTTTAGGATTGCAGATACCCTTATCTTATCATCATAAACAGTTCCCACACTCCGGACAGCTCGCTTTGACTACTTCCTTCACCACTTCCTACGTCACGGGCCTGTTTCCCTCCCTTTCCCATAGCATTTTTGATTGCCCATACCCTTATCTAATCGTCATAATAGTTCCAACACTCCGGACAGCTCGCCTTGACTACTTCCTTCACCACTTCCTACGTCGCGGACCTGTTTCCCTCCCTTCCCATTGCACTTACAGATTGCAGATACCTTAATCTAATCGTCATAAACAGTTCCCGCACTCCGGACTACTCGCCTTGACTACTTCCTTCACCACTTTCTACGTCGCGGACCTGTTTTCCTCCCTTCCCATAGCATTTTAGGATTGCAGATACCCTAATCTAATCGTCATAAACAGTTCCCGCACTCCGGACTACTCGCCTTGACTACTTCCTTCACCACTTTCTACGTCGCGGACCTGTTTTCCTCCCTTCCCATAGCATTTTAGGATTGCAGATACCCTAATCTAATCGTCATAAACAGTTTCCACACTCCAGACTGTTCACCTTTACTACTTCCTTGACCTCTTCATACGTCACGAACCTCAAGCTAGTGTCGTCATTTGATTATAGTACCTGGGGACCGAGCTTTGCTCGGGGAAAATCATTGGTTCACTCTGAAAGCACCGTAGTATTGGAGATACATAAATCCACACATCTACATCCTACACAATTTCCTACGTCATGGACCTGTTTCCCTCCATTCCATTGCATTTAAAGATTGCAGATACCTTAATCTAATCGTCATAAACAGTTCCCACACTCCGGACTACTCGCCTTGACTACTTCCTTCACCACTTCCTACGTCGCGGACCTGTTTCCATCCCTTTCCCATAGCATTTTTGATTGCCCATACCCTTATCTAATCGTCATAATAGTTCCAACACTCCGGACAGCTCGCCTTGACTACTTCCTTCACCACTTCCTACGTCGTGGACCTGTTTCCCTCCCTTCCCATTGCACTTAAAGATTGCAGATACCTTAATCTAATCATCATAAACAGTTCCCGCACTCCGGACTACTCGCCTTGACTACTTCCTTCACCACTTCCTACGTCGCGGACCTGTTTTCCTCCCTTCCCATAGCATTTTAGGATTGCAGATACCCTAATCTAATCGTCATAAACAGTTTCCACACTCCAGACTGTTCACCTTTACTACTTCCTTGACCTCTCCTTATACGTCACGAACCTCAAGCTAGTGTCGTCATTTGATTATAGTACCTGGGGACCGAGCTTTGCTCGGGGAAAATCATTAGTTCACTCTGAAAGCACCGTAGTATTGGAGACCTGTTTCCCTCCCTTCCCATAGCATTTTAGGATTGCAAATACTTCCTTCATCACTTCCTACGTCGCGGACCTGTTTTCCTCCCTTCCCGTAGCATTTTAGGTTTGCTGATACCTTAATCTAATTGTCATAAACATTTCCAACACTCCGGACAACTCGCCTAGACTACTTCCTTCACCACTTCCTACGTCGCGGACCTATTTTCCTCCCTTTCCATAGCATTTTAGGATTGCAAATACCTTAATCTAATCATCATAAACAGTTCCCACGCTCCAGACAGCTCGCCTTGACTACTTCCTTCACCACTTCTTACGTCACGGACCTGTTTCCCTCCCTTCCTATAGCATTTCAGGATTGCCCATACCCTTATCTAATCGCCATAAACAGTTCCCTCACTCCTGACAGCTCGCCTTGACTACTTCCTTCACCACTTCTTACGTCGCGGACCTCTTTCCCTCCCTTCCCATAGCATTTTAGGATTGCCCATACCCTTATCTTATCGTCATAAACAGTTCCCACACTCCGGACAGCTCGCTTTGACTACTTCCTTCACCACTTCCTACGTCACGGGCCTGTTTCCCTCCCTTTCCCGTAGCATTTTTGATTGCCCATACCCTTATCTAATCGTCATAATAGTTCCAACACTCCGGACAGCTCGCCTTGACTACTTCCTTCACCACTTCCTACGTCGCGGACCTGTTTTCCTCCCTTCCCATAGCATTTTAGGATTGCAGATACCCTAATCTTATCGTCATAAACAGTCCCCACACTCCGGACTGCTCGCATTTACTACTTCCTTCATATCACTTCCTACGTCACGGACCTGTTTCCCTCTATTCCCATAGCATTTTATGATTGCCTTTACTACTTCCTTCACTACTTCCTACGTCACGGACCTGTTTCCTTCCCTTCCCATAGCATTTTAGGATTGCAGATACCTTAATGTATTCGTCATAAACAGATCCTAGACTTCGCACTGCTACCCTTGACTACAATGTATCGAGTAATCTTAAGTATAATCTTTGCTCAATATTAACAAGTGATGTTTTTCCTTTTGTACTGTATTTGTAATTTCCTAGTATACTGTGGGTAGTTGGCTTATTATGAACACATGCTAAAACTTCAAATCTTTTGTTTACTTTTTACTTGTTATTTAATTCAGCCAACATGGTTACCTAGCAACCCATAAGACTAATGTTAAGAAAATGTGATTTTCAGTTTCATTTTTCTACGGATTCCTGAGAGACTTTTTTAACGCCATATAGATGTTGGCACTCACCGATATGGTCTTTATCACCATGCAAAATTTGAAAACGATTGATTCAGCCGTCTAGGAGGAGTTTGCGTATTACGAAATGCATAAAAGTCGACGTATAAGAGCTTCGCTCAATAATGATTGCTTGTATTTTGTATTTCATTATACACTGAGTATATAAATGAAATAATGATAAATAAATAATCAAACAAATAAGATAATAATTAAATATGAAATATAATATATAGTAGTTTAATTCCATTGTAAATATAAACACCATAAACTTTAAATTTCTTGACCGCTCTCATGCATTAATTATATATAGATGTATATACATTTGTATCAAAGAAAATATTTACAATTTTTTATTTGTATTACAGGTGCTAAGAGAAATTAAAAAGGTACCTATTTAAATTCAACAAATAATATGAACAACCAGTGTAATTGTTATAGATAGAATGGAGAGGTTTGCCGTATTTTTTATTATAAGGTATTTACTTTTGTAGTAATGTTTTTTATTTCATATAACTGTATTAAATAAGAATCTGTTACATAATCATATTGTAATAACCCACAACATTATAATAATTAAAATTGGATTTGTAGTGGTAGTCTGTATTATGCATTTGATTGCGGCCAAACCCCAAGTATTATATGTAGTTTGGAGGCCGTGTTTTACATTTTAAACCAAATGTATTCGTAATAATATTTTTTTTTCTTATAAGAAAATGCATCTAGTTAATATTTAGCCGAGTAATTAAGTAATTACACTATTATTTATCAAAAATCCATACGATTTTCGAAAAAAATAGCTGTACGATGTAGATTTTGTTAAACTTATTATTGTTATAACTTTTTTATTAGTTAAGATACGACTTTTTACCCGATGACCTTTTCTATTGGTAATATTTTTTGGATTAAAACTACGTTTTAACCGATGTCCTATCTCGTACCGTTCTCGAGCTACAGTCATTTCGATGTATAGCGCGTTCCGCCATCTTTGCCCCCCTCCCCCCAAGTTCTCGACCACCTGAAAAGTAGGCGACATGCGTATTTTGTATCACCACAGTCCATATTACAACTATCAGCAAAGATATTTGATATTACTTCTTTGCGACACTCACAAATTAATTCTACTTTCGGTAAAAAATCTACACGAAAAGTCCATTTTTACATATTTTATACAATAACTTGTTTATTTTTAGAGATACGACCTCGGACCCAATGACCATTATTGTTGGCCACATTTTTAGGATTACAACGACGTTTTAACCGATGTTCTATCTTTTACCGTTTTCGAACTATCAGCGTTTTAACGCATAGCGCAAACCGCCATGTTTGCCCCCTCCCCCCCACCTTATCGACCACTTTTGAAATAGGCGACATACGTAATTTTGATCACCATAGTCCATATTACAATAATCAGCAATAACATTGCGTACTACTTTCATGCATGCTCAACCCCCCTCAGCTCCTGGACTAATTGGGGAGAAGTAACTTTTATAACAAGTATCAGATTTAATTGCAACGCAAACATAATAGTGTTAGTAGACACAACGCTGGTACACACACATACAGTCTGTTCAAACACATTATCTGGCTCTGGCAGACAGCTGGGGATAATTATTGGACGGGGGGTCGCCGTGCCAGTATTCTGTGCTCCGACTGTTCTTCTACCATGGTGCTGGATCCATTGACTTTACGATCATAATGTAGACAAGACACTGGTTGTAAACCTATTAAAAATACTTTGTTTCACTTAAAAATCGATAGTGCGAACTTTCGTCGCTTTAAGTTTTTAGCTTCCGTGTTAACTTGCCCATCAATATACCGCTTAAAGTAAACGTGAAATGTAGATAAATTATTTTAAGAGCGATGCAAATATGAAGCACTGGTGGTTTTGATGGTGTAGAGATGCCAAAGTGCCAAGTCTCGGTCGGCTGGCGTGCCACAAGGACGTGTTCTGGTGCCAGTTACCTTCCAACCTCATTAAAAATGGCATTTCATTAATTCATCCCTACTTATCACCCACCTCACATTCTTCATCTAATTAGAGAAATGTTGAGACAAGTGGCAGGTAGATTTCCCATGTCTTTTCGCATTATAAAAAGTTTAGGCTCAATTAGTTTAACTATGAAAATAGATGAGACAACGTTGAAAGAAAGATGATAAAGTATTTAAACAAATATTAGTGTGATATTTTAAGAACAGAATAATTTTGTTAAATTCGAGTAGAGAGCGGTCGAGTTCTATGTTTAAAGGGGACTAGCTTAGGCAATTTAGCGATAAATAAACTACCTTGCTCGTACTGTATTATAAAAAATGGATTTTAGCTTCAATAAGAGAGCTCAGCACTGACTGACAAGCGAGTGTCTGATGACAAGGTACAGAGCCTGATAATCAGCGATAGACAATACTGTGGCTCATTACACATGCTAATACAACACAAAGCGACGCTTACTCGCTATACAGAGTAAACTGTTTAAACATTTGAGCAACTATAAAAGAGACCAGCGCTGACTGAGAAGCGAGTGTCTGATGACAAGGTACAGAACCTGATAATCAGCGGTAGACAATACTGTGGCTCATTACACATGCTAATACAATACAAAGCGACGCTTACTCGCTATACAGAGTAAACTGTTTAAACATTTGAGCAACTATAAGAGAGACCAGCGCTGACTGACAAGCGAGTGTCTGATGACAAGGTACAGAACCTGATAATCAGCTGTAGACAATACTGTGGCTCATTACACATGCTAATACAATACAAAGCGACGCTTACTCGCTATACAGAGTAAACTGTTTAAACATTTGAGCAACTATAAGAGAGACCAGCGCTGACTGACAAGCGAGTGTCTGATGACAAGGTACAGAACCTGATAATCAGCTGTAGACAATACTGTGGCTCATTACACATGCTAATACAATACAAGGCGACGCTTACTCGCTATACAGAGTAAACTGTTTAAACATTTGAGCAACTATAAGAGAGACCAGCGCTGACTGACAAGCGAGTGTCTGATGACAAGGTACAGAACCT
This sequence comes from Macrosteles quadrilineatus, assembly GCF_028750875.1. Taxonomy (NCBI): domain Eukaryota; kingdom Metazoa; phylum Arthropoda; class Insecta; order Hemiptera; family Cicadellidae; genus Macrosteles; species Macrosteles quadrilineatus. The sequence goes on from NW_026542595.1 coordinate 88,172,136, forward strand.
GATAATCAGCGGTAGACAATACTGTGGCTCATTACACATGCTAATACAATACAAAGCGACGCTTACTTGCTTCAAAGAGTAAACTGTTGGAGCTAAATCTGAAGTATGGTGGTTTAAATGTTATTATTACTAAACTGTTAAAAATGTTTTCGTTGGAAGTTTTCTAAGGGTGCATTTTGGCAATCACGTCAAAATCGGCTTTAACATTCCAAACAAATAAAAAAAAGATTCCTTAGCTGATGATTTGAATGAAAACCTTTAAAATATAAGAGAACAACATGTTATTCATAAACACCAGATCAAGATAAAAGAGTCCAAAAGACATTCTTTTATTTGCGTCGTAAGAAAGACTAAACAGCAGATATTGAGAGTTAATATCCCCAAACTGACAGGAATGCTTGTTTTGAGAAAATACAGAAACAACTATCAGGTTACGGAATTTCACATGATGGTAACCGTATGTATTTACAGAAGATTTGTGTTTATAAAAAAAAAATCTCGACGTAAAAGTTATTTATTTGGAACAAAATATTTATTTCATAGGTGCAAAAAATCAAAATATTTAATCCTGAGTCAAATCCTTGTTGGAAAGAATATTCCCTCCTACTGTGAACGGTCAATTACAATTCTTTCTTTCCTGACTCAAGTTCATAATGGCAATGATAGACCTCTAGTAGCCGCATCAAATTTATAACCTTACGTCATCAACTTAACATGGTGAGGAGTTTATTTAACTACTAATTACAAAATAGCATATCCCGTTACTATATTAGCACTACGCACTGTGGCTGTCATGTGAATACCGAATTTCGTCGTGTTTAACATTGGAAACTGACAAAATAGAGCTTTCGGACATGTGATATACAGTAGTTGTATTGGTTACAAGTGTTGAGGTACACTTTGTGTCAACAGTCAACATGACAGACGATAGGTAAGGGTCAAGTTGTACAACATTGTCTGGTTGTTGGCAGTTGGCAGCGCTGCTTGCCCTGTGGGGGACAGTTGGCAACACTGATACAGACGCCAGAAATATCGTCAATCCATCAGGGTCGGTTCGGTTACCGCTGACCACCCCAGAGGGAATTCACTTTTTTGACAGCTGAGGAAAATGTAAGTTGAATTGGGCCAATGAATGTATAAACTACTGATGATGATTCTGAGTTTTGGCTAAAATGTTCTTAAGTTAAACAAAGAAATCCACAAGTTCCAAAGCCGAGTAATATTTCCTTTGCAAAAACAGTACATCCAAAATTGTACTGTTTGAACCATGATACTACTGTATTAATTTGGTAAATAATTAATCAGTCGGAGCGTCTTAAATATTACCGGTTGCACTACCACACTATTTCTGATCAAAAGAACAAATGGGTCTAAACATCAATCCCACCGCTTTTGAATCTAATCTGTAGCAAAACGTTTGGCACGGCACAGCCATATTACAGATATCGCATGTTTGCATGGAATTTCCCTCCAAGCGAAGCGACTAGGCCCTATTTAGTTTTTAATCATGAAAATTTGTGTACGAAAACGTATGTTAATTTAGGTATGTAGTAGTCGATGGCACTTGAGATGATACAGTAGAATGCACTTTTGGGATCTTGGCTTATTGACGGCTCTGATCTAGAGTCATAATTTACGAAAATCGTTCACGAAATTACCAATATTTATCTTCAAGAGCTGAAGTAAACTTAAATGTTATAACTGCAGCAGCCATCGAAAATGATTAATTTAACCGTAAGTATTGACATTGACTAATGGTATTGATTAAAATCGTTTACAAACTTATAAGAAGAATATATGCAATCGATGTAATGAAGTTTCGTTTAATATCATGTTTGCCATAAAAATCCCATATTTGTGAGGTTAACAACCAACCGAATATCCATGATGCCCCAAGTTAGTTCATATCATAATCGTGCTTTCTTAAAAATTACGCACGGAAGGTCTTCCATAATTACACGGTGTAACACTCATGTTTGCTGACGTCATCGGAGCGAAGTGAAATGCAGTGATTTTGATTGGATATTGTACCATACTCGTTACTAGACCATTGTTTATTGCAACTAGATTGAGAAAATCCGCTAATGATCACTAGTAAGCAACTTATACATGCTACATTTTGCATATCTGTTATTTTATGTAGCATGTAACACGTTTATCCATAGTGTAGAATAAGGGCATAGACATTAATTTTGTTTAATAGACAAGCATATTATTTCCAGCTGGTTGATACAAAAAGACAAATTGGAAATGTAAGTTATAATTGGAATCCTGTATATGTTATTTGTCATTATAATCATACGACATGGCCATTGAGCTTTTTAGGGCCCGTTGCTGAGCTCCAGATCTATAAGTTCTGGACTTATTGAGTCAAGGACTCAAATAAGCTCTCGGATCTGCACCAGTCAATGGTTAGTAGTTCATAGTTCATAGTTCACTTCATCTTCTCCACGGTCATCAAGATCGGGGAACCGTCAGAATTTTCTTTCCTCATGCTGTAGGCCTACTGTGAGCATTTTTTTAAGGGCCTATTTAGGAAGTTATGGTCATTATAAAATTCATTTAGGTTGAGATATGGTTTGTTTTGAAGATATTTTTTTAGTGATTTAATAAAACTTTTAGTGTCAGTTATTGATTTTAGATTGTTTGGTAGAAGATTAAAAAGCCTAGTTCCCATGAAATGTGGGGTTGAGCTAGTTTTTTGGAGCCTATGTTGTTCTAGGTTTAGGTTTGTTTTGTTTCTCAGATTATATTTGTGGCATTCGTGTCTAAAAGTGTTTGGTTTGTTTTTTATAAACTTTATTGCTTCAAGGATATAGGTGGAGGTGATGGTGAGGATTTGGTTTATTGGGAAAAAGTGGTCTTGGTAGTGTGCTTCTTCTATAATTCCCAAAGCCTTTGTTGCAGTATTACAAGTTTCTTTAATGATGTTTGATCTGTGGATCCCCAGGCTATTATTCCAAAATTTATGTGAGCTGCAAAGAGTGCGTGATATGCTGTTATTGTTATCGATTTGTTTGTAATTTTCCGTATTCTTCTCAGTGCAAAAAGGGCTGATGACAGATTTTATGCAAGTTGTCTATATGCGTGTGCCAGTTTAGGTTCTTATCAATTGTAATTCCTAGGAATTTTGCATTATCAGTTATGTTTTGCTGCGTGAGGTTTTCTTCTTCTTGCTGTCTGTTTGTAGTTGTGAATTTTATGTGTATAGTTTTCTTCTTATTTATAGTTAGGTTCAAGTTGTCACAGATTTCTGTTGATAGTTTTAGAGTTTCTTCAATTTTTTGGGGCGTTTCTTCTGATTTAGTTGTCGGAGTTATGATTGTGGTGTCATCAGCGAACATTATGCATGTATAATCTGGGGGTAAGTTATCTGGAAAACTGTTTATATAGGCAAGAAAAAGTAGAGAGGCCCGAGTATGGAGCCTTGCGGCACGCCGTATATGGTCTTTTGTAGTTCTGATCTAGTTTTAATTTGGTAGTTATTTTGTAGTGTTCTATTTCAACGTTACCTTCCATAAATCAGGGCTCTCGCCTATGACTATATTTCTTACAATATTTTGCATGCTATCCTAAGCATTTGATTTAAAACACAATACAATAAAGGTATTATTTTTAATTTTATCCATATTTCAGACAAATTTAAATATTTTAAGCAACCCAGACTACGCACCTAGGCTATATTCGTGCAGACTTTTCCTATACATTTAAGTTATGGTTGTCCTTAGTTTTTACCTTTTTGCTTTTAATTGCTTAAGTTATATTTAAAAGTAAGTTTTGAGTTTTGTTGCAATTTGTAGTAAAGGGAAGAATAAAAATACCATTGATTTGGTATGTATCATCTATGTTAAATAAACATGTAGTTCATTTCGTAGTAATGTAAATTTACTACCAAAATTTAAACAAAACCAACCCCTAAATGTGATGGAAAAAGTAGGCAACTTTAGTGTACTTTTTCATAAATGTTCACACTACCCAACAAACATTCGATATGTAAACTACTCACTGAGTACTGAGACATGCACCTACAAATCAAATTAAAGACAACTACACAAACTCACCAATTAGTATGGGCAATCAACAGCGCTGTCATGTGACATACCTGAAACCAAACATATCCTGTTAAAACTTGTAAGAGGTTAAAATACTTTAAAGTATTTATATGATAAAGTATCAGTATTGAGAGGTTACGTGGTAGAGATGACTTGTAAGTTCTAACTTGTATGACTTGTTATGACTTTCTTGTAAGTTCGCCTCTTAAATAAAGTCATTTTTTCATTTATTAGGCCCTGATCCCAGTCCAAGAAGGCAGCTCATCCAAATCAGCTGATAAAGAATACAATATAGTCGATTACAGTTCCATATATTATTGTCTGCATGCAGTGGGTCATTCAAATGAGAGTAAGAGACAGATGTAGTGTAGGTCATACGGGCTGGGGGTAGTCGTCTAATAATATCACACACATTGTACAGTAGCCTTCATATTCGCTCTCACCCACAGTACTCGCGGTCTGTTACAAACATATATTGCACACTAATACTAATACAAGGTTATGTTACAGGGCAATCCCGCTCCCGCACATAGTATAGAAATGCTTTTCTCTAAATGTCCTAAATGGTTGTAAACAAAATATGATATATGTGGTTATGATTTACAAGTTTTTTTTTATGTCCAAACACGTTATATTACTCGTCGTATAAATAAAATCCTTACTAATTACTTTCAATTAATATGCAAAAGAAAATGGGATCAAAAGGTGCAATTTTAACAATGAATTTTCAATTAATACGGTAATTTTAATTGTGGTAGTACCGTAGAATTGCATCCTAATACCGTAGAACTAATATTTTCAAACGGCACATCTAAATAAAACGATTACATTACCGATTACAAACTATGATTAAACTGTATCAACGCAGATTTTATGTTCACGATCGAAATAAGGCATTTAAAGAATAACTTCTTGATCACATGAGACCAACTTTTATATGTATTTACCGTCTTGTGAGCCAAGAGTATAAGTGTAGTTAAACCCTAAATATATTTAGTCATTATAATTCATGCAAAAATAAGTAAAAGAGTCTACTACAAAATGGTCTGGTAGATGTGAAAACACATATCACCTCGGCCATTCACCACCGTAGACCATGTTGTAATGACAATATTGGAAATGAGTAAAACCATTGACTATATGATATATTATACTAGTACGCAACCTACGCGACACAGGTTTAACTCACAAGGTTCGAGACATGACGCACTGAGCTTATCAGAGGCTGAGTTTTAATTTATATCCGAGGATTTTCTAGTAACAGTAACGTTCGATGTGCTATATAACAACGTGTAGTAACGTTCGTATAAGCTGATACAACTCATACAGTGAACTGATGCCGTTCAGATTACATCAGTTTATCTAACACGATGCGACCTAACCTAACCTGGCCTATGAACTTCCTACGAAACAACAATTTCTCAGCCGGTTTCTTCATGTCTAGTCTGTCGGAGGCTGGGTTCAAATTACGATATCTTATACAGAAATAGGTTAGAATGAGTCAATTGGACCTAAATTTTTAAATCATACGATAGGAATGACAAATAACCGGTCACAAACACAAATAATTTGTTTCTAAAAATTCTGATTTTTGAAACTACTATTGAAGTGTCTTCAACGCATTTACGGCACTCTATTCCCAATTGTACGTTTATTTTGACGCGCCAGAGAGTTAATTAGCAGCATTTAAACTATTGGTGTTAAGGGGCCGATTGCAAACAACTGGCATACATTTATTCTGTACAACCATCAGAATAAACAACCCCAACATTCTCAGTAAAAGAGACATTTTCCCCTTCCTTTGGCGCAGGCTACACATAGACGTTGGTTCTGTAATCTTAGATTCGCAACGCACGTAAACCATACAAACTCGTGTTGGTGTCAATGAATAATGACTGTCATTGCTAGAATAGACAAGGTCACTCGCCGTGGCGGAGGTGATATCCACACAACCGAAACGGCGGCGGCCAGTGGCAAAACTACGCTATACAACAGGCTATTGCAACGTATCTTAATTCTGTGGTCGCTGATGAGCCCACATAACACACAAGCCTATTTATGTCCTTCAAGTACCCTCGGGGTGACGTAGTGGGCGGGAGTTACGAGGGAAGCTTGTGGAAATTAATGATTGGGCTTCATGGCAAAAAAGTATAACTTTTTATTTCCACGACTTACATTTGTTTCTAAAAATTCGGATTTTTGAAACTCCCATTGAAGTGTTTGAGAGCTTTTTAAAGTTAATGATTGGGCTTCATGACAAAAAATATGACCAATATTTTCCATTTAAATTATTTACATTTTTCTATATGGTTTTAGCGAATTTCCCATATAGGGAATAAGCTATTGCCGTAGGTCTCATGGTAAGACCTAGACCCGGGACCGATTTACTTTTTTGTTTTGAGGTCCCCAGAGGCCAAAAACATCCTCCGTTCAAATTCATATATATATATATATATATATGTATGTGCCCGTTAGCGCGATAACTCGAGCAAAATTGACCCGATTTTGATGAAATTTGGTACAAACGTGTAAACCTACATTTATTTGAACGAGTTCGCGAACCAGCATAATCGGACCATGGGATCAGGGGTTTATGGGGGGTTTTTTGGGGTAAAAATGGGTTTTTCTCATTTTTGACCCTAAAAACTTTAAATTTCTAAATTTCTCTCTAGACCATTTTGAAGAGCTTAAAAAAACAAATAATTTAGTATATTGAAGTGTTTTTGAATGTTCATTGACTACGGAGAAAATTAAAAAAATTGTAAATTTAAAATTCCCATGTTATTCTTATGGAGAATAAATAAACTGTTCTAGTTTGCTTGTTTATGGATATATTTTAATCAAATTTGGCAATTTGGTTTATTTCATACTAAGCTATCAATATTTCAATTGAAAAAACACACCTCAACATCTTCCCCGTAGCAGCAAACCTAACTACTCACTAAAATTAATGTTATAGGAAATAAATCTGAAAATGTATAGGGAATATTTTAGTATAAATCAAGCCGGGTAAATGGAAATTCGCTTAGTATGCAGGTTTGCTGCGACGGGGGTATTTAATTATTGCCACATGTGTGATCACTTTAACGCAAATATAATTTTTCAAGATTAAACTCCAGTCTTCGATCCAACAATTATGAGATTTGTTTTTATCATCCACGGAGAGTGTGTAAGTGTTTTTACAGTAGACAAACACAGAGAATTAGAAGTAGTAGTAGTTTACTTCTCACCGGTGGTTTAAAGAACGTCGTCACTCAATTACCTTAAGCGTCTTCACTCATTATTATTAGAACGGTGGAAATAGTTTAGGTACAATATAAAAAATAACTATCGACACTTTTTGCAAATTGCAATGAATACCTCCATTGCATTGCCATTAAAAGATGTTTCGGCTTATCAAGTTTTTCATTGAAGCATAAGCAAAATAACACCTAATACCTCATAGTAATGCGCCAATTAACTGACAATAAAAACTAAAATAACAAACAATACAACCAAGCAGTCGTTAATACGTCGCAAACAATCAGCTTTTGTTATCTCCTTCTGTTTTGAAGATCCATAAAGTAGTTTAGTTTACTGGTTTCCTCTGTACATACCCAATATAATAACTGTTGTGAACTAGAGCTAATTTTGTTGTTAGAGTTAGAACACCAAATGGCGGTGCAAAGCCAATTAAATAAGCACTGACAACTACTGTAGATATTGAAATTAAATATGTTATTCCCAATAGCTAACACGACATATTTTAGGTATATTATTACATACCTACTTTTACTTACTTTTAAATATTGAATATATTGCCAAAAAAATGACACGATGTTTTAGGAAATAATGTCACACAAGCAGAATTTGGAAAAATAAATTCTTCTTTGAGAATTCATGCCAATACCTAAAAAGACCTATTAGAAAATATTTGTGAGGTAAAGGGAGATATGAGGGTTACAAGAGTGATGTCATGGAGACGGATATATAAAACATTTGTGAGGTAAAGGGAGATATGAGGGTTACAAGAGTGATGTCATGGAGAAGGATATATAAAACATTTGTGAGGTAAAGGGAGATATGAGGGTTACAAGAGTGATGTCATGGAGACGGATATATAAAACATTTGTGAGGTAAAGGGAGATATGAGGGTTACAAGAGTGATGTCATGGAGACGGATATATAAAACATTTGTGAGGTAAAGGGAGATATGAGGGTCACAAGAGTGATGTCATGGAGACGGATATATAAAACATTTGTGAGGCAAAGGGAGATATGAGGGTTACAAGAGTGATGTCATGGAGACGGATATATAAAACATTTGTGAGGCAAAGGGAGATATGAGGGTTACAAGAGTGATGTCATGGAGACGGATATATAAAACATTTGTGAGGTAAAGAGAGATATGAGGGTCACAAGAGTGATGTCATGGAGACGGATATATAAAACATTTGTGAGGTAAAGGGAGATATGAGGGTTACAAGAGTGATGTCATGGAGACGGATATATAAAACATTTGTGAGGCAAAGGGAGATATGAGGGTTACAAGAGTGATGTCATGGAGACGGATATATAAAACATTTGTGAGGTAAAGAGAGATATGAGGGTCACAAGAGTGATGTCATGGAGACGGATATATAAAACATTTGTGAGGTAAAGAGAGATATGAGGGTCACAAGAGTGATGTCATGGAGACGGATATATAAAACATTTGTGAGGTAAAGGGAGATATGAGGGTTACAAGAGTGATGTCATGGAGACGGATATATAAAACATTTGTGAGGTAAAGAGAGATATGAGGGTCACAAGAGTGATGTCATGGAGACGGATATATAAAACATTTGTGAGGTAAAGAGAGATATGAGGGTCACAAGAGTGATGTCATGGAGACGGATATATAAAACATTTGTGAGGTAAAGGGAGATATGAGGGTTACAAGAGTGATGTCATGGAGACGGATATATAAAACATTTGTGAGGCAAAGGGAGATATGAGGGTTACAAGAGTGATGTCATGGAGACGGATATATAAAACATTTGTGAGGTAAAGAGAGATATGAGGGTCACAAGAGTGATGTCATGGAGACGGATATATAAAACATTTGTGAGGTAAAGAGAGATATGAGGGTCACAAGAGTGATGTCATGGAGACGGATATATAAAACATTTGTGAGGCAAAGGGAGATATGAGGGTTACAAGAGTGATGTCATGGAGACGGATATATAAAACATTTGTGAGGTAAAGAGAGATATGAGGGTCACAAGAGTGATGTCATGGAGACGGATATATAAAACATTTGTGAGGCAAAGGGAGATATGAGGGTTACAAGAGTGATGTCATGGAGACGGATATATAAAACATTTGTGAGGTAAAGAGAGATATGAGGGTCACAAGAGTGATGTCATGGAGACGGATATATAAAACATTTGTGAGGTAAAGAGAGATATGAGGGTCACAAGAGTGATGTCATGGAGACGGATATATAAAACATTTGTGAGGTAAAGGGAGATATGAGGGTTACAAGAGTGATGTCATGGAGACGGATATATAAAACATTTGTGAGGTAAAGGGAGATATGAGGGTTACAAGAGTGATGTCATGGAGACGGATATATAAAACATTTGTGAGGTAAAGGGAGATATGAGGGTTACAAGAGTGATATCATGGAGACGGATATATAAAACATTTGTGAGGTAAAGAGAGATATGAGGGTCACCAGAGTGATGTCATGGAGACGGATATATAAAACATTTGTGAGGTAAAGAGAGATATGAGGGTCACAAGAGTGATGTCATGGAGACGGATATATAAAACATTTGTGAGGTAAAGAGAGATATGAGGGTCACAAGAGTGATGTCATGGAGACGGATCTGTGCCCGAGCCAAGCGATAGTGAGACAGTAGAACATATGTCAACATTATGTCTCGTACTGACGCAAACACCGGTGGTTACAAATCACGAGAGAATCAAGCAAACACTAGAAATGTATTGAAAGTGCCACCCAATAATGAACGTAAAAACTAATGACACAATTTTTTGAATTTGGATTTTTACTAATATTTTGTATTCAACACACTTAGTGAAAGGGCACTACGATATTTTTTGTCTTTAATGATGAGAAGAATAAGCTGATGAAGTCAAGAGTATCAACTGTTTGTTTTTTCCTTTTTATAAACTACATAATTTCGCAGAACGTAGTTCTGATTCCAATTAATTATCGTATTGTTTTCGAAATTATTTATTTTATTTACCGTGTTTATTATATGTTTCACTACAATTAATTGATAAGCGTACTTCAGTTTAGGAGTAATTGAAATCCACAAAGTTATATCAGTAGATGTACAGTAATTAACAAAACTAAATTATCAATTGAGTTTGTAAAGTAGACCATATAATATATAATAGTTTCTGCAGACGCAAAATACATCAGTATTAGTAGTTTGTTTGTAATATAGGCTAAAAATAATTTTAGTAGCTAACTTATCAGATATATTACATGCCGTTTTGTTAATTAATTCGCGTAGTTGTTAGCGGTCGTGCAGGATGGCAAAAATACAGTTATAATCACGAGCTAAGTTTATTTCCACTCTTGTCATTTTTTCAACATTTTTTCACCTCGGTGTTAAACACGATCTCGTGTCGAAATATTCACTCTAATGATGACATAAATTTGTATCCCATGTGAAAATGTCTTTCATAAATCTACATTCTCTATATGAAGGTGATAAACATTATGTACTGTTTAGTTATAACAAGGCACAGTCCAAATCTCAAGGAAATAACAAAAATCACCAGAAGTCAGTGTAGTGATGATGGTTGCCTCGCCTACATCATCATCCTCCCACGAGAGTTGTGTAGCGATGTGAGCTCTGGGGGCGTCACAAACTAGTCGGAGAACTACTGAGGCAGACCACACTTTACTAACACTGGGCCAACAGTTGCAATATCTAGAAGTGTGTAAGCTACTCTCAAATGTGAGTTAGACCAACAGTGAATGTGATAAACACAATACGCAAATGATTACCAAACCAAGGTGATCCCAACTCCTAGCACATCAATACCCCACTTAAGAGACTGAATCAATGAATTGTTAAATACCAATGTGACTGAACTCTATTTTAACCTGGATTTTTATAGAACAATTTCCCGTTGCTTGATTTAAATTAGCAGTCCAAAGATATACAATTTAATAAAAATTTGAACATAGTGTAAATGGGTAGCGAGCTGAGTAGCTGATAATAGCCGAGTTCACACATGCCTCCCCTCCGGTAATTAGTAATTACAATGAGTAATTACAATTAGTTTTTTTTTTGGTAATGAGTTTTTTTTTGTAATGAGTTTTTTTTTTGTAATGAGTTTTTTGTAATGAGTTTTTTTTTTTTGTAATGAGTATTTACAATTAGTTTTTTTTTTTTGGGTAATGAGTTTTTTTTTTTTTTTTTTTGTAATGAGTATTTACAATTAGTTTTTTTTTTTTTTGGGTAATGAGTTTTTTTTTTAATGGGTAATGAGTATTTACAATTAGTTTTTTTTTATGGGTAATGAGTATTTACAATTAGTTTTTTTTTTGTTAATGAGTATTTACAATTAGTTTTTTTTTGTTATAAGTATTTACAATTTGTTCTTTTGTAATGAGTAATTACAATTAGTTTTTTTTTTTATTCGACAATGTGTAATTACTTATTAATACACATGTTGTACGTGGCAGAGGGTACTTCTCCCCCTTCCTTAATTTTTTAAGTGTAATTATTCTTTACATCGTGAGAAATCATTGTGATGTTGCTTCCCACACACACTAATCCCATGTCTAGACTTCATCAATCTGTTGACACATGAGGGAGGAACTAACTGGGGAGGATATTCCTCCCCTTCCCTGTGTATGTGTGTGTGTGTGTGTGTGTGTGTGTGTGTGTGTGTGTGTGTGTGTGTGTGTGTGTGTGTGTGTGTGTGTGTGTGTGTGTGTGTGTGTGTGTGCGAGTGTGTGTCATAACACTGCCGCTTGGAGCGCTGGTGTAGGGGAGTAGCTACGGCGCTTCCACACTACAAGCATTCACAGACAACATGTTCTCCGACGAAGAACTCATCGCTGCCGCTGATGAAGCAGTGGCAAGACACCACGCCGAATTGGAGACCGCGGCGACTCAGCAGACGCATGGCGAGCGTAATTTATCCATCACGGATGATGAGGTTATCGCGAGTGCTGACGTCATCGAAGCGAGGATTGAATTGGAGGATAATAACGTCGAGCAGGAGGAGGGGGAAGACCAACAGTACGTCATCAATGTGCTGTCGATGGAGGAGTTGCTCCAAATACATTTGGAGGCAACAACCGAACTAAATGAAGGATGGTTAGCTCAACCTAGGGATGACGAGGAGGAGGCTAGGTTGAGTAACCTACTAACCCTTATCCCCATGGTGGAAGAAATAATCGCATCTATACAGCGGAGAGAAGACACGGAGGAGTAGATTTAAGTAGTAATTAAAGTAGAATTAAGTTTTGTAAATTAATAATAATAAAAAATATATATATATAAAAAAACAACAAAAAAAAAACAACAAAAAACAACAAACAAACTAATAATTAGAACTATTCCATACAGTCTTGGCATAGCTAAGACAGTGATGCAATAGTGGCAGTCACCACAAGGAGAGAAGGGGTGTCCCCATCGTTCCTTCCCACACACACATTAATCACCCTGTCTAGACATCGTTAATCTGTTGAAACAGGTGGTGAGGGAAGGACGATGGGACACCACTTCTCTCCTAGTGAGAGATTATTTCCGCATCACTGTGGATTGTGGACCAACAGTTTATTTTGTATGTTTGTTTGTTTTTGTTTGTTTTTTTTTTATTACTATTTATTTAATATATTTTTTTTATTACTATTTATTTAATATTTTATTACAAAATCTTAAACTAACTATCTATTCAACCATCTCAGAAACTCTTCATCTGTCATCTTCATTATCATGCGGTTTTCTTCACGCTCCAGCTTTCTTCTGCGCTCTAGCTCAGCACTCATATATCGAAGATTTTGCTTGATGATCTCCAGTTGCTGAGCTTCACCCTCATCTCTAGGTTGACTCGAAGTGTTTGACCATCGTATGGTCCATTCCAACGACTCGTCATCCAAATGTTTATATTCCTCCGTGGTAAATTTTTCTTCTGCGGCCTTACAAGCAGAAACTAACTGTTCGTCAGATATGTCACTAGGGAAGTGAGACATGTTACTAGCCTGATGACGGAATGTCGAATGACCGTGTCTGTAAGAGCACTATGAGCCCCCCACTCTTTCCAACTGAGAAAGTAGTGGGAGTAGTGCTGCAATATCCCCCCCCCCTAGTGATATTTTTCACACACACATAATTATGTATGGAAGTGCAAGAGTGGTAATAAATATATCTATGAGTAAATTACAAAAAGCTAAACGAATCAATAATGATCTACGTTGGAATCTTTTTATTAAAAGTGCGATAGTACGTGCAAGAGACACATTCTACGAGGAAAACTTTAATATCAACCAATGACAAAAATAGCGTACATATGACGAAAAATTATAAGAAAAGTGTATTTTTTTCAAGTCCAATAGTTACTATATTTTACTTTGCGGACTATGAAGACAGAAGATGCTACTCACATTTAGATAGTATTCGTTTTAAACTAAGAATAAAACAGATAGAAACATTATTACGTAAACCTATTCTGCTAAGGTTACAACATATAAGAGAGTGTCAAAATTTAAACCACGAGTCATGTTTTGAAAAATTATTAAAATATTCTGTTGGCACACCTGCAGTGGCTTGCTCACCTCAACCCTAACTCATTGCATATCACGTCAGTCACAGTGTAGCAGCCGAACAGTGTGAGTATGAATCCCTCTTGCAGCATTGACGAATACATTCAATCATTTATGCAAGAGATAGACGGTATGACGGACAACGCAGTTCAACAGACTCCAATCACAAACAGTACAAGTAGTACGAAGAAAAGGAAGAGTTCCCCGGCTAAGACCAAGATGGAAAAGTCAGGATGGGTACCCAAGCCGCCAGCGGATTGTCCCATAGTATCATGGATGGATAAAGGTAATATGTACGCAGTGCAAAATCCAGCAAACAAAGGAAGTGTTTTATTGAAAATAGAAGTGTATGAAGGTGTCGACATGAAGTTCATGTGCGGTTTATATTTGGACAAAGACAAAACAGTGCAAGAGAGTGTTAATGAAACAATTGAAAAGATCGAAAACATGTGGGTTGATAAAAAAACTGGTGCTCCAAAACTCACGGGATTAACTCAAACTGTTACACCATGCAAAAGTGACGAGCTAGATGTAAAACCGAAGAAACGTGTGGTACGTAAAAAGCAATAGACATGTTTATAGGAATTAATGAACACATGTGCCCATAAACTATCCACATATGACAACCAACTCTTTTTTCTAGACATTTGTTAGCACGTGTGTTAAAACAGCTGCGTTCATTATTATTCACCCCCACTCTCCCACCAACTAAAATGGCCGCTGATCGGAATAAAAAGCCCCAGTCTGTCTGAGACAAATGCCAGTCTGCTCCAGTTCATCAACACCACACCACTAGCACCAGCACTGTCAGCTTCCACTACACACACACGCTATGAGCAACATTGCTGAGATGGACAACGTGATGACCACTGAGGCGGCTACACCGATGGACCTGAAGACTGCATTGAACACCTGCAAGAACAACTCGCCTACATACACCAGACTGACCGACTTGATTGATGAGGTTCCATACCTAATAACGATGATGGAGAGAGCGGTTACACCATTCGGCGAGACAATCATCGTCATCCTTGAGGCCCAGACGGGAGATGACTACTACCTGAGAGTCTATCTGCCGAGACGCTTCAATGATGTGGTGAGCAATGCCGACATCGATCGCTACAACAACGGTTTCGGAGATCGCCTTCGCTTGGTGAAACGCTCACCCAGGCCCGGCGCATCATTCACTCCGTTGGAATTTGTGTAAATATTGTAAAGCAAGAAAACATCAAGACGTAAATAAAAAAAATGTATGTATATATATTCTTAAAATAACCTATGTAGATTTTGATAGTTTTTGTAAGTAATAAATTTTTGATTTATTTGCAAACATAAACACATGACTAAAATGATTGACTTATACCCGAAGGTAATACTATAGTTAAAGCAATGAGTGATTGGTATCAGTAGTTAGTATGACTTTGAAGTGGTTACACCCATTCTCCGCCATTGTGGCGGGGCCTTCAGGTAGTGGTAAATCAGTGTTTGTCTCAAGGTTTATTGATAATATTTCAGAAATGTGTGACACATTATTCTCTAGCATATACTGGCATTATGGTAGTGGCGGTGGAGGAGGAGTTGGTAATTCATTAAACTCAAAAATAAAATACATTGAAGGTTTACCAAACATGGAAGACTTTGATGGTAATCAACCGATACTTGTGGTAATAGATGATATGATGCGAGAAACAAACAACATAGTGGTTGATTTATTTACAAAAGGTTGTCACCATAGGAATATTAGTGTGTTTTTTATAACTCAAAATATTTTCCACCAAGGACGTGGCCAGAGAGACATATCACTAAATGCGCATTACTTAGTATGTTTTAAGAATCCTAGAGATAGGGTGCAGATCAAGTGTTTAGCTAGACAAATCCATCCAGAAAACTCAAAGTTTATCGAGGAGGCGTATACCGATGCAACAAGTAAACCACATGGCTACCTATTGATAGATCTGAAACAATCAACACCTGACGATATGCGAATACAGAGTAATATATTTCCAGATGATGATAATCATTTTGTGTATATGCCGAAACAAAATAGGAAAACAAAATAATTTAGTTATCATCATGTCGTGCTTGAGGAAGGACAGAGCGCTTCTCAAAGTGTTAATAGATGCTACTCCAAAAGAGCGCAAAGGGCTATTAAAAGTGTGTAACTTGAGTACTATTCGTACAGTTTGTGAATGTATTTACAATGTGTTACGAGGTAACGTTCCTCTATCAGACAAGATAAAACAAAAATTGCGAAGACACAAGACTACTCTTCGTCGAATTGTAAAACGAGGTGAATGCTGGAATAAAAAACGCAAATATTTAGTACAAAAAGGAGGTGGAACTATTATCCCATTATTATTAAGTACTGTGTTGCAAGCAGTTGTACAATCAGCTTTAAATAACTAAAATTTGTATTAATCAGGTGACTCCTACGTCTACATACATATAAAGATTTGTCATTCTATTCTGAGACACCGTGCGTGAAGTTACACAGAGTTACACGACAATGGAGCATGCACAAAAAATGGTCATTGTTCCACAAGAGTTATTTGATCGTTTAAAATCGCCGGCTAATCAACAGTCACTTTCAACTGAACGTTCATACAAAAGTTTGGATGACGAAATGGAAGAGATAATGAATAATAAAAAACTCAATGATAGTGATAAATGGAAGTTGTACAGTCAAGTGTTACATCGTTTTTTAAACGTAGCGTCAAGTAATCGTGAACCAGTTAGTATCCCCATTGTGAACACCAAACTAGGTGATCAGATTAACGAGGCCGGTGAAAGAGACAGACAGTATGGGCAGCAAGAACCTAACAAGCGACGTGTTTACCCTGGACAAATAGAGGAAATTGTTGAAACATTTTCAAAGACTTATAAGGATAGCGCTCGAAACTTATTGCGCTTCATAACACGCGACGACAGTTTGATTAGCTGGAATGATAATTTTGAAGTGATTATACAGGGTAACAAAATACCAGGATCCAATTTAGTCGATGTGACACATGCAATCGTACGAGTTCGAGCGGCACATTCATTACCGCCAGGATGGAATGAAATGTTGAGCGCATTGAAACTGATGAATGTCCCTAAAGAATATATACATAACAAACAAGCGTTGGACTATTTAACGTTTGATGAGGCAACAGATGAATCAGTATATGACTCGGTAGAAGAAACAATGGATGAGCCTGATGATGGGGCAAGAGGGGGGGCAGCCGCGCTGTCAGTGACAGGGCGAAGGAGATATTTATTACCAGATCGTTTACAGTCTGCATATGTCAGGCGGGTGGGTCACGCTCCGTATCCACAAAGGCAGGTCGCTGATCACCGTGCAGTGAGAAGAGAGGTACTTCAAGATTCGATTGTGCAGTCACTCAACAATTGGGAACCGTACGAACCGTAAACAATGGAACAGTTGTATTATAATCCAAACGATCCTGCCTCGTATGGTGGCGTAGCTCCGTTAGTACGAGGAGCGAGGGAGAAAAATATTTCCAAACGTAAAATAGTTGATTGGTTACAAACACAAGACACTTATACTTTGCATAAACCAGTCCGTAAACGATTTAAACGCAATCCTTATATGGTGTTTCGACCATATGAACTATGGCAGGCGGATTTAAACGATATGCGAGGATTGAGCAAATACAATGATGGTTTTAACTACTTACTGTCAGTGATTGATGTGTTTAGTAAGCGTCTTTATGTTAGGCCGTTAAAGAAGAAGGAAGGTGCTGAGGTGGCTACCGCTTTTGAGAATATTTTCAAAGAAGCAAATAAAACACCAACGTGCTTACAAACCGACAAAGGGAGTGAATTCACAGGTAGAAAGACCGTACGATTGTTTAAAAAATATAAAATAAAATATGTAACCACACAAAATCCTGATATCAAAGGCGGCGTGATCGAAAGAGTTAATAAGACCTTGAAGACTCGTATGTGGCGATACTTGACTCATAAAAACACTTATCGTTACATCAATGTATTGGAAGAATTGGTGAATGCGTACAACAATAGTGTGCACAGGAGTTTGGGCAATAGACTACGCCCTGTAGACGTGGACGGTGGTGACAAACATGTCGTCTACAATGTATTAAAACATATGTTTAAAAAGATACCACGACGAGTGAAACCAAAACTAAAAGTAGGTGATACAGTTCGAATAGCCAGGGAGAAAGGGAGATTTAGCAAAGGCTACGAGACAAACTGGAGTAAAGAAGTGTTTTCGATACATCGAGTGAATGTGTTTACGCCACTACCTTTGTACACACTTACCGATCTCAATGGTGAAGAATTGAATGGACAGTTTTATGAAGAGGAAATACAAAAAGTCACATTACCCGACAATCACTTGTTTAAGATTGATAAAATAATAGAGACTAAAGGTCGAGGACACAGTAAGCGATACCTAGTGAAGTGGGAAGGTTACGGAGACGAGTTTAACTCTTGGGTAGCTGCGCACGATATACAGCATGTCTAGTAGTATCAGTCAATTTTTCATGACATTGCCCAGCAATAGTTCTATGAAATATTTCCCACAAAATACAGTGACCAGTTATACCACACACTTGTCCAAACACATCCAATTAGACGGCAAGTGGGAGTTGGCTTTGGTGGACATTCACTATCCTTGTTCATTTGTGGTGAATGGAAACAATGTTGATGACGAAACAATACGATTTCAGTATGATAGTTTACTAGCGAGATCGACGATCCGTGATACAGAACAGTTCGCTGTTAAAATTACAGGCGGATACTATAGGAATCTTGATGATCTATTGAATACAATAAACAAACATGAAGACATCCACGATTATATGGAATTTTCATACGACACGAGAATCAACAGAGTTAAACTCAGGATCATGAACGGAAACGTATCGAATGTGAGTCTGAGTGAGAAACTATCACAGCAGTTGGGTTTCGATTATGACGAGAAAAATATATTAAAACCCAATATTACCGAATTGATTGGTTCTAAAGCGCCAAACCTCGCATTGGGTATTCCAGCGCACATTTATGTGTATTGCGACTTGATAGAGCCACAATTTATCGGCGACACTACAGCGCCATTATTGAATATAGTCAACATCAATATAGATACGTACAAGTACGGTTCGTACAATTCAGTGTCATTCACAAGTCCGCACTATGTACCCGTTATGAAATCCACATTTGAAACAGTGGAAATCGACTTGAGGGATCACACAGGGAAAAAACTGCCATTCATGTTTGGAACGTCGTACGTGAAACTTCATTTTAGGAGAGTGCAGCAGCAACAGCAGCAATAATGATAATCAATCTGAATGATCCCTATTTGGCATACTACCGACGGCAACAATTACAACAGACTGGCGGTGCTATTGATCGAGTATTTCACGGTGCACCATATCAGCGAGGACATGGAATCGGTAGTTTTCTGGGCGGTATGATTCGCACTATCGCGCCACTGATCAAGTCCGGAGCAAAATCGGTGGGACAAGAAGCGTTAAGATCCAGTGTTGGATTCCTAACCGATCTGGCAGGTGGTAAAGTTACAGATCCAAAATCAGCCGCCAACTCACGACTTAGAGAGTTTACTGGATCGTTGAAACGTAAAGCTGACGAACAAATAGAACGTTTGATGTTTAATGGCGGCGGAGGCGGCGACATTGGCGCGAGGAAACGACGCGTAACGCGTAAGAATAACGCGAAACGCGCAATGCGTGGCCGTGGCAGAAAGCCTGTTACACCACAGTCGTTGGCTAAACTTCTTAGGGTGCGGACGTCTACATCAAGAAGAAGAAGAAGAGTTGGAGGAGTGAAACACAAGAGACTAGTAGGGAGGATACGACGACGAGGAGGAGTAGAGCCAAGGAAGAAGGTGACTTTGCCGAAGAAACGTACTCGTCGCAGTAAAAATTTGAAGTCTATTGATATTTTTAGTTAGTTAAAGAAGGAGGAGAAAAAAAATGTCGTTCCTACATCAAAAATCATGTGAGTGTGTCAAAACCGAGCTGGATTTATTCTCCTTACCACCTACGCAGACGAGTATTGAAAGTGGCAAATGGGTCCAGTACAAACCAATATCCACATTGACCGATGATGCGCCAATAGAGTTTGTAGTTCCGGGTAATGGTGATGAATACACTGACCTTTCACAAACAATGATACAATTGACCGCGTCTATTGTTAAATCTAACGGAACTGCGGTCACTACTGACGAAGAGGCGAAAACAGTTGGGCCGGTCAATAACTGGTTACACTCACTATTCAGTCAAGTTGATATGTTTATGAATCAAAAACTTGTTACTCCCCAAAACAACACATACGCATATCGAGCGTATGTTGAAACGTTAATGAACTATGGATACGATGCTAGAAAATCACATCTAACATGCAGTCTTTGGTACACTGACGATGGAATTGACATGAACGATTGTGCGGAAGAAAATGAAGGACTCAAAGCGAGACGGGAACTAACTAATAAAAGCCGTGAGATTGATATGCTCGGACATTTGCATGTGGATATTTGCAATCAGAATAAGTTCATGCTAAATGGCGTAGAGTTGAGATTTAAATTTATTCGATCAAAAGATGCTTTCTCCATTATGGCCAGTGCTGGTGAATTCAAGGTACATATTGTCGATATTAGTCTCTGGATTCGAAGATGCAAAATAAGTCCCACCGCACTGTTGGCGCACAGTAAAACACTCCAGACTGGTACGGCAAAATATCCAATCACACGAGTGGAGCTGAAAACATTCACACTACCCTCTGGAATACGTAACAAGACTTTGGACAATATGTTTCTCGGCCAAGTGCCGAAACGCGTCATAGTGGGAATGGTTACGAACGCCGCATACAATGGAGATTTTAAAAAGAATCCCTACAACTTCGAACATTTTAAAACAAACTTCTTTTGTCTATATGTTGACGGAGAACAAGTTCCATCAAAACCGTTACAGCCCCACTTTGAAAAATCAAAGGATAAATATGTTATGGCATATCATTCGATGTTCTCCGGTTCTGGTGTACATTTTAGCGATGCCGGCACTGTTATCAGTAGGGAAGATTTTGGTCAAGGATACTGCCTGATGGCATTCGACCTAACACCAGATTTATCTGCAAGTGACACTACACATTGGAATCTGGTGCGTAACGGTAGTGTTCGAATGGAACTCGGATTCGACGACGCGCTTACCAAAACTGTCAACTGTTTGGTTTATGCCGAGTTTGACAATGTTATCGAGATTGATCGACAGCGCAATGTAATTGTGGACTTTGGCGGTTAATCGATCAGTCTTCAATAAACATTCGTTTGAGATGGACCGTTTACGCAGAGCATTCAAGAAATTGAATATATCATCACCCATCATTGTGGACATTCAATGTTTCAAGGACAATCAAAATGAATATACACTGAAGGAAGTTTGCGTCTTGGAAGCCGACACCGGCGTACTACTTATGCATCATATTGCTAAACCACCTTACGATCGATCAGAGTTATCAGATGAAAAACTGAGGGAAAGCTACTGGCTCACAAAACACTGCCACGGACTACGATGGGAGTTCGGTGATATTGCGTACTACGAACTTTTTAACAAATTGACTGATTGTATATCAAAAAGACCGACGGTTTATGTCAAGGGATTGGAAAAGAAAGAATATTTAAAGCGTCATCATGTGATGGACTTTGTTACTACCAATATAATCGATATCGGTGCAATTGGTTGCGAATCAATCACTTCAATCAATAATTTAATGTCAACAAACGTTTTACGATGTCGAAATCACAAGTCTACATACAGTCGATGTGCGCTCACCAACTGTGTCGCAATACGTGGTTGGTTGCATTTGACAACAAATTTGGACGAATGTCTGGATACCAGCGGAGATGCGAGATCCTACTACTGTTCTTGTTTTAGCACCTCTACCAGTACAACAAAAACAGCATCTACTGCTACTATTGGTTATGATACTGTAGAATGAACACGCTACAGATTGAAAAATATCTAGCCACACTTCCTGTGCGCAATGTTGGAGTCTACGCTGCTGACAGAATCCCACGACGCATCTCACCACACACTGCAATAATTGTAAACACTGATCCACACAATGAAGGTGGGACTCACTGGGTGGCTTTCTATTTGAATCGAGAGGGGATGCTTGAATATTTTGATAGTTACGGCCAACCGCCATACTTACCACTATATCAAACATTCCTGCGACACAACGCTCATCATTACCTGTACAATCCATACCGACTTCAAGGTGATACGTCTTCAGTCTGCGCCCACTACTGTTTGGTTTTCCTGTATTGCAGCACACACTTCAGTATGAAGATGATGGATTTTGTTCAACTCTTTGATGAACACACTACTGATCGTAATGATAGAATCGTCAAAAGACTCTTTACTCAAATGTATCACAAGACAAACTAATCACTGTACTGTTGTAAATTATATATATTTTTAAATATATATATTTTTTTTATTACCAATAAACTTTTTCCTTTTGTCAAACAATATTTTCAGTTGTTATACTTTATTACCTGTGTTCATCATCATTATTATCATATTTTTAGTTTAAAGCGCATAGACTCTGATTATTTAAATGTGAAAACAAAATGATTTTTCCCTTTATTATTATTAAAATATTTCTGTTCAGAGTCTATGAATGCTGATCAAAGTCTAATATTATACTATGAATGATAGGAAAATAATTACAATCAGAATTTGTGAAATAAATATATCTGTTTATTAACTAAAATACTATTTACAAATATATGCATACTTTTGAGGAGTCAGTGACTAGAAATATTTACACGTGACTTTGAAGTGGAAAAAATTAAAGAATTTATTTATCAAAACATCTTTGAATTGTATTCAAAATCTAATACTAATGAAGACTGTTCAATAAATAACTCTACCTAATATCACACTCATGCGGACCTTGGTCTACTAATCAATAATAATATATCAGTTATGACGGGGACAGAGGTTGTGGCGCAATTGGAGAGTATCGTATCCACTAAAGGGTCAGTGGCAGTAGTTAAGGTCCCTCAAGAATCTGTGGTACCCTTAATGGTGGTATTGCATAGTGTCCCCAAGGTAGCGTGTTGATACCATCTTCTGGCATTACGTATCGTTTGTCGTCAAACGGTGCCATTGAGCGCTTCTTCACCACAACAGTGTATAAAATGTGGTGACGGCTTTGAAAACGTTGATTGTCTGTACTTTTAGTAGTTTTATTGTACAGACAATTCAAATAATCTTCTATGGTGAGATCACGCTTCACTACTGCTCTATTTACCCCTTTTGCTCTCTTCACAGGCGGCGGTATACAGTTGGCACCATCTCCGTTGTCTCCTTCAGGCGCACACGTTAAGATGCTATACGTGAAACAATACAGCTTCGACATCAGACCAATGAACATTTTAATGGCCACACCGGCAGCTTCGTCCTTAAACTTCCCCAGAACTCTAGCGTTTCCTCCGTCGTAACAAATGTGGTTCCGGGGATAGTTACTGGTGTCAAAGTCGTCCAAATGTTCTAACATGTCGCGGTATACGTTCTTAGTACGTATTGAATAATGACAGCCATCGGTGTCCATGTAAATCATCGATATTCTATCGATTCCATACCTATCTACCATGTCATAGTGGAAACCATACATCCACCTCTTACTGTGGTCCAGAATGCACATCCCTGCGTAGACGGGTTTGCTCAGTACTACCCGCACTTTTGACATATTCAGTATGGCAAGGTTCTCATTTAACCAAATACGGTCATTGAAATTAGCTTTTGCTACATACTTTGTATATGTTTTGCGGGATGATGCAATCTTTAAATCTTGATGTTTGCGCACATTCTGAAGACTCATACCGTAGACAGCGTTTACCATAAGTTTAAACATTTCTACCTCAAATTTATTTGCAGCACGCTGTCTAAGTTCGGTATTCATAGTCACGTACGGTTTCAACCATGCCGACTGTTTAAAACGAATCACTCTGTGGATTCGAGTTACACGTAATCCATTCTCTATAGCTTGTTGTAGGTAGCGATAGTGAATTACATATTCCCTCTTATCCATCAGTGTGGCCATTAGTTTCTTCGATTTTCCTGCTCCACTATTGATAATTTCCTCCAACGAGTATGGGAGTTGATTAATCGGTGCTTTGCATATCTCGGGACAGAATGGTAAATCCCTGTGTCGATCGTGCAGTGCTGGATCTCTGGGGTATTCTAGATCTACTTCGAGCACATATCCATATTCACCATCTGTTGGAATTCTTCCAATGTCCAAGTCGTCACATTCCTGACGTGATAACCACTCAAACTCGGAGTGAGGGAGCAGTTCCGACATTGCCCAGCCATAAAGATTGTTTGCGTCATAATACATTATAAATGTATCGTCATCTCTTTCATCGCAATATTCACTTGATGCTGCTGCGTTCTGACCGTCTCGGTCATTGCCAATTGTTTCCATTCTGGTAAACTTATTGTTGGCAACAACGTGTCTAGTAACGCATTGGGTCAGTCCACCTCGATTACCCTTCTCAAAAAACAGATACATATCAATATCTTGTAGGGTATCAAGGATAACATCTGTCTTGAACATCATTACGTCCCAAGCATATGATGGTAGTGTTAAATAACGCGCTGGGTCCAATCCGTAATGTGTTAGACACATCTCTCGGAATCCCTCGAACACATCCGCTAATAGCAATACGTCAGTCGCCAAATAGATATCAGCATACTGTCCGAGGGTCGTACAGTCAAATTTCTCCCATACTCGCTGCGCATGCTCGTAATCCGCATCACTCACTCCTTCTCCAAATACACACTTTGGTGGAAGGACATCTTCTTCGAGTACCTCCATCGATGAAATGTACTCATACGGAAATACACCTTTCCTCCTAAGCAGATCAAACTGTTCTTGATTGGGGTAGCGTGACTTTGTAATTTTTAATTTATCGTCCGGCAGGATTGATGCTAATGTCCCTAATGCTTTTGACATTAACCTATAGGAATCAACAAATTGTAGTTTGAGACCACCTTGCCGACCTGCTCCCGGATATTTAAATCGTTTGGAGAATGTGATATACTTTTCCTCCGTATTTGCGAGTACATTTATATTTCCTTTATCAACGGATAGCTCTCTGATGATAAAGTGAGCATCGTAATTGGATAAATTGTGGAGATAAATGTTGATAGTGTCCTGTTCCTTGTGGCGGATATTACAGGAACGGTGTGCTGCTCCTCTGTAAGTATAGGGAGGAGAGTGTTCGTGATCTCTAACACGGGGGTCGAGTATTGTGAATTCTCGCTTGCATATGTAGCATACTGTTTGCTCGCGGAAAGAATCCTCTTCCACCTGTGTTAACCGTGGAGGGTCATTCGGCAGACGTTGCCCATACACTATATCGCCAATCTTCTGTACGTCATCCCGTATCGATTTGATAAAGTGCTGGGCGGCGTCTTCACCTCTGTACAGACGCAATTTGGAGAACGTCAAAGCTGTATGGTCATTGTCATCAGTGTCACCATCACTTACATTTCTATTATCATCTCGAATGTAATAGGCGTATGCATATGGTACATGGACATTTCTGGCATTGAGCATTTCACCAGGTCGGTGTCGACGTGCTCCTCTTGCTAATGCGGGATCCCATACTGGCGGTGGAACAGTTGGCGGAGGATCGATTGTTTGTTCAGGCTCAAGAGGTACGAGTGCGCATTCAAAGTCAGCGTATATGGTGAATCGACTTCGTTGAGTGCGTTCAAAATTTTTAAAATGTATTGTTTTGTCTTCCGCAAGATCAGTTCTTACCGGAGCATTGTTAAAACAATATCGCTGATGCTCCAAAAGACGTTCCTCTCCTCTAAGACCTAACTTCGTTGGCTGGTTATCGAAGTGTGCAAAACAGCGCTTACATATGTAAAGGCGATGTCCTCTTAGAGTCAGCTGGGATGAAACCAATCTCGTAAAGCTCTTGATCCAAACGTAGTGGGTGGTGACATCATTTGTTATAAGGAGTAGGTCAAAGTGATTGACCAACTCACGATCTGCGACACGAAGAGGGTAGACAATGTGTTTGTCCGGGTCCATGAAATGATTCTTTTTCTTCTTATCCAGACCATACACATTAACACTAACACCTGGATTATTGCGCTCAAACGTGCGGATTTGGTTAAGGCTTACAGGGAAAATTAAGTCATTAAAGTTTAAATTTGCTCTTTCTCTAATTTCTGCTGTGAACATGTTAGGTGTTAGTTGATGTTGATGATTATCAAAATATTTGGAAAGTATTGAATATTCAAAACAACGTTCATCCGCATCGTTTAGCACATTAACCGTTGCTTTTTTAATGGTGATATCATGCGGCAGTTGAATGAAAGAACTGCCTTTGAGCGGGCTATAGACATTTACACGGATTTGCATGTCCAAAACCCTGATAAAGCTCCAGCCAGATCCTTTCATTTCACATGTTTCCTTTTCTAGTAATACATTTTGAATAAACTCTTGCACTAATTCGTCAATGTGAGACGATTGAAAAAAAGGTACATTTTTAGTTTTGAAAGCTCGCCTGCATGTATCACCATGAACATTTACAAATTCACATTCTACAAATATATTACACTTAATGGCATGAGTGTGATTTAATATAGTCCGCATGAGTGTGATTACCTTATCTCGAATGTCATTGAGGAACTCCAGCAGTGATACGGTGTTTTCGGCAGGCTCGGATAAACAATAGGTTTTAAGCCGACCTTTGAACGCCGTCTCAATTTCCTCGAACCCTTGTGGAGCCAAATTGTCAGGAATCTCGACCTGGTCATTAGTATCATCCTCGTCACTAGTCGACTGAGGTGATGACAGGTTGATGGATGGTGAGGCGGGTGAGGGCTGATTGAGTGCTGTCTCAGATCTATGAATTCTGCAGCTGAAGCGGGCATGTGTTCGTAAGATATTCTACCTGGAGAATGTTTTCCCGCAACCGTCACATGTGTAGCCTATATCAAACAAACCAACAAAAAATTAATCCTAACAATTCGGTGTGAGTAGTTCGTAAACATAAACAAGATCATAGAAGTTTATATCAATTTATTTAATTGCATATAGTATTTTTACGTTATATAGTTGTTGTTATTTCAGCGATTGGATGTCTATTGTTTGTAATAAAATTATTTTCGTAAATTATAAAATATCTATTTTTGGTATTGTTTTGACGATTAAACCCAATTAACCACAACCGAGTATGACTCGGCCCCGCTGACGTTTCTAGTAAGCAGAAAAGAACAAGTACACTAAAACCTAATGAAAAAAATATTTTTACTTTAAACAAAAGAGTGTAATGATAAGGAATATACTATATACTATATACTATATTGTTTTGTTATTGTTCAAGGAAAGTGACAAAAGATAAATATATATTTCATATTTTTACTGTGAAATAGTAAAACGTATTGGTTTTGAAATAAAATGAAATATGATATATTGATTTGTTATAGTATGCCTACAAGGAAAGTGACAAAAGATAAATATATATTTCATATTTTTACTGTGAAATAATTGGTATTGAAATAAAATGAATGAATAAAGCATATAATTACTACTAGTATTTTAACAATAGAGTTCAAAGATAATTCAATACTCTATTGCTATCATACTAAAGGTTATGTATCGAATTATATTTAATTAAAACGATTGTACAGTTTATTGGTGATTATATTATTTAAAACGTACCTATAAGGTGAGGTACAGTGGGTTGTGCTATCATCGGACAGTCTGGGGCAGTCGATGGTCCTGGTCTTGGAATGTAGTCTGGGGCAGTCGATGGTCCAGGTCTTGGGATGAAGTCGGGAGCGCTGGATGATGGTACAAGCCGATTACTTGTGGTAGTAATAGCAATGTTCTGTCTAAATGCGGGGTTCTCCGGTTGTTGTGGCTGTTGGCGATGTGTGCTTAGCATGTGGCGTTTTAAGTCATCGTTGCGCCTAAATGTTGTCCCGCAGGTAGAGCAGGCTTCAGTTGTACCACCATGAGTGACTCTAGTATGTCGCATCAAATTGTCCTTCCGCGTAAATGCCTTGTCGCAGAGGGCACAAGTGAAACTACGCCGTACGGTGTTATTATTCATGATCTGAAAACATAAATAAATACTTTTAATATACATACTAAAAACCTTTGATGCAATATTTTAATGTTTTTTTCAACCAAGAGAAATATTTTTAATTTCATACATTTTAGTTAATTGATCTTATTAGTTTTCTACGTTCACTATTTGCTACGATCAGAGCACTTCTGTTTAGTCAATTTCTTTTTGTAATATTGTTGATTTATAGTACTATTACAACTATTTATATTAATTAAAATCTAAACTTATTAATCCAAGTATGATATTAAGTTCACGATAGATTGGATTTATTTTCGTAATATTGTTACTTTATAGTATTACTACCATTATATATATATATATATATATATATATATATATATATATAAATTAAATCCAAACTTTTTAATCCAAGTGTGATATTAAGTTATATATTTATCTCTTTTTCTTCCTAGTAAATTTAATTACCTGGAGTAATTCTAGTCACTTCTTTTTTACATTTGTTTAAATATGAAATACATAACAATAAATATATAGTACTGTATACATAATGATATGTACTTACATTTTATGATTGAGAGGTTAATCCAAAATCTCGATGCTGCTATGCACCTATCGACTGTAGAAGTGGGTTGGTGATTAGTCCGTCCGCACTACACGAGTAATGGAAGCAGAATGATGTTTTAATATAGGGCTGGGATTTGTTATTTGGAAGGAAGGGGATGAGAGGGGGGTTGATGGGGATGAGGGGGAGGGGATGAGAGCGGAGATCTCTCATCTTGGCGTCATTTCTCGTCCTACACTCCAGCAAACATCACGATGTCCTTTGGAAGTGATATTAATGATGAACAGTTAATCGATGCTTCTATTTCGGCGGAGGCTGAAGACAATGTCATCAATGATATTGGTGAGATGACTCTAATCGAAGCCTGCATCGAGGTTGAAGTACGATGGGAACAATCCTTAATGAAGACAATGAGTATATCACAGTTGATGTCTGCGATGACTGATGTGGCCTTTGAATGGGAATTACGGACATATTGCGACACTCACACGCAGGACACGGTAAGGATAGCGTTGCAGCGATATGTAAACCTGGACGCGGAGATAAGAAGCCGAGGACTCCAATAGCTTTAGTATTAGTAGGATTAAGTTAGATATAATATATTAAATGCTTGACTTCCTGGTTCCTCAATAATGTAAATTAATAAAAAATAAAAAAAAAAAAAAAAAAAAACAAACAAACAAACAAACTAATAATTAGAACTATTCCATACTGTCTCAGCTTAGCTAAGACAGTGATGTAATAGTGTCTGCGATGAACCCTCTCTGTTGAGTCCAACGCACCCACGTGTCTAGACGTCATAAATCATATTGAAACATGTGGTGAGGGTGGCGAAGGGAGAGCTTGTCGAGGCTCCCTTTCTATCTTTGTGAGAAGATCACAACACTGGAGGGGATGAGTACCCCCCGCCTGGGATTAGTGTGTGGGAAGCAACATCACGATGATTTCTCAAGATGTAAAGAATAATTACACTTAAAAAATCAAGGAAGGGGTAGGAGTACCCTCTGCCACCTACAACATGTGTATTAATTGGTAATTACACATTATCGAAAAAAATAATTTTAATTACACATTATCGAAAAAAATAATTTTAATTACATATAAAAATTTTAATAACTCATAAAAAAAAAACTAATTGTAAATACTCATTACTCATAAAAAAAAACTAATTGTAAATACTCATTACTCATAAAAAAAAAAACTAATTGTAAATACTCATTACAAAAAAAAAAAAACTCATTACAAAAAAAAAAAACTAATTGTAAATACTCATTACAAAAAAAAAAACTCATTACAAAAAAAAACTCATTACCAAAAAAAAAAAAAACTAATTGTAATTACTCATTGTAATTACTAATTACCGGAGGGGAGGCATGTGTGAACTCGGCTATTACCAGCTACTGAGCTGGTCTAGTGTAGAGCGCCAGGGCTTCGGGCCCTATGAGGATAGATTTTATCAAAGTGATCATGCCACAACCCCTAGGTCTAGCCTGAAGTAATTTGAAAAACAATGCCGGACTGCCGGACTCGTACCTAGCGTCCTAGGACAAAAAGACTTTATGTACAAACAGCAAAGCAAATGTAGTAACTTTTGTTATTAACCCTTCCGTTTCCATGTTAAATTCCTAATCAATCAAATGATTCACAAGATAAACATGGTATCTTTCAAAGGGTAGTGCACTGCAGGATTAATGATCAAAAACATGAAAGAAACATAGGCCTACTCACGAATATATAGAAAAATCTCCCGAAATTTCACGGCAATCGAATGGACAACTTACTTTAAGGTCAAAAACACATATAAAGTAGCCAACATACATATGAAGCATATTACACAGATGATTGTAGAATGAAATAGTTATTTGTGTAACTAGTGGTGAAAGTGGCACTTTGCTGCACACGAGAGCAATGTTTACGCACGAGCCGCAGGCGAGTGTGGAATGATCTCGAGTGCAGCAAAGGCCTTTTTCACTCGTGTTACACATTATATTTTTCCTACAGTCACTATAAAGCATATAAATAATTAGTCTTTCAAACACTATGCAACACGTTTTTAGGTTCAGCTGGCAACACAAATGGTGCCCTAGAGAAAGTAGTACCCGCGGTCCATATCACTCCGCTATTTTTCCTCGGCAAGAAATGTGCTCCGCGTTTTGAGAATATAGTTCCGTATGTTTTTGTTATTTGAAGTGGTTTCCGCGCCTAAAAAAATGCTCAAAAGGTATTTTCTTGTTTATTAAGATCGTAGGAAGGTTTTAAAAACGTTTAAAAGAAAAGTCCAGAAAGTTCAGAAATACCGAAACTATAAACACGAAATGACAGGTTAAATCGTAGTTATAATAGTCAATCAGCTGCTCATAGTATAATTATCTTCAAGTGTTGCCAACCTATTTCCAAGAGTACACGGATTACGTGCATAATGGAACCACGCTGTTTTGTGTCGTTTCGTTGGAATCCTGATGTGCGGCAAAGTATAAACCGTACGGCAAAGTATAAACCGTACGGCAAAGTATAAATATGCAGCAATTAGCAGCTTTCTGTACTATAAACAGTACAAGGAAGCCAACTTTGTCGGGTGACTGTAGGAAAAGGTTATTGAGTATGAGTAAGGTCTATGGGGTTCTATTGAGTATAAAGCGGCCTACACAAATATACTGTTTGATAACTTCCAGTGTTTACAGGATTGATGTAGTTAAGTAAACCACATAAAGCAGAACGAAAGATATCAGCACTGCAGAAATAGGCCAACAAGCGAAAATAGAAGATAATAAAAATCAAATAAAGATCAGATGGAAACAAACTGTCAGAGAGTGGTTTCTAGAACACATTTAGCGTCTGTAAACAGCAGACTGTATACACAAACATCATTTCTGAGCTGAGAGTATGCCACGTTTAGTCAGGAAGTGGTAATCATGTAGATTGTAGATTTTAGAGGATGTCTAAGAGCATTCTCGTCCTCCACAGTTATTTGGAGGATGCTATATATAGTGGTTCAGTGCAGTACCAACAGTAGTCCGCATACTAAGTAGCGGCCCAGCTCCTGTCGGCAGGATTTTAGGTCTAGAATAAACAGAAAATAGTATGCTACCCGGTGCGCGGCAATACTCCGTAAGACATAAAATTATTGCTTTGAAAATAATGTAGAGCTAAGGAATTTACCCAAAAAATATGGGCGCTAGTAGGCATAGCTACGAAACATTTTTCTGATAAGGAAAATGTGTTTCGTAGCAGCGCCTTAAGGTGCGATGATCTCTGTACCAGCGTGGTCACAAAACAATCATCTATCGCTTTCCTTTCATGTTTGCAAAGCTTACACATGTTAACAAGTGGCGTTTCCACACTTACATCCATAAAAAAAAAACATATTAATAATTAACTCCAAACAAACATGACTCTCTTTATAAACGGAATTCGAAGATTCCATTCATTCACATTTCAACTTAAGCGTTTATTTACAACTCATCGGTTGCCAAAAACACAGCAATCACCCCAACAACACTGAAGATTCATGGGACTGGTGGTAACCCTGCGAGCGAGACAGAGCCATCTATGAAAGCGAGACGATTTCGATTTTCGCAGATAATCGGATTTTTTATCGATCTCGTTATATGTGTTATTAAGAAATAAGAAGGTGAAAGACCCACAAGATTCA
This sequence comes from Macrosteles quadrilineatus, assembly GCF_028750875.1. NCBI lineage: Eukaryota > Metazoa > Arthropoda > Insecta > Hemiptera > Cicadellidae > Macrosteles > Macrosteles quadrilineatus. Next base: position 88,204,290 of record NW_026542595.1, read on the forward strand.
CCTATCAGAGCTAAATCTCTCCTACAAACACGTCTTTCTAAAACAGAAGACTTTTTATCAACTCAAAGTACGGACGCAGTCGAATAAATGTTCAAGACATCGATAATGATTCCATAATATGCCCAATAAAAATACAAATTGCTCACGCATCTAATTTTACTTTATGACTGGTATAATTCAAGCTGTATGATAAAAACACTGAGTGACTCACTGCATACGTCTTGGAAGATAAGAGATTTCCATTGTATCACATGACCAAGTCTATAACTGATCTATGTACTGGGAAGGATGGCACACTGATAGATAGTATGATTCACTGGTGTGTGAGTCGTGAGTCACAACTGACCTTGACGATGGTCGCTGCTACGCCATACAGCTGATAACGCCAGCGGAGAGTGTGCTTCTGCCGTACATGCCGACTTTTAAATCAGGATACGCGGAGCGTCGGACTAGTGGGATACGAGTTTAGGAAAGATGGGGACAAGGAAAGTTAGGGACACGGAAAGTTAGGGCCAAATAGGGGTTCGACCGGGGGGAGGGAGAGATTAGCTGAACGAGGCTCTGAAACGACTCTTTTAGAACGAATCGTTCTCCTGTTTCAGTTCACAGAGAGCTATAGTAACGGGATTGACTTCAAAATCATAATTTGAATATTTCCAAACAGTAAACCTAAAAATGTTAAAATCAGTCCAGTACTGATTGATCCAGGCCTAATCGCCTAGGTTTGCTAGCTTCTTTTTTGCCCATTTTGGGTAAGTTAAATATATATTTCAGAAAATATAAACGCATTCTATGCAATAATTTTGCAGTTAGTATTTGCGAAGTTTTATACATATTAGTTTTGCCAGCATATCTGTAAATATGCAAACCAACTACTGTTCTTAATATAAGAAGGTTTCAACTGACTACGATAAGATCCCCGTGCGTAAAACGGGCATACAGCTAGTACTCTAATTCGAGCTTTGTCTGTTTGTGTGTGTGTCTGTAATATCATAGACAAATAAATAGAATTAATATATTTCTCAATATTCAGCGAAAACATTTAGCTAAAGAAATATTTTTGTATATTGAAGCGTGGTTGTATGTCTAACGGTTACGAAGATAATTCAAAAAATTGTAAATTTATAAGTCCCATGTTATTCTTATGGAGAACACATAAACTGTTGTAGTTTGCTTGTTTATGGATATATTTTAATCAAGTTTTGCAATTTTGTTTATTTAATACCAAGCTATCAACATTTTGATTTAAAAAACACCCCCTCAATTTCTTCCCCGTAGCAGCAAACCTAAGTACTTACTAAAATTAATGTTAAATAAATAGGAAACAAATCTGACAAATTTGTATAATATTTTAGTAGAAATCAAGCCAGGTAAATGGAAATTAGCTTAGTCCGCAGGTTTGCTGCGGCGGGGATATTTTAATTTAGTTTCGCGCCTCGCGGCACTACCGGAGCGCACAGCGAAAGATATACGGTAAGTAAGAAGATTATTCCTATGCTTGGCGTTATAACTATAAGCCTACTATTGCCTTATGCAACAACATACCTTGCATGTTAGGCTGCCAACTGACTGAATTCGTTGTTACTCATGGTTTTGGCATAATCAATGTTTTAAATGTAGGCCTACTGTTCGATGTTTTTTCCCAAAATATCATTGTTGCTGGTTAAATTAATTTGATAGTTTCATCCTGAGATCATTAGTTCACCTTATTTAGATTAACAAGTTATTGTCAATTGACAAAAAATTGATCAAATTGTATTTCTTTTTTAAGACTTAGTACTATTGATTCACTCTGATTCGTATTCCTTTGACCCTTACGAGTTATTCTTGCCCGCGAGTCTGTGACATGAGTTAGTTATGTACCGATTGTACTGGTTACTGGTACTTTGAACCAATAATACTTTTTTTTCAGAAACCTGTACCGATAACGAACGTGTAAAATTTGTCACTAAATTAATTGTCCTGGAAGTGATTCCAAAACACGTCACTGATTGTAAATGACTTATAACTTAAAGATACAAGGGCAAGTTTGTAGGAAGAACACATTTCTAAACAGATCGGCATTTGTTTTTAGACGAAATATTATATCGTCACATTATTGGTATTTGGTAAGTGACGTTTGCAGTAAAGAATTGAAGAAAACGTGTCCAATATCATACAAATCAGTGTTTTGGATAATCAGTATATATCGACGTCAAAGGAATAAATTAGGCCTAAACTACCACCACTTTTAAGAATTCAGAAAAAATAGTTTTATCAACAGCTGATCCTTAGAGTTCCTCTTTTGCGATTGCCAGGTAAAACGAAAACAATATTTAGGTTGTAAATTGGAGGTCGATCACACTCTCGCAACTACACAAAAGTTAACTGACCCGAGTGACCTGACACCCCAATAACTGGCCTGTTCGAAAGGAAAATCTAAGAAATAGCAAATGAAGTCGATTCGGAGAAACGTGCAAGGGGATTAACGGGACATCGCTGTAGGTGTCCGGAAAGATGGGGACGAGGAAACTTAGGGACACGGAAACTTGGGGACAAATCGGGTTTTGAGCCGAGGGGGAGGCAAACGGAGGCTGACTAAGCTCTGAGAACGACTCTTTAAATCGACTCGTTCTCTATTGTTATTGTACCTAGGTCTAGTTGTAACTACGACTTGTTGTATTTATATCTAGTTCTACCTCCCCTTACATTTTTCACCTTGTTTGAATGGTTACTATTTGTAGAGCTTAGGGACAACAGATTTAGTACATTGAAGTGTATTTGTAGGCTTATTTTATTAATCACGGAGTAAACCCGAGTTGTAAATGATTATTTAAGCATAAATTTTTTAAATAAAAAATGCACTTGAATATTTCTAAAACAGTAGCTTCAACTTCGTGAGGATGTTATAGCCTCCAATTTATGTTATTCGACCGTGAACATGGACGAATTTCTCTCGTTTGTATTAGAACAATAATACAATATAATTCAGGAACAACCCGTGACTAGCTATTACTGAGAAAGATTAAAGAAATACCTGTTGTAAAATGTACGGTACAAAGTATTCCACCTATTGTTTAATCCAAGCAAGCCCATAAACATTCAGTACTTGGAAAGGTAAAGGAAATATGAGTGAACAGAATACAGCGATGTCCCGTTAATCCCCTTGCACGTTTCTCCGAATCGACTTCATTTGCTATTTCTTAGATTTTCCTTTCGAACAGGCCAGTTATTGGGGTGTCAGGTCACTCGGGTCAGTTAACTTTTGTGTAGTTGCGAGAGTGTGATCGACCTCCAATTTACAACCTAAATATTGTTTTCGTTTTACCTGGCAATCGCAAAAGAGGAACTCTAAGGATCAGCTGTTGATAAAACTATTTTTTCTGAATTCTTAAAAGTGGTGGTAGTTTAGGCCTAATTTATTCCTTTGACGTCGATATATACTGATTATCCAAAACACTGATTTGTATGATATTGGACACGTTTTCTTCAATTCTTTACTGCAAACGTCACTTACCAAATACCAATAATGTGACGATATAATATTTCGTCTAAAAACAAATGCCGATCTGTTTAGAAATGTGTTCTTCCTACAAACTTGCCCTTGTATCTTTAAGTTATAAGTCATTTACAATCAGTGACGTGTTTTGGAATCACTTCCAGGACAATTAATTTAGTGACAAATTTTACACGTTCGTTATCGGTACAGGTTTCTGAAAAAAAAGTATTATTGGTTCAAAGTACCAGTAACCAGTACAATCGGTACATAACTAACTCATGTCACAGACTCGCGGGCAAGAATAACTCGTAAGGGTCAAAAAAATACGAATCAGAGTGAATCAATAGTACTAAGTCTTAAAAAAGAAATACAATTTGATCAATTTTTTGTCAATTGACAATAACTTGTTAATCTAAATAAGGTGAACTAATGATCTCAGGATGAAACTATCAAATTAATTTAACCAGCAACAATGATATTTTGGGAAAAAACATCGAACAGTAGGCCTACATTTAAAACATTGATTATGCCAAAACCATGAGTAACAACGAATTCAGTCAGTTGGCAGCCTAACATGCAAGGTATGTTGTTGCATAAGGCAATAGTAGGCTTATAGTTATAACGCCAAGCATAGGAATAATCTTCTTACTTACCGTATATCTTTCGCTGTGCGCTCCGGTAGTGCCGCGAGGCGCGAAACTAAATTAAAATATCCCCGCCGCAGCAAACCTGCGGACTAAGCTAATTTCCATTTACCTGGCTTGATTTCTACTAAAATATTATACAAATTTGTCAGATTTGTTTCCTATTTATTTAACATTAATTTTAGTAAGTACTTAGGTTTGCTGCTACGGGGAAGAAATTGAGGGGGTGTTTTTTAAATCAAAATGTTGATAGCTTGGTATTAAATAAACAAAATTGCAAAACTTGATTAAAATATATCCATAAACAAGCAAACTACAACAGTTTATGTGTTCTCCATAAGAATAACATGGGACTTATAAATTTACAATTTTTTGAATTATCTTCGTAACCGTTAGACATACAACCACGCTTCAATATACAAAAATATTTCTTTAGCTAAATGTTTTCGCTGAATATTGAGAAATATATTAATTCTATTTATTTGTCTATGATATTACAGACACACACACAAACAGACAAAGCTCGAATTAGAGTACTAGCTGTATGCCCGTTTTACGCACGGGGATCTTATCGTAGTCAGTTGAAACCTTCTTATATTAAGAACAGTAGTTGGTTTGCATATTTACAGATATGCTGGCAAAACTAATATGTATAAAACTTCGCAAATACTAACTGCAAAATTATTGCATAGAATGCGTTTATATTTTCTGAAATATATATTTAACTTACCCAAAATGGGCAAAAAAGAAGCTAGCAAACCTAGGCGATTAGGCCTGGATCAATCAGTACTGGACTGATTTTAACATTTTTAGGTTTACTGTTTGGAAATATTCAAATTATGATTTTGAAGTCAATCCCGTTACTATAGCTCTCTGTGAACTGAAACAGGAGAACGATTCGTTCTAAAAGAGTCGTTTCAGAGCCTCGTTCAGCTAATCTCTCCCTCCCCCCGGTCGAACCCCTATTTGGCCCTAACTTTCCGTGTCCCTAACTTTCCTTGTCCCCATCTTTCCTAAACTCATCGCTGTATTCTGTTCACTCATATTTCCTTTACCTTTCCAAGTACTGAATGTTTATGGGCTTGCTTGGATTAAACAATAGGTGGAATACTTTGTACCGTACATTTTACAACAGGTATTTCTTTAATCTTTCTCAGTAATAGCTAGTCACGGGTTGTTCCTGAATTATATTGTATTATTGTTCTAATACAAACGAGAGAAATTCGTCCATGTTCACGGTCGAATAACATAAATTGGATGCTATAACATCCTCACGAAGTTGAAGCTACTGTTTTAGAAATATTCAAGTGCATTTTTTATTTAAAAAATTTATGCTTAAATAATCATTTACAACTCGGGTTTACTCCGTGATTAATAAAATAAGCCTACAAATACACTTCAATGTACTAAATCTGTTGTCCCTAAGCTCTACAAATAGTAACCATTCAAACAAGGTGAAAAATGTAAGGGGAGGTAGAACTAGATATAAATACAACAAGTCGTAGTTACAACTAGACCTAGGTACAATAACAATAGAGAACGAGTCGATTTAAAGAGTCGTTCTCAGAGCTTAGTCAGCCTCCGTTTGCCTCCCCCTCGGCTCAAAACCCGATTTGTCCCCAAGTTTCCGTGTCCCTAAGTTTCCTCGTCCCCATCTTTCCGGACACCGTGGGATACAGTACATTAAAGCCTTGCAAATTAATTTTGTCGGAAGGCGTCGGAGACTTGACGGATCGGATCGGAGAGCTTCGGATTCCTGTTTAACCCAACCTAACTGAAATAATAATTTACTGTAAATTTAATCTTCTATTATGTAACATAAATTATCAAAGTATCGATAAAAAATTGAAAAAGAATGTTGACAATAGCACACTCGATGGTCGGCAGCCATGTTTCCTTAAACAAAAAAATGGCGTACAGTTGGTCTATGATGGGGTGTGTAATTTATTAAACAATTCAAAGCTCTTGGTAACATAGCTCCAGGTTGGTTGATAGGTCGCGCTGAAACAACGTGCAAAGATTGTTTCCTCCGTTCAAGTGTTTTTATAGGCTTAAAAACAACCCCTTCTACACACTAACACACTCAATGAGTATCTAGAAGTCAACTACTCGTCAATAATGTAACCTGCCACCAAAATCCAATCAAGATCCAAGAAATGTAATTTAACTTGTCAAGTTTTTTTGTAAATATATGTTTTCACTTTTAGAAATAGTATTGACGCCATCTATCCAGTTATACTGGTCAACGATGAAGAGAAAAGTATGAAGCAAGTACAATATCCACATTTCTACAACACTTTCTATTAGCTCAGACCTGTACGTCGCTCTAGGTTTATAACGATACTGTGATCTAACTAAAGACGAATATACATAGAAAGGTAGTAGGCCTATTCTACACAATTCTGGTGAAACACGACAATATCACTTGTCTAAATTATAAAAATAACTTTGATGTTTTAGACTGAAACGTTATAACAAGGAAAAAAACCTTTATTGACCAGTATCGTATTCCTAAAAACATAACAGGTCCTTAGCGTATAGACGTTGAAAGAAATGCGGGAATCTTCTGCAAAATACTTTATATTTGAGGGAGTTTTGCGCATACGGTACTTCGAATCTATAATAATCTATAATATACTGTAATTTGGGTTAGTTTCAGCAGGTTTTGTTTAATAAGGACAATGCGAAAGCTCAATATGATTCAATAATACAGTACAACACGCAACACTGGTATATCTCATAGGCCTTATCTGGTGGATCATAGCGTGTTATCAATCCCTAGTGTCGCTGCGTGTTTGTGATAACAGTCCTGCGAGACCATCCAGACAAACTAGAGCATTCACGCGTGTGTGTGACAAATACGTCAAAACTCAAACTCAAATCTTGACGGTTATAAATTGCATAATAGCATCAACAAAAATTGTCTTCATAAAGATTCAACAACGTTACAAAGTCGTTCTTACAGACAAAATATAAAACTAAAGATCATTGTTTGGTATAATTCACTTGTTTTAAAAAAAGTTGTCGATACTGTAGCAACAGCGTGACAAGAACAGAGTCCTAACATTTGAAAAACTGTTGAGTAGAAATTGATGAAAATACTTGCAACCTCAAATGGCCATCAACGACAATGCCAGTCTCACCTAAAGTAGAAATTCTCGGAGATTTTTTTAATTTTCAAAAGTAAAGCATTAATGCAACAACTCGTTCATATGACCAAATTTAAAGCTTTGCATTTTAGTCATGTCACAATCTTTATTTAAATTTAAAAAACGGTAATTCCTCCTAAATAGCAAACTTATAACTTACCCAACCCATCAGCTAAAAATCATGAAAACTGTAATAAACCTTGTCAAGGTGTTTAATACACCTTAAGAAGCTGTCCAAGTCTGGCCTGTTATGGGAGAGAAAATGTATTTAAAAATTAAACAAATAAACTGAATAAATTGGTAGAACCGGACAAAAAACGATCCAATTAACTATTACATAATATTTTATAAACGCATGTTCTTAGTCGTTAATGAGAAGATAACAATTAAGTTGGCGACGATGTTTCAATTGGCTACAGAAAAAGCTTTTAGAAGATAAGCGTGGATGTGACAAAGCTTTTGATAATCAATTACTAATACAGAGAGTGACATAATCAGATAAACTTGTCAAAATATCTTATTGGGCCTGGTTTAACCAGAAGGAAAGATAGCATTAAATATTTTATCATTGACACATTTTACAGTACGGTTTGATTTCTGTTGATTACTGAATCACACTTTAACTTCGCTTGAGCTGAACACTTACACGAATCTGTCTTTTCATTGGACATCTAACACCCGTACATAATATACCTTCAACTACTTCTTACTTTGTGTCGGTTCTAAAATTCACTTTACCTGTCATACGGGTCGCCGGAATTCTACCCCGAAAATTTACCCCCATGAAAAAAAAACACCTAAGCCACTTTGACGTCACAGGTCTGGGTGTCAATTTCCGGCCTCGAACTTTTGGAGTGGATAAATTATCATTTATTTCAATCATCTCATATTTCAATACGGTTAATACTGTTCGATGAAATGGCGACCATACATTATAGGTATTTAAGCCAAGTATGAATGGAGATGAGTGTAGGATGAGTGGCGCGATCTTGTAGTCTTGTTAGTGACTAAGGCCGACATTCCTTAGACACATTCAAGGTTGACTTAGCAGTTGTAATCAACCAAAATCCCGATAAAACTGATATCGAAATTTTACCCCCGGAAATCCGACCCCCAGTTGTCAAATCAGTAATGTCCGACCCCGGAATTCTACCCTCGCTGGTCGGCTACGCTACGTATCTGCTACGATTCATTGCTGTAGTTAATTTTATTAATTGGTAGCCTAACCTAATACTGGATATTAGAAGGTAAGACTAACCGAAGAGCCGTTGATTTACATAAACCAATTAATAAAATCAACTACAACATTGAATCTTGGCCGATACGTAGCGTAGCCGACAACGGGGGTTGGAATTCCAGTGTTGGACTCGTCTCATTTGACCATGGTGGGTTGGAATTCCGGCGGTAACATTCCGGTGTATGGCAAATCACTTTATAAGCAAACAATTACATGTTGATTATATATTGGGGGTACATTTCCAGACGCGGGCTGTTTCTCGACCGTGTATAGGCCCCGCCCCTCGAGACGTCGCAATAACGTATTCCGGGGGTAGAATTCCGCTACCCCCGTCTCATTCGTCAGACTATGTTTGTAGTCATGATGCCAAGACATCAAGGTGTGTTCAAGAGGAAGGTAAATGAAGTATGAATGTAGAATTACGTAAAAGCCTCAATGATAACTTACTAAAACCTTATAAATGGTACTATAAAGTGCAGTAACATCAAAAACTACTTAGTGAATTACAACTTATCTGATCGCGTGACGGCAATTAATTACACTGTAAACACATTTATACCACTACCACTACTGTCCCAAAATCGATTATATTATTCTCCTGGGCTAACACGCACCCAACCTGACAGACAGTTGAATATGCGTCATGTAATTAAACGTGATTTTCTTAGTTGTTGCGACGAATTTTGATCATAATTTAATTCTATCTTATGTATTTCAGTAAAAGGAATAATCAAGAGAGAGGAAGTTTTTATCACCTAAGATTAAGAATATTATTTTTTCTATATAGATTTATGTACAGCAAAGCATTTTGGAGAAAACGGTCGTCGCTAAAACACTTTTCCTATGTAATTGAAGGTGATGTAGGTTAGGTTCTGTCCGGAGTAGGCCCAGACATATCAGCCACAGTCTATAATGATTGGTGCTAGAAGACACGTAAGTTGGATAAGTTCGTCCCCTTACGAAATATGAGCAAGATTATTCATTTTGGTTTATTACATGTATATATTGATTATTTTCCCCTTGCATAAGGCGAATTTCAATAGTGTTGTAGCGACCCTACATAGCTAATGTCATGATGGTTGAGCCAGTAGGACAGGAGACACTTGGCTAAATCATGGTCACGGAATTTGAACACGATTCTTCCACGCCATAATGTCCGCGCTATATCAGTAGTCCTCATGTAGCCCATCGTTATCCAAACACGAACGTAAATATACATAATATTCTACACAAAACAAGGACAAGTACTATCATTTGACGTGGACGAAATACTGTAAAATCAAAGTAGCAATCACACCAACAATATTATGTGATTGCGTAACGTCCATTCATTCAAAAGCTCCCGTGAAGGCCGTGATAATATTAATGTCTAAGTAGAGATAAGTTGAAAGTAAATGATAAAACAACACATGAGGGCGTGGCCAGCATCTTAAGTGGGATACATTACATTAACAGGTCTGGGGAAACTATCAATGACATACAATATTTCGTAGTTCTTTCATTTTTCGTCGTGATTTCAAAAATCCTATGAGGATTAGGATAATCCTGACATTCAAAATCATTTCCATTTAAGATATTACAGCAAAATGTAATAACTCTGACTAAATACGTAGGCTAATAATAAAATAACTACCTACCATCAATGAATTTACCATACTGGCGCTAGTTCTATTATAGATTAATTATTTTCCCAGATTGCTGTATAGTATGTAAAAGTGGATAAAATATGACCGTACAAACTTAAAACCAAGTTATCATAGTAATATCTTTGTAATATCTTGTTCTGCTCAAATATTTACAATGATTCGCAAGATACACAAATGTAAACACAAAATAATTGATGGATTTGGTTTTAAATGGTTTGACATAAAAACTGCTGTAAGTAAACCTACATGTAAATAACTACAAAAATAATAACCATAACCATGCGAAACACAATCCTGAACTGCCGAGTTATAAAATAATAGAATAACTCTCAACTGTTGATGACTATTGGTTGGATAAGACTAACAAAAACATGGCATTTCTATTAACGGATTTGTTGACATAGTAACATAATTCCAGGCTATTTCTGTATCCGAGATACAGTTCTGTTTTTGCAGTAAGTTTGGTAACGTAACCACGTTGAATAAATTATTATTTGTAAAAAAATATACCACGAGTTAAGTGTTTAATTTGGATTAGTGCTTTTCAAACGTTGACACTCATATCATTTTCGACCTGATCAAACGTGAACCCACTCTAAACCCATAACAATGTTTTTATGCCCCATCTTAACATCCTAGGTATGTCGTGGGCTTTAGCCCGTAACTCCTAGCGATTTGTGGTCAGGTCACATAAAATCCATAGGTTATAGGTGGGATTTGAACTAGGAACTTCTGCCTACGAGCTCATACCCCCAACACCATAAAAAATAATCACATGAATGGCACAGAACACCAATTATTAAGAGTTTGTTTTTCGTGCTGCCTTTACATTGGTGAGCCCTTGGTTTTGATTAGTAAACAATGCATGTTACAACATGAATTGTTGGTCTTTACTGATTGCTGAAGAGCTGAGGACATGCAAAGGAAGAATTGTATTGTTATCAGCAATTATCTAAATAGCGTCCTCGGCTCCAAGGTCACGTTCCATTCCATCTCCAGCAATATACAAACTGGGTAACAGAGTGTTCAAATACTTCAACTTGTAAATCCTTGCAGAAGGAAGGATAACTTTACAATCCCACCCGTTGGAGGTGAGTGGGGGGGAGGAGTGGCCGAGTCCAAGAAACTTAATTTTCATCACTTGGTAACACTTTATTTTATGTTGCGACACCGAATTGTAGCGCTCACCAAATGCTGTATCGGCACAAAAAGCAAATGCAGTAATATAAAAAGTAACTTATCATGTAGAATAGAAACCAAATATCTTATTACTAATGTGCATCTTTTGGGACTTAACTAGTTACGACAAATAAGAAAATATTGCGATTTTCTGAATCCAACAGCGTTATTTCAACATTATTGCCTCAAATAACTGTTAAAACTGTTATTGACTCAAACACGTTCCCGGACTTAACAATTTAATGATAAACAACTACGGTGGGGATTACGAAAAGCTACGCTGAGTTTGCACACAGCTGCCAGTTGGGGGAAGTTGTAGAGTCGACAATTATATAAATTGCACCTGCCTACAAGCGGCGTGTTTGAGAAAGAGTGCAATTTTTTGTCCTCCCTCACATCCAAGGACGCTAAAAGCTCTAGCACGGAACCTGCCTTCCTATTTCATTGTATATCGCATTATCACAAAGCTACAGGTGTTTGGCAAGTCTTGGACCCGACACTTCGCTTTACCACTAGACCACTAGCACAGAAAACATATTACTATAACCATAGTAGTATGTTTTCTGTGCCACTAGGCACTATGACTATGAAATATAATACGTTACAAAACGTGTGAATTGTTGGAAGTTCTGTTTGTATAGGCCTTGTGACATTATAATGTTTAGTTATTAATGAACATGCGTTTAAAGGTAGCTATAGGGAAACACGTTTAAGTTGAGAGTTAAGTTAAAGAGAGACTGATAAAGGGGATAAGGCATGAGTGTAATTTTCAAAAGTTAAAACAAAAATAGAATACTAAAAATATAAGTTTGACCAAAAGAGTCGCCATTTTCAAAGAATAACCATAAAAATGACTAGGGTCTATCTTGATTTTATTAATTCAAAATTTCGGCTCTTTTCGTGAAATAACGATTTCACCAAAACGTTTGGATTAAAAATAAATGAAGCTTAAAGATTATTGTTAATATTATAAATGTTTATCGTTGATAAATTGTGAAATTTGAAGTAAACCTCTGTTTTTAGAACACATTGTACTGTAAAAACATTTAAAATAATTTACGTTAATTCTTGGGGTTGATTTAGTAAAAGACATTTATTTGTTCACTGTATTTCTCATTGAAGGAGCAATGGTTTGCCAGAAATCAATACTAGACACCTTTACAAGATTCACCCTGTATGATAGGCAGGTACTGTCCGCGCATTTCACGTTCAGCAAGCAAGACACACTTGTAACGACTCCTGTATACACTTTTCATGGATTCGTTACTCTGTAGCATAGATAAAACAAGTCCCATCTATGTCTGTACGATGGTTAACAGCGACGGCGCGGCGCCGGCGCTTACGGCTTACATACAGTTAGTGGTTATAATGTACAATAACCGGTTTGATTTCAACCATGTGCGCTTCTCGGCATGCTTTCGCGTATTCCTTAGGCAAATGTTGATAGTACGGAAAATAGTTCCCCTACTATGTACAGGGTACTACAATACTACTCAGCCACGGTCTCCCGTGACCTTGAGGTGGTACGATAATGAAAACAATCGGCATTCCCACTGACCGGACTTCCGTCCTTTGTATGTTTATGCAATGCATTACACTTAAGACCTCAGGTACGGTACGATACGAGCGCAAGCGGTGAGCGGTGAGCGGTGAGCGGCGAGTGGCGAGCGGCAACCTGAGCGGCGGTGGTGGCTACGATACAAGCGGCACTTTTATAACGCTCATCAAATTTCCCCAGTTTTATGAGTCAGTTTAGTCGAAAATGGTAAACTATGCTTACCTGCAAGACGTATTGCAACTATTGTTGCTATCTGACAATTGTTTGCCTTTAAAGAAAACTAAATCAATAAATAGTGTTACCTTCGTCAATCAGCTCATAGTAGTTGTAACATTGTTACGGCCGTTTCAGCATATCCATGCCATCATCATACGTTCAGCCTTAGTGGCGTCGTAACAATGTTACAACTACTATGAGCTGATTGACGAAGGTAACTCTATTTATTGATTTAGTCACAAGATCAGCTCAGGGGCTAAAAAATATGGATTTTAATTTAAAGAAAAACTTAGTTTTTAGAAAAACCTTAACCCTAACTTGGTCCCATACTTTTCTGGTGACTGAAGTGTTTTAAAACTTCCGTGCTGATCATTCCACAAACATTCCCTGGACTGCACCTCACGTATAGACCCATATCGCATGTTTGCTGATGTTTCCATGTCATTTTAGGCCGAACTGAAGCATGAGCGCACCTGAGCGGTGACCGGTGTTTTCGCGAAAATCGGTTTTGACTTGGAACCATCAGCGGCGGTGATCGGCAACGCTCAGACGTATCGTGGCCACCCTCAACGAATTTACACGCAACTAAATTAATTAGATCCCATGTCAGAGCGGCGCCGCTCATGCCGCTCGCCGCTCGTATCGTACCCGGGGCGTCACTGCTATCCAGTGTTTCCGTTCTAAAATCTACCTACATTATAATTTAATGGAGGTATTGACTAATTCCTTTATAAGCAAGTTTACAAAATAATTTCAATACCGAGTGACTGTTTGAAAATAAGTTGCAACAGTTTGTGCAGGTTCCCTTTGTTTGACAACCGAGAACGAGTTTTCAAAAAAACACAATGTGAGGTTATCAAAACAAACCCTAAGTGATGGGTCAGTGACCTCTGCCTCGGTATTGGTCTGATTTATTTATACATGCCAACAGCTTAAGCCAATACAGTATATAAGATAAATTTTGTTGCGACATAACAAAAATAACTTAACAATACATGCAAGTATATGCAAAGTAAAAGTAAATAACAATAGATAATATAACAATGAATAAATTTTACAAAGCATAAATATACAGTAACAATAAATAAATTCAGAAAAGAATAAATACAACAGTAGAAGGTCTCTAGTCTAGGCAAACATATCCTTAAGGGTTGCTTTGGTTGTCTTCCATAGAAGAGTAGCTGTCGAGAAGAAGTCGAGATCACGAGAAACTCTGTTGCCCTATCTGAGGATTCTTGCCAGAGGGCTATGAAAGTCGTGCGTTACCTCTGAAACGTTGGCTGAATAGGTCCCTGGGTACTTTGTTATTACAGCGACCACACCGATAAACCGACTTCCAAATAAGATTGTAATTAGTTAAAATAAAAAAATCTGCCTAACCAGATCAGTTAGACTTTAGGGAGTTTAATATGTGGATTATGTCACATATTAAAACATAGTCCATCATTAGGTTAGGTTATATTTATTAGGTGTGGTCTGTATAATACCAAAGTAGCATTCCCTAGATCTTGTTATGCTAGGAATTCTGATGTCTATTTCTGATAGTAGCTCTGGACAGTATGTATGACCCCTCAGGAGCTTGTACGAGAAACCAACATCGGCAATGCTGCGCCTCATGACTGGAGCTGGATTTTCAGCTCCTCAGCCAGGATATCAGTTGGCACCTCCCAAAAGTGGTATCCGTGACACACTCCTACCAGCCTCAAAAATGTTTGGATCGCCTCAAGATTACTGCGTCCACCCATGGTATATGGATACCAGATCGAAGAAGCAAACTCCAGATCCTGCCTCGCCATCACACAATTTAAAGCTTTCAATGCAGTTGGGTTGTTCATGTCTCTGGTAGATAGGGCTGATGAAACTGAACAGCCTGTTCGCCTTGCTGCCACAGAGTTAATGTGCTCGTCAAAACTTAGATTGCTGCAAAATATCATCCCAAAATATTTTGTGGACCTAAATCTAGAAATACTGTCCTCCCATAGCATGTACATGAAAAGGTCCGGAGTCCGTAAAAGATAGAAACTTAATACTAAATATTTCCCAAGATTGATTTACATTTTGTTAACTTTGCACCAGGGAAAGACACTGTCGAGGCATATTTGAGAGCACACTGAGTCTCCCTCCGCCCTAGCATCCACAAACACTTTGAGATCATCAGCAAACGCAAGAGATCCAACCTCGTTTTGTGTCACTAGATCGATGATGAACAAGTTAAATATGCAGGGTCTCAAATGCAATCCTCTTGGTACTCCCGAGGTCTGATTGAACGGTTGTGATTGCGAAGGCCCAAGCCTGACAGTTAACATGCGGTCACTTAGGTAGTCCTGCAGCCAGCCAGTGGCGGCGATAAGACCCCGCAGGCCCCACCCCCCAATAACCTTTAAAAACATTATCACAGGTATTTCCAACCAAACTTACACTTTTGCTTGCCACGGTATCTCCCAAGGCGTCATCATCGTCTTTTATGATCGCGGCAAAATTGTGAATACTTCCGTTGTCATGGAAACATTATCATAGTCTACCGTGATTGCAACAAAACATAAGACATCATCGAATAACAACAACATCGTCGCCCAAATTTTTGTCATAAAAAACATATGGTTATTCTCATTGAGCGAAGCTCACTTTCCCTCACTTTGTAACTTCTTTGTAAGAGCATCAGAATGTAATGGCTTGACCAATTGATATGAAATTTGGCCAACAGCTAAAGAATACTGAGCACAATGTTTTGGTAAAAAATATTTGCGAATTTCCTTCTGGATTTTATTTTACGGGTCACGCAATTTTGCTTGTTATTTTAATGTAAGTTGAAAGAAAAATTATATTGGGTTTATGACATAAGACATATCGTTTCATTTAAATGAGATAAACATATGTTAATTGTTTGTAACTGTTTTGTTTACATTTCAATGTTTACTTTCATCCTAGGTTAAAGTTGAAATGTAACAGTTTATCAATGGAAGTAACAGTTTTGCTATATTTGTTTTGAGCATGCCTCAAAGGTCCAACGTAATACTGGTCGTCGCACCAATAATGCAAATATTGTAAGAGAGTGGCGTCGTGAACAAGAAGAACTAGATGAAGCAGTGGCGGAAGAAGCTGATAATGATAGACAGTTAGCTAATCAATTCCAACATGCACTAAAATTTTACACTTGCACTAACTGTCATCGGCAACAACTAACAGCTTCAAACCAATCACCGATTTGTTCACGTTGTCGTTCAAATGCAACTAAATTCACGGCGTTAAATAATATGGATGTGTGAAGTGTCCCGAACGAATTAACTGACCTGACGATTGTAGAACAAATGTTGATTGCACGAGTACATCCTGCTATGCCCATTTACAAAGTACAAGCAAATGGTCAGGATGGCCAGTTTCACTACAAAGGTACAGTATGAACTATCAGATAAATTTGTCATTCTTTAGAACTTAAATAATATCGGGCAAACAAACGATGAATCTGTTGAAAGGGAACATATTGTAGGGTGTTAGCTGCTTTAGCCATTGACAATCTTTAAATAATGCTTCGCTCATTTATGCGTCTAAAGTGTAACGGCAGACCACCCTAGTATAAATATTGTTGTGATAGGGGTCCATGTGCAGAGCCCATCATGGGCCCGGGTCCCAGTAAGATTTCCGAAAAATCTCGGTCAAGGTTCATGGGCCTCCCCCCGCGCCTACTCAGTCAGGAATTACATTCAAACTTAAATCTTTTTAAAATCATTTAACCAGAGTATTCTTTGCTCAAAATTGAGCAATATCCTAGCGTTAAAAGAGTAAATTTTAAATTCAGTGAATAGCTCTCATAATAATTTTATATCAATTCTTAAGATTACACTGGTGGCCGCTCCAATAAATGGGCCAAGGGGCGTAAGAGTTCAGGGTGTCCACAGAAATTTTGTCTTTAATTTCCCTGACTTTCCATGACTATCCATGACCATTAACCATTGATTTCCATGACTCGACTCACGAACTTAACTCAAAAATTATAATATACCGTATACACACGAATAATACTGCCTAGACAAGTTATTTCACAGAAAATATTGAAATATGTAATAACAGATAACAATGGAGTACAATAGGTACAACAATGAACTAATACAAACTCAAAACCCATAAACTAAGACAACTGTATAAATTGAAATTGGCGTACATTTGTGAAAAATTCGGAAAATGCTACAATAGTTGGGGTTACGACCCACTAGAGCATTGAAAGGTCCCCTGGAATCCATCCATCATTGGGGATTTCCATGACTTTCCATGACTTTTGCCTATTTCCATGACTTTCAATGACCAGAATTTTTTTCCATGACTTTCCATGACTATCCCTGACTTTCCAGAATGTGGACACCCTGGAGTTTTTAGGTTTGTTGGAGCCAGAAGGAAGAGAATACTCCCCCACAAGTTAGGTGGGCAGGAGCGCAATTAATTATCTTTCGGGCCCATAGCGTATCACTTCCAAACTGTGGGCCTGAGTAGACACTTTGTCTACTCTTTATTATTTGGTAATATTACCCTTTCTATGGAATGGACAGACCCTGAGCTATACTAACTGACATAGCTGAAGCTAGAATTACTGGAGTTCTTTTAAATGATGGATCACTTTGTCTGGTGGATTTGTTAATTGTTGTTTGATTTACATTGATGAAATTTGTCTCTCAATGATCAATAAGTTAGGAATTTGTTTCGTAAACATAAGGTAGACATAGTGAAAGCTCTGTTTTATTTTTCTTTACTCTTTTAGCGAATTTCCCATATAGGGAATAAGCTATTACCGTAGTACTCATGGTAAGACCTGGACCCGGGACCGATTTTTTTTTTCGTTTTGAGGTCCCTAGAGGCCAAAAACACCATCCGTTCAAATTCATATATATATATTTATATATATATATATATATTTATATATGTGCCCGTTAGCGCGATAACTCGAGCAAAAACGATCCGATTTTGATGAAATTTGGTACAAACGTGTAAACCTAAGTTTATTCGAACGAGTTCGCGAACCAGCATGATCGGACAATGGGAACGGGGGTTTATGGGAGGTTTTATGGGGTAAAAATGGGTTTTTCCCACTTTTGACTCAAAAAACATAAAATTTTGCAATTTCTTTCCAATCTATTTTGTAGAGCTTAAAAAAACAAATAATTTAGTATATTGTAGCGTTATAATGCACCTAATGGTTACGGAGAAAATTTCAAAAAATTGTAAATTAAAAATTCCCATGTTATTCTTATGGAGAATAAGTAAACTGTTGTAGTTTGCTTGTTTATTAACATTTTTTGCCCAAATTTGGAAAATGTTTTTATTTCTTACTAAATATTAACATTTTACATAAAAAACACTTTTACCCTTCCTGTTGCAGCAAACCTAAGTATGTAATAAACTGATTCTATTTAAATAGGGAATAAATGTGATATTTTTAAGGAGACATTTTAGTGTAAATCCAATAAGGCAAATGGAAATTCGCTTAGTCTGCAGGTTTGCTGCGGCGGGGGTATTTTTACCTATTGACTTCATATACAGTATGTAATTTTTCTATTCAGTACACTAGAGAGTAAGCATATATTTAGAAATTAAAATTTGTTTTCATAGCAGCATATAAGCGCTACTTAACCGTACTAAGTATCAGGGCCGGATTTACCTTTATGCCGCCTGTAGGCTACAAGTCCTCATGCCGCCCCTTATATATGTATATATTTACTGCTGTAAACATATTTATAGGAAAATTACCCCTGCTCTACCTCGTGGTAATATTTGGTTATTCATGCGCACAGACTAATTTTTGCCGATCTGCACAGTAACGCTCGGTAGTCGGCGATCGAAAATACACGTGCAAACATAAAATATAACCTACGAATACTATTACTATATTATCATTTCACTCAATCAACTCCACCTGTATACTATACAAAATAACATGTATCATAAATTTTTGAATTTATAATGTTAATGTTACGTCAAATAAAATACATTTGAGACCACTCTTATATATAAGAAATGTATACATTTCTGTGCTATTGAATATCTTTTAATACTGGAAAATTGTTAAATTAAATTTAGATAGTTCTGCAAGGTGAAATTTAAGTTGACGAAATTATTTGAATCACTGGTTTATTAGTTGAAATATTTACAACGACAAAAAAACTTTGTGTATAGTCCAATACAAGTATTTCATTGAGCGGTTAACAAAACTGATAACTAATTTATCGTGTATACAGTATTTAAAAGGCTTTCTTGCGAGCTTTTTTAGTTGAAAACTCTTTAATGAGATCTTCATAAGAAAGCTTTTTTTGTTAAATTAGCTTCTATACATAGTAGGGAAAGCGAATTCAGCCTGGTTTCAGAAATGCTTGTTCGTAAATAGTTTATAACTCGTCGCAGACAGCTGGTCGTACATCCACCAGCTGCAGCCCGCCTGAGAGTCGCCAGCTTCCAGTGTTGCCAACACCAGATCGCCGCTCGCTGCGTGTTGGCGCAATGCGATTGTACATATTAGATTGTGTAATAATACGTATGTCGAAATAGAAAATAAGAATGTATGAATATTCTAAAAGCTTTATTTAAATGACATGTATACTTGAATTTGTAAGGAAAATATTATTGCATGTAAAAAAAAATTATTTTAATTTTTTAAATCTGCCGCCCCTAAATTTTGCCGCTCTAGGCTGCAGCCTACTTAGCCTATTTAGAAATACGGCCCTGCTAAGTATAATGTTTTCAACCCTTGCCTGAATTTAAAGAAAGATGCTTTCTTTTCTGCCTTTTGAGGCCACTTTTGTGAAGAAGCCAATATTGTTATTTCCAACCAGGGCACATTCATTTCACAACAACTAAATACAATGTTCATGTCAGTATAAATAATCATTTTATTTAGTACCTATTCATTATTATAGCAGCTTGTTTCGTGCGGTACGGCGATTTGTAAACCTTAGATTTGCAGTCTTGGATTAAAACTTGCATTAAAAATAGATGCAGTGACAGTTTTTATAACTACACAGACCAAGGGGAATGTGAATAAGTTAAGAGACAACAAATATTTGACAGCAACCTATACATATTTGGTTTGCATTAAAACTGTAAAATATTGTTTTCAAGAAGTGTTAATGTTTTTGTCTGCATATCTAAAAAAATGCAAACTTGATATGCAAATAAACTGATGCTCTGAATTAAATAAGGTTATAATAACTGACTACAAGATTTCCGTCCAGGGTAACTGCTAGAACTACTTATGGCTTACAAAACTAAATACTACAAGAAACAGGCCAGCAGTTTTCATGTGACGCGCAAGTGATAATTACACCCCCTTCCTCCTTCAATCCAACTTTCTTTTGGGGGAATTTCGCTCTTCCTTGCACCCCCAATAAACCTAAAACTTCTGGAGCCCTCCTAAAACCTACATTTATTATAGAGCCTCTGATAAGAAGCCTATAATTTATCTAATCAGTCATTTGGAGCGTAGTCTAATGTAATTATTGACGTTTTAGAAAATTATAAATGTCACATCATAAATCTATACTATACAAAATACTAAATGGCTGTTAATGTTATTGACATTTATGTCTTTCTCCCCATTAACTACAGGTAAGTATACATCGGCAATTCAATCAGTAATTGTAATTTTTTTAGAGTAATTCAAACATGCTAACTATATGTAAACATGCTTGGGACAGTTAAATAGATAGCAAGTTTATCAACAAATTTGAGGAATATTAAAATATTGTAGCTTAAGCCTACCTGAGTAACAACGTACGAGCCCTTCCAGCTGAGCAGAGGCTTGTGGAACATAGAGAACTGGACGCGGAGCTTGCCCATGTCGTCAGCTACTCGGAAGCTGTCTGCCAGAGTCGTAACCCAGTTCACAACTTGCTCGTTGGCATATGTAATAAGGCCTTGGCCAAAATGGTGCTTTCCATCCAAAACAAAATTTAGAACTCCTCTAACTGAATTTTCTGTCAGAAGCGTTTCTTCATCTAAATGCACTATCCAGTCAGTATCGGCCAAAACATTAACCCCATCTTCTAAACAGTACTGCAAAGCCCGAGCTTTGAACAACGCTCCGCTCTTTGTTTTATAGCTAGGAGGAACAACGACTTCCCGTGTTCTTCTATGGACCGGTAAGTTGATAGGTTTGTCAGTTACTACCTCAATGAGAAAGTTTTCTAGCCCCGCCTGTGTGCATATTGCCATATTCCTTTCTACATTGGAACGGACAAGCAGAGGATAGTCCCCTCTTGTTACTATCCTGATGCAAATAAAAGGGGCCAACAGAGGAGACCCCTTTAGCACTACCTTATCCGGGAATGCATTATATAAAGTTAGACCGGCAAAATTGAGAAGGACTTGAGGTAAAGACAGAAATGTTAACAATCGGAGGATGTACAAAACAAAAGCACCCAAATAACCATACTTCTCCCAGGGATCGAAATTGAGTTCTTGATTGGATGTTAATTTTACACCGCCGGTAAAAAGCTCAAAAAATATTATTAGGGTAAAGAAAAGAAGGCAGTGGAGGAAGTGTTTCTGTGGACTGGTGAGCATCTCGACCCTGAAAGAAAAAAAAACAATTCAGTAACAACAAAACGATTGATCAACAACATTTTCAAAAAATTAGTTTTATTGAAATTAACTTAGTTAAATTGTTTTAACTGGCTGCTTTCTTGTACTGGAGTTTAAAAATGAGCGAAATGGATCCAACTACTAGATTAGTCACCAGGGTTTTGTGTTTTGTGTAGGGACCTATTATAACCCTCCAACTGGCGCATAGTTACCTCTGGAATGGCAAGGCAATTTTTGCAAACTTACAGACATATTAGAAAATCAATTTAACCAATAAAGCAGACCTATTGAGCCATATATTTGTTTTGTGCGTAATATGATGAAGAATTTAGAAATATTAAAACTATAAATAGGTATTTAAAGGTAACTTAATGTAGTAAACTTTTGAAATAAAAAAGTATGAACAGTTACAGGATTTTTTTAAGTAGCCGAAAATCCAAAATAGTCAAAATGTTCGTAGGGCTTACCTTAACTCGTTTATTGAACCAAGTAGACACAATTACATGGATAGGTTGCGCCAAAATAATAATAAACAATGGAATTGAACATAAAATAGTAAAATTAACTTAAACATAATATTTACAAATTATTTTATTTCACGAACAATTAAGACTCTAGCCGTCCGTCAGGAAGTCACGGACAATGTAGTAGCATTTATTTAATAGAAATGATTTTAACTTCCTTTTGAATTTTAGATGGTCTGGCTCCCCCATTAGATGCGTTGGAAGGTTGTTAAAGATATTTACTGCATTGTAAGGGAGATTTTTTTGAAAAAAGGTTGTAGGCTACAGTGGACAGGGACTGGAAGATTATAAGAAGTTCTTAAATTGTAAGCATGGTTATGGGAATTATTGAACTAGGCCTAGTCGATGTTTTGTTTTAGGAATGACAAGGTTATGTAGATGTAAAGTGATGGAAACGTTAAGATGTTTGCAGTTTGAAAAATGGTTATTACTCCAAATAGAAATGTAAACATCCCAATTTCAGTTATATTTTATCGTTATGATAGAAATACAAAAGAAAAACAGAAGGCCCTAAGTAAAACTAAACCATAATAAGCAAATTTAACAAAGAAACAAATGTTACTATAAATGAATCTAGTAAACTAGCAAACTACACATTGGAGGTTATGCCATTTGAAAGTAAAGAAAGAAAAAGTTTTGGAATAAATGATAATAACATATGTTTTACAACTGTGACTATAAGTTAAGTCACTCTGCTACTTCCCAAACACCTAAAAAGTGCCGTGAATGAATTGTTATAGTTTTGAGAGTTATGATACCATATGTAAGCTTATCAAAATAGTGTTTATACCGCAAAAATGATTATTAAAAGCAAAAACGATTAATGGAGAAAACTACAGCCACCATTTTTCATGACTAATAGTAACACTGATAGTAAAGTTAGAGGGTTAAGTTATTACACACTTCTCTGTGTTTAGGTTTACATGCTAAATTTAGATACTTAGATAAGTTAGATCCTCTGTTTATAAATCAGAACAAATGTCAAAATCACAGTGTTAGGTACTTAAATGGATAATGGATACATTTTTGAGGATTTGACCTAACAATGTTATTTGATACGTAATTTGGCAGATAAAAATATTATCATCAGCAAAAATTGATTTTATTAAAATGGTCAAGTTTTTTTACTGTTTGGGTTTTTAATAAATCTTTTCAATAAGTTAAATATCTTCAGTTAACTTACTTTAACCACACCTGATAAGTAAACTCCATCAAACAGGTAAATTTCCACAGAGAAGTTGTGATATATTACGCCTACTGGATGATTTACGTTGTTCAAGCTACTGTAACTCATCGATAATTACGGTATCCGATTCAATATGTCGGTTTAAACAATAAAAACGATACCTAATAAATATTACCGTACCCTACCAAAAACAAATAGCCTACCTATAATAGGCTATTTAATGAATCATAAAAAAATAAAAATAAAAATTGTCTTTAATGTTGTTTGTAATTTTTTTTTATTAGGCCTATCATATGGTTTAAAATAATCGATGCAATATTAATATCAGATCGGATACACATTGATATATATCGTTATTTTAATACATCACAGGTTCTCTGAGGAACTACCCCATCAAACCCTGTCAGGATTGAACCCACCAATGAAATAATTATGGCCAGCTGTAATAATTATTTAACTTAGCCTACTATAAGTCAGGTGCCCCCAAACAATTTTTTTATTTTGTTATCTTACTTTACAGTTTTTTACCTCCTGAATCCAAATATAGGTACCAATATTTTTTCACAGCATATGAATATGACTTGAAAGCATATGGTGTCAAGTCTCTCATGGGCGTCACATACATTCCCCCTGACACCCCAAATGCCTCTTACGAGGTCTACTCTGCGGCAGTTGAGGAGGCAGTTGCCCTCGATTCCTTTACTCACATACTCTTGATGGGTGATTTGAATCAACCTGCAGTTGACTGGGACAATCTCAATCACATGGCTTCAAGACCCTGCGCTGCTAGAGCCTTGGGTGACCTGGTCTTAACTCACATCTGTCTCAAGCTAACGGTGTAAGGAACTCACGTGGCGTAATCCTTGATGTTGTATTCACATCTGAACCACACACTGTTGTTTCCAGAGATATAGACCCCCTGGTAATAGAAGACTGTCATCACCCTGCACTAAGCATTTTCCTGCCCTCCGCCAATACTTCATGTACTAGAGTGTCACTCGTTCCTAACTTCAGGAAATGCAATCTTGTGAATATTAGGAAGGAACTCCAGGAGATTGATCTTTGCACTTTCTTTAATCTCCCACCCACCTCCACATTGCCACCCCTCGATGTAAACTCTTACTTTTCAATCTTTGTCAATGTGGTAAAAACGTGTGTACTGAGGAATACTCCTGTTATCAAGATCGGAACATCTTTCCCTCCTTGGTTTAGTCCCCAGATCAAGAAACTAGTCATCGAGAAGAAAAGACTGCATCTTATGTACAAGAGAACTTTCAATGCTAACTATTATTATGCATTTTCACGGGCACGGTCCCATTGTAAACAGCTTTCTATCGAATGTCTCAACAACTATATCAACCCCATTCAGGTCGTTCTACCCTCAAATCCCGGTACCCTTCAACCCTTGTCCCGGTATTTGCTAAGGTTATTGAGTGTTGTATTTATAACCAAATAAGTGCCTTTTTTAGTAATCATAATTTTCTAAGCAACTCCCAGTTTGGCTTCAGAGCCGGTTTATCAACTATCGATGCTTGTAAGTCAGTTGTTGATGACATTCTGAATGCTTTCGAATCACACGCCTTTTTAGAGTTAACTTTAGTAGATTTAAGTAAAGCATTTGATTGTGTTTCTCATAGCCTGTTGATTGATAAGTTAAGTTACTATGGTGTAAAAGATAAAACTTTAGATCTATTTAAATCATATTTAGGAAATAGATATCAGATGGTATCAGCCAACAATAAAACCTCTCAGTGGAAAGAAGTCACAGCAGGAGTACCCCAGGGTTCTGTACTTGGCCCTTTTTTGTTTTTAATTGCAATAAATGATCTTCCATCTAATCTCCCTTCAAAATCAGTACTGTATGCAGATGACACCTCCTTAATAGTCTCAAGCAAATCTTTGCAAGAGGTAAAAATTAAAACTGAGGAGATGAAAATAGCAGCCGATAGTTGGTTTAAGGCAAATAAATTTTCAGTAAACAATGACAAAACTGTTTCAATTATTTTTTCACAGACAAATCTTGTATCTGAAGTATCAAATGCTAAACTGCTAGGAATCATATTAGACTGTAAGTTATCTTGGCGTAGTCATACTGAAATGGTTGTTGCAAGGTTAAGTAACTCTTTGTTTCTGCTCAGAAGGTTGAAAAATCATGTTAGTTTAAGTATGTTAATTAATGTTTATTATGCATTCTTTCATTGTCACTTAGTTTATGGGGTAATTTTGTGGGGCAGTAGTAGCGGGGCAGTTAACGTTTTTAAAAAACAGAAAAAAGCAATCCGTATCCTAGCTGGCATAAAAAGTAGAGTTAGTTGTAAGACCTTTTTTCCTGAATACAAAATTCTCACTTTACCAAGTGTGTACATTTTGCGGAATATCATTTTTGTAAAAACAAATATTGAACAATTCTTATCTCGCTCATTAACTCACAATCATTACACCAGACTAAGGAATAATTTAGAGTTACCATCATTAAGACTGGCCTCAACACAGCGCAGCTATAAATATTTACAACTTAAACTTTTCAATGCCCTCCCTGAAAATGTACGCAACTTGCCTATTAAGTCACTGAAAAATGTATTGACCGATTTTTTGAACAGAAAGGTTATCTACTCTATCGAGGAATTTTTATCTTTCAAACATGATGATTTTCTGTAAAATTCTAATTGTTAAGTAGGGTATTGTTTCTAAAGTATGTAATAATGGTTTCATGAACTTTGATATAATAGTCTTTCATAATAATGAATTTCTGTCAACTTTATTTAAAAATTTATTGTTATTTAGTTTTAAGCTGTATCTCACTGCCAATTTTAGCCTTAATTATTTTGTTATATGTACTTACCCAACTTGTTTGCTTAACTATAAACAGTATTATTATCATCATTATCAATACATCTCAAATACTTTTGTACAAAAACCCAGTATTATTAGTTTATTAAGTATAGCATGTTCATCTATTTACACTTGACTCTGTACATTGTACTTTGAATTGTATATTATCTCCATTGACCTGGCCTATTGTATGACATGTATACTTAATGGCAATAAACTATCTATATATTAATTTGAAACTGTTTTTCTTTGTCATAGCTAAATTGAGAGAACGGCTGGGCGTAGAAACTCGGTAGGGGTGTCTAAAGAAAGGTCTTGGTCTGTAGATGAGCCATCAAAAGAGAAACGTGGTAAATTCCCTTGGGGCTGTGCCCCAGTGGCCTTTGAATTCCCATCCCATGTTATTCTTATGGAGGAAAAACTGGGTTTTTGTCCCAGCTAATTTGAGAGAACGGCTGGGCGTAGAAACTTGGTAGGGGTCTCTAAAGAAAGGTCTTGGTCTATAGATGAGCCATCAAAAGAGGAACAAGGTAAATTTCCTTGGGGCTCTGCCCCAGAAGCCTTTAAAGTTGCCTCTTAAGTTGCCTCTTCAGATTTGTTTACATTACGACCATATGCATAATTCTACACTACTTTTTTTAATGAAACAGCTGTTAATATTTAAATTGTGATTTATTGAATTTTTCAAAATGAAGTACAGTATTTGCAATGGGGTTTTCTGATTTTAAAATTGATTTTATTGTGCATCGTGTCATGTTTTGCAATATAATGTTCTATTACCAAATCAGTGGAAAATCCTAATATCACAGTAACTAATGCTTATATCTATTGTATGGCTTGGTTTCTGTCTTTTTTACCACTTCTTGGAGATTGTACGTAGGTGATATTCTTTGGCGTATTGCATCTGTAGACGAAACTTGGGTTGGTGAAATTATTACAATGAAAAAAAGCAAGAAATCCTGGACAATTTGATATAGGCTAAAAATAAAACTGAATTAACAATATGCTACATTTCTTGAGCAATCATTGAAATAACCGATTTGCAAACAAGGGAAACATAGAAAAAGTCATAGAACACAACCAAGTAGGAGAAATATAAATAATGTTTTTTTTTCATTTATAATCGTTATTATAAACAACCTAATGCGGCTATGAGAGGGAAAAATTTGTAGAAACACAAAAAAAACAAGATTAGCTTTTTGAAAAAGATAAGATATTTACAAAAGATTTTGATTATATCTAACTGTTGTGTAGATCGTGAGTATTTGTATCTTTGAGTCGCCTGTAATGCTTCGCAATTGCTCGAATTCGAGCAACAGGTACACTAGTTTGAATTTGAATTTGAAATCCTAAAAAGTTCTGGGACTTTGTCAACTCCATTAGGAAAAATCGAACTACCCCCTCGATGTTAACTTATAATTGTATAAGTGTAACAGACGATGTGGAGAAATGTGAATTGTTTGCAGATTTCTTTTCCTCCATTTTTTTCTGTTCCCCAACATCAACCCTCTCAACCTGGGTACCATGACTCATGCAGTCTCATGTCATCCTGCTCCTTTACAGAGGAAGAAGTGATGAAGACTCTTCTGAGCCTTGATACAAAAAACGGTTGTGGGCCAGACTCGATTCCTCCAATAATTCTCCAGTACTGCCACTATCTTTTGGCTCGTCCTCTCCAGGAACTCTTTAACTTGTCCGTACGGAGTGGTGTGTTTCCAGAGGCACTGAAGATCAGTTATGTTGTACCAATACATAAATCCGGCTCGATCTCTGATGTGAACAACTATAGGCCGATTGCTATCCAGTCTGCTATTTCAAAGGTCTTCGAAAAGCTGATTCTCAAGAGTCTTCCTACTCTATTTCTCAGCATGGCTTCTCACCGGGAAGATCTTCTATGACTAACTTGATCAAGTTTCACTCCGACATCATATCCTCGTTCACCAGTCGAAAGCAGGTCGACACCATATTCCTAGACTTCTCCAAGGCCTTTGACAGGGTCAGCCACCCTCACCTTCTTGCTAAACTGTCGTCTCACGAGATCCACGGCCCATTGTTGGACTGGTTTTCGTCTTACCTCTGTGGCCGGAAACTGATGGTGAAGTATGCCTTCTGTACCTCAAGATCGATCTCTGCTACGTCTGGCGTCCCCCAGGGCTCACATCTCGGCCCAGTACTCTTCAATATCTTTATTAACGACATCTCCAGAGTCATTCATGTCAAGCACCTCTTGTTCGCCGACGACATCAAGCTGTATTCAGCCATCAAATCTATTGATGACTTCTATGAACTCCAGGATAGTCTTTCTGCTGTGGAGAGATGGTGTGCTGAGAACTCTATGGCTCTGAACACTTCAAAATGTGTCATCATGACTTTTCACCGGACTTTGGCTCCTGTTTTCTACATTTGAGCCATTCTACATGAATGGATGCAACCTCGACAGAGTCTTCGAGATTAAGGTCTTGGGTGTTATGTGCACTGCTTCCTTGAGTCCAGAAAAACACGTACTCTATATAAGCGCAAAAGCAAATAAGAACTTGGGTCTCATTACCCGATATTCACGAACCTTTTTGTCACCATTGGCACTGAAAACCCTCTATTGTCACCTTGTCAGATCACACTTAGAATACTGCTCAGTAGTGTGGTCTCCCTGCCAACACTATCTTCAGGAAAGACTCCAGTCAATACAAACTCGGTTTATCCACCTTGTGGGTCTTCGCCTTGGATACCGCTACGCAGATGTTCCAGTGTACGCCTTGGCAGCTGGCTTGAATCTTCCTACGCTGGTGTCTAGAAGGAAAATATTTGATCTGATGTTCCTACATAGACTGATCAACGGAGAGATACTCTCACCCGGAGTTGCTTGAGCGGATTAGTTTCCACGTCCCTGGAGGGGGTACCAGATCGAGGGAGCTGTTTGCTAGGTCCCACCATGCTACGCTCTACGAACAGCACAGCGCCATCGTTCGCATACAAGCCCTGGGAAACTCTCTGCCGCCTGATATCGATTTCTTCAACAGTGGCACCTCTGGTTTCAGAAGATTGATCAGCTCCCTTCCATTTGGTCAGTGAAGATGGCGCATCTGCTTTTAAAACAAGTCTAATCTCTTCTTAAATTTGTTAAATCCTTTTTATGTTTTGTTGTCCTTGTTGCTCTTTAATGTCATCTTCGTCCTAATTGTTACTTCATTGTTATTCCCTTTGTTATTGTTATTATTTATTGTTATTGTTATTACTGTTTGCACTTTTGTTATTAGTCATCACTTATCAACTCAATAGTTGTATCACAAAAATTGTAGCCTATTCTGTAAGTAATGATTTGTCCGTCAATAAATAAATATTACTGAGGATATAGCTGTTAAAATGTACAATGTTTGAATAATAAACTTAAGGTACAGTAGAACCTTTATAACAAGACTCTCGTGGGGATTGTAAAAAAATGTGATTAGGGGTAAAATAATTTTTGAGGGGATTTGAAAATGACACTTGTTATCAAGGGTGACTTGTTATCGAGGGTCTTCTTATCAAGGTTCCACTGTAATTTTACTGTTTCCCCTGTATTTTTAGACTAATGACATTTACAAGTGGAATCACAATATAAGAAGTTCCTTATAACTTAAGTTAATCCTCATAGGAAATTTGCTAAAATGGAATTAACTTATGTAGTAAAATTGTGCTGAGTTCTAACATAACAACCAATTTAACACAAGCAAGCATGGTTCACTTCCTTATCTGTTGTGAAAAACAACCGAATGAAAAATTATTCGATATATCGATTATTTCATTTGATATATCATTTGATTAGTTAGGTAAGGTTAACCTAAGAATAAGTAACTAAACCAAACGATAGGCCTACCGTAAAACGGGGTGACTTGAGCCCACTTTTGAACTTTGCTTGTTCATTAAAGTAAACCCATTAAGTATTTTTTTATAAATCTTTTACAGTAAACTTAGTCTTGGTCTATTCTACAAATGTGTGGAATAAGATTTTTTTAAAGTTAGTGTAACTATTAAAAAAAAAAAAAAAATATGGGTGGGCTCAAGTCACCTTGTTGGTCGGGGTGACTTGAACCCAGCTGATATATTTCAATGCTATTCTAATGCACTAGACCCACTGCACTGAACCCATGAGGTGACTTGAACCCACATATATAGCTCACTATTTTGGTATTTTTTTAGATTAAAAATTCCAGTTTTTTTAGGTTAATTGACGGTAAGTGTAAAACAAAACACAAAGTTTTCGTCGAAACTGTAATAAATTTATAAAAAACTTACAGAAACATTTAAACAAATTTTACTTACCAAATATTGAAGATCTGAATATGATTAATCAGAAAAAGTCCACCAACAATTTTTGAAAATATAAAAAAGTAATTTTTTCTGTAAATGAAATGTTGCCAATATCTCGTTCTAGTTAATCCGAACCGATTCGTCACTCCGATATAGAAAACTTCACAATAGACATTTTGACAGTCATTAATAGACTAACTAAATGTAAAAATAACAAATTGTTTTTTATCTACACACTATTTACACTAGTAAAAGCACTTGTTCTACTTTATGTCTTTGTCCATTAACCGCCACTTTTCCACTTCTGGAACGGCAAAAGATCCTCTGGCGGTAATGGGTGTGGGGGCTGCTATTTTTCCTTTAACTTCTGCTTTGCTGTACCAGCACTCATCTACCTTTTCTGGCCATTTCCAATTACTAGGACCACTCATGGTCATTGTACTTATTTTAAAGTCTTCCCCTGCATTACCAGTACCGGTACCTATGTCCGTTATCATGCCAGGGAAAAACTTGCCTTCATACATCACCAAGACATAGCAGCCTTTTTCATAAGCACTAGTTTTTGTTTCACATTTTTCTTTTATCTTGGAAAAAATTTTTCTTTCATTTTTCTTGCTACTTAATTTAGGTAGTTTTTATCTTCTTGCTACTTCCCTTTTCTGGTGCTTGCATTTCTAATATATCATCAAAATCTTCTTCTTCGAACTCACTATACTCTGAATATACACTCTCTGGTTCACTTTCACTGCTAGTATCTGAATCTTTGTTCACTGCTGCTTTTTTCTTTCTTTTTACTGGTGGTGATGTTAAAGTGCTGGTAGATGTTGAAGGCTGGTTACCATGTTGAACAAACGTTACCACTTAAACACAGGTGGGCTCAAGCAACGATATTAACAACTCATGGATCGCTGGCTCAGTGTTGGCCGCGCGGTCGAGCTTCCCCCACCATCTACTGGCAGAAGTCGACGCAGCCCATACATTCACCATTTTAAACACACTTTTTATTTGCTGCTCTGTTGAAATTTATAAGGACAAAATATTGCTAACGCTTGTCAAACTCTTTTTACTAGTTAAACCTTTTATGTCTGTTTTGTTTCTTGCGGAAAATAGCCCATCTGAATTCTTTAAAACTAAAATTCACTAAACCCGTTTTGTAGATGTTTTTAGACAACTGATATTGCTAGTTCCAAATTGTACATGGTAAAATAATAAGTGATTACAAAGGAGAAATAGAAAGTACAATATTTGTAATTGAAATTATATTTTATTAATCGAAAAAAAGTACATAAACATTTAGAATAATTTTGCTAAGTTTTTGCCGCAGTGGTAACGTTATGTTTGACGTAAACGCGAAGTTTTTTTCTTTCAATGTTTAATGACAATGTATCTTACAAAATAGGTCATAAAAAATATGCCTATCACGTTAATGTCGAGCATAGATTTGCGGCAAAAACTGGACAAATGTAGTAGGGTTTTTAAGAGTTAAAATGTGATATTTTCTGCAAGAAAAGTAGAAGACATAAAGTTTAGAATAGTAAAAAGTGTTTGGCATGCATTAGCAATATTTTATATCTATATATTTAAACAGAGCAGCAACTTAAAAAGGTGCGTTTTACAATGGTGAGTGTATGGGCTGCGTCGGCTACTGCCAGTAGATGGAGGGGGGCACTAGACCGAAAACAGCGCCCGCAGTGCTACTGAGAGCGCAATCCAGTAGTTTTTACATCGTTGGGCTCAAGTCACCCCAAAATCTGCCAAACTTGGTCATGATAAGGTTAACCCAGGTCATACTGACTTAAACCATTACATAATCAAACATGCTTCAACATGTTTGTATTGTCAAGGAAATAATGAAATGGGGAAAAATAGTTTTATTTTCATTTAAGTGCAAATACCCATTGTGCCGATAACCTTTTTTCAACGTAATGAAATTCAGATTCGGACGTGTTAACATTATTATTTTTTATAATTATTAAAATGGACAGTTAAAATAATTGGAATCGTTTGTGGTGAAAGCTAATTAGGTAGGCCTAACCTTCAAATTGATATATAAAACCTTTTGATAAATCATTTAGGTTTTCTGAAACAAAAATTCAAAACTTTTTCTTGCGTTTTGGACTCAAGTCACCCCACTGGGCTCAAGTCACCCCGTTTTACGGTATATCAAATGAAAGAATCGATATATCGATCAATATTTTCATTCGGTTGTTTTTGACAACAGATAGCCTAAGTTAAGGTTCAAGTCTACCCACAAGCATTTTTGAAATTGTATTTTGGAGTGTTCTTGCCAGGGTTTTAAGTTAGGCCTAATTTAATTGTACTAAGTAAAACAGTCTTTAGGTAGGTTGTAAACCTACATCTCAAATAATTATAGGCCCTAACCTAAACTTTAACTTCCTAATCCTTGGAACCTAACTTCAAAACACTTAACGGAACCCTTTATTCGCAAAAGTTAAAGCTTGACCGGCTGCACTTTACTTGACGTCCTCCTACACTCATTCGAATGAAAATATCGATCGATATATCAATTAATCGATTGCTTCATTCGATATATCGTTTGGTTAGTTAGGTAAGGTTAACCTAACCTAACTAACCAAACGATATATCGAATGAAAGAATCGAAAAAACCAATCGAATGAGTGTAGGACGTCAAGTAAAGTGCAGCCGCTCGACCACCCTGACATGCCTATAAAAAAAACTAGGCCTAAGTTTAGGTTAGGCCTACATTAGTCTCCTGTTCTTTCCTCTTATAAATGCCATCCTTGCTAGGTACCTTGTATTAAAAAGTTGTACATTTAAACTTCCGTAGTATTAATTCATTTGCTGTGAAAAATAATAGTATATTTGGAGGTAAAAACCTATAAAATAAGATATCAAAATGACATTAGCCTTGGCTAGCTTTAACTTAATACTAAGTTAATTTAATTCTTCAGAAAGATTTGCATTAGCCTATTAACTAAGTTATGCTTAACTTGGTTCATAGTCATTATCAAAGGATTAGTTTTGTTAACAGTTTGTGATTCTCAGCTTCTTTAAAATTAAATGCACCTCTTTAAACTTATGAGCATCCAGTGCAAGTAGGCCTAGAACAATTTTATTAATTTACTCAGGCAAGCAACATTCTAGATTACCTTTAATAGTGTCACGTAGAATCAGCAAAGTAATCTTGATCACTATCCACTCAAAACTGAACGGTAAAAACACTATAATTCACTCATAGTTTCACACAAATTAAGCTAACACAGGATAATAATAAACACATTGATTTTGACGGTTTTCACCAGCGGTGCACAACAAACGGTTGATCGTTTTGGTAGGTCGTCGTCGATAGCCCACCGCCACTGCCTCCTACAGTGAGCAGTGCCCGTGCGTGACAGTTTGACACTTGATTTTGTTTCGACTTGCCAGTCTGGAAATTAAAATACCCACTGCCTTTTAAATAATCTAAACCAATACTCTGTAATCGTCTAACATAACCAGAAAGGGACGTAATAAATTTAATATGTAAATTTAACAATATAACGAGGCAAAGATAAAACAATGCACAACATACTCCCTTGGTAGATTACCCATCAACATGGAACAGCTGAAGCAAATTTTATCGTTAGTTCTGTCCGGTGCACTGTAGAGGTCGTGTTTTATTTTAAATTTGTTTCTTGTTATTTGACTCATTTAAACTCCTTTTAACCAAATAAAACGATATAATCATAAAACATAATCCATTCTCTAGATATAACTAAAACAGTATAGCACATATTATGAAATTAACTCGAAAATAATAGAAACCAAATATTTTCAACACTAGCCACCAGTGTCACAGGACATGAACTACAGTATAGTAGGCTATTTGCGACCTTGCAAATTCTACCAGGCCACAGCCTGGAGTTAAAGGTGGCCGTGACTATGTCTACTAAGTACTACCATAGCTAAAACATAGCCCCTAGGGGACTATGTTTTATCCATGGTACTACGAGGTTTAGAAGGGCTAAAAACTTGTTTAAGAAGCATACAACCATAACGCAATAGCATGATACTAGGTGTACAAGTACAATGCAGTTGCCTGGTTGCAATATCGATTAGAAGGAGTATATTAGGCTAATTCAATACTTAACTTTTATAAAGTCAACTATGCATATTTAAATTGGATGTATATTTGCAAGTTATACATATAAGCAAGTTATACACACAGTTGCACCTGAGCTCAAAATTCTGATAAACAACTGTCTTGCAACTGGTTGTTTCCCAGATGCCCTAAAAGTAGTTAAAACAGTCCCAATTTATAAAAAAGGTCCCCGTGAAAGTTTGTCTAGTTACAGACCTGTGTCTATCATACCTGTTTTTGCCAAAGTTATGGAATCTGTAATGTTCTCTCAAATGTATTCCTACTTTGAGGAGAACAATCTCCTAGTTCCCTCACAGTTTGGCTTTAGGAAAGCCAAATCGACAATATTAGCTGTAGAGTCCTTGGTGAGTGAAATTATCAAGTCTTTTGAGTCCAAAAAGTCGAACACATGCAATTCTTTGCGACTTGTCACGTGCTTTTGACTGCATTCCTCACAATGCCCTTCTGGTAAAACTTAAATTCTATGGTCTAGGAGATGTTTCCCTCAAAGTGGTTTCCTCTTACCTGTCAAATAGGAAACAAGTTGTTAGTTGGAATGGGACTTTTTCTGAGAAAGGTGATGTGCTCCATGGAGTTCCCCAAGGCTCTATCTTGGGACCCCTATTATTTTTGATTGCCATTAATGATTTGCATTACCATGTTAATAGTCACATTATTCTATTTGCAGACGACACAACTTTATTTTCGTCTGATAAAGACTGGTTCCTGGCTCAGTCAGCAGTGCATGACTCTTTGGCCTTGGCTCAGCAATGGTTCATTTTAAACAAATTAGTTCTTAATGATTTGAAAACCCAGGAAATAACTTTCAGCCTTTTGCCTAATGTACCTGAAAGTTTGTCTGTAAAACTGTTAGGTTTTGTACTGGATCCCAAGCTGTCTTGGAAAGGTCACATAGATGTCCTGTGTAAGAGACTTAGCAGAGTGTTGTTCCTGCTGATAAAGCTAATGTCTGAGCTTCCAAGGCCAACAGTTAGGCAGGCCTACCATGCTTTTTTCAGTCTATTTTAGCCTATGGAACCAGGCTGTGGGACCATGCCACTGGTACTCAGAGAATTCTTTTAATTCAAAAGAGAGCTGTTAGAGTAATTTCAAATGCTGGGTGCCTTGACCATTGCAGACCTTTGTTTGTTGAAAATGAAATTTTGACAATTGTAAATGAGTACATTTTTCAGTGTCTTGTGGCAATAAAAGCCAGACAAGACTCTCTTCATGTAAATAGCGATGTACATAGTTATGATACTAGGAATAAGTTTGATATCTTTGTACCTAGAAATAGGCTTCAAAAATCATGTGTTCTTTTCCTGTTTCAGGCATTAAACTTTTCAACAAATTGCCCCAATGTACAAGAAATTTACACACACAAAAATTCTCCACTTTTGTAAAAAATTGGCTCACTCTAAATCCTTTTTACCACATATCCGAATTTTTCAACTGCGACAAAAGCAATCTGGTGGTAACCATTTGAGTCACTTTCAGGTACACCTGCATGGTTTGTGCATGTTTTCTTGTTTTGTTTTTTGACTAGAGCTTATTTATTTGAATTGTTTGTTGATGGATTTGATTTTGCATGTTTTTTTATTTAAATGACGAGCCTATTGTACTTGTTGTATTTAATGGCAATAAAGACTTATGACTTATGCAGTATACATAGTCAATGTTACAATTGGTTCACGTACACTCATCT
The DNA here is from genome assembly GCF_028750875.1 of Macrosteles quadrilineatus. Lineage (NCBI taxonomy): Eukaryota > Metazoa > Arthropoda > Insecta > Hemiptera > Cicadellidae > Macrosteles > Macrosteles quadrilineatus. The sequence continues at coordinate 88,240,595 of NW_026542595.1, forward strand.
TTTGACAAACATCAATTTGGTCTTAGAAGTTGACAGTCCACTATGGACGCAATGTTCCATGGTTCATGACATATTAAACACCCTTAAAAAAAAGAATATGCCTGGGAGACATTCATTGACTTCAGCAAGGTGTTTGACTGTGTCCTTTGTCGACCATTATGTCCTGCTCCAAGTTGGAGATTTATGGTGTCCAAATTAATGCTTTAAAACTGCTGAAGACGACATATCTTAGCAACCAAAGACAGTTGGATTATAGCGGGGTCTGTGGTCCGCAACTGTGGGGTACCACAAGGCTCAGTCTTGGGCCATCTGTTCTTCTTAATCAATCATTTAATGATTGACCTTCCATCCAGTCTCAAATGTAATGTATGCCTTTATGCTGATGGATGACACAACTTTGCTTACACACACCGGCCTTGTCAAGAGGGGTGGGGTGGAGGCTACCATGGTGTACCTCACCAGGAGGGGATCCGGAGGGGGGGTCCTCCCCCTGAAAATGAGCTATTTTTAAAGCCATTTTTAAGGTCTAGAACTATGTTCAAAAATCTCCGGTACGTTTTTATAACAAAATTTATGTTTGAGTTTATACTACCAGGGTCCAATGGGAGGGGGGGTGCTTTACCCTATATAGCCCCCCTTATATAGAACCGCCACTGCAGTTACACACACACAGCAGAGATTTAGAGTGTCTTGAGCTTGGCAATAAACTCAGTTACCGTAGCAGCAAAAATGTTTTCCGATACAGTAATAGTTTTGTGTTAAAAAAAAAAAAAAACCAAACTTACGGTCTTTGTAAAATTCCTGAAGTACGGTGTGACAAGGTCAAAGTTGTTAATTTTTTTTATGGGTATATGGATAACTCCCCTGTCATGGTCAGACCACATTGAACATTTCTGTACTAGACTAAGTAGATTAACATTTTATTTCAGAGAGAGAGCTCATTATACCAATGTTTTATCAATGGCACCGTAGTGGTAACACATAGTACAACAGATCGTCCTCCATTATAATCTAGCATTCATATTCATCTTTAAAACAAGCACCTCGGTGGTGTAATGTATTGTAGGAAAAGTAATGTCTCATTCAAAAGTAATGTTAATGACTTCCTCTAGATCCCAGCCAGGGTTCTCTGTTCCAACTCAAAGCATGAAAACCAACACGTCTCCATTGTGAGAAGAGTGTAATTTTTTGATAATGATAAATTTATATGAGGAACTAAAACTTACACACAGCTCAGAGGGTTCGGTAGTTGTGTCATTATGGGATTAACATTTGGTTGAGGAGTTATAAGAAATTATATCACCATTAATAAAAAAGGAGAATACTTACCAGAGGCTAGTGGTTCCAATGAGAACCGAACTGGATATAACTTTGAGGTATATGGCGAGGCTCCCTAAAATCACTCCAATACATTTAGAGTGCTACATAATACAATTTGTTTGTGAATCACGTGACTCTCAAGAAGTCTCAAGAATGATTACTAGCGACTACTCACCACAAAAATTGAACATACTCGACTTTCTGCGTGAGTGAATTTTTACTTGACAGCGAGTGCTAGTCGACGATACTCTGTTCTCATATATTTATAGTAGTAGCTGCGACTCTAGTCACCGCCATGTGTGAACTAGCCTTATTAGGAAAAAATTTCACATGTGAAACTGGTGAAAAAGAATACTCATTGTTCGTTTTCAATCCAAATACAAAAACTGTTATTTATTTGTATTCACCATTATAAAGGTAAATTTTGGTCCTTGAGTTATGTATGAAGAATGAGGTATAAATGAAATGAACTTAGTGAGAGAAATGAATGTAATCAATTTTAACTTGTTACAACAAAATAACTTACACTATATATTTATACATCCTAATAATAAAAGTAGAACTAAAGATCTACGTGTTTGGTTGTGTGAGTAGTGTAGCATGGGAAAATGGCCAAATTACGCAGAGTACACGACCTCGTAGCAGACCAATGGGTACGGGGCCATATGCTCGTGAATCTGACGAGTTGCTGCGGTTGTCTCCTTCGAGCCACACATGTCCTCGTGGAACCTGCAACATAGGCTTTATTTAGAACATGCTACCGGTACTACTACATAATTATAGCTTATGAAAAAGCTACAGTGAAAGTATTTGATTATAGTAAGTTGTAAATGATATTAATACTATTAATCTACAAAAAAGGTCTGTTCTATCAAAATTATTCCAGACACCTGTGACAGTAGGGTATGTACAGCTCGTGACATCTAGGCTGGCACTTGGCTGACCGCTACTAGTATCTAGTTCAAAAACATTATGTCCTGTCATGCGGGTTGCATCAACTATCCTCGCGACCCATATGAAAGCGCTCATGTACATAATACAAGGGGAGGCAACCCCGTGAGGCAGCCAAAATGTTTGCAGTCCGGTCTTTTCCCTACCTCCACCCTCCTCCCGCCAACACTGCCCACGCTAGGCCAAGGCCACACTATACTACAGGCTGGAGTGCCCCCCTCCACTCTCGCTGCTACGTCACTGAATCAGCCGAACGCCCAGCCTTGTCGACGCCCACCGCCATTAGGCTAGTAGCTTACACCTGTCGCATTGCCACCCTTCCTGAGCTTTCTTTTGGTGCCAACTGTAGTGACAAATCCTAATTTTTTAGTTTATTGCCCTACATTTTTAATTGAAGACAATTATTGAAGATGACAATTAATAGTAATAATGGTGTGTTTTGACAACTTCGTAGTGGAAGATGCCGACCTCATGTTGTGTACCGGGGTGTCGAAGCAACTATCGTGGTGATGAAAAAGTTAACGTTTTTCGCTTTCCTGCTGACCTAGAATATCGCCAAAAATGGTTGAGGTCAATTCATCGATCAGATTATGTGCCCAGCAGACATTCTGTTGTTTGTATTAAACATTTCGATGAACGCTTCATTGTGCGGGAGGACACAGTCGTTAGACCAGATGGTTCGCTATTGACTGTAAAACGCGATCACCTAAAGTTAACACCGGATGCGGTTCCAACTATTTTTGATAATCTGCCGAAATACCTTACTACCAAACTTCCACCTTCTCGTAAAGATCCTTCCACCAGGAAACAAGAAATCCAGGAACGTGAGGACGACCACAATCGGCAAGTACAACAGTTGGATTGTATACAATCGCTAAACGAAATAAAAAACAAATATGCTAAATGTGCAGAGCTCACACCTCGGACATTCCATGTCCAGTCTGAGGAAACTCGTATCATACTTTTCTCTACGAAAGGAACAGGCCTAGGAACTTTAAAAGTAAACGTTTCCCTTGTAATCAATGACGATTTGTCATTCAAAGTTTGTTTTAATGAGATCTGTGTTAATGAAAATCCAGAAATATTAAAAATAATGAATGGGTCAAAACATATGCATCTTTGGTCTCAGTTTGATTCTCTATTGAAATATGTATTTAACAATAACAGTTTACTAGACATTGAATCTAGTACTAATGAGCATATTGAAAATATAAATAATTCAATTAACTATTTAATAGATGAAAACACGGAAGACCCTGACAAAAACAAAAGGTTAAATTTTCTTAAAGAACAGTTTAATTTAGTTTTTAAAAGTAGAATAAACTACTGTGTCACTACATTGCTGTGGTTTGCCACACTTATGTTTTCCTTTCCAGCTGCTTATAAAAATATTAGGGCCTCTAGATTGTTGACAATGCCTCACCCAAAGTACCTATCTGAGTGCATTACACTTAAAGTTAGGAAGTAACAACTCTGGTCTTGAATGTGGACAAGAGAAATATTTAAAGAAAAAAGTAAACCTACTTAATGAAAATGAGAAACTGTGTTGTTTGCTATTAGACGAAGTGTATGTAAAACCTGAAATGAGTTTTAAAGGTGGTAAAATAGAAGGGTTGGTTCACGAAGGTGCAAAAAAAGAGCTAGCCAGTACTGTACAGGTTTTTATGATCTCTTCTATAATGTCAAAGCACAAAGATGTAGTTGGCTTATTTCCTGTTAAACACTTGACCACCGAGTTGTTGTATAAACTAACCAAGAGTGTTCTCCAAATGCTCACAAAACTAGGCTATAAAGTGCTATGCCTTATATCTGATAATAATAGAGTCAATAGGAATATGTTTGTTCAGTTTTGTGGTGGTGTATTGAAACCTAAATTTGAAAACCCTTTTTGTGTATCGCAACACATTTATGTTCTTTTTGACACTGTTCACTTATTTAAATGTATAAGGAACAATTGGCTAAATCAAGTTGACAGTAAGCAATCGTTCATATTTCCAAATTTTGAAAACCACAGTATAATGGAGACAGCTTGTGTCTCAGACCTAAAAGTTCTATATAATAGTGAGGAACATAAATGTGTAAAACTAGCCCCAGCACTTTCAAAAAAGGTTTTATACCCTACCTCCATAGAGCGTCAGAATGTATTGCTGTGCTGTAAACTGTTCGATGAAAAAAACATTGCTGCTTTAAGGCATACAAGGGAGGCAACAGCTTCAAAAGATTGTGGCACTTCCATATTTTTAGAAATAGTTTTAAAATGGTGGAAAATTGTAAATGTTAAACATAGCTTTAAATGGGTGAAATTCAAGGACAACCTTTATAAGCCTGTTAATAATATTACTGATGACAGTTGTTTATTTTTGAAACAGTTTAGTGACTGGTTAAAATCTTGGAACCAACTCGTGATTCAGGGCGAAAAAACAAATTCAAGGAGAGGTAAACTTTCAAATGAAACTCATGTAGCTCTGCTGCATACAGTAACCACTTTATTAGAAGTAATTGAGTATTTAACGAGCAGTGACATGAAGTTTTCCTATGTTTTATTAGGTAAATTCCAGACAGATAGCCTAGAAGCGAGATTCGGTCAGTATAGGCAAATGAGTGGAGCATGATATCAAATTTCTGTCCAACAAGTACTGCAATCGGAAAATAAGATTAGGGCTTTAAGTCTCATTAAACTCTATTCTTCAAAACAAGTAGAAGTCCGAATATCTGACATACTCTGCTCAGACAATGACGCTGGCGAATATCACGACTCCGATGAAAACGTAGTCAGCATTATTGATGATTTAGATGTAGATTTAATGGAGGTAGACATATCTGATAATGATAAGTTAGGCCTAGTTTACATTGCCGGGTACGTAGCTCATGCTGCTTTGAAGCATAATAGCTGCAACTCCTGTAATGCTTTTTTGACCCTTAAAGACTCCGAATCAACTATTGTGACTAAAACAGAAAACTATTATTTCAATATTATTAATAGAGGTGGTCTAAAGTACCCATCTGATGAGCTGTTAGAAATTATCTTGATTGGTTTTAAAGTTTTCAAAACTGTTATCTCCGAAAGATACGAAAGTGATTTTTTGTCTCTTCCAAATCAAAGAAAAGTTTTGATTAACACAATTGGTGTATTTGCTAACGAAGCCCCGATCGGGGATATGACTTGTAATGAGTGTGGACTTAGTTTTAAGAAACTTATTGATAAGTGTTTGTTTTCATTTTGTAACATTTTACTTAATAACTATTCAAAGAGCATTTCAGACTGTATGTCAAGAAAAAGAAAGGAGAAAGCTGAAGTTAACAAAGATACAATGAAAAGAAAGGCTAAAAAATTAAGCTCTTGAACTAAACTTGATTGTTTACGCATTGTTTGTAATAAAAAACTCTAGTATAAAAAAATCTTAGTTTCATTTGCATCCCGACTCTGATCCATGCCATGAGAAGTTTAAAATACTCTATAATATTTAAAATCAACCTGATGATTTGACTTAAAAAGAAAAGACATGATTTTTTCATTTGGTGTAAAATAATATATATTTATTTTGTTTTAATTATTTATGTACAACTGTGTTGAATTATACAGCACTGTCCTATTATGTTACCATTTGAGAGCAAATGTTAAGTTTAATTTTTAAAAACTAGTATACAAATTCTTCAAATAAATATTTTCTTACATAATATTGTTCGTCGATTAACGCAGATTAATAAAATATATAGTTTGTACGAATAAATCGGAACCAGTGACTCAGGGTGCAATAGTTTTGAGGGCGCGACACTGAATCGCCGTAAGAGCCTGTTGTTGAGGGAGGCAGCGGCCCGGCTTCTTCCATGACGTCACAGTTCAAGCACTCCGGCCTGTAGTATAGTGTGGCCTTGGCTAGGCCAAGTGCCAGCTTAGATGCCACGAGCTGTATTAGGGTTCAAATGTGTGTGGGGGAAACAAAAAAATGTGTGGATCATCCCAAGTGTTTAAAATAGTGAAAAAATCACATTGTTAGAGAAGTACAGTAAAGGCAGAGATTTGACATTGTTGTTTTTTAAAGCGTTTTAGGGGGTATAATGCTAATTTATATCGCAGCAAACAAGTTAATTATTAGTACTTAATATTGTTGAGAGAAAATTAGAGAGACAAAAACCACCAAATTGTTTAGATTCATGGCCCAGAATATACTTACAACTACTTGGCTGATGAAACCAGGACACATTTTGTCACCTTCGACACCAGTTACTCTTTTACAAATGAACTGTTTTGGATTTGTAGGAGATCTTGCTACAACTATGTCCCCTTTACTTATTTTATTAAATCTTGGACTTAAATGTTCAGTCAATATAGCATCATTTGTATACAATGTCGGTTCCATTGAAGGTCCGGAACACTGAAATCAATCACAGTATTTCAGAACACATTATTTTAAAAAATCCAACTTAGTCTTCAATATGGAAAATAGTTACAGCATTTAAGTAAAATTGTAACGCTGCATTTGAATCTCTCCCTATAATGATATTGAACAAGGAAAGGAGGTTTGGTATTAATAATTTATGTTCAGTTATATTTACTTTATAATTTATTTGCACAAGATTAGGGAGAGATGTAAAGCTGAAATAACCTTTAATCTTCCTTCAAATTAAATGAAATTATTTGGCTAACATCTAAAAGAAAAAAATTTTACTGTAAATACACCTTTGGAAGAAAACCAGCTTGGACGTCACTTCTAAGTGAATTTCTGTATGGCTGATTGGATTATCACAAAAATATTTCCTTTAAAAATGTCAGATTTTTCACGTAGTAAATATATCAGCTACTTTATAAACATCAAAATCAAAACATGTCAGATTTTTTATTGTTATCTATGTTTAAAAAAAAACTATCAAATTCTTTTCATTTTGCTCTGTAGGCGTCCAGACTTCTGCTCCATATAGTAGAACTGGTTGTATTATTACTTTATACATCTTTATTTTAGTTCTTCTGGTCGGAGTCTACTTCTAAATAGATTTGTTCGACTCCAATAGCACCGTTGAGCTGCTGCTAATCTACATTGGATTTTGATCGTCTTGTCTGCTTTCACTTGTTATTGTCACTCCCAGATATTTAAAATTGTCAGTTTTTGTCAATTTAAAATTCAAGACTTCCAAGTATGGTTGGTTATCAGGTTGTCTACTTATCTTCATTACCTTAGTTTTCTCATAATTTATTTTTAGTCCCACTTTTTGTGTTTCAGCGATTAGCTTTTCTGCTAGCTCCTTAACATCTCTTTTATTTTCTGCTATTAGTGCCACATTGTCTGCAAATGCTAGAACGTTTGTCTTCCCACTAATCTTTGCACCTCCCTGAACACTGCTCACCTCTCTCAGCACTTCTTCTATGATTAGATTAAATAATAATGGGGATAGTGCATTGCCTTGTCTTAGTCCTGTGTTAATTCTAAAGGTGTCTGAGTATTCATTTTCTACTTTGAACGTAGAGTGTTTGGACCTATTAATGACAATGGTGAATGGCGGATAAGGAAGAACCAAGAATTAAGAGAACTTTATAATGACCCAGATGTTATAGCAATGGTAAAGAGCAGAAGATTACAATGGCTGGGACATGTATATAGAAGAGATGATAACAGAATGATTAAGAAGGTATGGATGGGGCAACCAGAAGGACGACGGCCGCTGGGTCGGCCCAGATTAAGATGGAATGACCAAGTGAGGCAGGACCTCAGGAGGTTAGGAGCAAGTTTGGAGGCAGCAGAAGACAGGCAGCAGTGGAGGAGCATTGTTGGCGAGGCCAAAAATCACTTGGGATTTGTGTGGCCACAGGAGTTAGTAAGTAAGTAAGTATCTATGTTTCAAGAACTTGAATTACGCTAGCGTGTATTAGATTTACCTTTATTGGTTTTGCCCTAGTAGGTAGTTCTAGTAGTTAAGATGTTTGTCACCCTATGCGTTTTGAAGCCTGTGTGGCATCTTCAAAGGTCTTCTTAAGTTAACTTCTCACTAAGACTAGGGCCTGTAGACTGATACTGTTTTTACAAAAATATTTACTACCATTGGTAAACAGCCCAAATTCAAATTCCACAACCTCCACTCCAAGAAATGAAAGGAGGGAAAGACCTGACTCTGCCTCAGAATCCGTCTTTGGGTTGTCCGATCAACCCGACCGCAGTACCGTATGCCCTGACTAATGACCGAGTGTGTATAAATATTTTTGTAAAGACAGTATCTATAGTGTTAGTGATAAGAAGATAACCTAAAAAGAATACCTCTGAAGATACCAAACAAGCTGGCAAAACGCATATCGTGACATAAACATCTTACCTACAAGATCTCAAGCAACAACAACAAAGGTAGCCCTAAATGACAGATTTGTCCCATATCTATCTTCAATCTAGCCTATATAAAGCTAACTCAACAAGGATTACAAACTTTTGAGAAAACCATGAGCCGCACTTTTATCAACCGCATACTTAAAGGTCTTAACGTGAAACTTCCCCAAAAAATAGCAGTTTTTCAATACACCCTCTCCTATGGGCAGGAACCTCAATTAAAGGGCTGTATTTAATCACATTTTAATATAACGAAGTTACCGTACATCAGCTGTTAGATTTCTTTTTGTTTCAGTTTGTTTGTTTACTTTTCCTTGAGTTGAGAGAAGTGACAGTACTGTAGGTTTTTCTTATAATGTGGGATAGTGTTCAAACCTTTTGAATTCTGTTTTAATTGTTTACTTATACTGTAAGTTCAGTATTATATGTTAAAAACAGAGCAGTTTATGTTGCAGACAAATGTTGTGTATAGGCCTAACTAAGGTCCCGTTTAAGGCCCGCTCCCGCTGTAAATGAGTCTGTTTATGCACGAAGAGCGATAGCGGTAGCGGTTGGTCAAAGGAGAATGGAAGGGGGACACAGTCTTGCCAACTCAAACTCTGCCAAATAATTAATTAACACAACTATTTGTCCTAAGTGCACGTGCGCGTGGGTCAAGTTGGCAACCCTGGCTTCAGCCCAAGCAACCGCTGCGATTCCTAACTACACAGCGGGCGAATTAGAAATCGCAGCGGGAGGTCAACCGCTATCGCTATCGCTCTTGGTGCATAAACAGCCCCATTTAACTCAATGGTGTTAGAAATCGCTCCCGCTGTCGCTACCGCTACCGCACTTGGTGCATAAACAGCCCCATTTAACTCAATGGTGTTAGAAATCGCTCCCGCTGTCGCTACCGCTACCGCACTTGGTGCATAAACGGGGCCTAAGTGACACAAGAAACATAGAATCGGGTACTTTGGTATCATCCGGAGGCCACCCTTGTAGAGTCCGCTGCGGCAGTTATGTTAGGTTGGGTTATCATAAATATGTTTGTAGGACTTTCCTCGTTTTATTATGAATCAAACCATACCAGATGAGTCCTCAGATAAGTCAAGTAGGCCAAGGTGAGGTTGTTAACCGGAGCGCACGCATCACCTGTCACCGCCTGTATCTGGTGTGGCAGTAGAGGCGGCGACTCATTCAACTCAATCATCGCCGACATCGCTACCTTCTAGGAGGCAGAACTCAAAGGCCGCTGATTGTAATAATGTCAAATTTGGATTGTAAGTTAGTTCCTAATTAAAGTATGTTCTTTCCATTTATGATAACATAAACGCTGCAGCGTGCTTTATAAGGGTGGCCTCCGGATAATACCAAAGTACCTTGAATCCTTAGGCCTATGTGTTCCAACTGAAAAAAAACACATCTGTAAGAGTATTTTGCTTTTAACATGGACATGATCAAATTGGGTACACTTCCATATCTGTTGGCACAAACAACCGAATGAAAATATCGATCGATATGTCGATTATTCGATATATCTTTGATTAGTTAGGTAAGGTTAACCTAACTAACTAACCAAACAATATATCAAATTAAACAATCGAATAATCAATATATCGAATATATCAATGTTACTCATTCGATTGTTTGTGCCAACAAATATGGAAGTGTACCCCAAATGAATTTAGGCCTATATCAAGAACAAGTGCTTAATCATTCAGCAGTTTGCATTGGACGAGGCGACAAAGAATCACCTCTCTGCATTCTCTCACCGTGGCTTGGCATGGGTAGAACAACTAGTAAAATATAAAGCTAATAAGGATGACAAGCTTTTAAGAAAACCACAATAGGGCTGCACTTTACTTTAGGTCCTACACTCATTCGAATGAAAATATCGATCGATATATCGATTATTCGATAGCCTATATCATTTGGTTAGTTAGGTAAGTTTAACCTAACCTAACTAACCAAACGATATATCTAATGAAACAATCGAATAGTAAATATTTTCATTCGGTTGTTTGTGTAGGACCTAAAGTAAAGTATCAGCGTGAAACTGGCAATAGAACAGCAATAACCCATTCCACTTCTCCTACCGCCCCTCCGACGAATATACGTCACAGTAAAACGTCACAACAATGATGGCGTCACAGCAGGATTCGTCACAAAGCAGCTGACATATCAAGTGGCGGGAACTTTTTTTGGCGAAACACGGCAAGGATGGTGTTTGGCGGTACACGCACAGCGTTGATTATGAAGGTTGACTAATATGTATGTATAAAACTGTACAATACGCTGAATGAAATTAAACTACTATTTCATTATTTAGAGATTAAAGGACAATATTAAAGACGTTTGAGGTTATTTAAAGTAGTAACCACCCTCAATTTTTTCCAAATGATAAAATTATTAACTGACTACCATAAAAACCCATGCTGGCATCTCCCCTTAAGTTTTTCTCTCGTTTTTCTTTTGATATATGTTACACACATGGTTATGAACAAAAAATGACGTATTCAAGGTTAGCCCACTCTTTACTAGTGTAGCTATGTAGCCTGGAATGCACTTCATGTGACCTTGATTGCACGACGACGCTATTACTAAAATTCATGTTTTATATGTCTATTTACATTATGTAGAGCATATTGCACAACACTAAGCACTTTTTAGCTAATTAAGTAGTTACCGCATCGATTTGAATCCAAATGAAAAATTACCTAAAATTACTATTTGACTACCATAAAAACCTATTGCTGGCAATTCCCATAAATTTTTCTTCAGTTTTTCTTTTGATACGCGTTAAACACATGGTTATGAACAAAAAATTACCTCTTCTAGGTTAGCCCACTCTTTAATAGTGTAGCTATGCTATCCTGGAATGCACTTCGTGTGACCTCGGCTGCACGCCGATGCTATTACAAAAATGTATGTTCTAAATGTCTATTTACATTATTTATCTGGTATTGAACAATACTGGGCACTTTTAAGCTTATTAATGTAGAAATCACCTTGATATTAATACAAACTAATAAACTACCTAAAATTACTAACTAATTATCGTAAAAACCTATTGCTGGCATCTCCTCTTAAATTTTTTTCTCGTTTTTCTTTTGATATGTGTTAAACACATTGTTATGAACATAAAATGACGTAGTATAGGTTAGCCCACTTTTTAGTAGTGTAGCTATGCAGCCTGGAATGGACCTCATAATACTGTAGAGAATAATAAATTACCATAAATTTCTATTGCTGGCCTATCCCCTTGGCACGATTTTCTTTATTCTTTCAAAATATGTTTATTACATCATTACGAACTAGAAAACACGTCGCCTAGGTTCGTACACTCATTTATAGTTGAGATAGGTAACTTTGAATTAAACTGGTGTGACCTCGGTTCCATATGAGCCTAACTTACTAAAAATCAACTTTTTTCGTTTATACATGTTAGTTACACCTTAATAAACAATACCTAACGCTATTTCGTTAAAAAATATTATTATTTATCAATTTAATGCATTATTTAAAATCTGCCTCAATAGAACAATAAATTACCATAAATTTCTATTGCTGGCCTATCCCTTTGGCACGATTTTCTTTATTCTTTCAAAATATGTTTATTACATCATTACGAACTAGAAAACAAGTCGCCTAGGTTAGCCCACTCCTTTATAGTTGAGATAGGCCATTTTGATTGTAGCTGGTGTGACCTCGGTTCCATAAGACCCTAATTTACTAAAACTCAACTGTTTTCGTTTATACATGTTAGTTACACCTTAATAAACAATACCTAACACAATTTCGATAAAAAATATTATTATTTATCAATTTAATGCATTATTTAAAATCTGCCTCAATAGAACCATAAATTACCATAAATTTCTATTGCTGGCCTATCCCTTTGGCACGATGTTCTTTATTCTTTCAAAATATGTTTATTACATCATTACGAACTAGAAAACACGTCGCCTAGGTTAGCCCACTCCTTTATAGTTGAGATAGGCCATTTTGATTGTAGCTGGTGTGACCTCGGTTCCATAAGAACCTAATTTACTAAAAATCAACTTTTTCGTTTATCCATGTTAGTTACACCTTAATAAACAATCCCTAACACCATTTCGATAAAAAATATTATTATTTATCAATTTAATGCATTATTTAAAATCTGCCTCAATAGAACAATAAATTACCATAAATTTCTATTGCTGGCCTATCCCTTTGGCACGATTTTCTTTATTCTTTCAAAATATGTTTATTACATCATTACGAACTAGAAAACATGTCGCTTATGTTAGCCCACTCCTTTATAGTTGAGATAGGTAACTTTGAATTAAACTGGTGTGACCTCGGTTCCATAAGAATCTAATTTACTAAAAATCAACTTTTTCGTATATACATGTTAGTTACACCTTAATAAACAATCCCTAATACCATTTCGATAAAAAATATTATTTTTTATCAATTTAATGCATTATTTAAAATCTGCCTCAATAGAACAATAAATTACCATAAATTTCTATTGCAGGCCTATCCCTTTAGCACGATTTTCTTTATTCTTTCAAAATATCTTTATTACATCATTACGAACTAGAAAACACGTCGCCTAGGTTAGCCCACTCCTTTATAGTTGAGATAGGCCATTTTGATTGTAGCTGGTGTGACCTCGGTTCCATAAGAACCTAATTTACTAAAAATCAACTTTTTCGTTTATCCATGTTAGTTACACCTTAATAAACAATCCCTAACACCATTTCGATAAAAAATATTATTATTTATCAATTTAATGCATAATTTAAAATCTGCCTCAATAGAACAATAAATTACCCATCCCAATTACCATAAATTTCTATTGCTGGCCTATCCCTTTGGCACGATTTTCTTTATTCTTTCAAAATATGTTTATTACATCATTACGAACTAGAAAACACGTCGCCTAGGTTAGCCCACTCCTTTATAGTTGAGATAGGCCATTTTGATTGTAGCTGGTGTGACCTCGGTTCCATAAGAACCTAATTTACTAAAACTCAACTTTTTTCGTTTATACATGTTAGTTACACCTTAATAAACAATACCTAACGCTATTTCGATAAAAAATATTATTATTTATCAATTTAATGCATTATTTAAAATCTGCCTCAATAGAACAATAAATTACCATACATTTCTATTGCTGGCCTATCCCTTTGGCACGATTTTCTTTATTCTTTCAAAATATGTTTATTACATCATTACAAACTAGAAAACATGTCGCTTATGTTAGCCCACTCCTTTATAGTTGAGAAAGGCCATTTTGATTGTAGCTGGTGTGACCTCGGTTCCATAAGAACCTAATTTACTAAAACTCAACTTTTTTCGTTTATACATGTTAGTTACACCTTAATAAACAATACCTAACGCTATTTCGATAAAAAATATTATTATTTATAAATTTAATGCATTATTTAAAATCTGCCTCAATAGAACAATAAATTACCATACATTTCTATTGCTGGCCTATCCCTTTGGCACGATTTTCTTTATTCTTTCAAAATATGTTTATTACATCATTACGAACTAGAAAACATGTCGCTTATGTTAGCCCAGTGCCGGATTTACCACTAGGCCGATTAGGCCGCGGCCTAGGGCCGCAAGCAAGAGGGGGCCGCAGAAGATTGCACAACAATTTTTTTAGATAAACAAATAATTTTTTTAACCATTAGTTTGCCGCGATCACAGGTGACCATAATAATGTTTCCATGATTGCGGCCCACAGAAGATGTTCACGATTTTGCCGCGGCCGTGGGTGTCGATGATGATGTCCCTGTGATTGCGGCCCACAGAAGATGTTCACGATTTTGCCGCGGCCGTGGGTGTCGATGATGATGTCCCTGTGATTGCGGCCCGCGGGAGATGTTCACGATTTTGCCGCGGCCGTGGGTGTCGATGATGATGTCCCCGTGATTGCGGCATGCGGGAGATGTTAACGATTTTGCCGCAGCCGTGGGTGTTGATGATGATGTCCCTGTGATTGCGGGCCACGGGAGATGTTAACGATTTTACTGCGGTCGCGGGTGACGGTGATAATGTCCCTTTGTTGCAGCCCGTGGGGATGTTCATGATTTTGCCACGCTCTCGTATACCTATGATTGCTTTGACTTGATTTAGGAGAGATGTCCACGATTTCATCCACGATCACGGGTGTCAATGATGATGTCCCCTTGATGCATAAGAGATATTCACGATTATATCCGCGATTGCAAGGAATTTCCACCACAGGGGGAGGGGGAGGGCCGCTCAAGTAATTTGGCCTAGGGCCTCAAGTACCCTAAATCCGGCACTGTGTTAGCCCACTCCTTCATAGTTGAGAAAGGCCATTTTGATTGTAGCTGGTGTGACCTAGGCACTTTTTAGGTTATTGAAGTAGAAACCAGCTCGATTTTAATCCAAATTAAAAAATTAACTTGAATTACTAACTGACTACCATAAAAACCTATTGCTGGCATCTCCTCTTAAATTTTTTTCTCGGTTTTCTTTTGATATGTGTTAAACACATTGTTATGAACATAAAATGACGTACCCTAGGTTAGCCCACTCTTTCGTAGTTTTGCTATACAGCCTGGAATGGACCTCATGTGACCTCGGTTGCACGAAGATGCTATTACTCAAATTATTGTTTTATATGTCTATTTACATTATTTAGAGGGTAATGAACAATACTAAGCAGTGTTTAGCTAATTAAAGTGGTAACAACCTTAATTTAAACCTAAATTAAAAAATTACCTAAAATTACTAAATCTGACCTAACTAGCAATAGGTTTTTATGGTAGTCAGTTAGTAATTTTAGGTAATTTTTTATATTGGATTAAAATCGAGCTGGTTTCTACTTCAATAACCTAAAAAGTGCCTAGTATTGTTCAATACCAGCTAAATAATGTAAAAAGACATATAAAACATTAAGTTGTGTAATAGCGTCGTCGTGCAACCGAGGTCACATGAGGTCAATTCCAGGCTGCATAGCTACACTACTAAAAAGTGGGCTAACCTATACTACGTCATTTTATGTTCATAACAATGTGTTTAACACATATCAAAAGAAAAACAAGAAAAAAATTTAAGAGGAGATGCCAGCAATAGGTTTTTATGGTAATCAGTTAGTAATTTTAGTTAATTTTTTAATTTAGGTTAAAATCAAGGTTGTTACTACTATAATTAGCTAAAAACTGCTAAGTATTAATCATTACCCTTTAAATAATGAAATAGACATATAAAACATTAATTTGTGTCATAGCGTCGTCGTGCAACCGAGGTCACAAGAGGTCCATTCCAGGCTGCATAGCAACACTACTAAAAAGTGGGCTAACCTATAACACGTCATTTTAAGTTCATAACACTGTGTTCAACACATATCAAAAGAAAAACATGAAAAAAATTTAAGAGGAGATGCCAGCAATAGGTTTTTATGGTAATCAGTTAGTAATTTTAGTTAATTTTTCAATTTAGGTTAAAATCAGGGTGGTTACCACTTTAATTAGCTAAAAACTGCTTAGTATTGTTCATTACCCTCTAAATAATGTAAATAGACATATAAAACAAAAATTTGAGTAATAGCATCGTCGTGCAACCGTGGTCACATGAGGTCCATTCCAGGCTGTTTGGCTACACTACTAAAGAGTGAGCTAACCTATACTACGTCATTTTTTGTTCATAACCATGTGTTTAACACATATCAAAAGAATAATTAGAAAAAAAGTTAACAGGAGATGCCAGTAATAGGTTTTTGTGGTAGCCAGTTAGTAATTTTAGGTAATTTTTAAATTTTGGATTAAAATCGAGGTAGTTTCTTCTTCAATAAGCTAAAAGGTGCCTACTATTGTTCAATACCAGCTAAATAATGTAAAAAGACATATAAAACATTAAGTTGTGTAATAGCGTCGTCGTGCAACCAAGGTCACATGAGGACAATTCCAGGCTACATAGCAACACTACTAAAGAGTGGGCTAACCTAGGCGACGTGTTTTCTAGTTCGTAATGATGTAATAAACATATTTTGAAAGAATAAAGAAAATCGTGCCAAAGGGATAGGCCAGCAATAGAAATTTATGGTAATTTATTGTTCTACAGTATTGAGGCAGATTTTAAATAATGCATTAAATTGATAAATAATAATATTTTTTATCGAAATGGTGTTAGGGATTGTTTATTAAGGTGTAACTACAAGTATAAACGAAAAAGTTGATTTTTAGTAAATTAGGTTCTTATGGAACCGAGGTCACACCAGCTACAATCAAAATGGCCTATCTCAACTATAAAGGAGTGGGCTAACCTAGGCGACATGTTTTCTAGTTCGTAATGATGTAATAAACATATTTTGAAAGATTAAAGAAAATCGTGCCAAAGGGATAGGCCAGCAATAGAAATTTATGGTAATTTATTGTTATATTGAGGCAGATTTTAAATAATGCATTAAATTGATAAATAATAATATTTTTTATCGAAATGGTGTTAGGGATTGTTTATTAAGGTGTAACTAACATGTATAAACGAAAAAGTTGATTTTTAGTAAATTAGATTCTTATGGAACCGAGGTCACACCAGTTTAATTCAAAGTTACCTATCTCAACTATAAAGGAGTGGGCTAACATAAGCGACATGTTTTCTAGTTCGTAATGATGTAATAAACATATTTTGAAAGAATAAAGAAAATCGTGCCAAAGGGATAGGCCAGCAATAGAAATTTATGGTAATTTATTGTTCTATTGAGGCAGATTTTAAATAATGCATTAAATTGATAAATAATAATATTTTTTATCGAAATGGTGTTAGGGATTGTTTATTAAGGTGTAACTAACATGTATAAACGAAAAAGTTGATTTTTAGTAAATTAGGTTCTTATGGAACCGAGGTCACACCAGCTACAATCAAAATGGCCTATCTCAACTATAAAGGAGTGGGCTAACCTAGGCGACGTGTTTTCTAGTTCGTAATGATGTAATAAACATATTTTGAAAGAATAAAGAAAATCGTGCTAATGGGATAGGCCAGCAATAGAAATTTATGGTAATTTATTGTTCTATTGAGGCAGATTTTAAATAATGCATTAAATTGATAAATAATAATATTGTTTATCGAAATAGCGTTAGGTATTGTTTATTAAGGTGTAACTAACATGTATAAACGAAAAAAGTTGAGTTTTAGTAAATTAGGTTCTTATGGAACCGAGGTCACACCAGCTACAATCAAAATGGCCTATCTCAACTATAAAGGAGTGGGCTAACATAAGCGACATGTTTTCTAGTTCGTAATGATGTAATAAACATATTTTGAAAGAATAAAGAAAATCGTGCCAAAGGGATAGGCCAGCAATAGAAATTTATGGTAATTTATTGTTCTATTGAGGCAGATTTTAAATAATGCATTAAATTGATAAATAATAATATTTTTTATCGAAATGGTGTTAGGGATTGTTTATTAAGGTGTAACTAACATGTATAAACGAAAAAGTTGATTTTTAGTAAATTAGATTCTTATGGAACCGAGGTCACACCAGTTTAATTCAAAGTTACCTATCTCAACTATAAAGGAGTGGGCTAACCTAGGCGACGTGTTTTCTAGTTCGTAATGATGTATTAAACATATTTTGAAAGAATAAAGAAAATCGTGCTAAGGGGATAGGCCAGCAATAGAAATTTATGGTATTTTATTATTCTATTATGAGGTCCATTCCAGGCTGCATAGCTACACTACTAAAAAGTGGGCTAACCTATACTACGTCATTTTATGTTCATAACAATGTGTTTAACACATATCAAAAGAAAAACGAGAAAACAATTTAAGAGGAGATGCCAGCAATAGGTTTTTACGATAATTAGTTAGTAATTTTAGGTAGTTTATTAGTTTGTATTAATATCAAGGTGATTTCTACATTAATAAGCTTAAAAGTGCCCAGTATTGTTCAATACCAGATAAATAATGTAAATAGACATTTAGAACATACATTTTTGTAATAGCATCGGCGTGCAGCCGAGGTCACACGAAGTGCATTCCAGGATAGCATAGCTACACTATTAAAGAGTGGGCTAACCTAGAAGAGGTAATTTTTTGTTCATAACCATGTGTTTAACGCGTATCAAAAGAAAAACTGAAGAAAAATTTAAGGGGAATTGCCAGCAATAGGTTTTTATGGTAGTCAAATAGTAATTTTAGGTAATTTTTCATTTGGATTCAAATCGATGCGGTAACTACTTAATTAGCTAAAAAGTGCTTAGTGTTGTGCAATATGCTCTACATAATGTAAATAGACATATAAAACATGAATTTTAGTAATAGCGTCGTCGTGCAATCAAGGTCACATGAAGTGCATTCCAGGCTACATAGCTACACTAGTAAAGAGTGGGCTAACCTTGAATACGTCATTTTTTGTTCATAACCATGTGTTTAACATATATCAAAAGAAAAACGAGAGAAAAACTTAAGGGGAGATGCCAGCATGGGTTTTTATGGTAGTCAGTTAATAATTTTATCATTTGGAAAAAATTGAGGGTGGTTACTACTTTAAATAACCTCAAACGTCTTTAATATTGTCCTTTATTCTCTAAATAATGAAATAGTAGTTTAATTTCATTCAGCGTATTGTACAGTTTTATACATACATATTAGTCAACCTTCATAATCAACGCTGTGCGTGTACCGCCAAACACCATCCTTGCCGTGTTTCGTCAAAAAAAGTTCCCGCTACTTGATATTTTGGAGGTTATGTCAGCTGCTTTGTGACGAATCCTGCTGTGACGCCATCATTGTTGTGACGTTTTACTGTGACGTATATTCGTCGGAGGGGCGGTAGGAGAAGTGGAATGGGTTATTGCTGTTCTATTGCCAGTTTCACGCTGATAAGTAAAGTGCAGCCCACAATAGCACACCTATCAACCACAAAGTACGTAAAAGGTCTTAATTTGTATAAAGTTTGTAAAATTAAGTCTAAGGCTATACTTACTATTACAAAATCACCTATGTGTTCAACAATCACATGTGTAATGCTTACAAATTTTAATGTACCAATCATAAACTGACCAAATTTTCTTGAACACGATTTTAAGCCACCTATAAAAAACATTAATGTGCTATGATCAAATGTTTAGATTTGAAAGTCCAAACAGGTATAGGCCTAACATAACCTAACAATGACAAAACATTAAACAACAACATTGCTCAGCTGTCAGCTCTGCTGATTGCAGACAATGAGACAATTGGATTTGATTTGGTTGGATATTATTACTTTACCGTCGTGAAGTTAGCGGCTCTTTTCATCGGCGCTTTTTCGGTTTGTAATAGATGTGGGTTGGTACGCCTGCGGACGCCACAAACGTGTTTTGCAGGGATGTCGGAAACACAATTCAATGACAATACGGTGCTAAATGATGTTTAAATATTTATATAATGTCAATTATACATTGATAAAACGTGTATACAAGTTAAAACTAATTAATTGACGTATTTTAAAAGGCATATTTGAGACCGTACTGTACATTATACGTAGCTATGGCTTAACATAACGCGATCAATTAAAACTCCGAACATAAAAAGTGCAAAATCTTTTTTCCCAAGCCCATCACATCAACTTTGAGGTATTCTAATGGTAATGTACAATGTGTAGAATACTCAGTATAAATATGATTGAGGCAGTCCAGTGAATTACGAAGCTATAAGGCAAAATCTATATTGTTGATAGGAACTCGCATCAGGAAAAAGTGTACAATCTTTTTCCTTAGTACATCACATCAACTTTGATGTATTCTAATGGTAATATACAATGTGTAGAATACTCAGTATACATATGATTGAGGCAGTCCAGTGAATTACGAAGCTATAAGGCAAAATCTATATAGTTTATAGGAATTTGCGTCAGGAAAAGTGCACAATCTTTTTCCTAAGCCCATCACATCAACTTTGAGGTATTCTAATGGTAATATACAATGTGTAGAATACTCAGTATAAATATGATTGAGGCAGTCCAGTGAATTACGAAGCTATAAGGCAAAATCTATATAGTTTATAGGAATTTGCGTCAGGAAAAGTGCACAATCTTTTTCCTAAGCCCATCACATCAACTTTGAGGTATTCTAATGGTAATATACAATGTGTAGAATACTCAGTATAAATATGATTGAGGCAGTCCAGTGAATTACGAAGCTATAAGGCAAAATCTATATGGTTGATAGGAATTTGCGTCAGGTAAAGTGCACAATCTTTTTCCTAAGCCCATCACATCAACTTTGAGGTATTCTAATGGTAATATACAATGTGTAGAATATTCAGTATAAATATGATTGCGGCAGTCCAGTAAATTACGAAGCTATATGGCAAAATGTATATGGTTGATAGTAACTTGCATCAGGAAAAGTGCACAATCTTTTTCCTAAGCCCATCACATCAACTTTGAGGTATTCTAATGGTAATATACAATGTGTAGAATACTCAGTATAAATATGATTGAGGCAGTCCAGTGAATTACGAAGCTATAAGGCAAAATCTATATGGTTGATAGGAATTTGCGTCAGGTAAAGTGCACAATCTTTTTCCTAAGCCCATCACATCAACTTTGAGGTATTCTAATGGTAATATACAATGTGTAGAATACTCAGTATAAATATGATTGAGGCAGTCCAGTGAATTACGAAGCTATAAGGCAAAATCTATATGGTTGATAGGAATTTGCGTCAGGTAAAGTGCACAATCTTTTTCCTAAGCCCATCACATCAACTTTGAGGTATTCTAATGGTAATATACAATGTTTAGAATAATCAGTATGAGTATGATTGCGGCAGTCCAGTAAATTACGAAGTTATATGGAAAAATCTATATGGTTGATGGTAACTCGCATCAGGAAAAGTGCACAATCTTTTTCCTAAGCCCATTACATCAACTTTGAGGTATTCTAATGGTAATATACAATTTTTAGAATAATCAGTATGATTATGATTGCGGCAGTCCAGTAAATTACGAAGTTATATGGCAAAATGTATATGGTTGATAGGAATTTGCGTCAGGTAAAGTGCACAATCTTTTTCCTAAGCCCATCACATCAACTTTGAGGTATTCTAATGGTAATATACAATGTGTAGAATACTCAGTATAAATATGATTGAGGCAGTCCAGTGAATTACGAAGCTATAAGGCAAAATCTATATGGTTGATGGTAACTCGCATCAGGAAAAGTGCACAATCTTTTTCCTAAGCCCATTACATCAACTTTGAGGTATTCTAATGGTAATATACAATGTTTAGAATAATCAGTATGAGTATGATTGCGGCAGTCCAGTAAATTACGAAGTTATATGGAAAAATCTATATGGTTGATGGTAACTCGCATCAGGTAAAGTGCACAATCTTTTTCCTAAGCCCATCACATCAACTTTGAGGTATTCTAATGGTAATATACAATGTTTAGAATAATCAGTATGAGTATGATTGCGGCAGTCCAGTAAATTACGGAGTTATATGGAAAAATCTATATGGTTGATGGTAACTCGCATCAGGAAAAGTGCACAATCTTTTTCCTAAGCCCATTACATCAACTTTGAGGTATTCTAATGGTAATATACAATTTTTAGAATAATCAGTATGATTATGATTGCGGCAGTCCAGTAAATTACGAAGTTATATGGCAAAATGTATATGGTTGATAGGAACTCGCATCAGGAAAAGTGCCGCACAATCTTTTTCCTAAGCCCATCACATCAACTTTGAGCCATTCTAATGGTAATATACAATGTTTAGAATAATCAGTATTAGTATGATTGCGGCAGTCCAGTAAATTACGAAGTTATATGGCAAAATGTATATGGTTGATAGGAACTCGCATCAGGAAAAAGTGCTCATCAGGGTTTATCACCGGGCCCTTGGTGCAAACCTATCATCAACCCAGTCCAAAAGGGTAACAAAGGGATTAGGTGTTTCTGGAAATAATCAAAAAATGACGGGCAGTAGTAAATGTTGGGGGAATTATTATTACTTACCATTTTCCTTGCGCAATCTAGTTGTTTGGATATGTGTTCTGCCACCGTTTCGAATTTTTTGAAAAAAGGACTATCAACTTTAGTGCGACCGGTTATTTCTGTAATATGTTCACTTGTAGGCATAACATTCTCTGTACTACAATCAAGTGTACATTCCATAAAATACAAAAACTCGGAGTCAAGATTTTCGGTCAAATTTTGTAAGTTGTTAAATGCCATTGAAGTAATATCATAATTATTTTTACTTAAAATAACTGCAGCAAAGCTTTTATAAATTTCCTCTATCATACATATATCATCACACATCACAAGATTAGCCATTACATTCATGATAAACTTTTTTACAGTTTTACTATTAATGTGTTCTTTTGCTATGCGATCACTTATCATCTATACTTATTTAATACGCAAGCATGTATTTTGTGACAATTACTCCTCCGAAACTACTGAACCAATTGACATGTTTTTGGTGTCATTGGAAAGAGCGTAACGTGAAGTTGTGCAGGAAACTTTCTTTTTATGCAAATAATCAGAGAGTGAGGCCCTGGGGCCCTTTAAAGTTTTGTATTTCTCCATAAGATTAACATGGGAAACAAAAATTGTTATGCAACTCCAGCTGTTGTCAAAAATTAAAAGTGAGAAGAAAAACATATGTTAATTTTAAACAGTCAATAAGTTTGCTAATTTTACAGTTTGCTACAAACATTTACTGACTTGGTTGAAATGAAATATTTACTACTGTATTTGAATTCGGGTTGGCGTAAATATTACAATGGAAAAAAGCGAGAGAGCCTGGATAAATTGATATATTCTCTTATGTACATCTTGAATATTTCCATAATCTTTGAATCGAATCCTTTAAAGTATTCAGAAATTATGAACGTTATTCCTTTTAAAATAACGCCTCTAATACTTAGAAATTGCTCGAATTCGAGCAACAGGGACACTAGTCTTCATAAAATGTGCGCAGCATGCATGTATAGTAACCTTATCTCTGTGATCCTGAGGTGCAATTGATCCCATGGATAAGTCGTAACAAAATTTCAAATACTGTAGTAAATTCATTGTATTCCACGCTGTGACAATGCCAATCATGATTGCCCAACTCCAGTCACATACGATTCTTTTAATAATTGGCCACAGTTTTCTATTAGATTTTAAACAATTGTACTTGTAGGACAAAAAGAAATCTGCAATTGTTGTTATATCATGTGTCTCGGTCAACATTTCAGCTATCGGCATTATTTCCGAGTTGACATTAATTACTAAGGCATAATAAAGTATGTGCTTATTTAGGGTGACACTATAGGGAGAGAAAGTAGGGACGGGAGCGAAACCATGTCGGTCAGCGCAAGATCAAAGCTGTGAGACGGCCCCGTCAGCCCATGTATTTCATACTTATTTTGTAGTCTCGGGGAGAAATTCCAAGCCGGGCGTGGCGCCGTTTTCAATTTCAACACTTCCTTATGAAGCCCCTGACCTTGGTTGAATTAAATCTTTTTTCCCTACGCTAAGTTTGTTAGTTTATGGTAATATGTTATAAACAACATACGAATAAGACGTTATACCATAATAATATTATGATGGACTACCATTAGACATTTAAGGCTTCCTTGAGTAAAGTAAACTCACTTACTTACCTCAATGAACCACACGATCACAGGTGAGAGGATAGATGTATGGGTATTCATCTATCCTATCGCCTGTGATCGTGTGGTTAGAGCATGATTATTATATAGTTAGGTCAACCATATACATTTTGCCATATAACTTCGTAATTTACTGGACTGCCGCAATCATACTCATACTGATTATTCTAAAGATTGTATATTACCATTAGAATACCTCAAAGTTGATGTGATGGGCTTAGGAAAAAGATTGTGCACTTTTCCTGATGCGAGTTACCATCAACCATATACATTTTGCCATATAACTTCGTAATTTACAGGACTGCCGCAATCATACTCATACTGATTATTCTAAACATTGTATATTACCATTAGAATACCTCAAAGTTGATGTGATGGGCTTAGGAAAAAGATTGTGCACTTTTCCTGACGCAAATTCCTATCAACCATATAGATTTTTCCATATAACTTCGTAATTTACTGGACTGCCGCAATCATACTCATACTGATTATTCTGAAGATTGTATATTACCATTAGAATACCTCAAAGTTGATGTGATGGGCTTAGGAAAAAGATTGTGCACTTTTTCTGATGCGAGTTACTATCAACCATATACATTTTGCCATATAACTTCGTAATTTACTGGACTGCCGCAATCATACTCATACTGATTATTCTAAACATTGTATATTACCATTAGAATACCTCAAAGATGATGTGATGGGCTTAGGAAAAAGATTTTGCACTTTTCCTGACGCAAATTCCTATCAACCATATAGATTTTTCCATATAACTTCGTAATTTACTGGACTGCCACAATCATACTCATACTGATTATTCTGAAGATTGTATATTACCATTAGAATACCTCAAAGTTGATGTGATGGGCTTAGGAAAAAGATTGTGCACTTTTCCTGACGCAAATTCCTATCAACCATATAGATTTTGCCTTATAGCTTCGTAATTCACTGGACTGCCTCAATCATATTTATACTGAGTATTCTACACATTGTATATTACCATTAGAATACCTCAAAGTTGATGTGATGGGCTTAGGAAAAAGATTGTGCACGTTTCCTGAGATTGTGCAAATTCCTATAAACTATATAGATTTTGCCTTATAGCTTCGTAATTCACTGGACTGCCTCAATCATATTTATACTGAGTATTCTACACATTGTATATTACCATTAGAATACCTCAAAGTTGATGTGATGGGCTTAGGAAAAAGATTGTGCACTTTTCCTGACGCAAATTCCTATAAACTATATAGATTTTGCCTTATAGCTTCGTAATTCACTGGACTGCCTCAATCATATGTATACTGAGTATTCTACACATTGTATATTACCATTAGAATACATCAAAGTTGATGTGATGTACTAAGGAAAAAGATTGTACACTTTTTCCTGATGCGAGTTCCTATCAACAATATAGATTTTGCCTTATAGCTTCGTAATTCACTGGACTGCCTCAATCATATTTATACTGAGTATTCTACACATTGTACATTACCATTAGAATACCTCAAAGTTGATGTGATGGGCTTAGGAAAAAGATTGTGCACTTTTTCCTGATACGAGTTACTATCAACCATATACATTTTGCCTTATAGCTTCGTAATTCACTGGATTGCCTCAATCATATTTATACTGAGTATTCTACACATTGTATATTACCATTAGAATAGCTCAAAGTTGATGTGATGGGCTTGGGAAAAAAGATTTTGCACTTTTTATGTTCGGAGTTTTAATTGATCGCGTTATGTTAAGCCATAGCTACGTATAATGTACAGTACGGTCTCAAATATGCCTTTTAAAATACGTCAATTAATTAGTTTTAACTTGTATACACGTTTTATCAATGTATAATTGACATTATATAAATATAAAAACATCATTTAGCACCGTATTGTCATTGAATTGTGTTTCCGACATCCCTGCAAAACACGTTTGTGGCGTCCGCAGGCGTACCAACCCACATCTATTACAAACCGAAAAAGCGCCGATGAAAAGAGCCGCTAACTTCACGACGGTTATTACTTTTTCTATTTAAAAAAATCAAACTAAGGCTAGCTATTGGTACAACATGCAGCTAAGACAAGCGAGTGAACACAAAAGACAAAATTAATTGAATTCTCATAGTATTATCGCGGCCGTGGTATTATATAATAACATAGATTAAATATACTCCTTTGGTGTTAGTCTTTGATATTAGGAGTATGTTTCATCCACTGAGCTATAATTCTAACTGGAGGTAGCACTGAATGTCAAAGATGCGTGTCGCCAGCCGCCATGTTTGCGTGAGTCTGGTGTCATAAGAAGCCATATTATTGCTATAACTATTATTATACTTGGCTTAAAATACCTACTTTGTATGGTCGCCATTTCAGAGAAAATTATTAAAGTATTAAAAGTATTCAAGTATGACAAAAATACTCACTGCTATACCAACCTAGTTATAAGAAGCCATGTTATTGCTATGATAAGAAAACTTACTGCTATACCAACCTAACAAAATCAGCGACACGCTTTTGACAGACTTCTGCCATGGCAGTGCTACCTCCAGTTATAATTTTAGCTCAGTGGTTTCATCTATGATATTAGTCTATTGTGATTTGTTATCCACTTAGTATGTAGTTATTGGTTTTTGTATTTATAATAGCCATATAACTCATCATTGTACAATTTAGACCATGAACTACTTTAATGTTCCGCCATAGACTACCAATACAAAGTAGACTTAACATCCCATTATAAATTTTAAAGCTCGTTCTTCGTGTATAGTTCACGTCCGGTGACACGTACACTGATCACTAGTGTCAACGAAATTTTGTTTCTGTTATTTCAGGGTTAATTTAATTATTTGTGCTTAACCTTTTTTATATAACTAGGGGACGAGTTATTGTTTATGATTATATTGTTTTATTTGGTTAAACGAGATTTTAAATTACTGAAATAACAAGAAACAAATTGTTAACAAAACACGACCTCTAAACAGTGCACGGATAGAACTAACAATACAATTATTTTCAGCTGTTCCATGAGGAAGAGAAATCTACTAAGGGAGTATGTTTTATCATGGTTCTGCCATGGATAAAACATGCTCCCTTAGGTTCTCCCAACTGACAATGTTAGTTAATGCATATAAATGTCCATGGCCAATGGACACACCATTTAACAAATTGTAATATACAAAAAAGGGGGCCCTAAGCTTAGCAGTAGTTACAGGCAAATAACCGTTATATATCTGCCTTTTCTAAGGTATTTGAAAAGATCATGATAAACACGAATCCCGATCGCTGTAAGCTCCGTGTTTATCAGTTGCAGATAACTCACCCGGTTTGCCCTTCAAACCTGACCGCAATCCAAGCGGTGATCTTTTTATAAAAGAAAAATAAACAGGTTATAGGGAGTTTTCTAGAAAAAAAAACAAAATAATTTTTAAAAACCATAATGGATTATTAAAGGGTGGGTAAATCTACCACATCAGCAATGTATAACTTTATAACTGCTGACGAGAACTAGACAAGACAAAGGTCAATTATTCAGCCGGTCTATTCTTCGATTTAAGTAAAGCCCTTGATATCGTTGACCATTGCTTGCTTCTTAATAGAATGAATGAAGTTGGGGTGAGAGGACTGGCTCTGAACTGGGTCGAAGCGTAACTTTGTGGCAGGAGCCAATTTGTCGATATAAGGGCAGTAGATGAGGCTGGTTGCATGAGATCCTATCCCTCTGTTGAGAAATCCATTGTGAGAGGCCGCAGGGCTCCGTTCTTGGCCTGTCCTTTTTCTCATTTTTATCAACAACATCCCCTCCCTCAAAATTATCACTATTTTCTGACGATACCTCCCTTTCAGTATCTATCTCCAATCTTTATAATCTGGAACAATTATCTTTTTCTGAAGCAAATAACTTAACTGGTTTGACGACAACTTACTAAAAATTAACACTGAAAAAACTCAACTTATAAATTTCCCTTTAAATAAGAGCCGAGATCCGATGTTGGGTTTAGTCTCCTCCTGGACGAGACTGAGGTCCACCTAACTGCAAATGAATAATTTTTAGGGTTGATCTTGGACGAGAAACTTAGCTTCTGCAGCCATGTTAAACATATTTCAAGTAAACTCAGTTCTGGAATGTTTGTTTTACGCAATCTCAGAAACAATTAAAATCTAGATGTGCTGCTAACCGCTTTATTATGGGGTCATTTATCTCCATCTAGCATATGCTGTTGCAATTTGGGGATATGAGAGCAAAAATCAAAATGTATTTTCAAAATCCAAAAGATGGCTATGAGAACTATTTTCTCTTTGCATAAGCGTCAGTTCTGCAGAGAGTACTTTTTCAATTAAAAAATCTTGACTTTTCTCTCCATCTACATTTTAGAATATTTGTCCTTTTTTAAAACAAAACTGTTGTTAAAACAAGCTTTTGTACTCTAAAAAAATAAACGAATACTATTTTAGGCTGGGGCCACACTCATCTCGCTGAATTTGTTCCACGCACGTTACCCGTGGGTTTGAGAGATAGGTACATTACGGTACATACGGCAGGCCACACTATAGTAAAAACGTCCGTAAACGCGTTTACCAGCCTCACTGGTTTTACCAGCAAGACTGACAAACAGATTCGCATGCGATTCTCTACTAAGATTCCACGGGCGTTGCACGTAAAATTAGTCGCGGGGCATTGCGGCTTATGGGAGTGAACACACTAATTTTAATCTCACTGAATTTTTTCCATGGACGTTTCTAGTTTTAACCTGACTGTTTTACTATACAGTGAGTGTGGAGGGGGGGGAGTGCGGATCACGGACACTGACGATTTTTATTGCCAGTGTGGCATGCTCTATCAGTCTCGCTGGCGCACGCACTATTAGCTATAACTGTATCCCCTTTTTCTTCACTAACTTTTTTGCCAGGTTTACGACCTTGATACTGTCGTGTCCGTTAAAGTGTCATCTATTTTGTGACATTATTGGAACTTTGTACTCGGCTGTATTTTTCCGCAAAACGGCCAGCTATAGATTTTATCAGGCACGCACACTTTTTATTGCCGGCCTTACCACTAATCGAATCGATAGTTTCAATCGATATTAGCGTAGCCCAGTTAAGAAACTGTCCCCCATTTTTCTGCACTAACTTTTTTGCCAGGTATATGACCTTGATACTGTCGAGTCCGTTTAAGTGTCCTCTATCTGGTGACATTATTGGAAGTTATTTACTCGGCCGTATTTTCCCGCAAAACGGCCAGCAATAGATGTTATCAGGCACGCGCACTACTTATTGCTGTGTCATTGCCAGTTTCACACAAGTAAATAATTACATTTAACGTCACATGCTAATGTGATTGTTGGACTAAACCCTAAATCCTGACTTGATCCTTCTAGGTGGAACCCCATTTGTGGAAGTGGTGGGGATGGAGGGAGGGCAACAGCGAAAAAGACGAAAATTGATATAGCATAGAGTAACGCACAGAATTGAATCCATAGATAAACTTATTTTCACAGTTTTATAACATAAACGAGCAATTTACTTGTACAATACCAACGTACGCAACATATAAATACAATAATTTTATTCCATTGATCACAATTTTTATATCTTGATTAAGTATGGTTGATTTTTGATTAATCTTAGGTTGTGAGGAATCAAAACTACACATCTGTGAGTGTAAAATTCAGACGAAGGCTTAAAATATTGTTTTAAAATTTCATATAATTAATAAACTAACCGAAATTTCATAGTTAAGAAACGCTTAAATGAACTTAGAATACGTACATGATGCGTTTGTTTGCGAGGAAAAGTATTTGATCAAAATATTTCTGAAACTTTGAGTTTGCTTTGTTATATTTGTAGGATAAAACAAGTTTTTATTTTGGTAGGAGCCTTCTTTACTTGACATAAATAATTTAGGCAAGAAATAACATCGTACCGTTTAGTGTTTGATTAAATATTCCTACAATGAAAATTTGGAATGGAGAAAGCTGTAAAAACGGTGGATGAAAACAAAATGCGTACAGTAGGCCTATTATCATTTGAATTTGAGGATGGGAAGGAATTCATTTTTAATTATGGAGTTTTTTGTATTTTCCCCGTTGTTGATAGCATCATCATACACTCTTTCTTTTTTACTCTTCTGATTGTATCAAAATTAATTATTCACAAAAATGGATAATGTTATATGATGTAAAATAATGTACCGGTACCCAACAATAATTTTGGTCCTATAATATTTTTCCTTTGCCGTTTTCATTCACATGACACACACAGGAATCTTTTTACTAACAGGTCTTTCATATTTGTATTAATAACTTTAACAAATCCATGTTTATGGACTCTAGCTATCTAAAGCACAATGAACGATCTTTTCCCAACAATTAGATATGGCTGCTGTGCAATGAAAAAGTCGAACAACTTTAATTAATTAATTTTTCTTCCGAAATCAATTATTTACAAAAAATTAAATAATGCCATACGATGTAAAATAATGTATCCAACAATTATGGTCATGATCATGTAACATCTTTTTGTATCTAGTATAATCTTAAGTTATTTTGAGCTTGAAGTCCAGCTAACGTCTTTAGCGCTCAGCTTACAACGAGTTTTTATAATCATATGTATCATATGTAATCATTATGTAAAGATCCCCCGCCCCACTTTTTATCGTTTCAAATAGTATTATACTTGAATGTATAAAACTTGAATGTAAAACCCCACCACTGCAAACCTATGCAGACTAAGCGAATTTCCATTTGCCTGATTGGGTGTACACTAAAAATGCCTCCTTAAAAATACCACATTTATTCCCTATTTAAATAGAATTTTTAACGAGTACTTAGGTTTGCTGCAACTAGGACGGTAAAAAAGTGTTTTTTTTTTATGTTAATAGTTAATAAAAAATGAATGTATTTTCCGAATTTGATCAAAATATGTTCATAAAAAGCAAACCACAGTTAACTTATTCTTAAATCTTGAGATATTTGTTGTTGTTGTACTTTCAAAATCTATACGCTTCTTCTGAAGTCCAAATTAATGATGATATTGAATATTTTTGTTATTAACTGCACGGTATACTTTTGTTAATATATAATATACAGTTTCACTGCTGGACTGATGGCTTGATTCGTGGAGATTAAGATTTGCAAATAATGAATTATGAAAGTTTGTTTTAGTTATGGTTTATGGTGATAAATAAATAACCCTGTTTTCCATAATAAATAGAAAACAATTGTATTTTACACGTTTTTTTTATTTGGAGGAAACTTGTTCCTACCTTTATTAAGTATTTTCAAGAAATGCCTAGCAATTGTAGAATATTTCTTTCTCTTTCAGAATACCACCTTCCTCTGCGGTCGATTTATTAACAGGCCTTTTTTTAACCAATTTTGCCTATGTGTGTGTTTCGTGTGGAAATGTTTCTGTGTTATAACAACGCCTTTTGGCCGAACAGTTTGATGATAGCACAATGAAGCTGAAACGGCCGTAACAATACTAACAATACAGGAGCTGAGCTGGCTGACGAATGTCACTTCAATTTAGTTATAGAACCAGCTTTGGGGCAAGAAAATATGAAAAAAGACCCCATAATTATAGTTTAACTTACCGGTAACATGCCAGTATAGAACAACAAATGCCACACGTATAGTTTAGTCATAGATGGTTTGGCTCAATAACTAATTTAATTCAGCGAGTATACGCCCCTGAATTTAACTTTCCTCCCGCCAAATGGCAACACTGTCAGGTAAATGCAGTGATGTAGTCAGTACTGAACGGGAACTAAATTTCCCGTTCGAACCTGTGTCTTCCGACACGGTGGCAAAAAGCTTAATTAATTAATTGTACTGTACTTATTTATTTATTTATCTAATTTTATTTATATAGATTCATATCAACCGATACACCATTTACAAAATAATACGTGTTTTAAGCACATGAGCAGAATGAAAAGATAAAAATATAACAAGATACGTTACATAATGACCATTGAACAAAGCAGCATTGCAACAAAAATAATAACAACAAGACAACAACTAACAACAATAACAGATAGTAACATTAACAAAGTACTGTGCATACAAAAATATTCAATATTAATTTGGACTTCAGAAAAAGCATATAGATTTTGAAAGTAATGTACATACAACAACAACAAATATCTCCTCAAGATTTAAGAATAAGTCAACTGTGGTTTACTTTTTTATGAACATATTTAGATCAAATTCGGAAAAAACATTAATTTTTTACTAAACTATTAACATTTTGAAAAAAAAAACACTTTTTTACCCTCCTTGTTGTAGCAAACCTAAGTTCTTGTTAAGTTCAACAAATATAAAAAAAAAAAACTGAATTATATAAGATACCTACTATAAAACACACTAAAAATACTAAAACAATTAAACCCACGAAAATTCACACTATCTCCTCAAATCCCACTTAATTGACGTACACATAGCCTACAGTTAATACTGCACTGTGTGGATTAATA
This sequence comes from Macrosteles quadrilineatus, assembly GCF_028750875.1. NCBI lineage: Eukaryota > Metazoa > Arthropoda > Insecta > Hemiptera > Cicadellidae > Macrosteles > Macrosteles quadrilineatus. The sequence goes on from NW_026542595.1 coordinate 88,273,268, forward strand.
CATCATCTTTATACATTGAGTCGTTGATTAGGCATGGGTCCTTATTTTAGAAATAGGCACGAGTTTACATTTTGGATCAGTAATATTTTCAAAAACATAACGTGTAGTTATATATTTATATGTTTACAAAACCTCTTTTTGAACACTCTATATGTTTGAAGCGATGTTATGGCTGTACAGGGGAACCTTGATAAGAAGGCCCTCGATAACAAGTCGCCCTTGATAACAAGTGTCATTTTCAAATCCCCTAAAAAACTATTTTACCCCTAATCACATGTTATTACAAACCTCGATAAGAAGTCAACCTTGATAACAAATCTTATTTTACAATCCCCATGAGAGTCTTGTTATCAAGGTTCTAGTGTATACAAATTTGTCTTTATGGCCTTTTGCACAGAGTTTTCATTAAAAAATGTGCACCCTTGACAACGCCACAAAATTTTATGCTAAAAAATGGGGTCAAGCACTAACAATCCTTTTTTTTGCTAGAGTCGGTCCAGTGTCCACATGTTTTGTTTATAGTCATGGCAAAAGTAAGTTTTATGTTAAATTCCTTCTTTGTCAGTTTGAAAGGATTGCTCACTGTTGCGTGAAATGACAACAGTTAGCGATACGGCGATACCTATATGATAGGCCTAAAAGTTTTCTATTTCACATTGATTTATAAGTTTAAAACATGAAGGGCTTAAAAAGTTCAAAGATTGTAATGGATCGGTAAAGAACCAAATCTGAACTGATATTTTAATTTCAAATTTAATGCTGCACCTCTTCTGTCATGGCTTTCTGCTCTTCCACTATATATTTATCTATAGTCATAGTCAAGTATCTTTATTCATGGTGGTTGTACAAGAATAGTGTCAAATAAGTTAAAACTATGATTAAGCCATTTTCAATTTGTCTAAAGATTGAAAGGACAGGTCCATTTAATATTCCTTGAGACGTGTTTTAAAAATGTTGGGTTTTTGTTCTTTTTTATTTTTACAGGAATAAATTTAAAAAAATCATCTCCTGCATTGACAGTCTTTTTTTAAGAGCTCTAATATATGTTATCCAATTACGAAGTTATTTTTGTTACGTGTATTGTAGTTTTGATTATTACCTGCTCTTCCATTGCCCTGTTCCTCCTTGATGTTGTAGAGACATTTTGTTTGTTTCCTAAATAAAAACTGGCTAAGGCAAAACAATAATATCCCCGCCACAGCAAACCTGCAGACTTAGCGAATTTCCATTCACCTGATTGGATTTACACTAAAATGTCTTCTTAAAAATGTCACATTTATACCCTATTTCAATAAAATTAGTTTAACGAGTACTTAGGTTTTCTGCAACAGGGAGGGTAAAAAAGTGTTTTTTGTTGTAAAATGTTAATACTGTAGTTTAGTTTTTGGCTTCTAGGGACCTCAAAACGAAAAAGTAAATTGGTCCCAGGTCCAGGTCTTACCATGAGTACTACGGTAATAGCTTAATCCCTATATGGGAAATTCGCTAAAAACTGGATAAGGCAAAAGACCAGCTTTGCTGTCTTGAAGTGCTGAAAAAAATTGCTTCTGTTGCTGCAGCAAGAGGTTGTACGCCTGTTTGGATGGGTTTTGTCCGAAGAACTCTTCGCCAAATGCGTCTTTTAAGGTGTCACACAGCTACAGTAAATGTACCGTAATAATTATAATAATTAGGAGCATGAAAATAATTATGAGAGTAGAATAAGCAGATGATTGCAAAAAGCCATGTCAATTGTGTTGGCATCCGATACCCGGCAGCTACAACCATTTTGTGTGTTAACTACCAGTTTGATTTTTTTGTAACTACCTGAATGTAGAAAAGTGTTTCAACTACTTTCCCCTGAAGACTTCATTTCAATATTGACTATATGGACTCTGCCCTGTGGGCGTTCAAAGTTTTGAGTTAAGAGTTATAAAAAGTAAATATTGATTGACTTTTGATACTGCAATAAGCAGAAGTGTACATTTTATATCCCATAATTATATCTCGAGTCTCTTCTAATCTAAGTTTCTTGCGTGCTTTGTTGTTGGGAAAAAATGTATTCTTAATTTTCACTAAACATGATCATGACATATTTTTTTATATGTTGCGATTAATTTAGTGGTGTATAGTGTTTAGCTACACAGCTGTTTCAATTGCAATACCTATTTTAAAACTAAGCTGTTTACAGTTGACTTTTGTTTCTAAAAACATTGGAAAAAGTGTTAATTATATTTTTCTATAATCAATGGTAAGAGTGTAAACTTGAATTTTGGAACAGACAAAGTTATACATGGTTATACATACTTTCTATATGATTTGCAAATCTTAACCAGCTCTTTGTAAGTTATTTGTCAATAAAATATTTACATTAATGCAAATTGTGTAGTAATTAGCAACAAGGATATGTTAAAGATGAATTAATATCAAGATATCTCTTTTGACCTAATTATTTTAATTGACAATGTCAGTTAGTGAAAGTAATAACTTCAACAAACACAATAAACAGTTTATTTATAAAACTAGGCAGTAGTACAACAAAGTAGGTATTAAAACTAAAAAAACATCTTCATTAAAAAACATAAAATTATCTTAATGATACAAAATTCAAATATAAGAATACTAATGTTCAAAACAAATATTAACCTAATCAACATAATCAGCCCCATTTCTCTCATCCTCCATGCCCTCATCGCCATCCACCCATCATCAGGCCTGAAATACAGAAAAAGAATTAGTATTAATGACCATATTTTGAATTAATGTGCTGCTTAATTATAATATAAAAAGTATTATTATGGCTATTAAATTGATATGTCTATGGATTTCCACTTTTGGCTTTCTGAATTAATGTGCTGCTTAATTATAATATAAAAAGTATTATTATGGCTATTAAATTGATATGTCTATGGATTTCCACTTTTGGCTGAACTTGTTAAACCATATATTACAGTCCAACCTCGGTATAACAAATCTGAAGGGACCGAACTGAATATTCGTTATATCAAGGATTTTGTTAAAACGAGGTTCGTTATATTGAGGTTAGGTTTGCAGGAATTTCGCTAAGTCGAGGTTCAGAACCAGCATCAGTCAATATAGGTCGTGATTTGATCTCATTAAAACACAATTAAAGTAGCATAGGCTACAATACTTTACAGTACAGTGTTTACATTGTAAAGTAGAACCTCGATTATCTGGGGTACTAAAGGGGTACTTTAATATTGCGCAATCATGACATTTCTAGTCATTGACCTTGGTACATGTTATAAACTGTAAGTTTAAAATCACAGCTTTCTCCAACCCACCTAAAACCTAGCCAAACACTGTATTGTATAATAGCAATAAACCACGTAAAGAACAAAACAAAACAGTAGAGAGTTTTGTAAGCTACTGCTCGTGATAGGCCGGTAGGCTACAGTGTTACAGTACTGCTTTAAATCACAACAGAGGAATGTCAATACTGTAATAATCATCAACTATGGAATTGGTGTTGCCTTAGTTTAAACAAATCGTATTGAAAATAATAAAATTATTAGATAAGTCGTTATAAAAGTGTATAATCATAGTCAACTTAAAGATAATAAAAACACTCGTAAAAGGAATGTTAAGATAACGATGTTTCTATTCTTTCTCTTTGCTTTGTTCTTCTATTTTTTTCTTTCTTAGGTTTTTCTTCATCCAAAAATTGTACAATTCGCCATATTTACTTATCACCCAATCACAGCTTACTACACATTACGTCATCATCAGTCCTCAGTGAATGAAATCAGTTCTCAGTTGTTTACATAGCGCGCATGCAGCGACGACAGCAGACGGCAGACAGCAATGTGAGTGGAGCAGACGAATGTTAGCGCGAGCGATGACGTCAACTTTACATTTCATTTGATGAAGAAAATGATTTTTCAAAAACAATAATGGGGGTGGGGGGTTCGTTGTATCGAGGGAGAGACGCATACAATTCGTTAAGTAGAGGTTAAATTCGCTATGTAGAGGTTCTGACAATGACAAATTCGTTATATTGAGGTGTCTTATTTTAGCCGGGATCATGAAAAATTCGTTAAATCAAGGTCGTTGATATGGTTTGTTCGTTATGTAGAGGTAAAACATACATTGTGTCTTATGAAGAGTTCTAGGGGATTAAAAAAAAATCGTTATATCAAGGAATTCGTTATATCGAGGTTCGTTATATCAAGGTTAGACTGTATTTCAATAGGGTTAACACTATGAGTGCAAGGTGCGGGAATTCTTGCCCCGCGGTACCGACACCACTGGTGCGGGCGGGATATTTTGTCCTTACAACATTGCTTCAGTGTGAGCTAAGCCTCGCAAGGGGAAATTCTACTTATAAATTATTAACAGCCTACACTAAATAAAATCCAGGATTGATAAGTATTAAAATTGAGGAAATGGCAAAACTTACCATATTTCTCTTCTACACTACCTAGTAGGTAGTCTTTTCTTCGCCTCGTTCCCCATCTACTGTTCCTCTGCTACCTATTCTTCCGCCTCAGCCTCTCCCCTGAATCATCCAATGTCAATTACAACTCCCCCATTGTACTGGTACTGGCTATAAACAGAAATATTAAAAAAAATTAGTATTAGCCTACAAATAATATTACACTAACAAAGTTTAAAAGTGTTCACTCCTTCCTAGATTTTGTGACATCCAAATACCACTAATAGAAGAAAATGGAGTGTTGGTTTAAAACCATTAGTATTTTTTTCAATAATTTAAAAAGTATGATAACAAAATTACAGGACAAAATAATTTTATCTAACATAAATTAGATATCTCTAATTTATAAAAATACAGGCCTATTAATAAAACTATTGATTAGTTTGAGTTAAGCTGAAATAATTAAAACAGAATAAAGTAACAGAAACAAATAATCACACCTGATTAAAATAAAGTAGAGAATAATATGCAAATGAGAACAGCTGAGGTATTTTTAACATTAGGTTTTAGCATTAGGTGATTTTTTAGGTGTATGGAAAGTTCCCTTTAGAAATGAATTACGACATTAAAGGGCAATTTATGCATTAATGGATAGTTTTGAACAAGGTTTATCGCCATGACAAACATTTTAAGTATATGGTTTATGGGGTTGTGACTTGTAGTTTTCTCAAATGTTCATTGGTACCTACTTTGGGAATGGAAAGAATCTATACAGTATATATAATACGTTGAGCCGATTTTTGTAAACAGAACTCCTCCCTCATTTTTGGACCAATTTTGATGATTAGTGTCAAAATAATGGCCCTGATCTGTAGTATTGTAAAGTGTTTTTATTTTGTTGAAATCTTAATTAGTTCAGGCAGGATCTTCCATCAAAGTTGGGTTTTCTACAATAAGATTAACATGGGGGAATCTAAATATTCAATTGGAAACTTTGTCTCGACTAATTTGAGAGAACTAGGTGAAACCCGTCGAAATCAACGGTTACTTTCAAGGCTTACGTTAATTCACCCAACTGCGATAAATTGGGTGAAATGTACATATTTTGAACATTTAGCATTGTTTAAAGAGTAATACCAATAGGTGTAAAAACAATAATGATATTAATTGAGTTAGTTGCCAAATTTGGTTGATCATTCAATGAATAAAATATTACCCATACCGTACGTCATCGGAGTTGTTATTACTATGTTATATGGTATCTTTAAATTACAGACAGACAGACGAACAGACATAGCAAATGTCTACGTAATACTTGATTCAATAACCGAGTTATTGAGTTATAGCTTGTATTAGAGAATATGATTAAGAACTAATCTTGTTTAGGCAAAAATAATAGCCTAGGTATAAAGCCTAGGCCTATTGGATAAAGAAATGAAACTATTTTAAATTAACCTAACATAACTAAACAAACTTGCTGTAGGCTAAGTTACTGTTTCAAAATTCCGTTTGATAACAGATAAGGCATATGGGGATTAGATTATCGAACGGAATTTTGAAATGTTACAACAAGTTTGGTTTGTTTAGAACAGTTTAATTTTAATATAATATTTTTTTATTGTTAGTTGATACGAACAATATTTATTTATCGTAGTTGTCAGCTGGTAAGTTTCAATTTGTTAATATCGATAGGCCTAGCCTATACCAAATTTAAAAAATCAATATATCAAAAAGAAATCATCGGTAATAATGAATGTTCCCTTTAACACGTTCGCTGCTACGGACGTTCCGCAACTTCAGCAGGGCCACAGCGCCAGGAGCTAGGAGCGTTACGGAACGTTGCCAAATTCATTGTTGTTTAACGTTTCCATGGATCAGCCAGCTCGTCACGAGCATCCTATAATTCTTTGCAGCTAGTGGGGACGTACTTTCCGTCCGTCCCCGGCATCTAGCGCTCAGCAGCGAACGTGTTAACAGGAAAGTACCGTTTCGGCTACTTACAGGTAGCAGCAAGATGAGTTAGGCATTAACAGTGTTGATGAGGTAACTTAACGGCCGAAGACTGAACATGGTACCTATGCACAGAGGGCGATATTTAGGCTTACCTATGACTCTCTTTTTACCAGGTGGTGCACATTTGAGAACAATTTAATCGTTAAGGGAAACTTAAAATAGGCCTAGTAAAGGCCCTCTTCTGAAAATGGACAACTAGGCCTAAGGCCTTGTTTAACAATAGGAAGGTTTCAACACAAGTTAAGTACATGTGTTCTGTACTTGAGAGGCCCATCATTCAAAGTAAACTATAGAACTAAATTATGGCTGCTAAGTAGCCTAGGCCTATCTCCTAACATGCTATAATAGGTCTAAAAGTTAACTTAACCCTAGCAGTGGCCAATGTTAGAAGTGGGGAATAGCCAACCCATTTTGGCGATTTTGCAGACCTTTTATTGAAAATTCGTAAAAATTCAACCGTACAAGTAAACCTAGCCGAAGATCGGAAAGAACAGGAGAATCTAGAAATAGTAATATCATAATGATTTATAAAGTGTATTTTATCGGTAAAGTGAAAAAAATAGAATTTTTTTAAAATTTCAAAAGCGGCCTCGGTATTTTTTAACGACAGATTTTTCATGGGAAATTCATTATATACATTTTGTAGACAATCTAATTCCCTACACAGAAATATATAACATGTTAGAAAAATATTTTTTTTTATAAGTTTTTGGGGCGAAATATAATGACAAACAGAGAACCGAAAAAATTGAAAACCGTACAGTGTTAGTTTAGGTATGTTGTAAAAAGTTATATAATATATGTGTATAGGCTACTAATAATGATATAATACATGTTTGTAAAGCTAATGAAGTATGGTAAAGAATAAAAAAAAGTCATAAAGTTTATGGTAAATATAATGTTTTACCTATAAACATACGTATATAAAATAATGTTTTTATATTTTAGCGATTTCGCGAGAAAAAAAATTCACAGTATTTAGTATACAACTTTTGTACCAAATTTGTTTACTTCAAACTAACATAATAATCTTGTTGTGTATTCAATTACGTACATAAAAATGTATAACATGTTAGAAATATTTTTTTGTAGGTACTTACGTAATAGGGACATAATAATACAATAACCGCAAAACCGCAAATAAGTGTAAACTGATACAGTGTTTGTTTGTGTTGTAAAACATTATGTAGGCTGATGATATGTACATATTGTAAAGCTAATGAAGTAAGGAATTCAAAAAAGTCATTAGTATGATGGTAAAAAGTTATTTTCACCTATGATTATGTATCAATTTCAGAATGTTTTGAATTTTTTGCGCATTTCGAGAAAATGGAGTGTACAGTATTTAGTAGCCTATATAACTTTTTTACCACATTTTTACACCCAAACCAATAAAAACATGTTGTAGTGTATTCATTTACCTTTATAAAAATGTATAACACCTTCGGTATATCATTATATAGCATGGCGAACTAAGGTCCATCTCGTACAACAATCTCTAAATGTCAGAATCGTTATTTTAGTACATGGTGCTAACAAAATATAACCTTATGAACACTATTTCACACAATTCAGTAATATTTATGCGTAATAAAATGCATGAAGATTACTGTTATACACACACACAAACTTCACTAACACTATGAACTAATAACGTATTTAGTAATAAACCGCGGATAACACCAGAGCGAACACTCACGGCAACAACAAACAAAGGCGAATACACAAGACAGCTGTAGCAGTAATGACTCACTTCCATCTTCTTCATATGTGAGCAGACGTAAATAACCCTGAGCGCAGGGCTGCCACTCTCACAATCTATATTTCTTCCCCTTCAAAATTACATATTATATGACTAGTAATAATAACTTACAGTGTATGTAATTCGTATTTTCCACATCATCACCTGACGACCATTGGCCATTTGTTAAAAATTTTGAAAACAGCTGTTTTCATAAAATCGTACCGGTTGTGCAATCAATACGGTATTTCTTTCTAAATATTACTACCACAATGAGAAGATAAAATCAATGGCTATCCAGTGGTACCACCCGCAACATCCCACGACGAAAATTATCTGAGCAGGGTAAGAATAATGCCAAACAAGACGTGTTTTGTAGAGATGGGCGTTATTTAACATAACAGGATGAATAACAGTGTTGCGGCCACGGCAACGTTATCGCGGCAACACGTTGCCGAGAACTCCCTGTTATTATAATAACTATCTATCTACACAATGTTGCAGGAAAGCCGCGCGGACAACGAAAACATGCATTGCCATCAGTGTCGTTGCCGCAACGCTACCAGAGCAACGATAACTTCTGAAACGAACTAGAATTAGAATAACGCATCCTGTCTGGACAACGCCCGACTCGCGGCTACAACTGAAAACTGAACTGATCAACCGACAACGATAACTGAACGCCGCAACACCGACCGGCGGACAACGGTTTACAGCGGCAACGAGTTGGCAATCGTTATTGAAATAACAGGTTGCCGCAACACGTTATTGGGCAGCTGCGTTATCGTTATAACCGTTGCCGGAAAACAACGATAATTCCCATCTCTAGTGTTTTGACAGTTCCCAAGTGTCGGCTACAAAAGTCGTGCCGCCCCAAAAATTCATTTGATTTCTAATCGTCGTGACATTGTTATATACCTGCTACAGGGTTTGTTTATGTAATAAAATGAAAGTTCACAATGTGATCTTTCGAATGGTATAAGTTATTATTCTCATCTGAGTTGATTGTAAGTGTTTCTTTTACCGCTAAAAAAATATCGGCCCAGATCGTCACCAGACGACTTTGGCCATTCTAAGCATCAACGTCAGATCGTCACCAGATGACAATCGGCCACTGCTAGGGTTAAGTCAGTCCGATCCCTTACCAGATTTATTTAAGTTAGACCACACAGTTAATTAGATGCGGAACAACTTCCTAAACCTGCAAAATAGCCTAGCCTAGACCTGTTTCGGGTACAGTTTCTTAACTGGGCTAGGTATGCTAGGCCTAATATCGATTGAAACTATTGATTCGATTAGTAAACCTTCATGCAATTTTTTCACCATCAGCAAGTTTGGTTGGTTAGGTTAGGTTATGATAGTTTAATTTGATATAGTATTTCAAACATTGATTATTAATCAATATTTCCAATTCAATAGCTTCAATCGATATTAGCATAGCCCAATTAAGAAACTGTACTCCCTGTTTCTATATAACTCGCGCCAACAAAAAAAAACTTAAGTTAAAAATCTATCAAGAACTTACCTCAATCATTACAGGCCCATATAGGCTAGGCCTAGCCTGTGCATCTATTTCTGTTGAGTTTTAGCCACTGGTAGGCTTGAAAAGTGCTTGGGCACAACACTTTGATCAGTTCTTTTTGTGCCTTTGTATCCATGTTTAATTAGTGTAGGGCCTAGGGCAGAAATACGAATTAGTCTAGGTTAAATAGGCCTATGCCTAACCTATAAATTAGCCTATCAAGAAATGACCGATATCTAATTATTAGCCTAAATCATGTAACGAATTACACAGTTGGCGTATCAAAACTATCACAAAATCTTACTTAATGCCAAAACCGCATTAACTTAGATTTCACTTAGATGTTACATTCACAATTCTATCGATGTTAGGCCCCTAGATCACTCACAAATTTCCAACATGGCGGATTCCAGAATCAGAGACCGGGCCAGATTGGCGCCAGAATTACATCATTTTTTTTTCAACCCTCCCTTCATCCCCACCACTTCCACTAAAGGGTTCCACCTAGCATGATCAAGTCAGGAGGATTTAGGAGCTTCTGATTGTTGGCTACCTGTTAACTTGTATTTTGACTTTTTTGATAGAAGTTCATTCATAGCAAAAAAAAACTCATGCAGTATACAGTATACCATGAAAATAAATGTTTTTATTTATATTTGGAGCTAGGTCTAAAGTAAAAATTTTAATCTTTTTTAAAACGTAACTACAATATTAAGCTTCATAGCTTTTAAGTCCAGCCTTCGTTTGTAAAGCAGTTTGTACAACAGCTTTTTTTACCACTGTCGTCTACTGAGCATGCACTGAAAAACTGGAACTTGTTGTTTGTTAGGTTATGTTTACGTCTACTTTAGGTAACTACTAACTAGTGTATGCCTGAATTGTATTTTGTTTTGTGAAACTTTGCCACAAGTTCAATAATAAACGCAAATCTCATGTTTTCTATGCCTTGAAACTAAGTATTCCACTTTATCATTAACTTATTACAGTCTGAAGTGTTCTTAATAAATTATAAACAAAATGTCTAAAAGCTTGAGTGACCTGAAGTTAAATAATTGGATTATTCGTCAGTGTCATGCATTAGGTAAATGTTAAAACTGCTTTATATTTCTGTTTAATAAGTATTTTGGTAGATTTTGTTTACACTGAAAAACATTGTGCTTAAGTTATCACGTTTCCTACTCAAGTTCATCACAACTAGGCTATTTTAAAATGGTACACAACTGTCACCTGTTTTGATATCCATATCAAGATCTTAACATATGTGGGTAGTCTTCCGTATCTGTTATTACAAACAACCCAATGAAAATATCGATCTATATATCGATTATTTCATTCAAAATATCGTTTGGTTAGTTAAGGTAACAAGTTAGGGTAACCTAACTAACCAAACAATATATTGAATGAAATAATCGATATATCAAATAATTTCTAATTCGGTTGTTTTTGACAACAGATACGGAAGTGTACCCACTTATGTTTATGAATGTTGCTACCATGTGGTCATTGTTTTAAGCTTTAGTTTAGACTGACCATTAGGTTAATTCGCCGTCATCGTTGGACCAAGCCATCAATGTACACATCATTGGTTCCAAACAACCTTAATTACATTAAGTTAAATGTTGATTTTTAGTTTCGGGACTTAAGCTTATCCCATGATGGTATTGATAACTACGCGTAAGTTTATGTACAGACACGTCACTATGTATAACTTGGTGTACGGTACACCACAATCCCACTAATCCAAACACCGCTAACCTGAGAACTCCTGACTAATCTGAACCACCTGTTGGGGAAACCAGGGTTTCGTACCAGCCGGGGAACTGGAGAAACCGAGAATGGTATGTGAGTTTTCATGACCGGGAATGTCTGTTAATTGCACCTAAGTAGACTCCCGATTATTTCAAATTAGGTAAGGCTATGCTATGTTATATACTGTGACAACTAAGATGCTTAGCGTGATGAGACCCTACATCTCACGGACAGACTAGATGATATAGCATAGTTGCCATTGCCTAAATTACTTCACCGACCACCAATGAGTAACATCCTTCTCAATAGGGCAATTGATTAAAAAAACTACCTACTATTTTGTGTGTGTTTAAATTATTGTTATTAGCCTAACTTACTAGGCTAATTTACTTGATTTGTAAATACTTGTTGGCCTATGTAAAACAAAGCTAAACGGTGTGTAGACTGCATTTTAAATATTTGATTATTACCTACCAGTTTAGCTTTACTACTCATTCAAAGTCGATGTTAGATTTTTTCTGGGTACTTGCGGTTTATCCACTCATTATTATCCACTCATTATAGTGGATAATACAGAGTCTACTGTAGGCCTACTTAAATTTTATATGGAACTGGACATGTAGAATAATTGGATGATTAATCAGTGATAGCCAATGGTCAAGCATCCATTCAACCGTTGCTATTTTTCAAGTAAGAAAATTACAATTGCGGTAGATAATCAAGGAACTTATGATATGGAAAACCACAGCGTCACAGTGATAACGAGAGTAATAATGTTCATTTACTAAAAATGCATTGTTTTATTTTATTATGCAATCTTAATGCGGTTCCAGCTATTCTGAACAATTTAGTAGGCCAAACCCAAACCGAGTTCGTTACGGTACCAATTAGTTGGGATTAGTTAGACTCTAGTGTACTTGTTACTATTGATATAAGATTACTTTCGAACCATTTTATGTAACTTAACAATTGTTTTACAGGAATACATCAACCCACTCCTATACAAGCCAACTGCATACCTCATATTTTGGCTGGTGGTGATTGTATAGGATGTGCTAAAACAGGTAGTGGTAAAACATTAGCATTTGCTCTGCCAATTCTGCAAAAGCTCTGTGAAGATCCGTATGGCATATTTGCGATAGTCCTAACACCAACAAGAGAACTAGCATTTCAGGTACTTGTGTTGTGTGTGTTTAAAACTAATCCACTAATCCTAAAAATAGTACCGTACCGTACTTACTTAAAAATAATACTAAGTTAAGAAGGCTGTCCAAACGTAAAATTTGTCTTGTTGAAATCTAACTTTAGTTTAAAAAACAATACTAGGTTGCTAAATTTCATCACTAGGGTGTTTAAAGTGACTCTTTTCGACCAGAGCTCAAGGAAAATGAGCGAAGGTTGAAAAGATACTTTGGCCTGTGTGATGAACTATGTTTTTGTTTATTGCAACATTATTCAACAAACTAAGTTAGAAAACTTAAATACTTTTCATGTAAAGATAACCTCTCATAACGACTTCCAATTTGTTTTTAATTTTGCTGATGCAAACAAGCAGCTGTTCAGTAGGTTTTTCAATAAGTTAGTCTATTACGATTGTGTTTGTGTATCGATAAGTCAAACTAATGATAAGATTCAAAAATAAGCTACAACCGATTAAAGCAATCGATACATACTTTTATCAATATACATGCTATCGCTTACAATCCTGAGTTAACAACAGCTGGCTTTTACTTCCTAGGGAATAAAAAGGTGTTTTACTCCTTTGAGAGTAAAATAGCCTAACTACTTTTGACCCGCCACACATGTATTAATAACGGCTGTTTTAGCTGCATGACAAAAATAGTGTTAAAACCCCAAAAATATGGTACAGTTTATTGTTTGATATTGAGTGCTCATGTTATTGTTGTAGATAAGTGATACTTTTGCTGCCATTGGCAAGGCTATCAACCTCAGGCAGTGTGTGATAGTTGGAGGTATGGACATGGTGACTCAAGGGCAGATGTTGGCAAAGAGGCCACACGTCGTCATCGCCACACCTGGCAGGTAAATAAACATGGATTATTACACACCACAAGTTCAAATAAGGTAGGAATGATAAACAAAAAAAAAGCAAAAAGAAAATTGATTTTGATTGAAGCGGTCTGGGTAGCTAAGTGGGTATAGTGCTTGTCTTGTAATCTGTAGGTCACAATTTAAATAAGCCTACCGAGGAAAGTCAGAAGCTTTTGATTGTTAGAAACTGCACCCAGCTGTCCTCATCCATTGGGCTTGATCACTTTTCTAATAAAATATATAGACATTTTTGAGGCATTCCAAAAATCTTTTGTTATGAAATTTATATTGAACGAGCTTCTGGCCCGTCCTACATACAGGTATCGAGTAGTCAATTAAAACTAAATATAATTTGTTCTGTCTGTATGCACATTTTGGCGTGAAAACAGCAGTTTACACACAAAAGGACAAAATTCTGGGAGTTTTAATAGGGATAATCGTCTTGTAAAAATATGGCACCTGACCACCTATTTCTTCCATCTAAATAGGCCTCTACGATATGCATTTTAAATCCGATAATTTTATAGTAAAATAGCAATTGAGTTGATTTAAAAAGCCTTGAAGTGAGATTGGTGGCCGATTCACACACACACTGGTTTTGAGCAAAGTAGGCCTACACATCATCTTCCATTACTATCTTTCTTTTGTATCTCAACCTCCGTTAACTTGAACTGGTCCGTATATTTTCTCTGCACTTTATTCTCAAACCCAGCAATACGGGTTCTCAGTTCTTTGGTCGGTGCCCAAGTTTCTGAACCATACAGTAGGCCTACTACTGGGATGGTTAGGGTATGGTATGAATCGATTCTGGGTTCTACTGACACCCTGCAGCTTATTGAATAGTTTTCTAGAGACCCAATACACTATTTACATTACTAACCAAAATTTTGGTATGCCGACATACACACATTCAAATATTAGGAAAAAAAGTAGGCTATCAACACGTATTTACCATTTATTTATATCTTTAAAGATTAAGCGATGATTTGCTAAAAAACATTTCCCAAATATAAGTTAAAATGTTCATGGCATAAACTTATAATTACACAGATTGCATTTACGACAAAACTTAATTATACACAAAAGTTGGAGATGTATAGCTCAAAATTACACGTTTGCTGATGATGTAGATCCTTTACGTAGAAAAAACTATATTTTAAAGTGAAATAGAATGTGGGCAAACACCAATCATCAATATTTTTTTAAACAAATACGCTTTCTTAAACATTTCAATGACAGTTTGAACAAAGCCACACTAAAAAAACAGGCCGTAATGCTCGTGAAGCATGACGTCACGATAGAAGACGGCAATGACGTAGTTTGCCGTTTGTGATCAGCTGCTTGTATTAATCTTTCCTTGGGAAATAAATAAACAAATACCCTTTGTCACAAAAATATTAAACATTACGTCATTGCCGTCTTCTATCGTGACGTCATGCTTCACGAGCATTACGACCTGTTTTTTTAGTGTGGCCTATGTTTGAAACAAGCTGTTAGCTAAACCAGCACTGAAAAAACTTTAAATTGTTAGTATTTGCTGCTAGACTTGAAAAATTAAAACTAAAAAAAAAAACTGAAAACCTAAACTAAAATTGTGGCTTCAACATTCCCTTCCTTTTAAAATTAAATTTCATAATTTCTTCCAACTCAAAAATGATGAAAATCTGTTTAGTGGTTGATTCATAATTGTGAAGTAAAAAAAAACCATGTCTTGTTTTAATATATAAGATATCAAAACAGCATTCTGTAAGCTAACAACTAAAGTAATAGTGAACAGTCCTTGTTCAGTTTTAACCTCTACCTGTTTTATGCTTTGTCAACAGGATGGCTGATCATATAGAAAGCTGTGACACATTCTCCCTGGCCAGAATAAAATTCTTGGTTCTAGACGAAGCAGACAGACTTTTGAATGGAGCGTTTGATGAACAGCTACAGACAATCTTCAGTTGTCTACCCAAGCAGCGTCAGACCTTGCTGTTCAGTGCCACCATGACCGAGGCACTCGACACTGTCAAGCAGGTGGCCACCAATCAGGTTAGTAATGTGGCTCAACCTTTAAAACTGTGAATTTTGTAGTTAAAAATAGGATGAGCAGGTTCCAATTTTGAATTCCTTAAAACAGAGGTGTCGAGAAATCATCGATTCTAAATTATTGAGACAGTATTATACTGACCAGAATCCCCGTGATTGTAGACAAAGCATGATCATCTATCATGTTTGTGTTAACATCTTGATAATCTCCCAGGCAATCAAAAAATCCTGTCGGATAAACAAGATAAGAATCAATACTACCCAAATATTCCAGTTTTCAACTACCCCCCTCTTAAATAATCAGATACATTTTGGATACATAAATAAAACTTTTATCATCCATTTAACTTTTCAAAATTGTTCGTTGAGTATTTTACTAAACTTTTATATTTGTTTTTTTACTAATCTATTTTTATTCATTATGTATGTTAACTTGAGCTGGAATTGGAATAACATCCAATCGGGCTGCAAATTTAAAGTAATTCCTTGAACTTCAGTTTCAATAAAACTTGTGGAGTTTAGATTTATTTATGGCTCTAACAATATTATTTAATTAAATAGCTGTATAACAATAAGTGAAAAAAAACTGCAAAAGAGTTAACAAATCAGATAGGTAGGCCTAATTACTTTAAGTAAGTAATTTTATAGGTAGCAAATCGGTCAAATTCTCAATATATTACCATACTATTTTATTAAATACTAATGTTAAGTAGCTGACATTTTCACGAAATATTTTAATACCTTACTTGTAGCAGTTTTACGTCTTATGTCATGAGGCACCCTGTATATTGTGATGAGTTCTGTTGCAGGTGTTGTTGTGGGAGGCTGAGTCGGAGGTGGCCACAGTTGATCAGTTGGAGCAGTGGTACGTCTTATGTCATGAGGCACCCTGTATATTGTGATGAGTTCTGTTGCAGGTGTTGTTGTGGGAGGCTGAGTCGGAGGTGGCCACAGTTGATCAGTTGGAGCAGTGGTACGTCTTATGTCATGAGGCATCCTGTATATTGTGATGAGTTCTGTTGCAGGTGTTGTTGTGGGAGGCTGAGTCGGAGGTGGCCACAGTTGATCAGTTGGAGCAGTGGTACGTCTTATGTCATGAGGCACCCTGTATATTGTGATGAGTTCTGTTGCAGGTGTTGTTGTGGGAGGCTGAGTCGGAGGTGGCCACAGTTGATCAGTTGGAGCAGTGGTACGTCTTATGTCATGAGGCACCCTGTATATTGTGATGAGTTCTGTTGCAGGTGTTGTTGTGGGAGGCTGAGTCGGAGGTGGCCACAGTTGATCAGTTGGAGCAGTTGTACGTCTTATGTCATGAATCACCCTGTATATTGTGATGAGTTCTGTTGCAGGTGTTGTTGTGGGAGGCTGAGTCGGAGGTGGCCACAGTTGATCAGTTGGAGCAGTGGTACGTCTTATGTCATGAGGCACCCTGTATATTGTGATGAGTTCTGTTGCAGGTGTTGTTGTGGGAGGCTGAGTCGGAGGTGGCCACAGTTGATCAGTTGGAGCAGTGGTACGTCTTATGTCATGAGGCACCCTGTATATTGTGATGAGTTCTGTTGCAGGTGTTGTTGTGGGAGGCTGAGTCGGAGGTGGCCACAGTTGATCAGTTGGAGCAGTGGTACGTCTTATGTCATGAGGCATCCTGTATATTGTGATGAGTTCTGTTGCAGGTGTTGTTGTGGGAGGCTGAGTCGGAGGTGGCCACAGTTGATCAGTTGGAGCAGTGGTACGTCTTATGTCATGAGGCACCCTGTATATTGTGATGAGTTCTGTTGCAGGTGTTGTTGTGGGAGGCTGAGTCGGAGGTGGCCACAGTTGATCAGTTGGAGCAGTTGTACGTCTTATGTCATGAGGCATCCTGTATATTGTGATGAGTTCTGTTGCAGGTGTTGTTGTGGGAGGCTGAGTCGGAGGTGGCCACAGTTGATCAGTTGGAGCAGTGGTACGTCTTATGTCATGAGGCACCCTGTATATTGTGATGAGTTCTGTTGCAGGTGTTGTTGTGGGAGGCTGAGTCGGAGGTGGCCACAGTTGATCAGTTGGAGCAGTTGTACGTCTTATGTCATGAGGCATCCTGTATATTGTGATGAGTTCTGTTGCAGGTGTTGTTGTGGGAGGCTGAGTCGGAGGTGGCCACAGTTGATCAGTTGGAGCAGTGGTACGTCTTATGTCATGAGGCATCCTGTATATTGTGATGAGTTCTGTTGCAGGTGTTGTTGTGGGAGGCTGAGTCGGAGGTGGCCACAGTTGATCAGTTGGAGCAGTGGTACGTCTTATGTCATGAGGCATCCTGTATATTGTGATGAGTTCTGTTGCAGGTGTTGTTGTGGGAGGCTGAGTCGGAGGTGGCCACAGTTGATCAGTTGGAGCAGTGGTACGTCTTATGTCATGAGGCATCCTGTATATTGTGATGAGTTCTGTTGCAGGTGTTGTTGTGGGAGGCTGAGTCGGAGGTGGCCACAGTTGATCAGTTGGAGCAGTGGTACGTCTTATGTCATGAGGCATCCTGTATATTGTGATGAGTTCTGTTGCAGGTGTTGTTGTGGGAGGCTGAGTCGGAGGTGGCCACAGTTGATCAGTTGGAGCAGTGGTACGTCTTATGTCATGAGGCACCCTGTATATTGTGATGAGTTCTGTTGCAGGTGTTGTTGTGGGAGGCTGAGTCGGAGGTGGCCACAGTTGATCAGTTGGAGCAGTGGTACGTCTTATGTCATGAGGCATCCTGTATATTGTGATGAGTTCTGTTGCAGGTGTTGTTGTGGGAGGCTGAGTCGGAGGTGGCCACAGTTGATCAGTTGGAGCAGTGGTACGTCTTATGTCCAGTGGCAGTCAAGGATGGCTACCTTGTGGAAACAATACGAAAGTTCTCATCTTCACATTCTAACCCTTCAATCATTGTTTTCACAGAAACTTGCAAGTATGTATTGGCCCAAAAATAAAAAAATGTAACATTTAATTAAAATATAGCAGACATTTGGTTATTATTCAATAGATAGGTTTATATAATAAATGAGGTACGTTTTTAAAAGAGTTTATTCAGCATTGCCTCCAGGATTGATTTAAGACAATATAAAATAGGTTACGTACCTTTACGTCGTCAATCCTAGGTTAGTCTTTTTAGCAGCGACTAGTTTCGAAACTGACGTTTCATTTTCAAGCCTTGTCAAACATAAAATTATTTGAACATAATGTCGTCGTCAAAGTACACAAATATAACATTTAACACGCACAAATACATTAAGATACAGAAAGACGCGCAGCCGGCCATTACACGCACGACGGACACGACTCAACTACCGACTGCCAGCAGTTGTATAGTTCGTATAGTTTGTATAGTTCGTATAGTCGTATAGCAGTCGGTAGTTGAGTCGTGTCCGTCGTGCGTGTAATGGCCGGCCGCGCGTCTTTCTGTATCTTAATGTATTTGTGCGTGTTAAATGTTATATTTGTGTACTTTGATGACGACATTATGTTCAAATAATTTTATGTTTGACAAGGCTTGAAAATGAAACGTCAGTTTCGAAACTAGTCGCTGCTAAAAAGACTAACCTAGGATTGACGACGTAAAGGTACGTAACCTATTTTATATTGTTTTAAAAGAGCTTTTTTGTTTTGCGTAAAACTCTGTAGTTTGTATGTTCGCAGCAACGAGTTGACTCACTGCTTAATGGCATCATTGGTGAACAGAATGGCCCTATTTGCAGTTCTGTAGCTGACATGTACTCTTCACTGTGTGTTTAGAAGATTAAAAAAATGTTTGAACCTCCCTTCGCATATGAAATAAGGTTGTGACACTTTTTTTACCACAACAAATATATCTGATGCCAACATTTATCACCAGATAACTGAAGATTATGACCCTAATGCAATGATTGTTTTCCTTGTTAAAGTTCTAGCTTCTGTTTTAAAATGAAAATGAACTCGGTTGAATTGGACCACTGACAGAGTACGCTGATGTCAGTTACTGATTTTTGTCTAGTTTACCACCTTAAAGCCAAACTGAAAAACAATGTTTATATAAACTTTATCATATTTTATGTCACATAAACAATAATAAGAGAGAATAATAAGTGAGTGATGTCAATTTCAGTATCCAAAAGTCAGACTACACCACACAGGCCTAAATAACCTCCAATTAACACCTTTGCTGCGGGCCACTCACCGGTGGGCGGTGAGTGCTCTAGTTCCTTTCTGCCACGCTGAACCCTCACCAGTGAGTGCTAGAATCACCTACATTCCATTTAATTTCTGCCCAGCAGCACACCGGGAAGAACGGGTATTTTTATGTCTGCGTTTAGCTAGAAATGGGTGCTTTATTGTTGTGTAGGTTGATAGTAAATTTCCCTGTAAAATCCCTTCTAGCAAGCTGAGAAATCAACTCGTTGTCTTGTCCTTCTCCCTCCAATTGGCAATACAATGGGACCGGCTAGTTCCAGGCAGTGCTGCTATCTGTGAGTGCTTTAGTGAACTACGTCGACTCTCGTCGTAACACAGCACATCACCGCACGTCATTTACTATTTGTCAGACCGAATTATTTGAAAGCCAAACGGGTTCGTTTGATGTTGCGCCGCACTGGGGCTATGTCTGCCATTTGGAGGGCTGCAGCGAACGTGTTAAACATGTACACAAGTCTATCGGTACTACAATTGGCTCTGATGTCAGATGTAAGCCTCTCTTCTGTGTTTTGTTGCAGGAACTGCCAGTTGCTATCCATCACTCTCAATGAAGTTGGGTTTGAAAACGTACCTCTTCATGGGATGATTTCCCAGAAAGAGCGACTTGCCTCACTTGCAAGGTTCAAGTCAAACACTGTCAAGATACTCATTGCTACAGATGTCGCTAGTAGAGGTATTGCCACTTGTGATTTGTTATTCAGTACTTATGAACATTTATTTTCGCTACTGTTAAGTCTTAGTGGTGTATAATAACTGTAAACTAGTGAACCTGTGCGGCTCAATGCCCCGCAAAATAACATATGAATTTTGAAAACAAATTCATCGTATTATATATACCTATTGACTCGACGACAAAAATTAAACAGTAATAATGAAGCCTTGGAAGGGAAGCAGTCCAGCCATTTTCTAGCTGTAATGTGTATTATATTTAGTAAATTAATAAGTGTTCAAGTTCAAGTATGTTATAGGCAGCGAGCAAGGTTATAGGGTAGTTATTTTTAAAGATTTTTAAAACACATTTAACAAAACATTTTATAATATCAAACCAATAGGCCTATGTAGCATATTTTGAGGGTCATAAAAATGCTGCTTGAAGAAAACACACTTTTAAAAATAAACACTAAAAAACAATATTTTAATCACAAAAGCACTTCCATGAATACCTACTACGATTTTAGCCTTAAAGTTACCTTCAGGAAGATTACCCTCGTCAGAGTTTTCCGTAACGAATATGCGTATCCTATTAAAAGATGTAGCCTTACTTAAAACAACATATAATATAGTTGCTCATGACTGAAATTGGTCTGGGTAAGAACAGCGCTGCAAATGCCAAAGGTAACAGAAATTAGCATCTTTCCATTTTAAAAGGTAAGTTTTTTCAGACGGGTGAATTTTTATCCTCGAAATCAAAATACGTCCCCACTCACTTGTTCCATATTAGTCTAATCTGTGTCTTGGCAATCCACTGACCTCTATATTTAAAAACTCAGTTGGATTTTCTAGATGGATGTCTCCGCTTTCGTCTGTTTTTGAGGACTCACTCTTCTTCCCCTTGGCATACTGACAATTAACTTGTCAAGTTCATGTAGTAATTCATTAATACTGTTGGTTTATAAAGAAAATTAGATAAAAGATACTTGGCTTGGTGCTTTCATAACTGCAAACTCAAAATACACCCATAAGTAAAAAAGAATCAAGTTATTGGTTAAAAAAAACTATTTTTGTGTAATATCACTATTCATATGAAGTAGATGATTTGTTTAATTTGTCAATCAGCTGTTTAGTTTCAAATGAATTGATAATGTCAAAGATTTGTGATTTTTAATACATAAATTATTATAGTAAAGTTTTCTAAATCATGGTATCTCAACTAAATTTTACTATTCCCAGCATTAAAATAAAGTAGTAAGGTCCATTATGGGTAAACTTTAAGGTACACAATCCTTGATTGAAATGTAGTATACATTAAGAGTCATAATACAAAGCAATTATTATGTAGTAGACTTTGACTATTTTCAAGTAACAAACATATGTTTCTGTAAATAAAAATTATCTCCCATGTTATCCTTATGGAGAAATACGAAACTTTAAAGGGCCCTAGGGCCTCACTCTCTAATTATTTCCCTAAAAAGAAAGTTTCCTGCACAACTTCACGTTAAGCTCTTTACAATGACACCAAAAACATGTCAATCGGTTCAGTAGTTTCGGAGGAGTAATTGTCACAAAAAACCTGCTTGCGTATTAAATAAGTATAGATGTAAATGCAAATGAAGAGACTAAATTGGCTAATGTTTGCTTATTATTAATCTTATTTATTCTCCCATAACCATTTATACAGTCGTTCTTGACTTACATTGATCCTATGCATCTCCTTCATCGTCTATCAACATTCTCGAGTTACTTCATCTTTTCACCTCTTTGGGGGTCCATGGGTCTATTTTTATCAGGATTTTTCTTCCATTTTTATTTATCATAGTTTCATATCCCCTATTTATATAAGTCCATTTCAAAAGTGTGATGTGCTTTATTTATGCTTCAGCAACTACATCTGGTGATGTCAGTTTTAAATCTTGCCACAAAATTAAGATAAATATACATAAACGAAATGCCACAAATAAAATGAATGTATGCAAAAATATGACAAAAAGGCCATGCAACATAGGTAATTTAAGGGGAGATGCCCACTTTTTAGATTTAATGCATTTTATATGGGTAAACATCGTGTTGCTTAGGTACCATTTAAGAAAGAACCCTTTTAGCTATGCATATCAAATTTTAACTACTTATTTGTATTGACATTTAAGACAAACTGTACTAATTTAAATATGTTCTACCAAAAAAATCATATTTTATCAAAATTTTTAAAATATATAATTTTTTTCACTATTTTACAAACATTAATTAATTTTATTGTTAATGTTTTTTTAAACATAGAAGCAAACTTTTAGTACACTTTGTGGGCCATGATGTCCTAAGTAACAGAAAAAAATTTGAAGTCAGTGGTATTTATAGTAGTCTGGAAAATGGTACCTAAACATTAAAAAACACAGTTTCGGAAAAACTCATTTAAAGTCAAGCCTAGGCCTACCCTATGCCACATTATTCCTCATCACAAACAGCACTATTATTATATACACATATGTTATGAAGAAAGAAAAACAAACAGAAAAAGATTTTTGTTGACTATTTAACCTAGCAACAACATTTATTCAGTGCAACCATTCAAAAAATTAAATTTCTAACATTAAATTTAATTGACGCTAATTCAGCCCATTGTGAATAAAACCGAGTGTGTAGTACTATTTATATTATTTTTTATGATTGTTAGACTGTAGTAAATATATTAAAAATATATATTTTCTGAATCTGGAAAAGATGACAAATTTTTCAATGCAATAAACAAAAAATTAATTTTTTGACCGAAAAACTGGACATCTCCCCTTAAAACAAATCCAATTATGCAATGCAAGTTTTATATAATTGTCCTTGTAGGAAGACTAAAATATTTAACAACAACAGATGTAAACTGTTTATTCTTTGTTTGAAGTTCAACTGTTTAGCAAACAACATTACTACAATTATCTCCTTAAAATCTAAAATGTATTTTTCAAGAACCAATGTGTTGTAATGTTCCTAACAACTGCAAATTGTAAGCTGTTTTTACATTCCTATTTCAGGTCTAGACATTCCGGCAGTAGAATTGGTAATCAACCACGATATGCCTAGTAGCCCGACGACCTACATACACCGGGTTGGTAGGACTGCCCGAGCTGGTCGCAGCGGAACGGCCATCAGTCTGGTCACACCTCATGACCTGCGACTCCTACAGGCCGTGGAACAAGCCATCAACACCAAGCTGCAGGAATATACCATCAGCGGTAAGCAATATCAGTAAAATATGTGATAAAATGTCACCAATGATACTCATGATGTGGTATTTTAACCTCTAGATTAATTGACAGATTTGCTTAAAATACCTTTAATCCGTCAATGTCACCAATGAGCGGCGACCGGTTTCAGCCCAGCTGTGGGCCATCCTTTTTATCTTCCTGAAGATAAATATGTGTTTATTTATGTCAGAATTAGCTTACTCAAGGTTTAAAAATATGAAAACTCACTAAGAGATGTATTTTATTGGGCCAGTTTGTATATTTAAACTACTGAAGTGAA
Organism: Macrosteles quadrilineatus; assembly: GCF_028750875.1. Taxonomy (NCBI): domain Eukaryota; kingdom Metazoa; phylum Arthropoda; class Insecta; order Hemiptera; family Cicadellidae; genus Macrosteles; species Macrosteles quadrilineatus. The sequence continues at coordinate 88,297,100 of NW_026542595.1, forward strand.
TCCCATGGAGGAGGGGGAGGCTGACTTAGTTACTGAGCTTTAACATTGATTTTTGTTACAGTTTTTTCAATAGTTAAGTTTGATATGGTTTGGCAAGTATCCTTGCCATGTCATCTTTCAATGGACTAGTACTAAATGAAAGCTCAACTTGTGTCTGCCGAACATTCATAACTTAAGAGGAGTTTGTATTTTGATGTTATTAAAACAGCATAATTCTCAAACCATTATCAGCCGATCATCAATAACAAAAGTTTACAGTCAATCAGAACCAGGCATTACTACATCTTTTAAATATTTGCTTTGCGTTTAAATATTATTTTGGTAACTTTTTTGTTATATGTAGCGAACAGTTGTTAGATTAATTGAATCATTTTGAAGCAAATATGACTTTGATTAGGCCTTCTACCTTTAGTAGGGCGCTTTAACTTAATTTTAACTTAAATGTAGCCAACAATTTGTTAGTTTAATTGAATCATTTTGAAGAAAATATGTCTTTGATTAGGCCTTCTGCCTTTAGTAGGGCGCTTTAAGTTTATTTTAACTTTAAAATACACAACTTGTGGATTGCTGGCCTTGTGTTAGGCACACAGCCCCATAATAACAATCTATATATAAAAAAATATTGGTTTTCTTTTCCAAGTGGGTTTGGCTATTCACTCGATTGATTTTTATAATTTTGATCTTAAATTAAAGGTATGCACGCACAGATTTGCTATCCTTAAGCATCATCACTTATTTATCCACTGTATCACTTAACCAAAAAACAAAAATTTGATTTTTTCGAATTCTTACATTAATTAAAGATGCATTTCACCAGTTGTAACTACACTATCCAATGTTTTGGTCTAATAACATTCAGTGAAATACCAGATATCATTTGAGCTATTGATTATTACGATCGGACCTACCTGAAGCATGCTGCTGAATCACGAATCAACCATTATTACAGTCCAACCTCGGTATAACAAATCTGAAGGGACTGAACTGAATATTTGTTATATCAAGGATTTTGTTAAAATGAGGTTCGTTATATTTAAGGTTATTAAGATCAAATCACAATAGAATAAAATAATAATTAATGGCCATGTCAGGACCAAAATAACTACATATTTTGTTATTCTTTCACACATTGACACATATTTTATTGAAGAAAAAGTATACAACAAATTATGCTTTAAATATTTTTAGGGATTATAAGTTTTGTAAAGTTTGCCTCTCAGTTTTAAAAGATAGGGAAATAGCCACCTTAACACATTTAAATACTGAGCTCTGCTTGCTAAATTCTTCTACCATAAATGTTTAACTCAACACTGCCAGATTTGCTATTGTTAGATGTTAAGTATGATTGTCAAATTATTTTGCAAAGGTCTGTTTTGGTCAAGCGAAAATAAAATGCAACATTAATTATCCTATTGTTGTTATAACATTCTCTAAAGTCGATTGCTGTTCCCTTGCACTTAGAAATCAATAACAAACTATCTGAAGTTTCAGGATGAATCTTATTAGCTTCATGTTATGTTAACTTTTTTTAACTGTTATAATGTTAACTTTTGTTGTTACTTCATTTTACAGGTAAAGAAGTCGCAAAAATCTTTACTCAAGTCTCCGTCACAAAGAGGGAAGCCGAAATAAAACTGGATCACAATGACTTTGAAGAAAGGAAGAAAGTAAACAAGAGGAAGAAATTGATATTAGAAGGTAAAGATCCTGATGAAGAAGAAAAAAGACAAGAGGAAGAAAAGAAACAAAAGTTAAAAGAGACCAAGTTAGCGATAAAGAAAAGGATGAGACAAAGAAAACGTGAGATCAAAAAGTTTGTTAAAGAAAATGTACAAAAAGATTTGAAAAGCTGATTGGAGCTGTTACTTATGTGATTGTTAATAAATATCCTTAATTATTAACGTTACTGTGTATTTATTTTTTAGGCACCATGCACAGATTCTCTTCCGTGTTTCTCTTCTTAGCTGTGGTATTATTTCAATAGTCTTGATTCTCTGACCTAAACCAACAGAGACACATGATTCATGCAGTAAGGTCAGAGTTGCTATGGAGTATTTTTGTAAATCGTTGGTCCAAGCTACATCAATTAATTCCATCCAACTAAAAAACTAGCCAATTCCTCCATTTAACATTTTTTAAGTAAATAAGTTTATTATTATTATTATCATGGCTTTCAATAATCAAGTGGTTCACACCACCTTCTCTGATGTGTAAGTTTGCTCATTGAATTACTTTATTTTAGAAGACTGGTAGGTATAAGGGATTATCGTTTATTTTACATTTGGTTCTAAAGCAAAGCAACAGGAACATTACTATGCAATTTTCTAACTACATGTTAGCTAAGCCATATTTTTCTGTAGTTATCAAAAAATAGATGGATTTGAATTTGAATCACTAGTTGCGGCTAGTTCTCATTCCTTCCAAGGACAAATCAGTAATATCATAGATAAAACATACTCCCTTAGTAGATTTCCCATCCTTACGGAACAGCTGAAGCCAATTTTATTGTTAGTTCTGTCCGTTTTTCTGTAGAGGTCGTGTTTTGTTTACAATTTGTTTCCCGTTATTACAGCCATTTAAAACCTCGTTTAACCAAATAATACGATCTAATCATAAACAATAACTTGTCCCCTAGTTATATAACCAAACAGTAAAGCACAAATCAAGAAATTAACCCTAAAATAATAGAAACAAAGTTTCGTCGACACTAGCGCCTTGGTGTCACGTACATGAACTAGACACGAAAAACGTGCTTCAAAATTTACAATGGGATGAGAAGTCTACTTGTGTTGGTTAGTCTATGGTAATATCCTCAGGCCGCTAAAACCAAAATATGATTTTTTACAAAACACAAAAACATCATTTACAGTAGACTCCCTCTTATCCGGACACCTTTTAACCGGACATCTGTTTAACCGGACTACACTTGGCGGAAATTACATCTCTTTAACTGGACAATTTTTATCAGCACATTGGTTTAACCGGACTAGATCGGCAGGAAGTGGGCAGTACTGAAACGACTGTTCTCGTGGGGAAGATTTGAGACCAGTGATCACGTGTCTAAATACAATGCTCTCATAAATTTAAGGCGAATATCACAGTAAATAGTCCGTTTTAACGAGTTTTTGGGGACGTCGGTTTAACCGGAAACCCCGTTATCCGGACTGGCCTCGGTCCCGAGGAGTCTGGATAAGAGGGAGTCTACTGTACAGAAAATAGTTGACATTTATTAATAAAGACATATTTTCGAAAAACATGGAAAAAGTTTGAAAAATGTGCATTTTTAACCTTTTGTAACGTAGGTTCACTTTAGCAAGATTATAAGAAGGACTATTCTTGTTTGGAATTTAAATTTTGTTCTAAATGAAATGGTGTTGGAATATTCAATAAAAACATAAACAGAAAACTTACAAATTGTCAACTTCATCACCCTAAAAATCTGCTCAAAATGGTGTATGTATTTAAAAAACAATGTAGGAACTAATTAATGAACAGTTTGGAGTCATAAGTGGACTTTCATTTTGCATACAGTATTGCGGTTGGGCAGTTATTTTGGCTAATTGTATGATACCAACCTTGCGTTCATCATCACCTTAAAATATGCACGTCAGTGTGCAGCGTGTGAATACAATATTATTCTGAAAACTGAACTGCATGAAAACTAAAATGTTATTGGGTCTCCAATTCTAGAATTTGATAAGCATCAACTTATAGTCTAAAGAATTTGGGATTTTAAATTTAGCTAGCTTACCCGAGAAAATAAACAGCCCAAGGTTTTTTTATATATACACAAAATGGTTCACAATGTAACAATGATAAATAATCCTCTTCTGAGAGACGATTAAGATTAAGAGATACATTCTACTTCCATAGGTTTAATAACAATGAACTTCTGAAGGTTTCCCAATAATCCACTTTCTGAAGATTATATTTTTACGACAGTTACACGCCAGGTTTCATATTTTAAGGCGAAGATGAATGTTGAATGAATCAGGTGACATTTATCAGCTGGTTCTTTAGCAAGGATTAATTATTACGAAGCCCAATGATCAGGGACAGCTGGGTCCAGTTTCGAACTATTAAAAAGATTTGGACTTTTCTCAGGATCGAACCGACATCCTTCATTCAAGAAGTCTAGTGCTAGGATGGAAAATCAATGTTATTTGTTATTTTGTGTGTATCACTTGGTGAATCTATATTTTTAGGGTGCTATACTGTAATAAAAAATATATTAAACTCTATAACTACTTACCAGTCACATAGCTTTTTCTTGAAACATAATAAACTGAGAATAACAATCTTTGCTGTGATTTGTATTAGGCAATAGACAATATTTCTTTATCTAAATATTCGTTGAGCGTCAACAAGGACTATTCAATACACCAGCATAGCAATACATATCTATTAAGGGAAAATATTCAGTTCGCCTGTAATTCAACGAATGAGATTGCTGACTTAAGACAGTCAGTTAAACATCAACTGTATCAGTAAGACTAGATAGGGACAAAGGGATTTTCAAAGTGAAACATCAAAATAGATTTTGTATAACAGTTTAATAAAACACATCAATGGTTCAAATTAGATTGTGGTACAAATTTTTCTTTCATATCACAGAAACATTTAGATGAAATAAACAAAGTAAAAGTTTTCAAAGTGAAAAATAAGATCATGAAATTACTTAGTAATCATGATAAATCTTATCACATATGAACTTACAATAATTACAAATTCCCAGATACATCATGCAAGATATTTTTTCTGTTACACATTATAACCATTGTATAATCTTGCTGTTGGGAGATTGCCTTGACGTTGAACCGGCAAAAATACTGATACATGTTTAGAATATGATTATCTACATTAGCCAGTATTTTGCCAGTTCAACAGGTTATCTACCGAAGAGCAAGACTTTACAGTGTACAGAATGTAAAGCCTTTCTAGTTGAAAACTGAAAACTATACGTTTAACGTAAAATAGTTTCATTTAATATTCTATAGGTAATACTCGAAAGTTTTGAAAAAAGTAAAGTGAAAATAGATAGTTTATTCATCTTTTCTATCCTCATCTAACCTCACACAGACCTGCATTAATTTCATCCTAAATAAAATTGTCTTTTTGTGGAAGAATTAATTTTAGTATATCTGGGTATTTTTTATAATAACACACAATATTTATAATATAATCTAGGTTCAGAATAAAAGTATAAAATACATAAAATAATAAGTCTGGTGGCATTAATGGTGTTTAAAAGGCTACAAGTGGCAAAAGTATGAAGTAGTGAGAATATAGAGTGAATATTATTTAATCATAAAGACTTATTTACTCCTAAAACAATGTTGAAAAAATGTAGTGTTAAGGTTACATCTGTATTTTAATCATTACACTCATAATCATCAAGGCATATTAAATCAGACACTAGAAGTCAGCGCTTTTTGGGCAATTGTCTGACACACATGAAGAAAAAAAGAAATTCTTGATTAATAGCAGATTTACTTTCAGAACAATGGGTTACCTAAAAAACATCAAATACCAAATATGGTCAGTAATAATGCCATCCTGTAATATATATTTTATTACAATTTCTTTTTGCTATACATTATGACTTTCAATGGTAAAAGAAACACGATTGATTGATAGTTTCAAGATAAATTGTACATGTTGAAATTCTTAGTTTTAACAGTCTTTCAGTAAAACTTAAGTCTTTACTGTGGGCCAAATTTATATTACTGAATGCAACACTGACTAATAAACCTCTATGACTAAAATATCAGACTAGCTAAACTAACTTGGTATTTTTTGAACAAATATTATATAAATGAACAAATTACACTAACCTAATTATCTAGATCACTGCTTTGCTATGAAATAGAGATTCCGTTGTTAAAAAATATATATCTTTAAGTTCAGATTTCATTAGACAGCAAAAAAATTAAACATCATGATCCATCAAATATAAAATGGTCTGTCTTGAGGTTATAGATTTACTGTCTTTGTAAGAGTAAATACTATTATCACATAAAATCCGAATCACATAAAATCCAAATCACTAAATAAAACATTTTAAAGAAGCAAAGCTTGGACACCGGGATGCAACATGTATATGTCGATTTTAAATTTTACAAATCAAAGCATTGACAAAAACTGTTAACAAATTTAAAAACTTATTGATAGTTAACATTAAAGATTTTAATTTAAATTCAAGATCAATATTTGAGCTACATTAGCTCATTTCAAAGCAATATGAATATTTTGAAGGCTAATGCATTACAAACAAAGTTGTTGGGATCTAACTACAGTTTGGCTTGAAGCTTACGTCTCAAGTCTTCCTCATTTTGAATTTGGTCTTTCTCTCCATCTTTTTTTATATTGTCCAGGAAGTTTTCTAGTGTTTCGATGTATTCATCTTTGTACTTTAGGTAGTGACTAACATGTTTAGAGTCATCCCAGCATTTCCATGTGACCTAGAACAAGGTTAACAAAATATTAACCTCTTTCCTGTCAGTAAACAACAACATAATTAAATTACTAAGTTCACACAACATTTTATAAAATGTAACACCGTCCCAAACCGTCATTCATTGATAGTTAATGTCCTTGGTTTGTTCGGCATGAGCAGTAATGTGCTTTTCACAACAGAAAATAGCAGAATTTTTTCCACAGATCAAAATTACAGTGATCTTATAAAATAAATATTACTATGTGATTTTCATGGAAGTAGGTTTCCTGGGACACCAAAATCTTGCCCAATCCATTCTAGGATTATGGGTATTAAAAAAAATGTAAACAACACTCAGTGTGTATTGAAGTAACACATTTTAGTAGACACATTGAAGTAAATTATTTACATTTACATTCGAAAAATTACTCGACTATGAAATATCAGATTATGAAATAAGCCTGAGTACAGTTATTCAGAGGAACTACATTAGACCCCCTCTTAACCGACCTCGTTTTAACCGTTAATCGGATTATCCGCCTTCGATCGTAAAATAATACAGTTTGTTTTAACCGACCTTGCTTTGAGAGCAGCTCGGTTTAACCGCCGCTTTCTAGGAATCTCGGCATTTCCGCTCCCACGCTGGGCGATGAGAACTGAACCATACGCTTATACTACAGGATATGACTAACAATAAGTTATTTTGTGTTGATCACAAAAAATATAGCATAGCCTATTGTCAGTTTGTCATCATCGTTCGTAGCTCGAGCACATCTGATCTGATTTGTTATCTGTGTGGCAAATTTATAACATCATAAAGTGCGTTACGATTTTGAGAACTGATTATCTTATCGCCGGAGTAAACAAACAACGCAACTTGTAGGGAAGGCAGGGAAGGGGGGTTAACAACTCCAAGGTCAAGATAGTTTTTGTGCCTCGAGCCTCCAGTGAGAGGCTATAAATAAACGTCCTTTTTTGTAACAAAATGGTCGCTTGTATCTTTCATGTCGACAAAAGGTTCTGTACTGTATTACGATGTATTTGAAAGCATCAATTAATACATTACAGTACTAAAGTTATTAAAATAGGAATTTTATTGACTCTTGCCTAGTATTATAATATATTCCACTGAAAGTAGGCCTATTTGACTTAACCGTGTTTTGTGTTTATTTGTGACTTTTCTATCAATATGAAAAAGGAGATAAGAGTAGTTTATTTTAAAAATAATGCAAGTATGACTTCAAAATAATCTTACTAATATTATGATTATATATTTCCAAATGAATAGCACTTCATTATGTTATGAATTTAGGGATTGTCCGTTTTATCCAACCTTTTGAGTTATCCGACCTAGGTCCGGTCCCATTAGGGTCGGTTAAGAGGGGGTCTACTGTACTTCTTACGGTTTTTATTGCTTGCTGGAAATTTTGGAAACATAAAGTTGAAAATCAGGGCAAAAAAAACTGTCCTAGTACAGGCATATCAACTATTAACACTATACTTTGTGGTTGGCTGACCAGGATTTGCTTTTTAAATAATATAATATATAAGATTTACCGTCTTGAAGCAATCCAGTTTTTGTACTCAGTGTACAGCACATTCTTCTAGAGGTCAATTCATTATAAATATGCGAACATTCTGGTTCTTGTCAACTTTTTACAACACATTTTACACAACATAAAAGATGAAAACATAAACTTTGGTAGGCCTACCCTAGTTGTATGTCGCGACATAACCTCACTTTTGACACGTGCTCGTCTGTCAGTTGAGCACATGTCAAAAGTGAGGTTATGTCGCGACATACAAGTAGGGTAGGCCTACCAAAGTTTATGTTTTCATCTTTTATGTTGTGTAAAATGTGTTGTAAAAAGTTGACAAGAACCAGAATGTTCGCATATTTATAATGAATTGACCTCTAGAAGAATGTGCTGAAGATGGCTTTATGAAGCCGAAACAGCTGTACACTGAATACAAAAACTGGATTGCTTCAAGACGGTAAGTCTTATATATTATATTATTAACACTAGTTGAGTGAGTGCACTACCTTGATCCCCATGGACTCCCAAGTCTCTTTGAGTCGCAGGTTGGAGGTGATGGAGCCAACAGGATCAGTCTTGGACAGCAGCAGCAGCGCCGGACGATGTACCAGTGTCGTGTGAAACATCTGACTAGAGCGGATGTAGTGCTTGGTAGCTATGTCATCACAGACCTTCAGATGGTAACTGCAAATCAAACTTATCTTAGAAGAAATACAAGTGCTTGGTAGCTGTCATCACAGACCTTCAGGTGGTAACTGCAAATCAAACATAACTTAGAACAAATACAAGTGCTTGGTTAGAAGAAATACAAGTGCTTGGTAGCTGTCATCACAGACCTTCAGGTGGTAATTGAAAATCAAACATAGCTAGAAGGGGGTTCTATGCAATGATCACAAAGCCTTAAAAACACATGATGTTTCCTTAAAAAAATGTAGCACTTTGGCTAACATTCCCGTTTACCGTTTGTAGGAACCAATGTTGTGTTCTTCATTTAGTACAGGCGCTAGGTGCAGTTGAGTATGCATAAAAAGAGTCAGAGATTTTGACTTTTGATTTTGGTAATGGGGGCCTAGGTGAGTGTAAAAACCCATGTCGTCGCCTCCAGGGGTGGTCAACAACTTAGGGGTCGGGGTGCAAAGTTGCGAAAAACGTTAATCGGCAAACAACTTTTAACTCCCTTGTTATTGAATGTAAGTAAAAGGTTAATTTAAATTGACTTTTTATTTTAGTAAAAGGGGCCTAGGTGAGTGTAAAAACCCATGTTGTCACCTCCAGGGTGGTCGACAACTTAGGGGTTGGGGCGCATGTGCATATACTATACAGCCGCATATGTAATCGACTCAGGTATACAAATGTTTGAGCACTTCTAGAGCGGATGGGGAGTTGAAATTTGGCACGCTTCTTGGTCTTGGACCCAAACCTCCAGGAACAGTCTGAAAAATGACAATTTCAAATTTTAACCCCCCCAAAATTTTGAATTTTCCCTCTATGTTATTCTTACGGGGAATAGCATTGAAAGTGGTCGACTTCGTGTGCTCATCTGAACCATTTAGTAAAGTGCTAGGGACTTGAAATTTTTTAGTATTGTCGTTTTAGATCTTACATTAACGATCATTTACCACCCGATTCAAAGAACACCTGCCTAAAATTTCCTATAAGTCGGCATTTTCCAACCATTTGATTAATTCCAACCACAACTATACAGATATAAACAATAATCTCAACGTTCTCCATTTATGTAACAAAGGAAAATACATGGACACATTAGAAGAATTTGAAATATATCGTGCTTCAAAAAAACAGCCTGATAAATGGCTGACACCTAAAAATGAATAAAACACTTTTTTTAAATCGCTATAGCTCTAAAATGGTTAGGGCTAGAAAAGATTTGAAAGAATTTAATGATCAGGAATTACATTTTCTACAAAACACTATTAGGCGTTTTTCGAAAATCAAACTCCTTCACCTTCAAAAAATGTCCTTTTTTCTAATTTTAGTAAATTTATTTCAAATTTATTATGATTTTAGCTATTTTTTCTACCTAATATTAATAAATAATAATGCGTTTCAATAAATAATAATAATAAATTAATTAATAATTACAAATATTATTAATTCTTTATATTTAACATAGTTTACTTTAAATCCTACTCATTACATGTTTTTCCGTAACTTCACTCCTTGACCCCCAAAACTTTAATGTCAAAATTAGAAAGGTTTTTACCACTTTAACGAGCCCTATTTTATTCTTACGGAGAATCTATATATATAATACGTGAAGCCGTTTTTTGTTAACGCAACTCCTCCCTTAATTGTGGACCGATTTCAACGTTTAAGGTGTCAAAAGATTCGTTTCAATATGCAGTTTGGAATAAGGTTTTAGAATTTTTAAATTCCTACTCTTAAGGGCGTGAGACCCTCTCAAATGTCGGGGTTTCCCCCTAAGAAATACATAGAACAAATTTAAAAACAAAATACCCCCGCCGCAGCAAACCTGCCGACTAAGCGAATTTCCATTTGTCTGAATTGATTTTCAATTAAATATATTTTAATAACATTAGGTTTAATGAGTACCTACCTAGGTTTGCTGCTACAAGGAACCTAATAAAGTGTGTTTTTGAGTAAAATATTGATAGCTTAGTACAAAATAAATAAATTTGCCAAGTTTGATCAAAATATATCCATAAACAATCAAATTACAACATTTGACAATATTCTCCATAAGAATAACATGAGAATTTTAAATTTACAATTTTTTTAATTTTCTCCGTTACTAATAATCAAACAAAAATACTTTTATATACTAAATTATTTGTTTTTTTAAGGTGTTTAAAAAGGTCTAAAGAGAAATTGGGAAATTTTGTGTTTTGAGGGTCAAAAGTGAGAAAAACCAATTTTTACCCCATAAAACCCCCCCTAAAGCCCTGTTCCCATGGTCCGATCATGCTGGTTCGCGAACTCATTCAAGTTTATCTCGCTTTACACCTTTAAACCAAATTTCATCAAAATCGGACCAAAATTACTCAAGTTATCGCGTTCACGGACGTATATATATATATATATATAAATCTATATATATATATATATATATATATATATATATACATATATAAAAATTTGAACGAATGGTGTTTTTGGCCTCTGGGGACATCAAAATGAAAAAGTAAATCGGTCCCGGGTCTAGGTCTTACCGTGCCACCTACGGTAATAGCTACTTCCCTATAGGGAAATTCGCTAAAAACAGCTGTTTATAAAAAGAAACTCATTAGCTTTTTGGAAGTAAATAAAAATGTTTGTAATTCAGTAGTTTAAGACCAAGTTAAACAGTTAATCAGTTTTGTTGGAAGAACAGAAAATGCCTCAAGTTCAAAGAAGAAATATTGAAAACGGGAGGATGAGACAATAATAAGATGTCTTATGCGCATGAGGAGAATAGAAAAACAGAGACCTGGTCTAACAGATATCCAGATACACATTCACTTGGTGAGATGAATATTTGCCAGCTCTGCTATGCAACTTACTTTGGAAGTGATAAAATATACGAAGCATATAGTGCTGTCATGGTGGTAAAGTAAACTTGCCTTAAGTCAGATGAAATTAATGTTGTCGACCACCCCTGGAGGTGACGACATGAGTATTTACACTTACCTAGGTCCCCATTACCAAAATCAAAATCTCTGACTCTTTTCATGCATACTCAACTAACCGCACCTAGCACCTCGCCTAATTATGCTGTTGTGCCGCGACGGGTAACAGCTAGTTATTTATATTCTACAAAATTAACAGTAGCTACTAGGATAATTTTTAACCATTACTTGATATTATTATGATTCAACATGATAGAAACTGTATAATCTTACCCAATATATTTTCCTAATGCCAGCCTCATAATGGGATTCCTGGGGAAGACAGCTAGAGGAAGTCCAACCTGTAGCTCTGTGACATCCGCGGCGGAGTCCCATGCTTGTCCGATGATCCTGTAACATACAACAGCCATACTATACAGCTTGATGTCACTGAACCCTAATACATTTCTAACAGCTTATAACCAGATTCAGATTCAGATTCAGAAACACTTTATTCAAGATTTACATTTTACAAATATAAATGCAGAATGGCGTCAATAAATACAATTAATTCTATAAAATATTATCAAAATGCTCACTAAATGAGTAGTAACATTTGCTTAATATAAATATTTTCAATTTCTTTTTAAATGTCTTAATATTATTAATTTCCATTAAATCTTTAGGCAGAGCATAAAAAAACCTAGTACCTGCAGCAGTGGGTTTTTTATTATAAAACTCTAAATTATGCCTCTGGATGGCTGGGTAGTTCCGATGCCGAGTATTATAATTATGTGACATTCCCAATTTTGGAAGTGTATGTGTATTCATTTCACTTTTTAGATTAATTATAGTTTTATAAATATATAATCCATACACTGTAAAGATATTTAATTTAGCAAAATACTGTTTTGCCGATTGGTTTTCTCCCAAGTTTAACATGATACGTATGGCTCTCTTTTGTAAAATTAATATACCATCTAAATTTTGAATGGTTGTTGCACCATATAATTCAATGCCGAATGCAATATGTGAGTTTATGTGAGCATAGTAAACCTTCAGTAAAACATTCAACGGGCAGAGTTTAGACAAGTTGTGCAGCATAAATAGACCTGAACAAATTTTACTTTTTAGTTTATCAATGTGGTACAACCAAGATAAATGTTGATCAATTATTAGTCCTAAGAATTTAGTTTGAGTCACTTGAATTAAGTAATTGTTATCAATTTTTAAATTAGGTTTTAAAGGTTTTTTTTGGGCAGTTGAAAAATTTATATAATTGGTTTTCTCTGAGTTAAGCAATAAGTTTTTGCAAGATAAATATTCATATATAGATTCAAGGCTACTATTGCCTATATATTCAATGTCATTTTTTGATCTACCAGAAACTATTAAATTTTCCACACCAAAAACCACACCCTGCGAAACTGAAAACATGATAGAAAATCTAAATAAATTGTATGATAATTAGCTAGGCAAAGGAAACTGTCACCCGTGACACAGGAAGTTTCACCCGTGACACGGGAAGTTTCACCCGTGACACGGGAAGTTGGCTCTAATTGACCTGATCTAAGTTTTATTTATTTATTTTTTGATATTTTTAAAAGATTGAGCTAAACACATACGTAAAGTACTATAAAACTGTCATCCAAGTGATTACACATAATGTAAGGGATTGTAGATAAAAACTGGTAGAAACCAATACGAATCTTAAGTTGTTTAAGTTTTTTAAGGATGTTTTTGAGGACACTATTGAATTGAAATGCTATGATTACGGTCTCCCTATATAGTGTCACAATATAGTGTACACAAGTACTCAGTGTGTATATAGGTAATGTAAGTTTAATAATCCCGTCTAATGTTTTTGTGTTTACTGTAGTTTGTTTGTTGAGCTAATTTAGTCTTTAATGTAACATATAGAAGATTGGAAGCCTAGTTTTGGCTAGAAAAATGTCTAAGGTCAAGCAGAAGAGAAATGTTAGGGATACAGTACTGCAAACTTGTAGACCAGCTGATTTCCACACTTATTGACATTTAAAAGTTAATTAAAAATACACTTTTCTTCTTTAATTTTTATTGGTTGATTCCTTGGTCCAACCAACTTGATTTTAGCGAATTTCCCTATAGGGAAGTAGCTATTACCGTAGGTGGCATGGTAAAACCTAGGCCCGGGACCGATTTACTTTTTAATTTTGATGTCCCCAGAGGCCAAAAACACCATTCGTTCAAATTTATATATATATATATAGATTTTTATATATATGTGTCCGTAAACGCGATAACTTGAGTAATTTTTGTCCGATTTTGATGAAATTTGGTTTAAAGGTGTAAGGCGAGATAAACTTGAATGAGTTCGCGAACCAGCATGATCGGACCATGGGAACGGGGTTTCCCGGTGGGTTTTATGGGGTAAAAATTGGTTTTTCTCATTTTTGACCTCCAAAACAAAAAATTTTCCAATTTATCTCTAGACCATATTAAAGAGCTTAAAAAAACAAATAATTTAGTATATCAAAGTGTTTTTGTACGGTTATTGGTAACAGAGAAAATTCAAAAAATTGAAAATTAAAAATTCCCATGTTATTCTTATGGAGAATATTGAAAATGTTGTAGTTTGTTTGTTTATGGATATATTTTGATCAAACTAGGCAAATTTATTTATTTTATACTAAGCTATTAATATTTTACTAAAACACACTTTATTAGTTTCAGTTTCCTTGTGGCAGCAAACCTAGGTACTCGTTAAACCTAAATAGATTCAATTGAAAATCATTCAGATAAATGGAAATTCGCTTACTCGGCAGGTTTGCTGTGGCGGGGGTATTATTATTTAATAAAGTGCATTGTACAATGTGTCGACAAACCTGTTGACTATGTGCTCGTAACGTTCAAGATCTTGTTTCATCTTCACCATAACCTCTCCCCAAACATAACCCCCAACGGAGAAGCCATGGACAAAGAGGGGTTCGTTTGTGGAGTTCTGATCAAGGAAACTCAGTACTTCGTCTGCCACCACCTAAAATATTGTAGCATGTTAAAAAAATTAAAAACATTGATATTTAATTGAAAAATACAATTTCCACAAGTTTAGAGTAATGCATATTGTGAAAATTTATACTTGTCTTCAGTTTCGATCATCACCATGCAGTGATGTAGTCGTAAATTTTCCAGTGCAGGAACGTTTACCATCGTCATGGGAAAATTTCAAGCCATATATTAATATGTCGGTTGAATTGAAAAAGCAGTGTAGGAACGCCGTTTCCGCTCCAATACACAGCTAACACATTTCTAAATTGCAAAATGATCACTTAACAGAATATTGACATTGACTAACCAGATAGTTTACACCTACATAAATTTGTGTGTGCAATGAAGCTATAACTTTCAGCAAGTTTCCATAATTTATGTTTTGTGAAAGCCTTGTGTTAATAAAAGAACTTAGCCCTTCCCGGACTATAGGCGGTGTAAAAAAGAGGATAACCCTGTAACCACAGTGATCATCTACGCAGACACTCTGTTCACATTACACTTAGTCGACCAGTTGGTCCGCCTGTATAGTTGATTATACATAGCAACATTAATCTTTGTAAAAACGATATTTTATTCAATTATATCTATAACCAATGTACTAGGAATGTTTTTTTCTAAAAGAATAAACAAATTTAACAACAAAAATAATTTTTTAAATAAAATAAAATATTTTGGACAAAAGTGCTGCATAGGTCAACTAATTACAACATTTAATAATTTACAGATGTAAAAAAAACTTTTCTGCTGTCTGTATACATATTATAGGCCGTCCAGGAAGGGTTTAACAAATAAATATTTTGGATATTAATATTATTTTGGATATATTAATATTTTGGATATTCTTTGTCACAGAGAAATGGTAGGCCGTAACCTTAATATAAGGAGTGATTGTTAAAGCAAATTTTCCGTATAGGGAATAAGCTATTACCAAAGGTCTCACAGTAAGATCTACTACAACTCTTTACTTTCACTTTTTGACATCACTGGAGACCAAAAACATTTCTAAAAATGTATAAATTTATGTGTGTGTGTATGTCCGTAAACCGATATTAACATCACTACTTAATAACTATAATATATACTACTGTATGACTGGTCCCACCTGACTGCCAGTGACTGGGAACAGCAGCTGCCAAGGAGTAATGCTGATGGTCAACACATTGCAGCCTCGGTTGACATAGAACTCACAGTACTTGTTAATATGTTTCTTCTGGGCTAACATCCATGATAGAAGTACAACCAGGGGTCGTGGTGTGTCATTGACCAAACGACCTTGAGTCACCTTGACAGAGTCAGCTGTCACTAGCTCCAGAGACTTTGACAAAGCCTGGCGAGATAGAGCCCTTATCTGTGACATCATCACCACACCAGCACTCTGCAACATCACCTCAGATGAGTCACCTTGACAGAGTCAACTGTCACTAGCTCCAGAGACTTTGACAAAGCCTGGCGAGATAGAGCCCTTATCTGTGACATCATCACCACACCAGCATTCTGCAACATCACCATATGAGTCACTTTGACAGAGTCAGCTGTCACTAGCTCCAGAGACTTTGACAAAGCCTGGCGAGATAGAGCCCTTATCTGTGACATCATCACCACACCAGCATTCTGCAACATCACCATATGAGTCACTTTGACAGAGTCAGCTGTCACTAGCTCCAGAGACTTTGACAAAGCCTGGCGAGATAGAGCCCTTATCTGTGACATCATCACCACACCAGCATTCTGCAACATCACCATATGAGTCACTTTGACAGAGTCAGCTGTCACTAGCTCCAGAGACTTTGACAAAGCCTGGCGAGATAGAGCCCTTATCTGTGACATCATCACCACACCAGCATTCTGCAACATCACCTCATATGAGTCACTTTTACAGAGTCAACTGTCACTAGCTCCAGAGACTTTGACAAGGCCTGACGAGACAGAGTCCATATCTGTGACATCATCAACACACCAGTACCCTACAACATCACCTCATATGAGTCACCTTGACAGAGTCAGCTGTCACTAGCTCCAGAGACTTTGACAAAGCCTGGCGAGATAGAGCCCTTATCTATGACATCATCACCACACCAGCACTCTGCAACATCACCTCATATGAGTCACCTTGACAGAGTCAACTGTCACTAGCTCCAGAGACTTTGACAAAGCCAGGCGAGATAGAGCCCTTATCTGTGACATTATCACCACACCAGCACTCTGCAACATCACCATATGAATCACCTTGACAGAGTCAACTGTCACTAGCTCCAGAGACTTTGACAAAGCCTGGCGAGATAGAGCCCTTATCTGTGACATCATCACCACACCAGCACTCTGCAACATCACCTCAAATGAGTCACCTTGACAGAGTCAACTGTCACTAGCTCCAGAGACTTTTGACAAAGCCTGGCGAGATAGAGCCCTTATCTGTGACATCATCACCACACCAGCACTCTGCAACATCACCTCAGATGAGTCACCTTGACAGAGTCAACTGTCACTAGCTCCAGAGACTTTGACAAAGCCTGGCGAGATAGAGCCCTTATCTGTGACATCATCACCACACCAGCACTCTGCAACATCACCTCAGATGAGTCACCTTGACAGAGTCAACTGTCACTAGCTCCAGAGACTTTGACAAAGCCTGGCGAGATAGAGCCCTTATCTGTGACATCATCACCACACCAGCACTCTGCAACATCACCTCAGATGAGTCACCTTGACAGAGTCAACTGTCACTAGCTCCAGAGACTTTGACAAAGCCTGGCGAGATAGAGCCCTTATCTATGACATCATCACCACACCAGCACTCTGCAACATCACCTCATATGAGTCACCTTGACAGAGTCAACTGTCACTAGCTCCAGAGACTTTGACAAAGCCTGGCGAGATAGAGCCCTTATCTGTGACATCATCACCACACCAGCACTCTGCAACATCACCTCATATGAGTCACATTGTTTACAGCTCATTTTGCTATATAAACAATTAGCTGTTTTGTTGAGTAAGTTATCAACTATTTGGCCTGATTTGGTTGTTTGAATAAAGTTAGATGTACGATATAAAATACTTCTCTGCCTAAATATTAAAAAAATAGCCTAGACAAATTATACAGGGTGTTTTTTTATGTAGGCTATGTCAATGTTTTATTCGAAGATTTGGTAAGTTTTTCTCATATCAGCCTACACAAGATTTAAAATTAATCAAAACCAAAATGGCGGTATCCACTACTTACCAGATTTAAAAGTCATAAAACTTAAACGTTTGTATTAAGGCTATAAAAGTAGAATTTTGTTTCTAAAAGCGTTGGCGGATGTGTAACTATTATATGCAACAGATGTGCAAAAGATATGCAAAAGATTAAAATGTTTCTATTTTGTGTCCTCTTCCCGTTGCAAAGCACGGGTAAAACAGCTAGTATCAAATAAAAGAGCATGAAAAAAGAAAATGTTTGGTGAAAAAAATGGAAAATCGGCTCATGAATTTGTGAGATAATCCCCCCCCCTTTCCCCCTACCCATTACTTTTTTTTAATAGCAAGGTACCCCTTGTGACATATCAAATGAAAGAGCATGAAAAAATAAAATGTTTGGTGAAATTCATTTTTCATTTGATATGTCACAAGGGGTACCTTGCTATTTAAAAAAAAAGTTATCGGTAGGGGGAAAGGGGGGGATTATCTCACAAATTCATGAGCCAATTTTCAATTTTTTTCACCAAATATTTTCTTTTTTCATGCTCTTTCATTTGATATGTCACAAGGGGTACCTTGCTATTAAAAAAAAATATAAGTTCCGGTGAAGGGGGGGGGGATATCTCACACATTTATGAGCCAATTTTAAAATTTTTTTCACTAAACATTTTATTTTTTCATGCTCTTTCATTTGATATATCACAAGGGCATATGCAACGCCCTTGCATATTTAAAAAAAAATAAGTTGGTGGCCGGGGGGAAAGGGGGGAATGTGAATGTAACGTTCACAACAAAACAATTGGGCCCCCTACGTCAATAGATGATTCCCGCAAACTGCATTTTTCTATCTATTGCGGTTTTTACATAAAAAAAGATGCAAGTTTTTAAAAAAACACCCTATAAGAATAAAAAAAAAATTAATATTAGTGTAGATACAGTTAGTTATCTTTAGAAGCTTTGTTAAACCGGGTTTTCCTAGACGCGGAAGAGGAGCGCCGAGAGCGGAAAAGCGATTAATATGACATTCCACTCCGCTTCTAGGAAAACAGTAACCTTAAATTACCTAAGACAAGAGGAGTCCGCTCTCCGCGTTCCTCTCTCCGCGCTCTGCTTCCGCGCCTAGGAAAACCCAGCTTTACTGAATATGGCCAGCTGCCTATGTATTTATTAGGACCTTTTATTCAAAGTCCAATTATCAAGAAAAGGGGTATTTGGTTTAGAATAATCCAAAAGTTACTGACTTGTCTAGTTTGAGATCTTGTGGTCTTTTTACTGACTAAGGCTGATATGTTCCTTAGACGGGACTGTTGATTAATAGCCAATACAGTCATATACCTTTGGCAAAGTATACATTCCTTCTACATGAACCAGCTGTAGCCAATTTCTTATTAAAAGAAAACATTTTAGCTGTATCGTGACATTGTCGATAACTTGTAAAAATTTAAAATACAATAAATAATATTTTATTTCATTGTTTGATGAGCCAGTCACATATTGGACTAGTGTCTAAAATATTATGTTTTCTACCTTTTTAGTTACTGAGATAGTTGACGTGGCATAAAGGATGATAGCTTACAATATGTCGTCCTATCAATCAGACTTGTTTAAAGTAGTCTGCATATTCAAGTCCGCAATATCAGTAATTTATATCAGCGCAATTTGACGGTAGTTCACTTCAACTAAGTTTGTTTTGATTTTAAAACCTGCGACAACTAGGCTATAACATAGCCCTCAACCGGTGCCGTATCACGTGTTTCGTTACCGCCTGGTCAACCAGTGTTAAATGTTCAGTTTCGTGTTTTTGTGTTTTTATGTCGTGTCTATGTTATTTATTTACTAACTATAAACTTTTGACAAACTCCATCATGAGGAATATCTAATGACTGCTTGACATTCTCACGACCTGATGATGTGCTCCTGCAGCACGAAACAGCTGTAGTCACTACGAACTACATAGGATCGTTTTGGACAGAACAAGGTAATTTAAACCACTATACGCTATAACATAGGATGGAATGTATAGTTCTGTCAATAATACAAGATATGTGCATTATTCTCAGGGTTTTATGACAGGGATTTTCAACATATTTGATTGATTTTAAATATATTTGGTGGACTTATAAATTAAAATGTTTTATTCTGAGTTATGTGAAGCTAAAATTAAAAAGAAAAACAAAACTAAACAAAAATATTTTATATTTATAGTGATTAAAATGCTTAAAACAAATGTAGGCCTATAATAAACTAAAACCTACAGTTATAGAATATCTTTTTTATATAGAAAACTATACACACCAATTAAGGAAAATCAAGCAATCTGTCCCTTGATGAATGTACAGTACTCTGTAGGCCTACTTACAATATTTTACGATCGAAGCCATTTCATAACTCATTACTTTCAAAGAAGCAAGGTTGCTCTGCAGAAAATACCAGACTAGAGTTACTATTCAAATACTGATGTTACAAGTAATGCTCAATGTGAATCAAACAAATATTGACAAAATGAGGCAAAGATGCTGGTGATAGTTTTATCATTTGATACCAGTCACCAATATGTGTTATATTTGTTGGTATATTTTGCACATTCGAACTACTAAAAACATAGAATTCTGGTAATATACTTAACAATGGAAATTTTTCCTTTGCAACCACAATAACACGATTAATAAATAATAAATAAATAAATAAAAATGCCTTTATTTGCAAGCGTCTTTCAGTACAAGAACTGTTTTACAAAGTAACTCATGTCAATATAACTAACTTAAAAATATACAAAAATTAGGATACAAAAACAATGTGTATGACAAAACAAAATTATAAGCTATATACAATACTTTACATCTTCTTTACTTTTCTTTTGAAAGCCAGGACCCCCAGCTGTTTTAGGTCCAAGGGGAGATCATTATATATCTTTGGGCTAAAGTAAGAAAACCCTTTTCTACCCACTTCTAGTCTTACTTTTGGAATGTGGAGCAAGGCGTTCTGCCGGGTCACACGTTGAGTCACCTCCCCACGTGCCACAAGCCTCTCCACCAAGTACTTAGGCTCTTGCTGAACCAAGACCCGGTGGATGAGGCTACAAGTCTGCTCCCTGCACACGGCACCCATTGACAGCAACCCTGCAGCATCCCGAAAAGGGGATACGCGTTCACGCTTACGGATACCGTAAACGAAACGAATGGCGGAGTTCTGCACTTTTTGCAATCGGGACATCTCTTCCCTTGAGATGCTGTTGCCGTATGCAGGAAAACAGTAATGGAGCACTGACAACACTAGTGACTGTACCAGCTGCAGCTTGGCTGTCTCTGGTAGGATGTTTTTGTACCGGTACAGACCACGCAGCCTTCCCAAAGCCACCTGGGAAACATAAGTGATGTGGTCCGAGAAAGTGAGGCCACTGTCAAGTACCACACCCAAGGTCATGACGGTATCCCTCACCATTAGAGGTTTTCCTGCGATTTGAACGTGCATGTCTCCATTTGCAACTCTGTGAAGATTAGTGGGTGTAGCAATATGAAGAATCATGCATTTTTCAGAGTTCAATTTCAAACCATGTTTGCGTGACCACTCACTTATTCTCACCAGATCAGAGTTCACTCCTGCAAAAGCTTGCTCAGCAGCCTGAATCTCATAGGAGAAATGCAATTGGCAGTCATCGGCATATGAATGCACATTGCAGTGACTCACACATCTGGACAGATCTGCAGTGTACAGGGTAAACAAAATGGGCCCCAGACAGCTCCCCTGAGGCACTCCCCTTGATTTCTCTAGAGGAGGTGAGATATCGGTACCCACCCTGGTAACTTGCAGTCTGTTTTCCAGGTAAGATCTAAACCAAGCAACCGCATTGCAATGAAAACCAAAATGTTTCAATTTTGCTAGGAGCAAACCATGGCTTATGGAATCAAAGGCCTGTGAAAAATCAAGCATGACTACAGAGCTACACCTGCCCTCGCTCCTCGCCCTAAACAAGTCTGCAAACATATTCATCAATGCAGTACAGGTGCTATGGTTCTTTCTGAACCCTGATTGCAGTTTGGGAAGCAGATTCTCTGCATCTAAAAATTCGGTTATTTGGCGTATTACTAATTTTTCGAGCACTTTGGACATAGCAGGCAAGACCGATATTGGCCTTAAATCATTAAAGTTTGAAGGAATCTGTTTTTTGGGCAATGGATGTACCATACTTTTCTTCCACGCGTGTGGAAATTCACTGTTTACAAGAGACATATTCATAAGGTGAGTTATTGCATCAATGGCATGAGGCTGACGGCTTTTATCATTGCAATACTTATGTCATCAACACCGACAGCTCTAGAGGTAATTTCATTAATAGCTTCCCTCACTTCTGATACTGATATTTTTCTTAACTGGAATTTATTTACATTACGTGTATCTTCATTATATAATCTAATCAAATCTGCATCTGCTTCAAAAAATGATCCCATTTTTACAAAAAAATCATTCATTTCACCGACCCTAAAATCATTTGGTAAATTATTTCTGCCCTTTCCTGCTACTATATCACTCTGTTTAAGGCATTTCCAAAACGCTCTTGTATCTTTACAATCTGCCAGTTTTTCTGAGAAAAAATTTCTTTTTGCTTTCCATACAGCCCCATTCAGTTTGTTTCTAACTTTTTTATAATCTATCCAGTCGACATTCTGTCCCGAGCTTGAAAATTTCCTCCTTAATTTATTTTTCATTTTTGTTAACACAATGATTTCATTATTTCTCCAAGGTGCTTTTTTCTTTGTCACTCTCTTTGTTACTAGCGGCGCATGTTTATCATTAACTGCTAACGCTCACTGGCACCAGGTAGTTTTCTTGTAAGATCTACCACAGAGACAATATAATATTACTAGACTCTTCTATCTACTATCCAAACAGTATATAAGCCTGCTGGATTGAAATTATGTAAACTACTAAGACAGAGATTTGGGACTGCAGATGGAGGTAAGAACGCATTGTCAGATTAGTTACTACAATAGTTCTGTTTCTGAGTTGTCAAAAGAGAACTTTGAACTGTGGATACCAGATATGTTTAGAAAAATAAATTTTTAAGTACCTATTCTCTAAACAACTATAAAAACAAAATTCATAACACATTATAGGTCAAATTGACAATAGCGACCACCTGGCTGTTGCATGAGGTTAGTTTTACAAAAGATGTAAGTAAAAAACGCACATCAGGTGAAATGTCGACCTTAAATCTTCACGGTTACGTCAATATTGGCTAACAAGGATCTGCAATTAAAAAATCGGTCAAGGCCGAACAACCCAAGTCTTCAGAGTTTGGTCGGGCCTCACTCACATGTCTGTGGCACACATTGTAATGGTGTGTTACATTAACATACAAACTCCCACCAACTTCACTCAGACCAGACCAGAACTGACTGATCAAGTGAACAGTGTTATCTACACAAGATGGGAATTCAAGTTAAAAGCTTCTTATGTAGAAAATGTGGAGAGGAGGAGACAGCCTTCCGCGTGATATTTAGGTGCCCAGCCCAACAAGGTCTATGTGTGAGATTCCTTGGCCTATCGACTGGAGATTAAAGGGAAGAACAGGTTACCATAGTCAAAAGGATCTCATGGTTTACTAAGAACCTGGGATTTGACAAAGAATGAGGACCTGTGAATGAGGGTGCCCAACAAGCTGTTTCAGCTGTGATGCAATCCCATGGTTTACTTATAAGCCTAGCACTCTTAAAAAAAGTGTTCTTCTGTTTGGTTATGTGCGATTTAGTGATTAAATTGTTATGTCACAGTCACAGTTAGATTTTGACCCTTTTATAGAGGCAATCGAATAGAGGTCCTTTAGTAAAATTGACAGCCAACATCAGATTGCACCTGGCATCCCTTTCCGTTTTTCTTAATGTAAGAATAATTTTTATTTTTTAATGTGCTAAAAAACAAATTAACTACAAAATGTTCAACTTGACACCAAAGCTTCATATACCAAAGGTAGTCGTGCTCTGGCAGCATGGTGAATAATAACGATCAGTCGAGAGTCGACTGACGATTCGAGTAATGCCTGTTGTGATGATTAGTCGTGGGCTTGTTCGCCATTACCTTAACAAACCAGCCAAAAACTATGAGTATTCCCTGCTAATTTAGCGCTTAGTATTGATTACCTTACAATCATTAAGAATATTGCCCCACAATGTGATATTTGCAGCTTAGAAGTTTTGCCTTTTATTTCAAATGTGTTTCCCACGACAAAGAAGGTACTGAAACTATATCAATATAGGTATATTTGTGTAAAGCTTCAATCAGCTCACTTTTGCAACACTAAGCATCGGAGGCCTTGAGATTCTTATTCCATTCCAATGATCACAATAACTATCCTAAATTAAACATATGGTAGGGGATTGTGGACAAATTGTGCTAGGGGATTGTGGAACAAATTGTGGACATTGTGGAATTATTGTGTAAGAAAAATCATGCTCAGTATGATTCAATATTCAATATTAATTGTTAAGTGATAGACATGATCCGTGGATGCGATACTCCCTCGTGTGGATTAAGGATCGCACAAGTAGAGTACTACGACTATCCACAGTATTATCCTGATAATTAGAACAATGCGTAAAATACAAGTCAAAATTGTGGTTCGGATTCCACTTTGTACTGAAGGTCCCTTAGTTGTCATTGGCGGTATGGGCTATTAATTAACAGTCCTGTCAAAGGAACATGTCCGGCATATTGGTGGTGCAAGGGGAATTTGATGAGTTTGTAATTTGGGGAGGAGGTAATTGAAGTTTATAAGGTTTAGTTCTAATGGACTAGGATATTTCAATTCAATATCCTTACACACTTTGTCAGTTTGCTAAGAGCCAGTAACAAACCACTTACAAATGATCACACATATTAATGAGGCGGAATGGGCACACGGGAGGGACTTAGGCTAAAGGTGTAGTGACGTCATATCTCTAGTGGCTAATGTCTTCTCTTGAGGCAACACGATTACCGTAACAAAACAATTTGATTTTAGCGGCGTTCGTGGCATAGTTGGTAGCGTTTCGGATTGGTGTTCAGGAGGTCCTGGGTTCGAATCCCGCTGGCAGCTCTAACTTTTTGTCAACAAATTTTTCATATCAGCAAGTTTGGTTGGTTAGGTTAGGTTATGACAGTTTAATTTTAAAATACTAAATTTTAAAATTAATTTTATAATTAATTAAAAATTATTAATTAGATTTTTATCTTATATAGGCTAGTTTTTATATTATCAGCAAGTCTGGTTGGTTAGGTTATGTTATGACAGTTTAATTTTAAAAATTAATTTTATAATTTTAAAACAATATTTTATAATTAAAAAGTTAATTTTATAACTAAAAATAAAAAATAAAATTAATCTAAATTTTTTCAACTTAGCAGTTCTAGCGGCAAACGCTGACACTACAAGATATGTTAGCCTTAGTCCCTCCCGTGTGCCCCACCGTTAATGAGGCTATACGGCACTGAGTGTTATGACATTATTTTAAACTGAACACATGCTTCCTTAACGGATATTTTTGTAAATTAAATATCCAACGATAAAAATTAAAAAAAAAATTACCAAACTGCTTTAAATTATAAGAGTGATAGTTGTATGACATTATTTTAAACTGAACACATGCTTCCTTAACGGATATTTTTGTAAATTAAATATCCAACGATAAAAATTAAAAAAAAAATTACCAAACTGCTTTAAATTATAAGAGTGATAGTTGATTACAAACACTGTACCTATGTACTAGTAGTAAATGCAACGTACTACAGTATGAGTCATTGGTTAATAATAATCATTATCATACATGAGTAGCGAACGCTTATCAGGTTGAATTCTTTCCATCTATATCAGAATAAACCAGCAAGTCAAAGACAATAAAATGTGCTTACATACCATTATGAATAACCTAACTCTGTTAACATCATTTACAAACAAAGGCAAACCGTGTGGTGGTGATAAGACTCAGTTTGGGCCACTTAGTTATGCAGTCATAGTCGATTACTAGATGTAAATAGTGTAGTGCCGGCCTTGAAACGTTGTTTAACACTCATTGTCCATTAGGGACTAATTAATTGATTGGAACAATAACCAAGCAATTTTCAATTGTGGTCCAGAAGCAATCAAAGATGCAAAATAAGAGAGAGATGTTCTTTTGTTAGTTATTTAAATTCTGATTACATAGATTTACAGTAAAACACTTAAAAAGTAAAATTTTAAGGCCCACGCATTGCCTAAATTAATTATAGATATAGATGTAATGTTATGACTTACACTTTTCACGTTCCCTTTGAATGGAGTGTTGCTATACCTCGTAGTTAGAAGGCCAACAGACATAAGTGATTTCAGTACCACCATCTTTCCAACAAAAGGCTACGTTGTTCACTTGTAGAGTAAAAGGCACCATGCAGACACACTCTAAAACAACATAAGCAAGTTCATATTGGTCAAGTTTCTAACTCTTTGATGGTTCAAACCCGTGGAATGTTGGAATTTTGCACACCTGAAGATTCCTTTTCTGCTCTGTACAAATAAAACAAAAGAAAATTTACAGATCTCAGCTTTTAGAATCAGGTCAGAGTTTAGGGTTTAAGGAAGACAGCAAGCAAGCAGCTTTGGCAGACCCTCTCCTTATCCGTGTACCCTCACTCAGAACATTTTTGAGAATTAAAAGTAGCTGTAAACCACCTTTGACACTATTTATAGGTTAAACTATTGATTTAAATTTCTGTATTTTTCAACAAATAAATAAACAAAATATTGTAAAACAGAGTATTTTAGGAATTTCACACTCCTTAAGATTGGGCGCTCTGGGATAAAGCCAAATCAGCCCATAAAGGCTACAAAGTGGGGCCTGGAATAAAAGTTGGGTCTAGTCTACTGTAAAATAACTGTCTTACTGTCCCCTATCACCAACATAGGTTAGTATACTGAATTGATATATCCTATCTGTTGACCAGCCTTCTCAGTAGTGAAGCATTTCAGTGTGTGTGAATCCAAAATGAAATAGGTTGTAATTTTAATTTGTTATGACCAAGAAAGTTGGTATGCAGGATAGAAGGGATTATTCCAAATCCAGTATAGTGTGGGGTTTTAACATGGATTTAAAGAAATGGAATGGAATAATGATAACTAGTGGTCGTCCAGTGGTTGAATACTCGACCAAAAACATGTGATGTACAGAAATCTTTATTTACACCCCACACTGTAAGTAAAACATGTAATGATTGGGATTTCGTCAATGTGTTTAGATTTTCTTTTTATATTTCGTCACCAACATGGCAACCCATAAGGCCCATATTCATTTTTTTTTAATTTTCAATTAAGTTTTGTGCTTATTTTTGAGCCTATTTTATTTTATACATGGTTTCTGCACATCTACGGGCAAATATCTTTCTAACGGTATGCATAGATTTTCCCTGCGATGCACACAAGCTGAGAAAAAAGGTTTTAAAGAAACATGCTTGCCTAATTATAGGATTGTCATAAACCTCGTCTTATCAAAACTCAAACATAATTTTCATGTCGTCGGGGTGACTTGATACCACATTGGCTGTACTTTTGATAGATGCCCTTCTTACAATAATTTTAGTTTCTGGGGAGGACTACAAAATAACTTCAATGTCAATGAGTGGCCCAAACCATTTTAAATGGCCTACCAATCCAGATGTATGCTGGTATAACAAATGTGATATGAAAGAACCATTACACCTCTATTACCCATTAACGCAAGGTGAATGTTCGCAGTCCCCCGAGATGAAAAAATTGAGGCTAAAGGACAAAATCAATGAATAAATGTGTTTAAGAAGCCCTGTAAATAGTGTAGATAATGAACAATTTAATTAAGTTACTTTAAAGCTGACAGTTCTTGAATTTTTGAGAAAGAAACATTTTTTAAATTTAAACCATTTTTTCAAGAAGTATAACTGCGGCGACGTGTAAAATTGCAACATTTCGCTAAGAAGAAAAAATGTAAAATAAGTAATTAAAATTTTGGTTATTATTTTGTTTGAACACACCACGCTTCTAGTTTATGTTAAGGTAAGTAATACTGTGTTTTGGTCCAATATTATTTTTTACAGATTTTTTTATAGTTTTACCAACAAACCCCGCGTTTTGGTTTATAATTTGATTAATAGCTTCAGTAATAATTATGCAAAAAATATGTAAAAAATATCAAAAGATTCAGAACAAAAAGATGGACTCAAATCACCCCTTAAATAAGCCTAATATTGTATTACATTGAAATCACATGCAATCTTATAGGCTGGTGACCCCACTTGCGGGGGTGACTTGAACCGGCAATATTTATTATTTTTTCTTTTACTAGTAACCATGGTAAAAATATATTACTTTGTAAATAGTTAGTATAAGCTAAGACTGTAGGTAATAAGTAGGCTATAAAAAAATATTAGTTCTAATGTGCTTAGTTACAAACATACAATGGTGTAAACTTCAAAAGTGGTATCAAGTCACCCCGTTTTACGGTAGTTAAATTGATAGTTTCAATCAATATTAGTGTAAATCAGTTAAGAAACTGTACCTGTACCCGGAAGCAGTCTTATAAAGTAATAAAGATGGTACAAGTGATTCTTATCGAAGTAGGCTAGACATTAGAAATTCATTAGAAGGATGTGCTTGTGCTATCAACAAACAGTTTCTTAACTGGGCTACGCTAATAATGATTGAAACTATTGATTAAATTAGTAAACCTTCATGCGATTTTTTAACCATCCGCAAGTTTGGTTTGGTTGGTAGGGTTGTGATAGTTTAATTTTATAATAGACCTAGATAAGTTATATTTTAAAATATCGATTAAGTCTATTAACTTAATCAATATTTTCAATTTGATAGTTTCAATCAATATTAGCGTAGCCCAGTTAAGAAAATGTACCCGACAAACTCTTATTTACTAAATCCAAAGTATAGACTGCATCTCTGTTTCGTTTCTGTTGACAAGTTTCTTAATTCTTACATACCTTTGCAAGAGTATGATCCTGCAGTAACCCCTTTGGGGTACAGTTTCTTAACTGGGCTATGCTAATATTGATTGAAACTATCGAATTGAAAATATTGATTAATAATCTATATTTTTAAATAGGCCTAAATCTATATATATAAAAGGCAAAGCCCTCACTGACTGACTGACTAACTGACTCACTCACTCACTCACTCATCACTAATTCTCCCACTTCCAATTTACCTAGGCGGCTGAAATTTGGTACACTGATTCTTTAGGCATTAAATAGGAAAACTAAGTTGTTTTTATTCTGATCGGACTCTCGGGCTCTGCCCCAGTGGCTCTGGAATTTCCCATGTTAACCTTATGAGTACTCATATTTAAATGGAATTAATGCATCTTAACAGCTGTTTCAATTAAACAAGTTGGTTCTGTTCTATGATGTGCAATAGCATTAAAGTTACAAGGATTACCAACAGGGTGCAGTACTATTATTTTTTTTTAATTTATGACAACAACAGCTAATTTGCAACCAAAAGGTGAATGAGCGTAGCGAACGAACTTCAACCTGGAGGCGAGTTAGCGTAGCGAACGAGCTAACCCGAAGGCAAGTGAGCGCAGCGAACGAGCTCCAACTTAAAGGTGAGTGAGCGTAGCGAACGAACTTCAACCAGGTTGTGATTAAGCCATGCGAACGAGCTCACTAATGAAGTAAAGCGGGGCAAAGCCCGCGGGTACAGCTAGTATAGGTAGCCTATAAAAGGCAAAGCCCTCACTGTCTCACTCACTCACTCATCACTAATTCTCCCACTTCCCATTTACCTACGAGGCTGAAATTCGGTACACCGATTCTTTGGGCATTAAATAGGAAAACTAAGTAGTTTTTATTCTGATCAGGCTTTCGGGCTCCGCCCCAGTGGCTCTGGAGTTTCCCATGTTAACCTTATGATTTTTCACATTTAAAAAGAATTTCTTAACAGCTGTTTCAATTAAACAATTTGGTTATGTTCTATGATGTTCAATAGCATTAAAGTTACAAGGATTACCAACAGGGTGCAGCACTATTATTTTTTTTAAATTTATGACAACAACAGCTAATTTGCAACCAAAAGGTGAATGAGCGTAGCGAACGAACTTCAACCTGGAGGCGAGTTAGCGTAGCGAACGAGCTAACCTGATGGCAAGTGAGCGCAGCGAACGAGCTCCAACTTAAAGGTGAGTGAGCGTAGCGAACGAACTTGGTTAATATTGATAGTTTCAATCAATATTAGCATATAGCCATAGACTAACCAACGTTTTATCTATGATATAGCCCAGTTAAGAAACTGTAGGCTACCCTCGATAGTTTCAATCAATATTAGCATAGCCCAGTTAAGAAACTGTACCCAATCTTTGTTCTTCGCGTTTTTGGTACCGGTACCTGAAAGCCGGAAATAGTAGCAGCCTACCGCTACCGTACCGTACAGCACCAATGAGGTAATATTTAGTCAAGATGTAAGCTACAAGAACAAAATTCAAATTCACTCACTTGCACAACTACGAGCTACGACAGAGCCTTCATCCCTTTATCTGAATCTAAAGGATAATCATAACCATCCAGATGCAGATTACGAATTACGAGCACGAGACTACTAGACAGACACAAACAAAACAAACCAAGGCCCGTCCGTCCCTAAGGAATAAGGATGACAATTAATTATTGACAAGTTGACTACTAACTAGACAAAGACAATTTTACAGACGACACCGACACCGGACGGACACCGGACAACCTCTGGCGAGATATAAATGGCACTGAAGGAAGAAGTAAATGGTTCAAGATTATGCTAGCCGTGGATGTTAAACCTCTATTTTTTACAACTGCAATACACAGAGGAACCGCAGGGGGCTCACGCTTGCGTGGGTTCGTGGCCTGGGCGACCACGCGGACCCTAGCTCTCCCAGAGGGGAGGTAACTGCCCGGTGTCAGACCCGGCACTTCAGGTAGACCACAGTTATGGACGACTGGTAAGCGCCAGCCCCTTAGGGGGAGCCTCCAGTGACATTCCCTCCATTCAGGGTGGGGGGGGGGGTGTTTAGCTCTCAGTGACGCCGTTAATTCCGCCTCTCATCATCTACCTGTAACTGTGGTTGTGACTGAGTCCTACCTGTTGTGTTCGACTGACATTTTGTGAGGCATATCCTCGACTTTGGAAGTAGCCTCGTCCTGGGAGGTGAAATACCTAGCCCCCAGAGGGGAGGTAAATGCTCCGTGTTGGTATCGGCATTTTCAAGTTGGCCACAGACATGGTCGACTGGGCATCGGGTCCCAGTGACATTCCTTTATCCAGGATGGAGGGGTGTTTAGCTCTAGGAGAGATGGAAGTACATCATAATCTCTAACCTACCTGTGTCTGTGGTTCTTTGGGCTTCGGCCTGCTTGTTGTGTGCGACCAGCATTCAGTGGGCAAATCCTCGACTTTGGAAGTAACCTTTCCTGGAGGTGAAAACGGGCAAGTACCCGCAGCTCACGGGGACACTCAAGGGCAACGTAACTTTCCGCAGTGTGAGGGCAACGGTTTGTAGGTACTTATGCAAACCTATCCCTGTCTCTGAGCACGGACGGTATGGTTATCTTGAGTGTGGGGGGTTCTTCCCGGAACCTCAATTGAGTCAAGGGTGTCGCCACCTCTGGTGGATAGGTTCATCCGGGTGGGTCCCACTTCTATACCTGCCTCCTTTTGGGAAACCCTGATGGCCTGGCAGTGATGTTGGGTCTGACGGGCAAACGAAGTAGATCGGGTGCTGGGTCCGAGCCCGCCAGGGGTATCTGGGGATCTATCGCTCTGGTTATCTCTGGTTTCCCAGCAATGGGTAAGGCCTCGATCGGGCAGCGGTGGAAATGGGAGGTTGGGGTTCCCCCCGTCAGCGTGCTGATGGTCCCCTTCCTCCTGGCTATTGATGGCGGGTTCTGCCTGTCAGGGATGAGATAGGTCCCGAGTGTTGCTTGCACTAAATGCGTCGGGGCGCTCTACTATGGACCTCTAGGTTCCGACCTAGTGGAACCCAGGTGGAGTGACGCTTAAACAAGCAGCCGGAATCCCTGGTTAGGATTGAGGGGCAACCCTCTTTCCGAAGGGTCTGCTTCGGCAGCCGGCGAGCCTGATGACCTTAAGTCATCCGCCCATGATGTGCTAAAGGTTGATGCGTAAGCTTCGGCCTACATCATGGGGCCCGGGTATGTCCTGAAGGATAGGTACCGGGTAAGCAGTCAGGGGGCTTCGGCTCTCATGACAACAAATAATAATAATAAAATAATACACAGAGGACTTATGAGCATAGATTAAAGATTACGCATACTGATTTATTCCCTGGGCTAGTGGCTAGTGCATATAGAGGTAAGGTACAAAGAAAACCTTCAATGGTTAACACACTGTGTCCAGCAAGTTAAAGGTGGCCGTGGTCTGCACTAGTGCTGTTTTCTATGGCAAAGACCAACACCACCCTCTTGCCATCATGTACTACAACGCCAAGAGAAAGACCCTGTACCAGGTGCGATAGGAATTTTCGCACAGTGCTAACCGTTCGGAATCCTGGAACTTGTGTTACTGAAGAGATATTGAAATCTGATTAGCCTATTCAAGGCTACTCTTCTACTTCCAAGTGGCACTGCTTCAAAACCCATGTAGCACAGGTTGGGCCAACGTTGGTAAATTGTGGAGCCACACAGTTGGCCAACGGTAGAAATGTCACCTCTTTAAACTGTTTTCCAGCCAACCATTGTCCAGCCGTTTTATTTCACACAAAATAATAAAGATTTAGTACGAAAAGCATAATTATTAGTTGAGTAAATTGATTAAATAGTTCATAAAAACAAATTTTGAAAAAAAACTAGAACAAAATTTTTTTGGCCCAGACGGGTCTCGAACCCGGGTCCTTCGACTTATGAGCCTCTTACTTTACCACTGAGCTATCTGTGATTGCTGATATAGAGAGTTTTCAAGTGGTGAAAGAGTAGCCGACAGTTGCAATGGTCGCAATACTTCAAACATTTTTGATACTACACAGTATAATATGATTCTGTTAATCTGTTAAGGCATCATAAGTAGTTTTTTTTTTTGGAGTTAGAGAGGATACTGGTATTTGAATGATTAATTAATTACCGTTAGATTGTTAATGCTATTATAATTGCCTGTTATATGATTAATTACTCTTTCCCCTTAAATTGTTGCAAATAAGTTAAAGAATATTAATTTAAAAAATATTTGCATTATTAAAATTATTAAAATTCATTGTTGTAGCGCCGGAACTGTAATATATAAAATATCTGGTTTTACAATACCTTTATCAGTTCCAAAAACTTTTGGAAACTTTTGGAACTGATAAAGGTATTGTAAAACCAGATATTTTATTATAATTATGTTGTGAAAGCTAGACCCAGAGAATGAAAGTCGTGTAAACTCAACTATGGACCATTGTTGGTCCAACAAAAGTATCTTTTGTTGGTCCAACGGAGTGAAAAACGGTTGGACAACGGTTGGCTTGATGTATGATACCCAGCAATGCATATTAATGTATTTCATTAACAATGAACCAATGTTGGTCCACAGTTGTAAATATTGGTTGGCCCAACTACGAGATATACAGTTGGACAACGGTTGGTTGGTTGTGGAAGCTCCAACCAACCATCGACCAACTGTCCCACAGTTGGCCAACGTTGGCCCAACCATCTGTGCTACATGGGAAAGCACTCTTACGGAACAGTGCCTGTGGCGTACATATTCTTTCGGAGCTGTACTGTAGCGGGGGGCCGTTTGGTGAGGGGGTGCGGGGTTAAGGTATGGGATGGAGGAGGGAAATTCGGGTAATCAGAAGGGAATAAACAGGGTAATGCTAATAGGTTAGGAAAAGGTGTGTCTGGACCCAGCTTAATTTCAGCGTGCTGAATCTGCTACCAATACAATTAGGAAGATTGCTGGGGACCAGAGGGACGGAGACCTTTTACCCAAATCAGAACACTTGCCTAGCCAGCTTTGATTTGAACTAATGGAACTAACTATTTAAATATAAACCTATCCTTCCACTACGAACTGAACTTGGGTAATTACTTACTAATTATTGATGAGCAAATGAGTGATATGTAATTGAATACTGAATGAGAAATAAGTATGAATTGATTTAAACTATTAAGTTACATTCTGGGAACATGTGGATTAGTATTCATGTTTCGAAAGGTTGGTGGCAGAGTGCCACCAACCGGCTAAGTTGTCAATTCCTACATTTCCATAGTCGGGTGAGCCAGAAGGGCTCCCCGCTAGTTACCTGACTTAGCCAGACATTTTCCCTACTTAATTTCTACATATTAACTAACTATGATAACTTATCCCAAACATCGAAGAGAAGTCCTGGATTTTACGGAGAGGTTTCCTGTGTAGAAGCCGGTTGTCGAAGAAGGAGGACAAGACTAGGAAAGGTGGGGATAGAGCATTGATGCAGTCGCGGTAGGCAACGAGATGAACATGCAGCCCGGCTTCGCGAACTGCACACACTATAAAAAATATAGCGTGCCGCTATGCGTCACAACCACCCCCCTTACGACGAAAGAAAAGAAAAGAACAAAACAGTTTTTTGAAGGTTGGTGAAAGGGTTTGGTTTGCTGTGTTTTTTTTTTTTTGTGGGGAGGTTTGTCGTTCGGTTTGCTTCCAGATGTGGAAGGTTCTGACCAGCCTGGCTGTAATAGGCACCTCGGACCACCGGACTTTCCCGAACCAACCACGGCAGAGAGCGGGATCCACCCCCCCTGCGAAAAGAGGAAGGCATTGTGGGGACGACAGTTTGTTTCCCTAACCTGGCAAAAATTGGAATTGAATTGCTTTCTGTTGTGAAATAAAAAGGGACGGACAACTGCACGCACAAAAGATTTTTTTTTTTTTTTAATTAGGTTTTCTTCTTAAGGCATTGCTGGTGCACTGTGGGGGAATTTGAGATCAGCTGGTGTGTCTTCTGGTGATGCAGGTCTTGAGAGGTGCTGATGGTATGGGCTAAGTGTTGAGGCAGCAGGCTGAGTGTAGGCAAAGAGATGTTGTGTGCTGATGACTCATGCGGACCAGGCCGGAGCATCGTAGGCTGCGCCCAAGGTGTGTTGGCTGATGACTCATGCGGACAAGGCCGGAGCATCGCTGGCTGCGCCCAAGGTGTGCTGGCTGATGACTCATGCGGACAAGGCCGGAGCATCGCTGACTGATGATGGGGGATGTAGAAGGTAAATGTCTCTTGTGGTCCAAAACAGATGTGCACGATATTTCATGATTGATTGGTATGCGGGAAAATTGTAGAGTTGTTAATTGAGTTTTGCTTTTTCATTTGATTTATTTATTATTTTTTGGTTGCTTTGATTGTGCAGTTGTCTGGTTTCTATTAAATACTGCTGGGGGAAATGAATATTTAATCAGATCGCAGATGATCATAAAAAAAAACTTGTTCAAGGTGACTGTCGTTGTGGAAATGAAGAAGGGTTGGTCGCAAGGTGGAGGTCCGATCACTGACGGGTTGGCTCGGACTCAAAAGGTGAACCATGGGTTCGTTGGGGCCGAGCTACTCAAAACCAGACTGATGGAACTCGCGGATACCGTTTTGGGGTCTGTGAGTTGAAGGGGTTTGGAAGGATAGTAAACTGTTCTTGTTGAAATTTTTTTTTTTTTTTAACATTTCGCATGCTGAAAATTACGCATGCAGAATAGGTGCGTGCACTAAATTGCGCGTGCAGAACATTGCGCGTCGGTAAGCGCTAGAAAAAGGTGGGGATTGGTATTCTTGGGATTCTGGAGGTTGTTTCCTTATCAAGTATTTCCCTTGAGAGGCAAGGTTTCCGGTTCATTTGTTTTTTGTGTAAAAATAAAAGTACTGAATTTCTTAACTAAACTGGTAACTATTTTTCCCTAAATCTAACTACCTCTACCTTAGTGACTAATTAAGCTAAGAAGTATGAAAAGAAAATAAGGGAGGTAAAGGAAAGAATAGAAAGAGAGTTTGTCTCTAAACACTCGACTAGCTAGGTCGCCACAGAAGGTGCCATCACTGAGCCCTTTCCTACGGGGGTAAAATTAAGCAAAATAAAAAATAAAATTAAATCTCCCGTGGAAAGTAATCACAAAAAGGTGATTCAATCAAAAAAAATTCTTTACTGAACTCAGTGAGGGTGCGAGAGACGAAGAGAGAGGGGTGAAAGATTTGGTCGACAACGCACGGAGGAAGACGTGTAGGGCAGCCCATCCTAAGGAAGGATACCCCGAGACTCACTTTCCCCCGGGCGTTGGCGGGGACAGCGACAGATTGAGAAGACTTAACCTAATATCACCTTAGCAGAGTGTTCTGATCTGGGTAAAGAGATTGATCTTGTTTTTTTTTTTCTAAAATTGTGGCTGAAAAAATCGTTTTAGATGTGACACATGTGCGTTCCTAACAAATTTTCCGGTTGAGGGATTGATCAAACGTGCTGTGACGGGAGAAGAGAAAGCTTCAATTACACATGGTTTGGACCAGACAGGGAGTAATTTCTGATTGATGGCGTCGGCGGCCCTACTGAGGTGGTGTTCTCTGAACATTACCCAGTCGCCTATCTTGTAAGGGTTGGGTAATCTGTCCAGATCATATTTTTGTTGCCTGAGCTGCCTAGCCTTTGTGAGGTTCTCGACGGCTCTTCTCCACTCTTCATTGGAAGATTGTGGGGAAGCCTGATCGTCGATTAGCCTGTCCATATTCCAATGGAGTTCTAAGGGGTGTGAAATATTTCTTCCGAGGAACAAACGAGCTGGGGAAATTTTGGTGGAGTCATGCCGTACGGAATTAAATGCCATCTGAAACCAATGTAGCTCCTGATCCCATCGTTTCTGGTGTTCGTGGTGAAAAATTCTGATCGCGATCTTTATCTGCTTGTTTACTCTTTCGGCGTGGGAAGGGTTGGGGTAATAGGGACTGGTGTAGATGTGTTGAATGCCTAGTCCCATGCAAAGGTTTTTGACTGTTACTGACTTGAAGGAGGAGACGTTGTCGGAAACTAGAAATTTTGGAGGACCAAAGATTGAGAAAACTTGCTTGGTTAGCACTGATGCGGTGGTTTCGGCCTTGGTATTCCTGACAGGGATCATGAGGCAAAACTTGGAAAAGGAATCAACTACGGTTAGGATGTACTGGTTTCGATTAAGAGAGAGAGGGAGAGGGCCAATATGGTCGATGAATATTTTCTCCCACGGTTGAGTTACTATTTCAGAAGAGAGTTTCCCCACCTTTGTGTTTGGTGCCTGTTTGCACCTTTGGCATTTGACACAAGCTCGAACTTTATCAGCGATGAAGGTTTTGAGGTCTGGTGCCCAGAAAAAGGGTTCGATGCGGGCAAGGGTCTTGCTGATGCCTAAATGGGCTGAAGTGGGAGACTCGTGGTAGTAGGCAAACAAAAGGTCGAAAAGTTTCCGGGGAACGACTACTCTGGCCTTGGTTTGATTTGGGAGCCGGTAAAGAAGGGTATGGTTTTCTACGGAGTAATTTGGGGGCTTGTTGGCTGACCTAATGATTTTCCTGAGGTCGGGATCATCGATTTGATGGCTGCTGATATCCTTGAAAACCTCAGGTAGGGAAAAAAGAGATAAAACAGGCGGTTGTTCAATGGGAGGAGTTGTTTCTGTTGGCTCGGTGTTCTCAAAAAGCCGGGAGAGACAATCTGCGATCACGTTGTCTTTTCCTCGAATGTGATAGATTTTGAATTTGAAGGAGTTGATGAAGGAGATCCAGCGTGCAATTTTGCCAATTTGACGAGGGTGGTTTAGAAGCCAAGTGAGGGCTGAGCAGTCCGAGTGAAGCTCGAACTCTCGGTGTTCCAGATACTGATGATACTTTTGCAAGGCGAAAACTATTGCAAGACATTCAAGTTGAAGCGTGGAGTAGTTGAGTTCATGTTTATTGAGAGCGCGGGATGCATAGGAAACTGGGAACAACTGATCACCATGAGGTTGGAGAAGGACAGCTCCAATTGAGGAACCAGAGGCATCGGTGTGCACGACGAATTGTTTACTGAAATCGGGCATACGGAGAATAGTGGAGGAGACCAAAGCCTTCTTTAAGGTTTCAAACGCTGTGACCTGGTCGGGACCGAAAATGAAGGGGACTCCCTTTTTCTTTAGGTGATTTAATGGTATGGTAATTGTGGCATAGTCCTTCATGAAACGGGCATAAAATGCTGTCATTCCAAGGAAGCGGGACAACTGCTTGATGTTTTTGGGGGTAGGGAATTCATCTATGGGACGTGTCCTATCAGGATGGATTGAAATGGTGTGATTTGAGAAGACATGACCAAGAAACTGAACTCTGTTTGACGCGACCGTAATTTTTTCCGGATTGACAGTGAGTCCTGAGTCGCGGAGACGTTGAATTACCGATTTGACCTTTTCGATGTGATCTTCAAAGGTTGTGTCGCTGTAAACGCACAAGTCATCAAAAAAATTGTAAATGTAATTGAATTTTATGTCGCCGAAAATTTTGTCGATAAAAGAGGTGAGAACCATACTACCTGACGCGAGTCCAAAAGGGAGAAAATTGAACTCATATTGAGCCCAAGGAACAACAAAAGACGTGAATTGCTTGGACTCCTCGGCCAGGGGAATTTGGTTGTATGCCGAGTTCAAATCAAGGAGTGTGAACCAACGAGCTTGGCCTAAATGCTGAAAGGCGCTTTCTATGGTGGGCATTGGCGTGGCGTCAAGTTCCAAAATGGAATTCAAATTTCTGTAGTCGACAACCATGCGAGTTTTCCCACCCTTTTTGGGAACTAGAAAGGCGGCGGAGGCGAATTGCGACGTGGAGGGTCTAATAACTCCTTTTTGTAGCAGTTCGTCGATGTGTTGCCGCATAAGTTGAAGCTTGGGAGGGGCGTACTGATACGGTTTGTTTCGCACAACTTTGGTTTCCTTGATGCGGATATGATACTTTAAGAGGTTTGTTCGCCCTAACTTGCTAGTGATGGTCTCAGGGAATTCTGAAAGCAACTGAGAGACAACTTGGCGTTGTTGGGGATTTAAATTTTCCCCCATATTGAAGGAAAGTTCTTTCTGCTCGGCGATTGGAGTGCAAATGAGTGAAAAGGCTGTCGGGGATCCAGGTGATCCATACGGAAAACTAAGAGAGTGAGTGCACATGTTGATTATTGCCTTGGTTTTTGTTAAGAAATCAGACCCTATCAAAATGGGAACTGGTAATTTATCAGTGACAAAAAATTGATACGTCCAAGAAAGGTGTTTTATTTTGAAATGAATCTTTGCTGCAAATCTGAAATTTATGGGTTCGCCGGCTGCGGATATTGCTGAAAACGTTGTCGGGTGTTTACTGACGACTGCGCTGGTATGTCGCTTTAGGAGCTGATAAGTTTCAGATGACAACAAACAAAACGAAGATCCGGTATCTATAAGGGCTTCCTTAACAATTCCCCTAAAATTTAGGGTGACGTAACAAAGCTCGTTTGGCGGAATGCTTGGGGAACCCTTAAGTTTGTTGACCAAATTTTGCCTTTTGGGCACCTGACATACAGACTGAACAAGGGGAAGCGCTGCGGTGCCTAACGGTGCTCCCCTTTGGAGTTTCCCTGAGTTTGGAATGTCGACGGCGACTCGCGGTTTGATACAAAACGTTGAGGTGGTTGATGTGACCTTGGAAATTGCTGATTGTTCTGGTGAAACGGAAAACGCGGAATGTGAGGTGGAAAAGTCTGTGGCTGAACATTTGAGAAACGTTGGGCGCTGTGGCCTGGAAAATTGTGGTTGCTTCGTCGATTTCGCCACTCCCCTGGTGGGTTTGATTGATAGCTCTGCCCGTGCTCAACACTGCGCTGTGGGAAACCCGGTCGCGAGACGGCCTGCCCCCGTTCCAGCGCGCGGACAGTCTGAACCCTGGGTACTAAGGTCCGGAGATCAGACAGACTACACGCAGCAGGAAAAGCAGCAAGAGCCGCCCGCGTCGGTGCATTCAAACCGTTCAGCACCGTATCGAGCACATCGCGTTCTGAGAAGTCAGAGACTAACAATGCTGAGGCGGCAGAAATGGCGTCGACAAATTCGGAAAGAGATTCTGAGGGTCGTTGAATCCTGTAGACCATGGAAGAAATTATCGCATGCCTGACTTGCGCAGGGAGAAAAAAATCCCTAACACGCGAGATGACCTGCTCCAGATTGATGTGATCGGCGATTCCCTTGAGCCAAAATGACCTTAACTGTTCCGCAGTGCGGGGAAGAATCGCTAGCAAAACATCTTCGTCGTCAAACAAATCCAATTTTGATATTTTGGAAGCTGCAATCAAAAACTCGGCCAATTCACGAGGCTCCGAACCAGTAGTGACTGGCAAGTCCCTTACGAGATCGTCTAAAACCCTGTTTTTGCTCTGAACTGGGCGAGGGGGGGAACGACTCTTGGTCATGGCAGAAAAAACCTGTTGACCGACTGCGATCACAGTTTGCTGAACCAACTGGGTCCAATTCGCTTGAAGAGAATTTGCGCTGTCGGTGCTCTGGGTCGCGGCGCCGCTTGTGCCACTAGAGCCGGCGTCGTTTACCTCCTGATTCGTGCCGGGAGACTGAGTGGTGGTCAGGACCTGAGGAGATTTGTCGTCAGTTTGATTTGGAGCAATGGTCGTTGGACAGGTCAGGTCCGGCCTGGCATTGATGGGCAAGGGCTCGGTTCCGCCGTTCAATTGCAATGTTTTCAAAAATTCGCTTAACAAGGTCCTATTCACTGACAAGGTCGCTGAGGGTGCAATCCCCAAAACATGACACTGATTTGTCGCATCCTGCGCATTGAGAGTGCATACCCAGGAAGTGCCTGTTGGCAACTCCTCGGGAGAATATATTCTAGAAGGCATGTCGCCTAAACAACAAAGAAGCTTACAAAACAAATAAATATTTCTCTAAACACTAAACACCTACCGCCTACGGTTACCCCTTCACTTTCTCACTCGAAATTCAAAATTGAACAAGGGGAACCCCAGGCAACGCTACCGACTCAAGAAATGAGGAATCGCAAAAAAAATAACTAAGCCCAAAAAAAAAATTAGCCTATGACTCAATCGCAGCTAGGTAATTCTCTGGAGCACACAAAAGTTTTTTTGTTTGTGACAAATTGCAAGTGCTTGCAATGAGGGATCAATCATTCTTGCGTGAGAGTTGGAGAAAGAGAGTTTTCTATTGATGGAATCAACGTCGCAAATGCGTCGCTATTTAAATGAATGTCATCACGACGCATTGGCCTTCCATAATAGGCATGAAAATATTGCATGTGATTCAATTCGTCGGGGATGTCTATTACCTTAGTAAACTCTGAACGTAAAGTGCGCAAAAAACTGTTTGTTTGATGCAGACGGTTGATTGCTGAAAAGGAATTCCTTATCCTTGGATAATGCGGTAACGTCGTAAACACAACTACCATCCCAGGATAATTCCGACGTAATAATCTCAGAAAAGACAAAAAGGAGTTCTTAAAAACTGTAATTCCAACATTTGCTAAAAAATCATTATTACCTAAGAAAAACAACAGTGGCATGTGTGGCTGTATCGCAGTACTATTTAACTTAACAAAACTCTTGAGCTCGGATATTTTTGCTCCAGAAATGCCCTTGACTAAGATTGGTTGTAATCTTC
Organism: Macrosteles quadrilineatus; assembly: GCF_028750875.1. Lineage (NCBI taxonomy): Eukaryota > Metazoa > Arthropoda > Insecta > Hemiptera > Cicadellidae > Macrosteles > Macrosteles quadrilineatus. Next base: position 88,338,452 of record NW_026542595.1, read on the forward strand.
CAGTTGAGTGTCGATTGGTTTGACAAAAATTGTAAAATCGAGTGGCATAAGAGTCACCGATTACCTGAATATTTAACGAAGATTTTTCTTGGTTCATGACCAACTCTTAAATTCACCTAACCTAATTGCAACTCGGTGAAACCCAAAACTGCTCAACCGACTACGAATAGAAGTGTAGATTCGTCGAATTTACCAAAGGCGATTGCTTAAAAAAAAAACCCCACTTAACAAAATACAATTATACATAAACTGGCACAAAACCCTCCTAAATGTAGGCCTACACACAATTAAAAACTCTACTCAAAATGTTGTATTGGACACAAAACAAAATTTTTTTCTAATGAAATTGCAAATTGCATTCAAATATCTAATTTCCTTGCTTCAAAGTAAAATATATTTGTCGTAGGCTATGTCTCGAATTTCCAGCTAAAATGGGTAACCAAATTGTTATGAGTATACACACTAACTATACTATCTGGCCCATAACCCAGAGGTCCGTGGATCGTAACCACGCTCTGCTACCATATGTGGCGGGGGGCCGTTTGGTGAGGGGGTGCGGGGTTAAGGTATGGGATGGAGGAGGGAAATTCGGGTAATCAGAAGGGAATAAACAGGGTAATGCTAATAGGTTAGGAAAAGGTGTGTCTGGACCCAACTTAATTTCAGCGTGCTGAATCTGCTACCAATACAATTAGGAAGATTGCTGGGGACCAGAGGGACGGAGACCTTTTACCCAGATCAGAACACTTGCCTAGCCAGCTTTGATTTGAACTAATGGAACTAACTATTTAAATATAAACCTATCCTTCCACTACGAACTGAACTTGGGTAATTACTTACTAATTATTGATGAGCAAATGAGTGATATGTAATTGAATACTGAATGAGAAATAAGTATGAATTGATTTAAACTATTAAGTTACATTCTGGGAACATGTGGATTAGTATTCATGTTTCGAAAGGTTGGTGGCAGAGTGCCACCAACCGGCTAAGTTGTCAATTCCTACATTTCCATAGTCGGGTGAGCCAGAAGGGCTCCCCGCTAGTTACCTGACTTAGCCAGACATTTTCCCTACTTAATTTCTACATATTAACTAACTATGATAACTTATCCCAAACATCGAAGAGAAGTCCTGGATTTTACGGAGAGGTTTCCTGTGTAGATGCCGGTTGTCGAAGAAGGAGGACAAGACTAGGAAAGGTGGGGATAGAGCATTGATGCAGTCGCGGTAGGCAACGAGATGAACATGCAGCCCGGCTTCGCGAACTGCACACACTATAAAAAATATAGCGTGCCGCTATGCGTCACAGTACCTTGGTAGTGCATTCATTTAGAAGCACCCACCACCTTTTGGTGTAACAATTTTTGGAGCAGTGTGCCTGACTACTCCTAAGCCTAGGCTACTGCTAGTCATAACCATAAGCCACTTTTACACGAGGCCAATCAGTTGGTGGGCAGGTTACTTGCTTCATGTAACTTGAAATACATTAAGTTTTTTAAGAGAGAGGCAAGGAACCTGCTTGATCTACTGGACTAGTCTCGCATAAACGCGGCTTAAGTGTGTTTTATTTATTCAACGGCAAACGCAGCCAATTTACAAATATACAACATGCAAAGATGGTTTACAGACATAGTATAACTAGAACTAGGATTATAATGCAAAAGCCCAAGAGAACATTTAACGTTCTATGGTTATATGTGTTCAATGTTACATTAAGATATTGTTTTTAAATTTTAATAACAAACAATACGAATAGAAATTTTTATACATCATTGTTACGAAGCAAATAAAAAAAAGTAAATTTAAAATTCCCATGTTATTCTAAATGGAGAAAAATAAACTGTTGTAGTTTCCTTGTTTATGAAAATATTTTTAACTTTTTTTATTTCATGTTCCCCAACCATAAGAGTATAATTTCGTTAATTACCTTACCAAATTAAAACCTGATCAAACCCAGACAGCACACTTTCTCCTCAGGGCTTCCCACGGATATTGCGACAGGATATGCAAGATATCCCATAGTGGTCCTATGGTCAACCTGGGATATCCCAGGATATCCACAGGAATGCGTAATGTCCCCGCCCGGGGATGTCCTACGGATAAGCTCACAGCATATCCGTGGGACATCCGAGGTCATCCCAGGGTAGTCCTCAGGACATTCTCAGGACATATGGGACTACTATGGGATGTCCCTGGGATAAAGTGTGGTCTGGGCCTGAACATAAAAAACACAAAATAATATAGATTTAGTATGAGAAGCTTAATTATAAGTTTAGTAAATTGATTAAATGGTTAATAAACACAAATTTTGAAGAAAAAACGAGAAAACAGTTTTTGGCCCAGACGGGTCTCGAACCTGGTACCTCCGCCTTATGAGCCTCTTACCTTTCCTCCTGAGCTATCTGCGCTTGATGATTATGGGTGTTTTCTAGTGGTCAAAGAGTATCCGACAGTTGCAATGGTCGCAATACTTGTATTTTTGATACTACAGTATATAATATGATTCTGTTAATCTGTTTAGGCCTCAAGTAGTTGAATTGTTTTTCTGGTAGTTGAAGAGAGTACTGGTATTAGAATATAGATTATTTAATTACCATCAGATTAGCACTGTTATAATTGATTGTTATATGATTAAAATTAGTTTTTGATTGTTTTATTAATTTAAAGTTAGAATTAAATTCACATTTCACACAACTATGATAGAACTCTAGTTTTCCTGAACTCAGTGGTAGTAATATGTCAGTAAAGTTAAGTCAGCCCTTGCTAGCCACAGTATTAACAAGACATATTTTCAATCTGGGAAACCTTAAACTTTTAAAACAAATTATAAAACCTCAACATCTTAATGCGTGGGAATCTTATTTTTAGAAAAAAAAAACAGACCAAAATTATTTGTTAAATAATGAAGACGGCACAATTATAAATTCGGAATTACTGAAAATAATTATACCAAGAACAACACCGTAATACATCCAAAATTCAAAAGATTAATTTTTATAATATTTTTTTTTTATTTTTCCAATATCCTTTAAATCATCTGTTTTAACTTTGTTTAAAATTAATTTATCAAGTAAATATTTACTTTTTGTACTAGAGTAAACACAGCCTGAAGATGGAAACCTAGTTTCTGAAAGCGCTAGTGAAAAATACAAATTATTATATATTGGCCTTGTTGAACATTTAAATTTAGATACCCATTTCATCTAGTGGTAGTATTTTTTTTCTTCAGCTTGTTACCGGGACATTACAGGATATCCAGTGGATTTTGTACATGTCCCGGGATGTCATGGGACATTCTGGGATATCCTATGGCATTCGTACATATCCCGGGACTTTACAGGATATCCTGAGGTTAACTTACAAATCCCGGGACATTACGGTATATTGTAGGATATCCTGTGGATTTCGTACTCGTCCCGGGATTTTGCGGGATATCCTGAGGATAGCGTACATATCCCGAGACATTCTCAGGACATATGGGACTACTATGGGATGTCCCTGGGATAAAGTGTGCTGTCCGGGAACTGGTCGATTTCAAATCACTCAGCCAGTTATTTGGCCACCTGGCTAGTTTGAAACCTGACCAAATTGGATGGATTTGGTCATGACCAAATACCAATGATTTTATTGGTAACAATTTTTCACGGCATTTTAAAAGAACCAAAGTTACCTCTTCCGTATCTTGACCACATTGCAAAAGATTTTTAGTGACTAGCACAAAAATTATCTACTGTAGATCAGAAACAGGAATGGACTGTATAAAACTTTGAGAAGAATAATTGGCGCACCCCGGTTCGTATCCAACACTACATTTAATTATAAACGATTTCAAAATTAAATCAGTCAAAGAAAAAAATACAGACCACAGTAAAGTACCGAGTTATCATTACATTTAATTTCTTTTATTTATATCCACTATGGCAGATCTAAGATGGCGGCCAAAAACGAGTTCCCTATTGAAATGAAGTACAACCCACAAAATAAACATCGGTGGTCGTCCCATGTCAATATCTAAAAAAAATTTTAATAAAATATGCATGTGGTATATTTTTTTCAAATTTGTCCAATGTTGGGAAAAGCCGCTATTCATTTTTAATTGTTATTTTAGGAGGTTTCTTGTAGACTGATTTTTGGCAACTTTTTAAGTACGATGGAGCATCAGTGTCAACGACACGTACATCGAATAATGCTTCCGTCTGAACCTCCCATACACCCCTACAAGCCAAGTCTGCTTTTAGTGCTGCAGCATCCAATGACCCTTGCTCAGAGATCATTGGTTCTCGAACACAGTTTCCCCATGCTAGCTTCATCAAGCTTCCAAGAGTATCCCTTACCTCATTATGTCTTCTTATTATCAACCCACCTGTGCGACAGTTAAGGGCATGTTCCATTCTGAAGTTTTTGCCACAACCATCACATGAAGAGGGGAGGTGTATTGGAGTTTTCCCATATCTTAGTGCAAGAGCATCTCTGAACTCCAGTGGGGAAAGATCTAAATTAAGTTTTTTTAATGGAATACATGACAGCCATTCACTGTGTTTCGCTTTAGTATTTGCTCCTCGCAAGATAATTTGTTGTTGTTTTAGAGGAAGATTTTGAATAGTCGATTTCAAAATGTTTTCTTCTTCTAATCTTCTCTCCTCTTTCAAGTCCTTTTTTGAGATAACCAAATGTTCTTCATGTTCTTGCATGCTTATTTTCCTCTTAGTTTTTAGAGAGTCTATGATGAATTTACAACATTTATTTGAAGCTCGGAACAATGCTTTTCCCTGAGCGGTAGGATCAACTAAACCAATTCCTCAATTTTTTACTTGCAGATGTAATATCTTTTGTTCATCTTGGTTTAGATGACAGCCAAATAAAGCAGGAAATAGGTTTTGTTCTATTGAGTTTTTTATCGGATAAAAATTAATGTCTTCACTTTCATCAACTCTTTGAAAAAAATTCCATTCAGCTTGTATGAATTTTGTGGCAACAGTAAGTGCAGATTGTGGATATTTTTCAGCAACATTCGCCAGACTTACCAAATGACTATTCCACTTGTCTACCTTCTTTTTAATAAAGAAATCATTTTCTGTTTGGTCACATCCAATAAATCCTCCTAAAAAACTACCCCCAGTAACAATCTGTAATCCTGATATGTTGGCTAGGTCTAATATGTTGATGGTTCAGATCCTACAATCAAACGGGTTTTGTGAGCTTGTGGGTAAAATCCATTTTTAGGCCCAATTTCTTGTAATTTCTCCCACCATTTCATCACATTATAAAGTTCTCCTTGACATGATGAGTCATCCGCATACCATACTTGGTTTGTATCTGGGGTGGTTTTTAATTCATAAATTAATGGCAAAGTGGCTAATCCATACAATATTATAGATAATGGGTCTCCCTGAGTAACGCCTTCCATGCTATACAGTTGTTTTTTACTTCCTGGCATAATAAGTGCAGCCTTACTCTGGTATGTGTTGAAAATGAATCCTGCCATAACGCATGAACTCTGTTTATCCTGTTGAAGGCATTGTCAGCATCAACCATTATCATGCAGCTGTCTTCTTCAGTTTGACGTTTTTCTTCATATTGGTCTCTCATGAAATATTTGTGTAACTAGTGGTGAAAATGGCACTTTGCTGCACACGAGAGCAATGTTTACGCACGAGCCGCAGGCGAGTGCGGAATGATCTCGAGTGCAGCAAAGGCCTTTTTCACTCGTGTTACACATTATATTTTTTCTACAGTCACTATAAAGCATATAAATAATTAGTCTTTCAAACACTATACAACGCGTTTTTAGGTTCAGCTGGCAACACAAATGGTGCCCTAGAGAAAGTAGTACCCGCTGTCCGTATCACTCCGCTATTTTTCCTCGGCAAGAAATGTGCTCCGCGTTTTGAGAATATAGTTCCGTATGTTTTTGTAATTTGAAGGGGTTTCCGCGCCTAAAAAAAATGCTTTAAAGGTATTTTATTGGTTATTAAGATCGTAGGAATGTTTTAAAAACGTTTAAAAGAAAAGTCCAGAAAGTTCAAAAATACCGAAACTATAAACACGAAATGACAGGTTAAATCGTAGTTATAATAGTTAATCAGCTGCTCATAGTATTATTATCTTTAAGTGTTGCCAACCTATTTCCAAGCGTACACGGATTACGTGCATAATAGAACGACGCTGTTTTGTGTTGTTTCGTTGGAATCCTGATGTGCGGCAAAGTATAAACCGTACGGCAATAGTTATTTGTGCAACTAGTGAGAAAAGTGAGCAATTGACTCACTCGAGAGAAATCCTTACTCACGAGCCGTAGGCGAGTGAGGAATGGTTTCTCGAGTGAGGCAATTGTACTTTGAACTCGAGTTGCACATTATACTTTTCCTACAGTTACCATAAAAAAATAAATTGGTGTAGAAACATAACCTAGTTTTACACAGAAGTGAACTTTTAATATAACATTTAATGTGAAGTGACAAATACAACAGTACAACAGCTGACCAGCTGATTTACAGCCAGTGCTGCCAACGTACTTCGCGCGCATACGACGTTGCCTGCATGTTACGCGCTCACTATTTCGTGCCTTCACGTTGCAAATCTGGAGTGAGACAAAGTAATTAGAGTGAGACAATGTTAACATTGTCTCACTGATGAGCGAATTGGCCACTTTGCTTTCTCAAATCAGTGAGAGAACATGTACATTGTTAGGTAACTGTAGGAAAAGTATAAACCGTACGGCAAAGTATAAATATGCAGCAATTAGCAGCTTTCTGTACTATAAACAGAACAAGGAAGCCAACTTTGTCGGGTGACTGTAGGAAAAGTAATTAACTGGCTGGGTAGCAGAGTGGTTATAGTGCTCGCCTACTAATCAACTAATCAGCTGAGCTGAAACCGGTCACCGCTCATCGGTGACATTTGATCACATTGACGGATTAAAGGTATTTTAACCTCTAGATTAATTTAAATTTGTGATCAGGAGGCAAAAAACAACAGAAATTTTTAATTAGTTATAAAATTAATTTTAAAATTTAGTATTATAAAACTAAACTGTCATAACCTAACCTAACCAACCAAACTTGCTGATATGAAAAATTTGTTGACAAAAAGTTAGTGCTACCAGCGGGATCCGAACCCGGGACATCCTGATCACCAAATCGAAATGCTACTAACTATGCCACGAACGCCGCTTACGGTAATCGTGTTGCCTCAAGAGTAGACATTAGCTACTAGAGATATGACGTCACTACACCTTTAGCCTAGTCCCTCCCGTGTGCCCATTCCTTCCGTTATCCGTTCGGCCGGCAGCGGCACGGCACTCGGCTCGGCAGCCATTTTCATTTTAGCTTTTAGCTGTCTGCCGTTTTCGTCTTGTCTTCGTCTTGGCTTTCTTTCTCTGTTCTCGTTCTCTCAGTTCTCTGTTTAAACACTACTTCTCTCTAGTCAGTCCTCCTAGTCCTAGTCTCTGTTCTTTACTTCGTTGACGAAAATGACGACGTTCTTTTGGGGTTTTCAGTTTTAGGGTAGTTAGTTATGCAATAATTGTCGTTTTGGTTTAGGAGTTTTTTTATAGGCCCAGTTGTTGATTCTTAATTTTTGTGCTACAAGTTGAGCATAGTAGGGCCATTGACTATGAATCCTTAAGGATTCATAGTCAATGGTAGGGCCTAGGCCAAAGCCAAGTTCTTCAGAGTTCAGATTTCAGATTATCGGCCCAAGTTACATTGAATAAGTTAGGGCTACTTTGTGATATAAAAAATAATGTTAGCCTAGGCTATGACGCAAAGAGTTGATTGAGTATGCTATCCATTTCGACGGCAAGCTAGCTTAATCCTTTGATTGAAGTGTGCTGAAAATGTAAGTTTAGACTCAGGGTTAAAACTGTTAAACTTAGGCGGGCATACTTCCATATCTGTTGGCGCAAACAACCGAATGAGTAAGTTTAATATTGATTATTCGATTGTTTAATTTGATATATCGTTTGGTTAGTTAGGTTAGGTTAACCTTCCCTACCTATCCAACCAAACGATATAGGCTACCGGTATCGAATAATCAATATATCAATCAGTATTTTCATTTGGTTGTTTGTGCCAACAGATATGGAAGTGTAGGTACCCACTTAAGCTTAGGCTTATAAGATTATTGCCATTTATTAATAACAGGCCTAGGTGTTTTAGCCTTTGGACCAAATACTAGGCCTAGGCCTAGGACTAATTTTATCTTAAGCTGATTGTTCAAATATGAGCTGTAGACGCCTGTTCTTAAGTAAGTTTAGGCCTAATAGGGGTTATGAACTGGAAACCATTTTTCCTAGCAGCGATCCTCTAACTTCTAAGCAAGTTAACACGTCAACTTTAACGCTGACCCAATTTGGTTGACGCAGCATGATAGCATGGTCCGTTGGAAAATCATGTCGGGCTGGCACGCAGCCTTGATAGTGTTTTGCTGATCAGCCCCTATATGACGTATTGACATCTAGTGTCTCCTGATTGTAACTTGCTACTACGTCAGGACACATTCAATGCCTATTAGATAGTGTTTAGAATGCTGTTACAGTCGATTCATAAACAAGCGTGAGTTGGCTTGAAATGTGCTGACCCAGCTGGGTCGCCATAGGCCTAGGCCTAAATCTTTTCAACTTGTTAGGCTAACTTAAAAGTTAGGCCTACTTCTTTTTTACACATCACATTAGGCCTAACTTACTTGATGATACTTGACAGTAAAAGACTAAAATAGTTGAGTACAGTTTCTTAACTGGGCTATGCTAATATTGATTGAAACCTTGATTTGATTAAGTTAAACAGCTCAAACTCCGAACGGTTAGAGGAGGTTAGGTCATTCTATTGTAGGCTATTTTTATCCTATTTGGTTATATCCAGGCTTGATAAATTGTTCTACAAGGATTTATTATGAACGAATATTCAATTTGATGTCACAAACAACAAGTATCTCTTGGCAAATATTGTAAATTAAATTAACCTAATACAAGTGCTGGACGTTTAAACCATGAATAGCCCAATACTGAACGGCGTACGTCCCAAATCCGCACGCTGGCTTCCCAAATCCGAACGAGTCTGGTCTCCACTCTACACTGGATTCTTTAAATTGAACCACTTTGAATTTTATTTTTAAATGCCGTTGGTATAAAAAGTAACATACAACATGAGCAGTAAGCGACGAAATAACTCGCAGTAGTATCAAACTACTAACTACTACGGCCACCAAGATTATGTGTTTTTGCCCAGTCGATTTAACAAAATATAGTATAACAATGCACAGTCCAAGGGAAAAAAACAAAGTAATAAGCTCATTAGTGGAATGCAAGTTACTGGTTTGCGTGACAGGACCTACCTCGATAGATATGCCTTGGTCTGCGTTGGTAAATCCTAGGCCGTCAATGATGTTCTGCAGACCCTGTTCGTCCACAGAAGAGTTGCCGTCTGCAATTATCCGGCCCTCGACGATTCCGGCCTGGTCACTTCCGTCTTCATCAAAGTCGATTGGAAAGGCCAGCATGTCGTCCACAATTTTTTCTTCAGCAGGTGTTAGGGCTGACGGCCGTTTAGGATCCGGAGTTGAAGTTGTAGAAGGGTCAAATGGAGGTTCGTTTTCTTTCTCCGGCGCTGAAATTTCACTTTTTAGGGTGGTAAGCTCATTCTTGATGGAATTCCGCACTTGAAATAATGACTTGTCTTCAACTTGGGTTTTTATCAAGACACAAGGCCATTCTGTCCCAAAGAATGTGTCAAAACATTAAAAGAAGTAGAACGAAAGTATCTCCAAAAGTAATCAATGACTATTTTGATGAGTTGAAGGACACTGTTACAGATGTTCCTCCCGATATGATAATCAATTATGATGAGACTGCGTTGTCCTTTTGTTGTGCAGCCCAGTCTGCACCAGGAAAGTTATTTTTAAATTTTGATACATTCTTCCCTTCTCTATCCAAATGATACTTAACAAAACACCGGACATCAAATGTACTCTGAGGATAACCCCATTCACCACACTTAGATAGGCTAGCACTGATTTCTTGCTCTAACTTTGAGTCCAACGCGGTCTGTCCCCCTTTCTTTTCAAAAGTAAACTCTCGTCCACTTGTTGCTTTTTTTGCGTATCGGTGCAGCGCTGATTTTGAGATTTTAAACTGCTCTTCAGCTTTTCTAATAGACATGCCTCTTGCCACGGCATCTAGTGCTCGTTTTATATCTTCTTCATCAACAGGGCGGTGATGTTTGGCCCCCGGATCTCTTTTATAAGTCCTCGGCATCTGAAATCAAACGACACAGTTTAGGCTAAGTCTTAAAAATATACTTTAAGACTGCATAAATATCATTATAAAAACATGTAATAAGCAATTTCTTTCATTGAAGGTAACCTACGCAACAAACTATTTTATGTTAGATCACTTGGCTTTGACCACAAACAATGTCCCCATTCACCCCTTTTTTTCTTCGAAGTACGCTTTTTTTGTTTTAAAATTTGTAACATAATAAATTATTATCCTATTTCTACTTATATTATGTTATTTTACTCACCTTGAGGTATTTAAAAAGGCTAGATTAGTCTTGTTTCATAGAAACATCAACTTTTTTCACACCACAACAAACTTTTGAGGTTATGACAAATTCCTAAAAAGAAAACAAAACACAGAAGTTGTAAACATAGAGTAATAAAAGTCAACAAAGTTTTTTTCAGACACGTTTTCGTAGGGTATGTTACAGTCCACTCTTGGTAATTCAAACACTTGATAATTCAAAACTTTCGATAATTCAAAATGAAGGCTCAGTCCCTAGAGAATCTCTCAATATTTCAAATTTTTACCATGCATTTTGATACACTTGGTATTTCAAAGTCCAAATAGAGGGCAGGTCAATTTGTAACACGTAGTAATTCGAAGTTTCGTCGAAAAAACACTCTACAATTAGAAGTAACTCAGTAATTCGAAGTTTCGTCGGTTAACACTCTTTAATTCGAAGTCATGCTGTAATTCGAAGTTTCGTAAAAAAAACACTCTATAAATCAAAGTCACGCAGTAATTCGAAGTTTAGTCGGCAAAACACTCTATAATTCGAAGTGATCTCTTCCTGTTATAACAGGAAACTATACAGTACAGTACATCCTGTTCCCATGGTAGGCTAGTGTTGGGCGTTTTGATGTTTTTTTAGTTAGAGCAGTAGTCTGAGTTAGTTCGCTGACTTGTTTTTCTAAGTTGGCAATCCGATCTCTAGATTGCGCGACATCTCCTTGAGCACAAACGTAGTTGTCGACAGCTGATAGTTCAGCTATTGGCGAAATATATAGCGCTAAATAACAGATTTCTTTGCAACTACAGTAACTGAAAAATAAGCCGTTGATTGTTTAAAAGTGTACTAAAATACGGTATGATGTTTTATTGTAACGTGCTGTACCTTTGTATGTATTAAACAAACAAACTCTCTGTAATTCGAATGGTTTATTTTTCTCCCGATAAATCGAACTCTTGATAATTCAAATTGATATGCTTGGCCCACCAATTTCGAATTATCAAGAGTCTACTGTATGGCTTAACTTTTGACACTTTGTTTACCACTATTTGATAAAAAACATGTATGTAACAAAATAAAACACAAAATTTTTCTGTTTTTGTCCCTAATCACCTCGGCGTCCTTATTCACCCCGTATTACGGTACCAAACAAATCAGAAATAATTATCATAGAGTAACTCATTTTCAGAAACAAAATCACTCGTTATTAACACAATAAAAATTGTAGAAACACACGACAGTTAACCTCCAATAGCACTCTTATAGATACCAACACAGATGATGCAATGCCACTTTTTCCAACAAAGTCGTACCAAACACGAAACTCAAAGTAAAGCAAAAGCAGTTTCTACATGTAGCCCGATTCATGACAAATTGTCTCATAGGTTATATGTCCCATTTGGAGGATCAGCTGGCCAGTAAACAAACATTTAGCAGACGTCCGATATATCGGACCTTGGCGGTTTTCGCAATAGCGCCGCTATCCGATATATCGGACCGTGGCAGCAAAAGGGTTAACCCATTGGAGTGATAAGCACATTACAAGCTGCCCCTAAGGATCCTATTACATTTCAACAAAATGTAAGGTTTTAATTAAAAACCTATTACACTCTTGTTTTTCAACCAAATGTGGTTTATATTACATTTTTCTTAATCCTTAAGAAATTCTCTATACCTTACAATGCTTTTTAACATTTTTTTCAGAAATTTTTTTTATTAATGTTATTCTCACAAATTTATAAAAATGTATACACAATTTTGAAAGTAAGCCATTTTTTTCATTCATAAAAGTGTTGGAATGCTTTAACTTTTATATATTTGTATAGAATATTTAATTCTCTACATAGAAAACTTTGATTTAATTAAATACAATATTTAGTTTTTTTTTTTCAAACAATATTTTCTAAAACGCTACAAGTGGTAAAAAGTTGGCAAAAACGTGCCCACTTGTCTTTTTTTAATTTCTGTAGGCATACATGTCTTGGTTATCAGAATAAACATAGCCAAGTTTCTACAAAATGTAGCCCTCAGTAGGCCTATGTATTTAATTAGATTTCTTGGTATGTAATATGTATACCTACAAAATAAAACTAATAAACTAGGCTAACTTAGCATGCGGTAGCGGAAAACCAGTAAGCTATTTTAGGCTAACTTACCAATGAGAGAAGATGTAAGTAATTTCCATTGTCATGTTTATTATAGTAACTGTTTAAAACATTTTTTAAATTCATATTTACACTATTAACAGTTCTTCTAACACTATTCTTCTTTTTCTAGTAGTCCCTTTTGGCGTGGTACGCTTCAAAGCACGTGTCCATATGGAGAGCGACTTGGCATTTCTTGCATATGTATTGTGTCTCTGACCGCATATCATTCTTAAAACAAACTTTGCAGTTTCTTGTGGGACGGTTGTTCTTTTCAGTTGGAGGAATAGCCATTGGAAAATGTGCCCAAGCTTTACTTTGAAGGCGCAGGGGATTGTCCTGCAAAGAACGGCGCCCCGGAGAACTTTTTTCTGGGAGTGTGACGTTTTCAATCATTTGTTCAACAATATTCAGTCTGTAGTCAGAGTAATGCATTTTCTTTTGATGAATTTTCCTCCAAATACAGAACAAATTGGAAATCGCCATGTCAATCAGATAACATTTTTTTTATAAGATTGACACAGCACCTCATAATTGTGTGGGATGCCAAAAACTGGTCTTGTACATCCACACCTAGCATGCACTTGTCTTCTCCAGTGTAAATTTTAAATGCAGCACAATATCCCGAAGATGATTCACACAGTTTATAAAACTTTACACCAAAAAGGGGTTTTTTTTTTGGATTGTATTGAATGTAGCTCAAGCGAGCTCTAAGTTTCACTAAACTTTCATCTATTGCTACATCTTGTTCCATTGTATAGAAGTCCATAAACTTATTTTCTAGGTAGGAAATTACCGGTCTCAATTTCTTCAATTTATCTTTTGGATCTGTAAAATCAGGATCAGAGAAATGCAAAAATCGTGAAATAAGACAAAATTGCTTATATGTCATGACTTCTGAAAAAATAGTTGTTTCTACAATTTTCCTAGTCGACCAGTACATCTTTATCCTTGGCTTTTTTTACCTGGCCCATTAGAATATAAAGTGCCAGATATGCTTTTATTTTTGGCACTCACAACTTCTCATTAGCAAGCTTTCTTCTATTAGGGTCATTCAATTGGTCCTAGACATATATTTTTTTTGGGGGGGGGGATCACCGGGGGGCCTGGGGGGTAATATCAAAGGAATACTGCAACATTACAACACATTCAAGCATGTTTGATTTACAAAAACACCCTTTTAACTGGTGCCAATGTGCATGCTAAACAGAAATTTTCCAAAATCAGACCATGAACCAGAGAACTTATTTTATCTAAGAAGTGTTTAAGAACTAGCACCCAACACGACTGCATTATACCTGCACAGCAAACAACAGTTAACCTACACAAAGTACACTACCCAACTAACGATGCCGTCGGAGTCCCGTCACTGCTACCGCCTGAATAGTTGGTTCTCAGTGTTTTAATTTTTTTCTACGCCAGTGGCATTTTACAAGGGGTCAATGTGAGGATAAAGTTTTTTTGCAACTTTTTTGTGGTTGTGGTTGTGCCGGGAATTAAATCCGTCCCTTCCGCAGACCGCATCTAAGTCTGAGACACTACCATTGTTCTTGTTTTGTGGCTAGCAACATACCAATTGGGTAGTGTTATTCTTAAATATGATATCAGGTGCTCTAAATATGAATGATTTAATAATGGAATTTAAAAAAATCTCCTAATCCGTCAGGTGCCACGGCTGTTTGAACGGAGTATAGTGAGCAGAGTTATTCAGTTTACAGTCAGCAGAGTCAGGCAAAGCAGGAAACCCATTGTTCGCCTTCCGTTCCGTTTGGTTCTACAGTATTTCCAATGGTTTCTAGCGTACGTTATACACGAAATTTGACCTAAAGAAAGAGGAAATGACACTTATATGTAAGATATTACCTATTAAAGTGTAGTAGCCTATTTTAACTTAGTTTATTGTTATGATGACGATTTCTTATTAAAGCTGATTGCTAATATTAATACTTGCAGAAATATCTTTTTATTCTCTCACAAAGTCAAAATCCCGGACATTTGAAAGTATTGCCAAAAATCCCCCCGGACGTTTTTTTTGTACCCAAAAAGAGGACATGTCCGGGAAAAAGAGGACGTCTGGGATCCCTAGGCCTACTTGGTCCAGCCCTAGGAAATTCAATTGACTCAGGAAGAGACATAGATGTAGGCCTAGTTTCAATTGACTCAGAAACCAAAGGTACAAGACTAGACCTATCGCCTTGCCCCATTTCGATTTCAATGTCCATATCATCAATAGGTACTTCATCAAAACCTACACTATCACTTACAGCCTCACCTTGGTCTCTGTCTGAATTGGCTAACCCATCTTCACCATCTGATTCCAAAGTGTCCTGAGGATCCAGCTCTTCAATTTCCCCAAAACAATCGCCTTGGTCTGAATTGGCTATCCCATCTTCACCATCTGATTCCACAAGATATTGAGGATCCAACTCTTCTACTTCCCCAAAACAATCATCACTAGAATCACTACTACGTTCTTGGTCACTGTCGCTTTCTTCAAATAAAATTCTATCTATTTCACTCGAATAAAAAAAATCGCCCCTACGAGCCATCATATAACCTTCAACCAAAACATTTCTGAAAAATAATTCGTCTTCTGTAATAGAACAACAACTAAAAACTAACAAAACACTATTGAAAAAACTGACACTTCATTGTTTTATTCGTCATAAAATCCAATATAAACACACTTATTATTATTTGAAAATGTAGACACACGTAATGTTTACAAACATGATAACACAATTTTGTTGTTTACAAATGTGAAATCTGACTAATACGCCGTCACTAAGCTAGCGACGTAGTGACCAACAGCTGCGAACAAAATTGGACCATATTACGCAATCAATATAAATATTACAGTGGTTTAAATACCTGCATTCAGTAATCCAATATGCTGCTTGTGGCAACTATAGTTTCGGTTCACAGGGAACCGTCTTCAGGCCGTACAAGGCGTCGTTATTCACTTCCATATATGAAGGTCGTCATTTAATAAATAAGTACATAGAACACGAACACATGAAAACGCACATTGACACAAACATTTAACATTAAAAAGACCGATTACTCGGGAACACGAGACAGGTGACGCGACCGGGTGGAAGTTGTAGCTCGAACTGGTGGTCAGTGGTCTAACGGTATGACGTCAGCCATTGTCTCCTTATCACTGCCGGCTCGCATTCATTCCTTCTCTCTTCCTCCCCCATCCAGTATTTTGATTGCGGTGTTATAAATGGAATTCGATTGGAATGAGAGTTTGTCATTTAAAACATTTTGACCATCTGTTTTGACTGCCTTGTATATTTCAAATTCTTCATAAGTGTTAATGGTTGATCGGTCTTGGGAGAGATGTAAAACGCCCATATTACTATTTATGTTTACATAATTGTGGTTGAGTGAAATTAAATGCTCTGCGAAATTTGAAGTTTGTGGGCCTGTAGTTTTCTTGGGGATATGTTCTCTGAACCTCTTCCTGAAAGAGCGTGAAGTCTGTCCGATGTAATATTTTGGGCAATCCCTACAGTTTAATTTGTAAACCCCAGACTTGTCATAAACAGTGGAATCCGTTTGTTGCCGCTCTTTCAATAAGGATCCGAGCTTGTTTGTAGTTTTAAATGAAACTGTTATATTATTTCTGGTCATGACATTTTTAAAAGTGTGGCTTAATGACGAACCATATCTCTGCTAAGTATGGTTCGTTATATGCAGATTATGAGTGAAATCCCAACACATAAAAGTCGTAAGCACTTGAGATCAGACGCTTTCTAGATTTAATAGCAAGCCAAACATTGCGTTTGAGTGCACCCCCAATGGCATCTACGGCTCCTTTGCCATGTGATAGTGCGAAGAACAACCATTCCACATCTATGCTGAAATCTTTTTGCAGTGAGTATAGCAGATGAGCTGTGTACTTGTTCTTGAACTGCGATGAGGGGCCGTCTGAGAAAATAGTCAGTTCTTCAAGTTTTGGAAACCTATTTTTTAAACCTGTGACTATTTTATAAAGAAAAACCTTGAAGGATAATTTGCCATGTGACAAATCGTCACTGATAACAGTGTACGAAGTGGTTTTATCCCCAACCCATGCACAACTAGTGGACAATGTCACTTGTTCATGTGACCAGTGTGCGCTTTGTATCTCATCTTGTGAGATAATGGAAACATTTTCAGCAAAATCGATTTGAAGAACCCCAAAACTAGGTATGCCCTTCTTTCTCCTTATATCAGTTTCATCAGCCTGTACTCTTTTCACAAAGCAATGAACTTTAAACACTGGAAGCTGCTTCTTTATTTCAAGGATCAACAGTGAAACTGTGCCATAACATTCAGTTATTCTAGGCCTTTTCTCAATGTCTAACCATTGTTTCAATTTGATTTTTTTTTCAGGATCATAGTCTTCAGTATCCTTATCTACCAAAAACTGCTCAATATCCACATCTTTACATTTAATGCAGGTGCTTAACATGCACTCCTCATTGTTAAGACTACAAACGGCCCGGCTTATTACATCACTACCATTTGGGGTGAAATCAGTTTCCGTTACTCTGTATTTATCAGTGATTCTAACAAATAAATGAAATTTGCATGGTATTTACACATGCAAACAGTGTGTGGTATGTCTGAAACCAGCAAAACATTTTTGGGCCTTAAATTATAAAAAGCTGTTTTCTTAACATGTCTCAAATTAGTCTCTTCTATGAACTGTTGGTACAGCTCTTTTACAGACATTACAAAGTATCGTTTCTGCAAAAGTTTGCGTTTTTTGGTCTCTGGATCCTTTACTGATTTAGTATCCCTTTTACCAGGAGCTTGATAGCTGATATCTTCTCTACAATAAAAATTAGTAACAATCTGCCAATCTTCATCAGAAAGTATTTTTTTTCCTAAACAGAGGCTTCTTTGCTGACTGCAACAACTCTGGGAATTCATTGATTAATTTTCTTACAACAGCTTGCTTTTTAGATGGGCTTTTGGGCAGATTTTTTTAAAATTTATTGAAAGCTTTCCCTAAACTTTGAGGTTGTTTGAATGATCCAAGTTCTGAATTTAGGATACGCCCCCTAGTATTAGGGTAGTATTAGGGTATTAGAGGTATTAGTATCCTAGGGGGTGCTGAATTTAGGCCTACCTTCTTTTTTTCCCTTTGCTTACGCTTTCTTAACGTTTCTTGTTTCCTATATTTCTTCTGCAAATCTGGCCTTTGCCTTTCCTTTTCATGATACGCAGCTAGACGCTCTGGATCTGCTTTCAGTTTTTCGAAGTACCTCTGTTTCTTTGTTTTATCATTCATTTTCTGGAAAAACTTTCTTTGAATGAAAAGAAACCACGTCCCTCCACAGCGGGTGTAATTTAAAATTATTTCAAAATTAATTACAACAAACTTAAAATAAAAATACATTTATATACAAATTATACACTATGTACAAAAATGTCTACTGACGGGAACGAAACTTATGACATAACTTTTTCTTTGAATGAAAAGAAACCACGTCTCTCCACAGCGGGTGCACAAATTTGGACAATGTCTGTCAAAGGTACGTCAATGTCGAAGTCGTCTTCATCAGGCCATATAAATTTGTTTCCTTTACTACAAAGAAATTTTATTCCGGCTCTGTCATTTGTAATTGATTTTTATTTGGCCAGGAAAATATTGCTGTTTCCCTTCCACATCATAAGGGACGACGACCCAGCTATTGGCCATCAGATTTTCAAGGTCCTTAGGGGTTACAATGGGAATTTCTTCATCCTGGGAGTCACTGTCACTGTCATCTGGTGCTGTTGTCGGTCGTTTGTTGTTACTTCCTTCTTGTTTTATTGTGTTCTTTACTTGTCGTATCATTCGCCGCCGTTCCTTTTCTTCTTCCTTTTCCCTCTTCTTAGCTTCTCTTGCCTCCATGTACTGTCTGTAGCTTTCTCCCGTAATCACAGCTGGTGTTAGGTCTCTTCTTGACTTTTTTCTTGATTAATGTCGGGGAGGGATATTGCAGGCACCTTTTAAAAGGTGATGGCATACTAATGGATGTACAGCATTTTGATGGAGTGGTGTATGTTCCTGGTAGGGGCATTCCCGAAATAAAAAGTAAAAAACATAACACTTCAAATAAGCATCTTAATGTAAAAAAAAAACTATGAGTTGATAATAGAAAGATATGAATGTTTAACTTAATCATCTCGTTGCGTTGGTCTAAAGTATGTCTAATGAATAAATCCTCTAAGTTACCTGCAGAGCTCGTAGTTTCTGTTTGGCTGCATGATGGCTGGTTGTTCTCAGATGGGAGTTCACGTATCAATTCAGGATCAGGCTGCTCAGGAACATTGCTTTCAGGCATGCTCTCCAATATATCCGTGACAGACACCTGCAACAATAGGCATGTTTAACCATAATAACTTGGATGATAAAAAATATTTCACTATAATGAACACAGGTGGTTGATATGAATTTCTAACAGTGGTATTCAAGGGCTTGCTGTTAAGATGCGACCACCAACACGCCGCCTTGCATGTTAGCAATGAATTGCTGCCCCAACAACTTTGCCACCACGACAACCCCCAAATCGGATAAATGTGTGGTGTCAGGCTGTCGTGATGGTACGTTGTTGGGGTGTTACCTTTATGTGCTCCCCGTTTTCAACCGTGTAGGCTATCTTAACTTTACTTAATTTGTTTTAAGTTGCAGCACGAATGTTAAAATGAGTCTTGCATTTTTTACTTATATTTACTGTGTAATGTAACTTAATAAAATTATTAAACGGGACCTACCTCGATAGATATGCCTTGGTCTGCGTTGGTAAATCCTAGGCTGACAATGATGTTCTGCAGACCCTGTTCGTCCACGGAAGAGTTGCCGTCTGCAATTATCCGGCCCTCGACGATTCCGGCCTGGTCACTTCCGTCTTCATTAAAGTCGATTGGAAAGGCCAGCACGTCGTCCACAATCTCTTCTTCAGCAGGTGTTAGGGCTGACGGCCGTTTAGGATCCGGAGTTGAAGTTGTAGAAGGGTCAAATGGAGTTTCGTTTTCTTTCTCCGACGCTGAAATTTCACTTTTTAGGGTGGTAAGCTCATTCGTGATGGAATTCCACACTTGAAATAATGACTGGTCTTCAACTTCAATTTCTCCGCGGGTAAACTTCTGAACTTTCTCAAGCCCCATCTTAACCTCGAAATAGCTCAGATGAGCTCGGATTTCTTTGGCCTTTCTTTTAAGATTATTTGTCTTTGCAGGTGTAGTAGTTTTTTTGAGGATGAGGTTGTAGTGAACTTTTTCCGGGTCAAGGGTATCTGGGTGAATATTTCTAAACAGGTCAATTTTAAGACAAAAAATGGCAATCAAATTTTTTTTAAATTATTTTTTTATATTTTCAATTACATTTAACTATGTACTACACTACTTCAAAAGGTGCACTCATAAAAATCATTATTACGGGATATATAAAATATTTTTTAATTATCGCATGCCAGAGGAAGGACAGCAATGACCAGAGGAAAGACATTTCTTTAAATGACAGACTTTATAATGAATAAGTATATATAAATATATATATATATATTCAAAAATTAAAAGTTTGGTAAAATATAAACACACATATCTGTTTGAATGTAAATTTATTTATATAAACAACTTAACGGTAACAAACCCATATAAATCATAGTATAATTAGGTACGGTAGAGTATAATTTTGTCAGACTGCAATAAATCTAACAAGAACGTTACTTGAAAATGTAAAATGCATGAATATAAAACGCAGTTGTCACTTAAGATAAAAAACAACAATTCTCAAACTTATCAGTCTTTTATAAGTCTTATAGTGTTGACAACAAGTCTTTTTCATCTGTCTTACTATAGGCTAATTTGTCAAAGTGCGTTTCAACTGCGGCAAAAAATAAAAACCCACCTCATTGGCACACTTCATAAAGGGTGTACTAAATGTTTGATTATGTAGTACAGTAGATTTAAGACTTTTCAAAAACATCTAACTCAGTGGGAAAACGGAAATATACTCGTTGGCCTCTTAATACTTTAGTAGACGGCTTCAAAATACATCTAATTTCCTCGAATATCACGACAGAATGGTCGTTTTCATCGAGTCGAAACAGCTGTTTTGAGTTAGGTAATTTACTGTTAACTATTCTAAGAAAATTAACTTTTACTTCCCCATCAAGTCTGTTACTAAGTCATGCTGACATACAGCAACATATTTGTACACGTTTGGCTTTTGTTTAGATTTGATTGTTGATTGTTCTTGAAGCTCAACAATAATGTACGTTTGGTCTTTAATTTCACTGGCTGAAAAGCAAGTTTTGGAGTTTTCCTGTTCCAAAGGTAACTGAGATAACAAACAGGGAGGTGTGCATTTGCGAGCATGTCCACCAAAATTCAAGTGATAGTAACACAAAGACTGTTGTGGAGAAGATTTCCTTGTGTGTGTGTTGTGAGAAACACATTTGGATTGACTTAGATTGTTTTTGTAGATGGATTGAATTTCATTAGACAATTCTGATGTGTTATACGTGCATGATTAGTTATACGTGAACCCTGTGTTTCTATGGAAGAAACAGAGGTAGTGGAATTTAGATGATTAGTTGTGATATCAATAATTTTGTCAGCCATCTCCGAAAGTTTATATAAGTTTTCATCACAAATTGAAAGAGTAGTTTGAGCATTGATCGGTAGTTGTTTCAACCAAAGAGCTTTTAAAAAATCGTCACTCACCTTATTCTGAGCCAGTGACCTCATTCTACTCAGAAGTTGCGAGGGTTTTTGGTCCCCAAGTTCCATACCTGTCAGAAGGGTTTGTATTTTTTTTGTGTCACTTTCATCATACGAGGAAATTAATTTAGTTTTTATTGCTATGTATTTGTTCTCTGCTGGTGGATCTGTGACAATCTCAGAGACTTGAGAATATCAGCGTCAATAGAACTTACCACCGTGTCGAACTTGGCTTGATCTGAGACAATTCGTGATCTTCGAAATTGAGCTTCAATTTGAACGAACCAAATTTTTGGGTCAGGTTTCCAGAATTGAGGAACTTTAATAGACAAGTTGGCTATTTCTTGGGTAACCAAATCTTCATTAATGTTCATGTTGTCTTATAAGGCTTCACCAATAAAGTAAATGATAAAAATCAATAGTTGTATGAATTAAAAGTTGTATTAAAACAATGTAAAAACTGAACTGTTTACAAATCAAAAATTAATAATAATAAAACCAACATATGTTAAATATTTAGTTAAAACAACTGTCTTTTAATATGGTGGTAAAGGCCATAAGGAAGAGTAGACACTACAATATTAACTCGTGACTTGAGAAGAAGTTTTACTTCAGCTAAATTTGCTGACATTGTGGACTTAACTGTTCGCTTGACACTTTTAGCGAATTTCCCTATAGGGAAGTAGCTATTACCGTAGGTCTCATGGTAAGACTTAGGCCCGGGACCGATTTACTTTTTCATTTTGATGTCCCCAGAGGCCAAAAACACCATTCGTTCAAATTTTTATATATGTATATATATATATATATATATATGTGTCCGTGAACACGATAACTTGAGTAATTTTTATCCGATTTTGATGAAATTTGGTTTGAAGGTGTAAGTCGGGATAAACTTGAATGAGTTCGCGATCCATCATGATCGGACCATGGGAACAGGGTTTTATGGGGGGTTTTATGGGGTAAAAATTGGGTTTTCTCACTTTTGACCCTCAAAACACAAAATTTCCCAATTTTTCTCTAAACCTTCTTAAAGAGCTTAAAAAAACAAACAGTTCAGTATATCAAAGTGTTTTTGTACGGTTATTGGTTACGGAGAAAACTAAAAAAATTGTAAATTTAAAATTCTCATGTTATTCTTATGGAGAATATTTTAAAATGTTGTAGTTTGCTTGTTTATGGATCTCTTTTGATCAAACTTGGAAAATAGCCTATATTCATTTTATACTAAGCAATAATTATTTTACTTAAAACACACACTTTATTAGTTTCCTTGTAGCAGCAAACCTAGGTACTCGTTAAACCTAATGTTATTTAAATAGATCGATTGAAAATCAATTCAGCCAAATGGAAATTCGCTTAGACGGCAGGTTTGCTGCGGCGGGGGTATTTTTCTTTTATTACTCTCTTTTCCATTTAAGTTGATTGAAGTCCATTTAAAGAAATTAACATGAACATTTTTGTCTTCCGTTGTATATAAAATTTCTAATGATTTGCATTTGGTGCACTTGCTCGTCATGCATTGTTCACTTTCAGTAGAACATACTACAGATTTTATAAGTTCTGAAGTATCCTTGTATTCTATAGCATTCATTTTCTTCAAAGCAGAAACCAACAAATTTACGTTTTCTTTTTTAATACACGCACAGGTGTCACGATCTCTTGATGCTGGAGGGGCAACCCAACACGGCCTACACCTTGTAAAAGTTGTATACGAAATGCTGCAGTTGGTTTCATTCCTGATTTTTTTGTATAGATTTTTTAAGTTGTCTAGCTAAAGTCTCCTTTGTTTTTTTACGCCCCCTCATTTTACATAATCTTTTTTTCCAAGTAGCATAGAAACATCGTCTCCTTCAAAGATTTTTTTTATCTGTCTAGCTTCAACAACTTTTACCGTGTTGTATGTTTTCTTCTTATAGGTTTTAAAGCTGTCGTCATCACTTTTGTTATTTTTGCGGGTATAGCTGTAAAACTAGGAATAATAGATTCATTTCAATTCTATATCATTTTGAATCGTTTATCATTTTTTGGCTTCATTTTGAATTTTATATTTCCTTACAATGCTACTTCCAATACTGTTTATTATGTGCCTATCTCTTCCTATTGCTTTCACCCGCTTAATATTTTTGGTTAATTGCTTTTCTAAAGCATACCCAACAAAAAGTCTTCTACGGACGTATAAGCGAACGTAAGAGCGGTAAAGTGTAGCTACGATAGTACACTCACCGGGAAGGATGTGTCTTACTTCGCTGGTGGCTAGGACGAGACTGACTCACTGAACTCTCCGTTGCTGCTTGCTCTTGGCTTCCCCCACCCCGCTCAAGGTCCGACACTAGTGCCTGGCGAGGCAGCGGCCGTTACGAGAATCGTCTTGGAGTGAGGAGGGGTTTACTTAGCCCAGTAACTTTCCACTCCTATTGTTGCGACTTCCATAATTCCAAATAAATAAGACAATCCTCTCTCCTCATTTAATACGGCTTTTATTCTGTATAACGTCAAAATTTTAAGGTGTCTATTTTGACCGTTAAATCCTTTTGGACCATGGAGAATCACATTCTGAGTCTTCTCCAAAACTTGGGTCATCCAATCCAAATTTATTTAAGTGTTCTTTAGATAATGGTTTGTTTACATTTAGCAATCATAACGAGGAAGTCGCCAGTCACCAGACGAGATAAGGAGCTCTGACTTGACCTTTGAGCTAACACTGAGTCCAGCTTATCCAGAATGATAAGATAATCTTTTTTGCTAGCTACCTGTTCTTCCAGGAAATTTATTTAATATTTCATCACTTACTTGTAATTTATTGTGTTACCCTTTTCCACAAGGCTATTAAAGTAATCAGAAATTTTTTACACATTTTCTAGACCAAATTAAACAAAGTGTATTTCACTGAAAAAACTCACAAAAAAAGAGCACATAAAACAGTCAACTTTACTTATGGGACTCTACCCCCACCAGGGTCATTCCACATGAATTCAACCAATGGTTTGAACCTTCATATTTCAAAAGTTGATGATTTTTGGTATACATGTTATACATATAATAGTACATAAAAAATACAACAAAGGTTCAATTTTTTCTGAGTTACCGTTTTTGAGTTACGGTTGTTCAAAAACGCAAAAAAAGCACAAGTTCACAATCTTAAAAAATTCACAGCTTAAGAACTATTAGACCTAGAGAGCCCAAATTTGTGTTGTTTTCTTTGGCTTTAATTTGACATACTACATGCCTCCATTTCCTTGATTGTATTTTTTTTTTTTAAGTGTTAACATGTTTTTATAAATCTAAAAAAAAATCTTTACATCTAAAACCCAGATTTTGAACACAAAATTCACAGCCGGAAGTAAAACTAAGTATTTTATTTTATCTTAGTATTGTAGAAATTAAAATATTCCATCATTTTCTTAGAGTATTTTAAAGGATTAAGTAACATGCAGAACAAGTTTACCTGACAAGAAGTGCTCTTGGTAAAAACTTCTTTTATTTGAAACTTTTTCATCCTTAACAATTGGTTACATGCGGTTGGTACTTCTTCCAAGAAAACAAAATATCCATTTACTGTTGTTAAAATATCCATACTAACTTAGACTATTGTTAATTTTCACTAGCATTAGAGACTATAAACAAGTTCATAGTATATTTACAGTTTCGTTAATTTACATCTCACTAAACCTCCATACTCCGATAACGTTTCAAAAATGGATTTTTCTATGTTTTCAAAAATCTTTCTAGAGCATATGTTTCAGTTTTCAGTTTTACTCAAAAAATATACTCTTCCTGTTGGTGTCACTGGATGAACTAATTGAAGGAATGTGTTGCTTGGTATTATTAATGTGTCACTTGCCTTGGGGTAGTAAAGTGAAGGTGCTGGACCTAAGAATGTAGAAAGCTGACTTTGAATTCATTAACATCACTTTTTTCAAGAATGCAAGCTAGCCACCAAGATTCCTCATATAAGACCATAGATAAAACATACTCATAAGACTGTGACATAACCTGACTCTATATTTTCTATATCTGTTGGTGTTAAGTAGTCAATGGTTGTTGTAGTTTCTGTTTGATGTTTTGAGCTAGAAAAATAGGGCTTTGCAAGAATATTGTTTTTTGACAATGGTGTAAATGTATGGAGTTTTTGAGTCCCTTCAATTGCTTTTGATTCTTTAAACCTTGAAAAAAGTTTCGTCTCAGCCTCTGCATAATCATCATTTGTGCAGTATTCAAAATCAATTCCAGTGATGTTGTCAACAGAAAACTGAAATAGCTGCTCTGGGGTTAAAATGTGTTCACTGTTATGCCTCTGTAAGCTGGATTTGGCAGCTTCTCCTTTTTTGCGTTTTTTAAAACAACCGTAACTCAAACACGGTAACTCAGAAAAATGTAAAACTTTGTATTTTTTACCTGCTTTATAAGTAGAACAAGCCTACAAAAAATTATAAAATTCTAAATAGGTCAGGTTCAAAACAATTTTATTTTTGGTTGAATTCATGTGGAATGACCCACCATCATTTTGTCAAGTCCGGGTTAAGGTTACTGTGGTCTAAATTTCGGGATTGTGATAGAACTGTGTTCGTTCCTTACAAACCTCGCAGTCTGTAGTACAAGTATGTTGTCCTCCCTGTACGTTCTGAATTGTAGAGCAGGGTCCTGTATGAAGACCACAGGTAGTGTGTCTTCGCTCCAACGGGAGCAGGTTCGGACGACATCCAGGCTAGAAAGGTTGTGCTAGCTGGCAGCGAATTGCAATTTTCGGTACGGTGATAGCCTGTTTTTCCGTTAAATGTGGAATTAACTTAAATGGGTCATTCTCCACAAAACGTCGAATTCGACAAGGCAAAAAACAAAATTATAAAATTTTAATTTTTTAATTTTTAGTAATCAGTTTGTGTTCAACTAATATTCATTATTTAGACCATATAGCTCGCCCAGATGATACTTGTCCATTTTTTGCTTAAATTAATGTTTTTATTTATAAGTGTCCACGGACATGACCGCAATGTCCACGGACCTGATGTTTTAGGGAAATTAATAAAACTATACACACAATTAAAATAATTACACATTTATTGAAAGTAAAAGAAATACTTTGTAAAAGTAAAGGCTCTTATGTTTATAAAATTTGAAGAATAAGTAAGAACATATTTAAGAACTCTACTGGGACAACCACAGCATCAGGAAAATAAAACTATTCCGTCAAGTGTAAGCTTAATGAGTACAGCAACAAACTATTAATGATTTAGTTCAACAATTTATATTGTTGGGGTGGGTTTTCAAATACATACAACCCTCTGGAGTTTAACAAAGAAGGCTCTTTCAAAATAGATAATACTTCATCATTACTGACACAAGCCTCTGGCTCGGTTGAAAAGACGAATTTGTTTTTGGTGTCAGTACACCTTTTCATAAATCTCACTAGGTAACCCTGGCCTAGGCATTTTGAAACACAAGCTTTTCTACTTATTTAAAAGAAAAAAATATATATTTTTTTTTTGTTTCCACGGAGTTGTGACATGTCCACGGAGTAGAGACGTAACATGCGTTTGCTCTTCAATTGGGTAAAAATGTTGATATTCTTAGTATTTTTATGTAATGTTAAAAGTTTATTATCTAATGCTTACAAACAATGTTTTTAAATTCTTTTTAAGTGCTTCGTCATTAAAATCATTAAAGCAGGGAAGCGCAACAAATCTGTTTAAATTGGCGTACTCAAGTTTATGTAATTTATAAAACATTCATCATTTGGGAGGCTAAATCAAAACTAAGCAATAAATTAAGAACTCATTTAATGTTTACTGAAACTACATACATAGGTAACAAGTCTTTATAACAGGATATAAAATTCAAGAAGCTTCAGCTAAATAGGCCTACTACTTGAAAGCTAACCTAATAACTTGTAATTCTCAGGCAATTGTTTGAAAACGTACTGGCCTCTAGAATTTATTAAATCTGGTTGCTCCAAAGTAGCAACAACCTCATCTTTGGTAACTGATGCTTCAGGCTCACTGGAAAAAAAGAATTTGTTTTTAGTGTCAGTGCACCTTCGCATGAATCTTATCTGGTAACCCCCGTTATTGAAACATTTTGTGACACAACCTGCATAGAAGTTCAAGGTTTTTTTCCCGAACACTTTAACGACAACAAAGTCATTGGTTTTCACATTGAGCTCTGGAGGGTTATCTGGATCAGAATCCGAATCACTGTATATGGCAGAGTATATTGGCTTTTTCTTCCGGAATGTCTTCTGTTTCTTAGCTGTAAAACAGTGAAGGAAAATCAATGCGTTTTTGTATTTGGAAAGTAAATAAGTTGTTGTATTTAAAAATTTTATAAATAATAACTGAAGTCTCGTAGGTAACTTATTTACTATAACTTATTTGGTGTAATCAATGTAAATTACACCAAAAAACCCATAGTTTATATATGAAAAGCTAAAACCCTCAGCTCCGTGGACATTTACTCAGCTCCGTGGTCATTAAATTGACCATGGAGTCCATGGAGCTGATGTCCATGGAGCTGAGGGATAGACCTTTAGCAGTAAATTTTGAGGTTATCACAGGGGGATGAGAATCACAGAATTATGTATTCTAGAGAACCTCATTCAGATACCATTTTTCAATAGTATATTTCGTACCAAGGGCCGAAAATGAGGTTTTGCCGGCTCGAGATAGTTTTTAAGTTCGAGACGAAGTCGAGAACTTAAATCGATCGAGAGCTGCAAAACCATTTTGGTCCGTGGTACGAACGCTATTTTTCACCACACTATACCCTATTACCACTATTCACCACTAAAATAATGCACACTGAGTCAACACAACTACAACTTTAAGGTTATGTGAAGAAATAATTTAAGGAATCAGCGAAAATAAAAATAAATACCGTAGTTGCTAGGCAACGGTGACAATAACACAATTCTATTGCAATGCTATGGATTTTGATTGTGTATTTAAAATGCATTCATGTTTTAAGTAAGTAAGCGGACAGCTGATTTTGCGGCCCCGGCCTGTAAAAACCTGCTCGGTCCCCAAATTACGATGACAGCTGGCATGGCCAGCAAAACGTGACTTTCAGCCACCAATCAACGTATGTAATACAGCCAAAAACATCATAGTGTGGTGAAAAGATCTTTCTTTAAATATATTTATAAGTACAAGCCTTCTAATAGCTCAATGAAACTGTTGTAACTTGTAAAATTATTCATCTGTTCCTTTGAGAAAAGTAATAAATTAGCAAAATAAAAATCCAACAAAACAAATTAAAAAGGATACACTTAGCAGGTAGATTAGTGCAGACATTGTCATCACCTCCTTCTCCATCATGGTTTTTATCACCTGAAAAACTGGTTAAGGAAAACATTCAAATAATCATGCTACTTTAATATGCTTGGATAAAAACTGAGTGTGTCTTAAACAATAGTAGGAAAAACCAAAACAAAATACAGAAAACAAATAAATTGGAACAGTTGTAAAGGTAGTTAATCGAACAGTAATTTATATGAAAAAGTAGACAGTAAAACATTTAGGCCCCTAACAGGTAAATTGAAACAGTAAAATCCTATGTATACTAATTTCCAAAGGATACATTTGGGGGTTTGAATCATTATCTTCCCAATCTCATAGTGGTCGCATTCTTGATTGGCTTCACATAGAAGACAAGAGAGTCGTCTAGCTGAGATTTCATCTTTCATTTTTCTACTCCAGGCTATTTCGTGGACTTTCAAAATCCCCTTAAATTTTGGTAGTTCTAAACCATGGAATTCTGTATCTAATTTCAAGATATCTTCAGTATCTACTTTGAAGAGATGAACTCCTTTACAGTTTTGTTCTAGCACTCGTATCAAAGCATCAATACTGGGAATGTCTTTACCCCGAGCTACAACACAGTCTGCAGTTCGCTTAAGGACCCCACCAACCCCATCTGGGGCACCTTTCCCATGGTTGGCCTCGGAGAAGTGCCAATGCAATGTCTCTACATTTAGTTCTCTCGCTATAAATTTAGCAGCTAAAACAAACATCTTCCTGTTCCTGTACTGATTGGTCGGGCCATCACTCAAAAAATGAACTTTTTCCAGATTCGGAACATACTTTTTTATCTCCGTGAAAATAGGTACTAGGTGGCCACAAATGGCGACAGAATCATGTCTTCTGTTTTCAGATAATGTGCACAGAGTCTGGCTGACAGTTCCATTTATGCCATGGTAATACAGTACAGAGGTGTGCATTGAAACTTGATCTCTGCTTCCTCCAAAGTGAAATGACTGGATCTCTTGGCCAAATTTGCAATTATAATTCTCTGAGAAATCTATATGCAAGAAAGCTTCATTTTCTTTTAAGGTCTTCTTTATTTGTCTGACAGCATGGTGTTGATGAATTATGTTATTAACATGCTGAACAAATTTATCAAACATGCTTTGAAACAAAATTTTCAGTTTTTTCTTAGAACAAGTTATTTCTTCCTTTGTTGTTTTCTTGCAAATCTTTTTTCTGCCTTTCATCTGCACTTCAACTTTCTTGTCAACCCATTGATATAAAGTGACACTGTCCTCTTCATTGTAATCTAAAAATGCTACCTTGTTTCCCTTACACTCCATGCATTTTTTCTCCAAACATTTCTCCTTTAAATATTCATTTTCACAAGTAATGTTCTTTATTAGGTCTTCAGGCGTTCTTTCTCTGATCATCTTTAGCGTGTTCATTTTTGAAACAATAAGGCTCATGTTAGTATGGATTTTGCAGAGACAAGTTTCCCTTGACCTGCAGTGAGGAATGACAATCCAAAACGGCCTTAATCGGCAGAAATGAGAATAGCTTATTTTGTTATGTTCCTCATAGCATGATATAAATTTTGTATACAAGTTTTTTAGTGAGTCGTTCAACTCCCTTTTCTGCTTTTTAGTTTTTGACCTTGTTATCGTATCTTTTTTTCCAGGGCATTGCCTGCTGTTTTCATCATCTTCCAGGAATGTCAATACATCCTGGCGTAGTTTGACTTTTTTTAATAAGTCTCTTTTTCTTACTAAATGAACTCCAGCGGTCCATTCTTGACCACTGATCTGAGTCCTCCAGGAAGTTAAGGATGCTACTTTATGGGACAGCTTGTATTTTTTAACAATTTTCCCACTGAGAGATTTTACCATTAGCCTTTTATGGCTGAGTTTTCTTTCTTTGGCAAAATTACTTTTAGCTTGCATTTGCAAGACTTCAGAAAATAAAAGCTGTTTTTTTACTTCATTAGAACACTTTTGTCCGTTCAATAGTTTTTCAATTTTCTTCCTGGGCGTTAGGTCCAATACTTTGGCTTTTTTCAATCTATTTAGCCTCTGTTTGTATTTTGCCAATTTCCTTAAGAGCTTTTTATTTTCATCAGTTAGAGATTTCATTTCTTTTTTCATTTTTTCTCTGTTTTTTCTCCTCTTCTTTTTACCACTGTCAACCCTTGATGTTGATACCTCAACTTCATTTGAAACATTTAAAATAGGCATTGGGCTGTTAGGTGGCGTGTTATTCAAAAGTTCTTCCTCTATTTCTTTATTTTTTTTCAACCGTTCCCGGTAAGTCTGGGAACATTTCTTCCAGCCTTTTCTAACTTTTCTCTGTTCTCTTTCTGTCATTTCATGAATACTTTTTCTACTCCTTTTTTTCCTATCCCTATCTTTCTTCTTCTCTTCTTCATATTTGTCTGGATCAGTTTTTAATTTTTCCCTTGCACGTTGCTCAACCTCTTTTGCTCTTTCCGTTTTAATAAGTATGCGTCTGAATTTTTCTTTTTCTTTTTGCCTGGCATTTTGACTGTCAAAGCCTGAAAAAAAATAAAAAAAATACCTAGAGGGTAAAATTGTAGACAATTTTGCTTTCAAATTAATATTCATGTTGAAATTTTTTAATCTTTCATGTTTTAATCATGAAACAGTTTATTACAATGTCACTTTTCCTCCAACTTATACTTTGAATTTAAGTTTTGAACATTCAGTTAATTTTGTATTTTAAAATATTAATAAACATAAAATATAAATTGTGTACTAAGTGTAATTAATGACTAAGTTAAGGCAACCAAATTGGCTTAAGTAGGCCTAGTTAAATTTTCTTTGTAAAAATTGTAATAAAATTTCTTTTAAGTTATTCTATAAATTGTGACAGAAATTAAATGTGTAATTTAAACTTTCTGGCATTAATATATGTTTGGGTGATAAATAATTAAGGGAACCTACATAAAAAAAGTTAAAATGTTATTATTTATTGACTTTCCTTTTAAAATAATGTCCGTGGACATTTTCATCATGTCCGTGGACATCGTAGTCCACGGACATGATGTCCACGGAAATGATGCCAAGCATGAGAATGATTGTCTACACCCAAAACCTTTTAGGTTATCTTAATAAAATGACTGTTTTGGTTTGAACACCTGTAATAGGATAGTACAAAAATAAAAACACAATAACAGTACAATTGTGTTTACAGTAATACTGACCACAGATCTGATGAGATGATCTTAACGTTGCCTCCTTTTCTCACAACAACAAGCAAAACAACACAAATTTCTTCACAGCACAACTCAAAGAACTGAATATATCCAAGATGGCTATCCCTCTTCTTGTACAAGTACTGCATTAGTCAAGTTCCACTACTAGAAAAGTCATTTAGAGACTAAAATTCAATTGTCCACAGACATGATGACAATTTTAGTGACAAGAGTTTTATAGAAATTTTGATAAAAATTATTTAATTAAAAATAAATTTAAGGGGGTGAGACGATTACTAACAGTTAATTATTGCAATACAATTATTTCCATAAGAAAAAAACATCTTTTTTTATTTTTTATTCACTTGCTAACTGTTAGAAACATGGTAGGTGACAGTCCACGGACATGACTTGTCATAGTCTGTGAACAAGAAATCTATGATAATTTTTCAAATTATTGAAAAAATAGCATATGTATGCTATAAAACAAATTTAATTAAAGATATTTTGTAAATATGAAAATCAAAGTCTTCTATATAATTTTTTTTTTTCACAGGGATACTTAGTTTTTTGCTTTTAGTGGAGAATGACCCGTATACGTTGTCATTTTCATATATACCTATGATGTTTGCTGAGAGCCCTATTTTTTGTAGCCTTCGTGAGAAGCCCGGTCACAGACACGGATGGATATCGCTCCAGTCATGGGGAGTGTACCTTGTAAATACTGGGAATTTTCATCGATTAGAGTAGCCTGTGGGTTTAGGATAGGGACTGTGACTCCATCGAATTCTTCTGATTCAATCTTTAATCCGAGGATGATCTCAGCATCAGACGCTGAAATGTGGGGTGCCGCAAGGATCGATCCTGGGGCCTCTACTTTTTCTCTGCTATATTAGAGGTATGCCAGGAGCGATTCCTGGAAACGGCGGGTCTATGTGTCCATTTGCTGATGATTGAAATGTGCTAATTCCGGGATGATCAAATCAACAGATTTAAAGGTTTTTAGGAGAGTCTTTTATCCACTAAAGAATTCCTTGACCGAAAAAATCTGCTTATTAACACAGAAAAATCCAATTTTATATCATTTTCCACTAAACAACGTAGACAAAATTTTGAACCAAACATTTGCATAAAATCAGAAAGATTAAACCAAGTAAAGCAAACAAAATTTCTTTCTTTGACTAATTATCGATAAACATCTATCTTGGGAGGGCCATGTGAATTATGTGGTTGAAAAGGTATCTTCCGGTATCCTTGCTCTGCGACAGATGTTCAGAATATGCAGTTTAGACACTTTAAGAGTTGTTTATTTCTCATTAATACATTCACATATTTCATATGGAATTGTTCTATACAGGGCAACAACAAAAACTAATTTAGATAAAGTACTAATTAAGCAGAAAAAAGCTATCAGGGCGATGAAAAATCTTAAAAAGAAAGAGCTAGTCAAGAGCTTCTTTCATGAATTACAAATATTAACAGTTTATAGTCTTTATATTTATGAAACAATAATTTTTTCTAAACAGATCCAATTATCATCCATCTCAACAGGACAACTAGTATATAACACCAGATTAAAAATTAACCTACCTCGGCATAATCTCGGATTTTACACTAAAAAGACATCTAACATAGGGCTAAAATTTATCCAGTCTATACCAGCTCACATCCAAAAAGAAACAAAATTTAATAAATTCAAGCAGCTCTTAAAAGGATATTTTTTAAGAACTTCCTGCTACTCAGTAACAGAATTATTTAGTATTAGTAAAAAAACAGTTACAAGCCTAACTTAATTTGAATTCCAAATACTGTAATCCTTAAAGTCACCGTTTTGGTAAAAGTAAAAGTAAAGTAATTTTAGAACTCTTTTTATGTATTTAATTTGCAGTAAGCAATTTTGAATTAGCTTATGACTCTATTCAAGTTCATGTAATGTGAAACTATAATGAATAAAGAATGTTTTGACTTTGACTTTGATGATGGTATGGTTCAGGAGACCAAATGTGCGGTTGGAACCAGAATACATCAGCAAGGAGGTACGCTGATGGGGAGAACTTCAGATAATCTACTGGACCTTTTTTGGGATTGTAATTTGTAGGAGTAACGAGGTATAGCTCTTTGCGGATCGTGTGTACTTTGACTGGGTACTTGAGAGTACCTTGGTAGGTTAGGCCGGAAGCAAGAAAGTTGATCTTTGATGCAAAGTTCTTGTCGTTAATCTTCTTATATGAGTGTTTCGGATTTACTGTTAAAGTAAGTGCGTGCCAGGTTGGAAGGGTGGCTCTTTCAAGGGAGTGGCTGAGGATGGTGAGGCCTGAAACTTTGGAGGATAGTTGTCCAAGGTTTTGGGACGATGGTTCTACTGACTCTATGTGGTGGCTGATGTTTTCAACAAACTCGACGATAATGGGCACATTGGCGCGGGTTCCGACGGTCAAGTAAAGTTAGGGGTTAACACTCTAGTTTTCAATGGTTGGGATGGCGATGGGGTAGTGTGACATGGTTGGACGTTCTGTGAGGACATGACCAATGACTGGCATTAGTGCATTCTCAAAACTGGCGCGAAACCAGTTATTGTGGCTGCAGGTATCGTTATCTTCAGTGAATTGGATTCCGATAGGTGGAGGACCAGGTGGAGGGGGTCCATGAGATCCGGGCGGTCCAGGGGGTCCAGGTGGTCTGGGCCGTCGAGGTGGTTCAGGCGGTGGTGGTGACCCTGCAGGTGGAGATGGTCCAGTACTTTCGGTGGTGCAGGTGCCAGAGCTGAAGGTGGAGGTGATCCGCATAGTCCAGTCGATGGCACAGCCCCAGAAGTCGAGTCGACACCAGGGCCAAAGGCAGGTAAATCGCCTGCAGCAGGTTCGGTCGTCTTCTTAGGTTTACCCCCTCTTAGTATGATCGTCGAGGTGACTGGAGTATTTTTTCTCTTGCGCTTTTTTTGTTTAGGACTGTCCGATCCTGAAGACAGAGCGTCCAGGTCCTTTTGAGTGTGAATGAACTCATCCTCTGAGTGCGAAAAGAGTGAGGATAAATCCGAGTCCTCATACAAAAACTCTCCCTCATCGAACAAATCTATATCGCTTAGACAGCATATTCTTCGTTATCAGTGTCCGCATGATTCACATTACTGATAGCTTGAATGGGTTCTGGTTCCAAACTGTTAGGCCATTGTTCATCACCTAGGCCTACCGTGTCCTCACCATCACTAGGTTAACTGTCCTGTAGTAAAAATTGTCTGATTCCAGAGAAATCTTAAGTCGTCCATTATGTATAAATAACAAAAAGTCACATAACAAAGTAATATAACCAACAACATAAGTAAACAATAAAATATAAATGCGAAACTTGGTGAACACTCATTCAAAACAAACAAAACGCAACGCAGCAGACGCCGTTACAGAGAATGTAACAGCTGAACATCGCCAAAAAACGTCAAAACGAATGACGTCACCAAAATTAGGGTTAGAAAGCACTATAAAAAATCACCTGTTTTCGAAAATTCCTACACGCTTATATAGAAACGCCCGATGATGTTTAATATATGAAAAATAAAGCCCGTAATCTCATCTTTACAACGGTATAGGTTATTAGTAATTTATTCCATCGTAACACGGCGAAATATGTGTTTGAGTGTGCCGATGACAAATTCGGCTCACCAACACTTGCCAAATTCAGATTTGCATTTTACAACCTTTTTTGTTTTCTTCTCATTGTTGATTCTTTCTTATTCTCTAAGTCTTTCGAGCATTTCACTGTCCGTCACAAACCTGACAAGAGAACACACATGTCCGTCTCCGTATTGTGAAAGTCTAATCTGAGCACTTTTCCTCTTGTTGGGGTTCGATGGTGGCGTTGTGGATTTGAAAAATTCTAAAAATGCGTCTTTCATGTCTGTTGGTGGCACTTGTGAACTGCTTGAAGAGCTTGCTTCTTCTTCTAATGGATAACTGTAGTTCTTTAGAGCAGTGAGCCTTCCCAGGCAAATTTACCTCCACAGATTCTAAAAGTCTCAGGTCTTCAGGTGAAGTTGGGATTTTATTCATTTGCTCTTCACAAGCAAGATTAACCAGGCTGGGCACTTGACTTGTTCATGCATCTCGGCGAGGAATTAGAAGAGGCTCTACTTGACCTTAGTGGAAGTATCAAATAGACGATCAAAAAAAAAAATATATGGCGATACGTAGGATTTGGGATCCTACTAGTCGCTGCAATTGCTCCAAGCAAAATAGGCCTTAACGTTCGAAGCAAGATAAACGCCTGGCAAACATTGGACGTTCCTTGTTCCAAAATAACTGTCTCACATCCATGATACCTTTGATTGGCGGTAAATCACTAGGAACTGTTCCATTCATATCGGCTACCTTACTTTCTTCGATATCCTTGACGATTATTTTGGTGTCCCTGCTGCTACTGAAGTTGACCAAATCTTTTGCGCTGAGAAGTCCAATCAATAAATCATTTATTTATTTGTATATATAAATATATATATTTATACTCATTTTTATATGTGTATATACGTCTGTGAACGCGATAACTTGTTTAAAAATTATTTTAAGGGCTGCTGGAATTAGGTATAAATAAACCTTCCCACTCCTTCTAGCTTAATTTTTTGCCATGTAACAATGTTGTATTTTGGGAAGATTCAGTTGATTTTGTGTAAATACAGATGCATTAGTTTTATATATTAGTTTTAAGTCTTTATTTAACCATTGACAATATTTCGTTTTGTCATGATGTACTCATATGTAACTCAATAAATAAATAAATAAATAATAACTTTTTAATGTCCGATTTTGATGAAATTTGTTTTATAGGTGTAAGGCGGAATAAACTTAAATGAGTTCACGAACATGCATGATCGGAAGTGCTTAAAAAAACAAATAATTTAGTATATCAAAGTGTTTTTGTACGGTTATTGGAGAAAATTGTAAAAATGTAAAGGAGAAAATTAAAAAAAAACTGTAAATTTAAAATTCCTATGTTTATTCTTATGGAGAATAATGTGAAATGTTGTAGTTTGCTTGTTTATGGATATATTTTGATAAAACTTGGCAAATTTATTAAATTTAAACTAAGCTATTAAAATTTTACTAAAAAAAAACACACTTTATTAGTTTCCTTGTAGCAGCAAACCTAGGTACTCATTTAACCTAATGTTTTTTTTTATAGATTTAATTAAAATTAATTCAGACAAATGAAAATTCGCTTAGTTGGCAGGTTTACTGCGGAGGGGGTATCTTTTACTTCTTCGCAGATCTCTTTTAATTTGTTGGCTTGATGAAACATTCCAAAGACTTTTTTTTAATTACCCTGCTCTTAATGAGATGCCCTTTTGATTAGAGATAGTTTTTCCTCTTTCATTACTTTTTTTTACTTTTCAAGTCAATTTTTCTTTGCTTTTAGAATCAATGAATGTATAAAACGGGTTTAAATAACAATGAAACATAAGCTTATGGAAATTTAAAAGCCTAATCTGAATTGTACATACATTTATCCATTAAAAAAAATTCTACAAGAAGCATATAAAACTTAATTAATTAGCAATAAAATGACCATATGAAATTGAAAATCCCAACCCTGGATCATACATACATTAATCGAATCAGATCAGAATTAAAAATCTGACAAGAAACAAGAAACAATGAACATAAAAGAGAGTAAATTAACAATGAAGTATAGTCTTTTAAAACATATTCTGAATTGTACATCCAATCAAAAAATACGGCAAATACATTGAACATTAAAAAGGATTAGTTAAAAATAAAAACATAGCTTTTAAACATCGTCTCTGAATTTATTTACAGAAAGAAAGCAGACGGTTCATTTCCTTGATTTGTGAGCATAATTCGTTTGTAATTTGATCATTATTGATATTTGTCACTAAGCCTCCTTCCAACTGCATCAGGAGCAGAGCTTCCAAATTCTCATCGGTCATCGAAGCACGGATTCTTGTTTTTATGAGCTTGAGTTTAGAAAATGCTCGTTCACAGCTCACTTGTGTCATCGGTATAGTTAAAAGAAACTTGTATGCCTTGTGTAATTGCGGATACATAATAGAGTACATGTTGTACTGATACAGCAATTTGTATGGGCATTTAATGCAGGACTGACATTTTTTGTAACTTTTGCACTGGTAAATTTCTTTCAGTTCATCATCCGAACTGGCGCTTGGAATGTCAATGTCAATGTCCTTCTGGTATATTTCGGTTATGTTCAAGCTTGGCCATTGATCGATAAATAACTCTAGTTCTTCCGGAAGTTTGTCTTTTTCTATGTTAGGATCGCAAAATGACCCTTTTCCATGACAAAATTTCAAAGTCCTATAGTAAAAAAAATCTTAGATGCATGGGACTTATACCAAGTGATTTGGAATTTAATAAGGAAATCAATATAAATATATAAAACTTTTCTATGTTAGGATCAGAGAACATATTTTTCATATCCATGCTCTGGAATTTTAGTTTTTCTGGGCTCGGTAAATCTGGCAGGATCAAAACATGAAAGATCGAGGTAGACTCTCTTTTGATCAGAAAACCGTGTTTCCATACTGACGTTGATTCGGTCTACAATAACATAAAAGATATTGACTTTGAAACTCTCTTCATTTCTGAACATAGTTTTTAGGGCTTCATGACTTTCGTTAACAACGATCAGTGTACGCACTGTAGGCCAATAATTTTCTCTTCTACTGTACTTCTATTTTTAAAACATATCGTAAAACAATCGCACACAGGTCAAAACCAGAGACATCTGTGGTGATTGGTTGGTTTGACATTGAGACTCTTAGTGGTCGTGAGTGAGTGAAATTGAGACTCGAAATATGGTGCGACTTCATAAACGACAAGTTCTTGCAGAAGTTTGAAGCGTAGATATTAAAACAAAATAATCTAACCAACTAGGGTGAGGTGGGGTAAGTGCACTACGTAAAATCGAAAGTTAAAACTTTGACCTAGTCTGAGCACATAATTTTAAATGGTAGAAACTTCATATTTTTTCAAGAATGTTCTCTATTAGTCTTTAAAAAAAACTCTTAATTTTGATATACATTTTGATATTGGCAACACTGATTAGTTTTTGTGCTTACCACTCACAATACCTTTCCCCCACCCCTCCCTGACCCTCTGGTAGAGACAAAAAGTCATAAAACTAAAAGGCAGCTACTGGAGAAAAATCCAAGATGTAATAGAGAAGGGAATACTTACGCAGCTTCTCACC
Organism: Macrosteles quadrilineatus; assembly: GCF_028750875.1. NCBI lineage: Eukaryota > Metazoa > Arthropoda > Insecta > Hemiptera > Cicadellidae > Macrosteles > Macrosteles quadrilineatus. The sequence goes on from NW_026542595.1 coordinate 88,377,479, forward strand.
ACTTTTCCACCACTTTTTTAACTGGAAGCTCAATTTGTGAGTTAGTGGCTTCCTTAAAATGAGCACGTACAATATCTAAACAAAAAACAAACCACTGTAGCCTATCAATTCTAAAATTATATTACTTAGGCTGTACAAAACATATTTATAAAGGTCCTATAGGTCCCCAGTGAGTTAATTACTTTCAAACCGTACAATTCTGCAAGACCGGATCTGGGTCTTACTTGTCCCTCAAAACCGTATGGGATCTCACTTGTCCCTCAAAACCGTATGGGATCTCACTTGTCCCTCAAAACCGTATGGGATCTCACTTGTCCCTCAAAACCGTATGGGATCTCACTTGTCCCTAAAACCGTATGGGGTCTCAACAGCAATTCCTGTTGGTACAGTTACCCGCTGTTCAAATAAAATAGCATTGCGGAGATAGGCTGTCCGAACCCCCTTAGGTACAGTGGACCGGGGATGTGAGCGTGTATGTCTACTCCTGAACTACCGGGTGTCGCATATTTGGGATGTGATATTGTTTTCGTATATTTCATGTGCTGCAACCCTTTTTACCCATACGCAAACAGCATTTTGAAATGTAAGATCTGAAAAAAAATAATAATAATAAAACATTTTATAAGAAAATAGTTACAAATCTAGTAAAACTGTAATAGGCTAACATAAGAACCGGTGTCGATGTTAAGCTAACTTCTCATTTCCACCAATGTGTAAATCTGGAAAAAATTTCAAATTAATAACACTATAAAGGAACGTTGAGTATATATTCATATTTAAATTGCCATATGATAAATTCAATCTTGATATTTTTACTTTTAATTGCAACAATGTGTGTATGTTACCACAACCACACCACTATTGCTCTCATTTTCAACCACAATTCGCTTAACCCCCTTAGCATGTTTTGCACAAACTGATTCAATAGACATTATGGAGTAAAGTTTGCTTCTCAATCGTAAATATTTTTTGAGAGCAATTCCTCCAAACTTATCTTTTATTCCCTACCTGTTTTTTACAAATTTCTGAAAAAATGTGTGGGTTTTATTGTAATTACTAGTATCAAACACATCTATGTTCTGCCTAATTTTCTTAAACACATCATCACACATGATATGTGTATAGAATTTTTCAGCACCAAAAGTCTTATGGAAGATTTGATTGTGATACTTATACATCAATTTCTTAGATAGTTCTAGAACAATAGGACATATATTAATTAATAGGTTTAAACAAATTTACTTAAATTTTTCCCAAGTGTACCACTACTAACTCGTTTGAAAATATGGTTCTATCAATAAAGGTTGGATTTAAAATTAGTTTTGTTAGTCTACTAGTGTTGTTACAATTTAATTGCATGTTTAATCTATTTCTAATTTTCTCCATGGTTTTACCGAAAAATGAGTTATTTATTAATTTAAACAATTCCTTTTTGAAAGTATTGCTAGCAGCTGTTCTTAATTCTGTATTGTTTTCAATGTATTTCGATAACCCTTTTGACTGACGATACTTCATTGCTCTATGGATTTTTGATAAAATCAATCAATTTTTTAATGTATAATATATTTCTTTAATTTTCCAAAGTAGTTGACAGTTCAAATTTTCCTTTTGGTTGTTTCTTTTTTTGTGCACTGTCTTTTTTCTGCACTGAAAGGAACATCTGAATGTTTCTTATGTAAATATGAAGCATATTCTAGATCAACTTCCAATATAATACCAGTTTCGTCCGTCTTTTTGTTTGATAAAATGTCATCTATAGTAAGTACTTTATTTCTTCAGTCTTACTGGTTGATAAAATATTATCTTTTAAGTACTTAATTTCTTCATTTGTACACCACTCAAAATCTTTGTATGTTTTACTTTAAGACATTGCGTATCCATATAAATTATTCACGTCAAACTACATTAGAAATGAAGATTTACCATTAAATTTCTCATGATGAGTAATATTTGTTTAAACATACTTATTTTTTGCTTCATTAAATCGTTTTGTTTTGTACACTGTGTAATCCCACCTCTTATGCCTTTTTCTAGCATTAAATAGCTTTCATAATCTAGTATATGATCTAGGGTTATGTTTGTCATTTTAAGACATGCATTCCGAGACAAACCGGGTGCTGTATAACACCAACCTGAATCGAGATTATAATTTGTACTACAAACAGCTCTAAAGTTTTCAAAAACATTAGTTAAAATTAGTACATCGGTAAGCAAATATAAATCGGAATATGATCCTATCGTTTGAATATTAAAAGTATTTCATACATTTCTAGTATGTTCATATTACTGCTGAGGAATATCTGAATTAGTTATTGAACTATATAAAACTGCTGAATTGGAGTTACAGTACATATCGAATTTCAAACTTTGGACATACTTTTTTGCTTAGTGAAATCTATATATATAATAGAGAATCTATATATATAATAGATAAAAAAAATAAATAACTGGTAAGTTTAAAGATGTAAAAACTAGCTGTTACCCGCGGGTTTCACCTCGTTTGACTTCAATAAGTATTAATACTATTCAACTATTGATTGGCTAAGTTAAGCTGAAAAAACAAAATAGAATAAAAAATAAGAACAGCTGAGGCATTTTTAACATTAGGCATATGGCAAGTTCCCTTTAAAAAGGAATTACGACCTTGTATTACAATTTATGAAACTAGATAACATGTTGCTCGAAATCGAGCAAAAATGCAACTTGTAATAAAATAATGAAGAAAAAACATGAACAGCCATACCTCAATCATAAAGTAACTCTAAAGTAATTTATATGACTTATAGGAATGTGATAAATATTAAAAAAATTATGAAAGTAATCTACGGTACAATATCTATATAATTAATACGCTACATGAAACTTTGTCGGTTGAACTCCTCCGCCATTTCTTAACCGATTTTATCCATTGACGTCTCATTGGAAAGAGCGTGTCGCGTAGATTTGCAAACTGGCCTTACATTTTTTTTAAAGTCCCTTGGGCTCTGCCCCAGTGGCTTTGAAAGTTTCCATGTTATCCTTATGGAGAACTTAATTGTTTACATTTTGATCAGCTGTATAATTCAATTGCTGTTATTTATTTTTCAATTCGAAACGCATTGAGTACATTATTTATTTACTATTTGAGTTTGTGTAAACATAACCCCTAAGACGGATGGTATTAGTATGGTTGTATCTTAAATTTGTGTATTTATTGTTGTTTTGTGTTGCTATGACGGATCGTGTTAGCATGATTGTAACTTAAATTTGTGCATGTATCGTTGTTTTGTGTAGCTATAATTTGTTTGTTTGCTGTTTCTTTCTTTTAAATGCCTCCGACGCGACGACAACGAAACATAGGCAGGAGGCGTAATCGTGACAACGACCGCAGCGCGTAAGGCTTTATATATATATATTCCAGAATATATATTCTCTTTGTACTGTATTTTGAAATTGGCTAGTATCTATCTATCTATCTATCTATCTATCTATATACAGGGTGTTCAACTCAAGGAGGCCACCATTGGGATATCGGAAACGGTAAGAATTAGAGAAAACTTTAAATGGGGGACATTCCTTTATTTTTTGTGGCAGTTAAAAATATGATTTTATTTTTTCGAAATTCAGCCGCCATTTTCCAAAATGGCGGCCAACTTTGAAATTTCTTACGGAACACCCGATATTTTATCATGTTTTCGGATAGAACAGGCAATTTAAAAACTTTTTTATTCTTGACATTTTTTTCGATAAACCCACTCGTTTAGGAGTTACAGCCTATGGAAAAATGACTTCCGGTGTACATTTTACATCATGTAGCTCCTAAACAAGTAGGTTTATAGCGAAAATGCAAAGAGTAAATAAGTCAAAGAAGTCTTAAAATTGCATCCACATTCCAAAAAGACCATAAAATTCGTTAAAACTATTAATTCTATTATTTCCAAAATGGCGGCCATTTTCCAAAATGGCGGCAAACTTGAAAAGTGGAAAACTGTGTATTTTATGGTATTTTTGGTATGTGGATGTAATATTAAGACTTCTTTGACTTATTTACTCTTCGCATTTTCGCTATAAACCTACTTGTTTAGGAGCTACATGATGTAAAATGTAACCCGGAAGTCATTTTTCCATAGGCTGTAACTCCTAAACGAGTGGGTTTATCGAAAAAAATGTCAAGAATAAAAAAGTTTTTAAATTGCCTGTTCTATCCGAAAACATGATAAAATGTAGGGTGTTTCATAAGAAATTCCAAAGTTGGCCGCCATTTTGGAAAATGGCGGCTGAATTTCGAAAAAATAAAATCATATTTTTAACTGCCACAAAAAATAAAGGAATGTCCCCCATTTAAAGTTTTCTCTAATTCTTACCGTTTCCGATATCCCAATGGTGGCCTCCTTGAGTTGATCACCCTGTATATAATACGTGAAGCCGTTTTTTGTTAACGCAACTCCTCCCTTATTTATCGACCGATTTAATCGTTTAAGGTGTCAAAAGATTCGTCTTAATATGTAGTTTTGCAATAAGGTTTTAGAATTTTTAAATTCCTACTCTTAAGGGCGTGAGACCCTCTCAAAGGTCGGGTTTTCTCCATAAGAAATACACAGAACAAATTTAAAAACAAAAAAACAGCTGTTGATAAGAAGAAACTCATTAGCTTTTTATTGATGTTTGTAATATTCTGTAGGTTAAGACCAAGTTAAACAGTTAATAAGTTTTGTTGGAAGAACATAAAATGCCTCAAGTTCAAAGAAGAAATATTAAACACGGGAGGAGGACACAATTAATAATAAGATATCTTGTGCGTATGAGGAGAGTAGAAAGAGAGTGGCCTGGTCTGTCAGATACCCATCCAGATACACATTCACTTGGTAAGATGAATAAAAATTGCCAGCTCCGCTATGCAACTTACTTTGGAAGTGAAAAAATATACAAAGCTCATAGTGTTGTCACGGTGGGAAAGTAAACTTGCCTAATGTCAGATCAAATGAATGCATGCAAGAAATGTTTACTTCAGACACTGACAGATCGAATTATTTCAAAACATTTAGTAGAAACTATAATAATGCCTTGACTATGATAAGTTCAAGTACCCAGTAAGTTTATCCCAAATCTTGGCGGACCTTATGTTTTTATCGTAAACTTTTGTATTACTCTCTCTACTGCAATTGAGAAAAATCGTAAATGTATTGTTTACTACTACCTATGTTATGTTGTCAGTTCCTCGGGCAAACTTATAAAGGTTTTTTGACTGAATTCACCAACACAATCCAGACATTTCAAGTAAAAAATAATAAGTTTCAAAAACTCATTTGCTATTGAGAGTTTTAGTGGCAATATTAGACCATACATAAGTGAAGGAATTAGTGTTTATGTATTGGACGATCAAGTAGTTACGGTCAAGTTTATTTTTATGATTCAGGAGAGCAAATAATATACGCTGTTCAAAAAGAGAAAATTAAAATTGCTATCCAAATATTATATTTACAAGAGTTATCCAACCTATTTCGACAAATGTATCCATACTTTCAAAACTTTTGGACAGGTATTAAGAGAAACTGCACTGAACAACGTGACTCGTGAGAACGTTCTGATATGCGGGGCATATACTGTGACTGACAGACAACACGTTCAATTATATAAACCAACTAACCAACTTTCAATGGTGTTGCTGCTTTAGCCTATTCAAAGCAGATTATGGCTGTCCAGTTGGTAACCCAGAGTTTGTGGGTAAAAAATGGAGCACATGAAATGGTTGATATCACCCCACTTTTCAGGTTACTCTACGGAGAAAATTCGTTTGATTAGAGGGAAGTCTCAAATCAAAGAAATAAAATGACCCAAACTTAAATTACTCAACACAGTCTATCAGTAAGGCAACAGTTTTCTTTAATTCTCAATGCTGGAAAAACTTTGTTGTAACAATATGTTAACTCGAATTGAAGCAGATTGTTTAGCATTCATTAGAAGTAATCAGTTAAAACTGAGAGCAAAAATAATGTAGGTGAACCTTTTATGAGGCAAATAGAGATATTTAAAATTAGTTTCTAACAAGTGTTTAAACAACTCTAAGATGTAACTAGAATTGTTCAAATTTAAGCATAACGTTTTCCTCGGAGTTATGTTTCATACTATGCGGCTCATCGAGCCGCACGGGTTCTCTAGTATATTTCTATTCTGTGCTAGGTTTAACTGTTATATCATATTTATCAATATTAAAATTCTGACAGATAAAGTGGGATATAGCTGCTGGAGTTATGCATAAAAACATGTAATAAACTAGGACATATAAATTGTAAATTACGACTGTTATGAACCGCACCTCTGAATCTAATACCTGTTAAATGACGGTGGTCTCCAACCTTGATTTAATCCTGATAAAAGTCAAGTTCACATTACATTTAGTTGATGAATTAAATTGATCTATTTCCTCGACAATCAAATCCTGAATTGGTAATTTCCTATCATAAATTTATTTAATTTATAAAGCCTCTTTCAATTTTTCAACAAACACTCTGGCAGAATCAGGACCTTAATAATGTCAATATATCATTAAGATATGACATGAATTACAGTAAATAAAATTAAAATGCAATTATTCTACAAAAAACAATCTCATAAAGTATTGGGTGCTAAGACATAGACAACAAATACATAACCTCTTAATCGCAATTAGTAAATTAAATCAATAAAAATATGGCGTCGACTCAAAAAGAGCAATTTTTTGCCGAAAGAGAGGAAGAAGATAGTGCAGTCAACCTCCACTCAACAGCTCGATAGGTGGTGAGTAGTTTTGGTTGGATAAGTCCACCGTCAATCGTTTCAAAAATACGAAACGATTGGACATAGAATGACTCAACACTCAACTCAACAGTCAACCATTTCAAAAATAGGGCCCCAGGTGTGAAGTACCATTGTTGAAAAACAAGCTAGAACAAAGGAAGAGAAATGTGCTTGTGGTAGAAGGGTCGATCCAAATGAAATCAACCAATAACAAAATATTTGATTGCTGACATAGTTTATTTAATTTTTATTTGCTTTTTTCTGTTACTATATACTGTATATCTGAGAGCACAAGACAATATTTTCCAAAATTTTTTCATCAATGCTTTGTCTGCTAGCGGCCATTTTGTGTAAGAAGATTGCGCATTTCACGCGTTTTCAAGGGTTAGCGATTTGAGGGAACCTCCAAACAGGCTTTGCCTTGGAGGCCCTAGATTTTCTCCAGTAAAGTTATTGATCTTATTTGTTTTAATTACAATAGTAAAAATAACAAAACCAAGTAAGTTAGTGTATTTTATATAATTTTTAGTTTTGTTTTATATATTCAGTATCACATTATACAGTGATGGACTTTATTTTTTTTTTATCGAACTAGATATATATATTTTGTTGTTGTTGTTGATGTAATACACTGTCAGTGACTATTGTAAATATTGTTATATTTTTTGGAGAAAATAAAATATTCTTATTCATATTCTTAATACTTTTTTGTAGCTGAAGATAAGAAACAGCTGATACATGTTGCATGTTGTTGTTAACAATTTGCAAGTGTGTTCAATATGATATGTGTGTTTCTAACGTTATGTGATTAATCTGTACCATTAATATCAGAGAGTAAAGTGGTGCATGGATTTCATAACCATTATTTGCCTAGAGGCCGGAATATTAAACCACAAGTGGCTTTGCTGCTAGTAAATAAACATAGTCTTACTTTTCAAGTTTCGCATCCACTTCTGCGTGGCAGATTTTCTTTCTTGCAGAGTGACGTGTCCAGTCATATCATGACTTATCAAAGTGCAGTATCTGGCACTAGAATAACTTTCAACAAACATAGTCTTACTTTTCAAGTTTTGCATCCACTTCTGCGTGGCAGATTTTCTTTCTTGCAGAGTGACATGTCCAGTCATATCATGACTTATCAAAGTGCAGTGTCTGGCACTAGAATAACTTTCAAATTTTCAGCCTGGGAATAAGAAAAAAGATTTAGGACCAATGTTTCCTTACACACATAATTAATATACAAATGTATTTAAATATTAAATGATAGAAACACCACATTACATTGATACACATCAACATATTCTATAGCATTACCATAAATGTTCACTAATCATGTTTGTTGTTTGGCTTACTTGAATGGGAAAACTTTAAAATTGAAAAGCAAGTCAAGTGGCTAGCTCTAGGGGCTAATAAAGTAGGCTAATGGACCACAAAAGATAACACTGATTTTGTTTCTTAATTAAACCCTTCTAGGACTATATACCCGCAGGTGGATATATCAGCTAGCATTTTGTGCATAGCGGACGGTAGGCTATATCTGCTTATCTTTTGGGCTCCGCGGAGGGTAGGCGGATACATTTGCCTATCTTTCTGACGGTTATAATCATAGTTGATTGTCTATAGCATCATTAAACTTTGTAAAAACGTCCATTTATTCAATTATATATTTAACCGATTTACACTAGGAATGTGTATTGTATACAATAATGTACCATAATGTTGCCATTTTTACGATATTTAGATTTGTGTTATAAAGAGTTGCAATATGTTTTGCATTTTGTGACCTGACTGCGATCAGGAGACTGTGACATCATATCGTATGATTTCAATAAAGCTCCCGGATTGGCTACAACCCATCACGCCACTTTTCTCTCCACGTTTAACCGCCGATCCAAAAGTTTCCTTGCTCTCCAGTCCTCAAAATTCCAGCAAACCGTAACCATGTAGTCGGCTGGGTTTTATTTAATTCCCCAAATGGTGTTTTTATTTTTAATGATTGCAACCCAAACGTTTCAGTGGCGACGAAGTACGAAAACGACTCAACGCGTGAAAAGTTTTTAAGTGATTTAAGTGACAATCGAAGTGCACCGTAGGAAGGTACGTGTGTTTACTGAAGAATTCGGCCAAGTTAATTTCGAACAGTGAGTGTGAGTGTGAACATTATTGCCGCTTGATGAAAACTTTATTGATAACTTTGGAACTGTATTAAATTTTAAGATGTCGTTCATCGGTGAGATCGGTCCTTTTGATAATTCAGAAGACACGTGGGACTCATTCATCGAACGATTTGAGTTGTTTGTTACATGTAGTCTAATAACCTTTTTTATTTATTAAGATATCAACTTGAAACAAAAATCATCTAATTCTAAATCAAACCATCTACAATTAATGTTATGACCAAAGTTTTTGTATCTTGTAAGAAAATTACTTAAAATTTGACTGAAAAATTAGGTTTCAATTAGAACAAATTGCCGACTTTATAAATTTATTTCCTATGGAAGGGATGAAAACACATCTTCAATATTTTTCCCCATAAGGATGTAACTGGTGCTTACACTTTGTAAAAATTTGAGATCTGTCATTTCCCTCCTTTACGTTTTACGAGCCTTAAAATATTGTCGTTTTAGCAAAAAATCGGTATTTCGGAGTGCTGTATCTCAAAAAGGACTAAACTTAAAAATTTGAAATTTTGTCAAAATATACTTCTAATAGATAATAATTTAAAATATAAAAATTCAACATTGTGTTTTGAGAATTGTAACCGAATTCCCAACTCCATTGATCAAAAGGGTGAAGCCCTTGGAAGCGCAAAATCAATGGTGGGATTCCGGCACAATATTGCTGAGGTGGAGGACCAACAATGACAACACAAGAGCTGGCTGGACACAAATATAAATTTATTCATTCAAAGATATGTATATATAAAAGTAATAATAATAAATAACAATAATAAATAAACATTGCCCTAGCCAAGATATAATAATTCAAGTTTTAAAAATATTTAAAAATTTCTTTAATAAAAATACAAATTAATTTAAAATTGAGAATCGAGTTAAGTGACATTAGGCCTAAGTGACATTTTGCAAAAGCATTTAGTATACTAACTCAAACAAATTTAAAACAAATTAGCTTAGGTGGCCACCTTATAAAAATCATTTAAAACAATTAATTTAATGCCTTTAGTCCTAGGCCTACATTAAAATAAATAATTTTTACATTCAAACGAACATGAAAAACATTTACACATATCAACAAATGTGGTCGCCTCGCAAAAATATATTCCAAGCGGTTAACATTAACCGTCAAGGGCAAAAAAAAATTTTACCCTCAATCAAGGGGTGTGAAACAGAATTAAGAGAAAAGAATTTAAAATTTGAATAAAATATTAAGGATAAATTAAATTTAGAGAATGAAAGCCTAATTTGTTAAATTGCAGGTAAAAAGATTACAAGGTTTAGTTATATAAGTTAAATAAAAAAAGTGCCTATGTTGAGTGAGATTTCTTCATGATGGATGAGACTCTCCGAATGGACTGGACTGACCTGACCGTAAAACCTCGCTGTTGTCCAGGTGGGTTAGCAGGGAGTAGAAGTGAGCCAAGGGCATGGTGGCCGCTCCCCAGACACGGCAGCACGGTGTTAGGCCGGAGTAACTGTAGTCCTAGCGGTGTAGGTGGGTGGTGCACAGGGAGTGGTATGGCGCAGTCCCATCAGAAGTCAGTCCCACCGGAGAATGCTCATAAGGGTGCAGGTTCTAGCATTCTAAAGGTGGCAGGCCGCAGGTGGAGTCACTGACCCTGATACAAAGTATAGATCACTGACCTGGCCTAATTAAGGCTAACATGTCTCAGAGTCCACAATTTAGTTTGCACTAGGTCTGAATAAATCAAAAGAGCGTAAAACATTCTCCTTACCTGCAGTCAGCGACCACATTTTTACAAAAGCTGTTCTAGCGTCTAGCCTAACCAAACATTGTTTTCTAGAGAAAGGTAACATGATCTCACATGAATGAAAATGCATGAATGTGCTTGCTTACTATTCACAAGTTTAAGAACAAACAAAATGGATATTTAAAAGGTTATTATCTTGGCTAGGCTACTGTATTTGACCAGAGCAAAAATTTAGGCTAGCAAAAGTTACTAGCACAAACAAAATTAGAACTAACCTAGAAACGTTTAACATGATTGGGTCCAGACCAGCTCACAGTTAAACACAAAAAATTACACAAAATGACTCAAAAAATTACACAGAAATGACGTTAACACTTTAACTTGGTCTTTTAACCTTAAACATGAAAATTGGCTCAACCTTTAATATCACTTGTACTGACCAAGTTAACTCAACGAGGCATGCACATTGTGTTATCTAGTGGACTCGAAACTCTCAGAAAACAGTACAATAAACATCAAAATGACTCTATAAAACATTTCTGAACGATAGTGAAACAGTGAAAATGAAACAAAATGAAATAAGCGAGGACTAGGCCTGGCGAATTCAACTTACCCGTGGTATGAAAACTCTACTCGCAGAAATGCTCCATTCCGAGCAGTGGGAAACGGGTCTATGAAACTAAAAACTTCAGGGTTCACAAAAGAAAACTCTTCCGGAAGAAAACCCCGTAGCCTTGGAACAATCTCAAACCCAAAGTCTGACAAAACGGGAGCCACAAAGTCACACGAACGAAACGTCAAGCAGAACGCAGCCAGTAGTACCAACCACGCAACAAATTAAACAGTGCCGTTGAGCATTGAGCACATACACACGGCACAGAATAAGTATTTTTTTTTCTTTTTTTTCTTAAAAGCCGATCATCATACTATGTTGCAGATATGGCGATTTCCGAATTGCCACATTAAAAAGAGTAGAACAGAAAAAAATAATTACTTAAGCCCTATATACCTTTTTCAGCATATTAAAAGGCCTAAATTGTATCCTAACTAACTTAAATAAATGAATATATAAATAAATGGAATCGTGTAGAAATGTTTAAAAATTCCAACAATGAGGACTAAAATATATTTAAAAAAATGTGTGTTGAAAACTAGATCTGTGTTAGCCTACTTACATTTTTGTTTATTTTTCTTGACTTGTGTAATACATGTTAAAGTAACAGTTACAAAATATTTTTGGTTTGTGTGCATAACAGTTCCTGGAGAGTTTTGGCAGAACTAACTTTGCTAATCTGTCCAAAAGACACCACTGTGTTGTGTAATCGCGATATTTCTTCAGATAACTTGATGCTTATGTTGTAGCCTCGACCTGTCATAGTTGTAAATTCCATTGGTAATAACTTCCTCAAAATCTTTGTCTCTGGTACCCAAACTCTGTCATCTTTAGAAATCTTAAATTAAGTATGAGGTCCATGGGGTAGAAGAAATTAATCAACAAGTCAGCGTTTTCAAGACTCACATCTTTGACTTCACCAATCCACCAGTTATGCTCATAAACACACACTACAATGTCATCTTCTCTGAAAAATGTTGTTTTGAAATATGGCAAAACAGAAACTCTGTGGTCACTGTAGGTGTCACTTCTTGAATGAATATAACACCGTATAGTGCTAGGATTCTGTGGAACAAACTTGTGATATGACCTTGTTTCTGGAACCTTTTCACAGGTTTTAAATCTTTGAATCAGATTTGCTTCATTTGATTCTACTTCTTCTTTTGGTACTAATATGTAGGAAATCCCTTTAATTTCTTCAGAACAAAATTTAAACATTTCTTCTGCCGAAGTTAGCTGGTCTGTATATGGTCTTCGCAAACTTGCCTTAGAAACAGCCCTTTTCGTACACCCTCCAATACCGTCACAGGCATTCTTGCCATGGGACGTGACAAAAAAATGCCATTCTGCTGAGAGACCAAAGTCTTTTAAATGATGAAAAACATTCAAATAGTTTTTTTTTCTTATATTGACTGCCTGCTCCATCGCTAAAATAAATATTTTTTTTACAGTTGTAGCAGTTTTTTTTACATCCTCAGTCGAATGTTTTTGGAAACAGTGCGCAGTCACAGTACTATGATCCAGGCAGTCACTTATAATACAAAGGCTTCGGTGACAAATTTCACCATCATTCAAATAATAATAGGCAAAAGGGTGGAGTGTATCTTGGGGGTTATTCCAATGATAGCTCTGGATTTCGTCCTGAACGACAAAGGTGAAATTCTCAGAAAAATCTCCAAGAACTATGCAGATATCTTCAGTCATCGAATCTTTCAAGTCTTTTAAGTGCTTTGATTGTACTTTGGAGATAAGGTGATGTTTCTTTAGAGACGTTAGCTTCTCTATTAAAACTTCTCAGTTATCAAGTTCGCTCTATCAGTGCTAACCCATTGTTTGAATGTTATTTCATCTGGAAGTTCGAGTTCTTCTAGTTCATTTTGGAGAATTTCTTTTAATAAGTCAGGTCCTGGACATGAAGTGCATTCATCAAACATACAATCTTCGTTTTCAGTACTGCAGACCATAAAATCGAGTAAATCTTTGTAGTTCACATTTATTTTCAATCCCTCAGTCATAAGTTTTACATTCTGGTGGTATCGACATACGCACACACTATGTGTACCTGAAGCTCCTGGTAACACACACCATTTAGGTCTTAAGGCGCAAAATGAAGAGCGACCAATAATGTATTGAGGATATTTCTGTTTGAATTGTACAAATAACTCATTCAGAGTTAATAAGAGTAACCTCTTTTGTTTGTATTGTTTTTTTTTTCAATAGAAACACAATCTTTCTTCCCTGGACAAACTCTGCTATTGTCATCATCTTGATAAAATTCAATTACAGTGTTAACAACCTCTTCACTTAAAGGATTGTCTGTTTTTTTGGTCAAATCAGGAAGAATTCCCTGTGTTTTTACTAGATTCCTTTTTAGACGTACCAAATAATCACTTACTTAAAACTCTTCACAAATCTTTTTCTTTAACCAAGACACAGGTAGCAAACTAATAATTTTTATTTTTTCTTCCTTACTACTTATGGAACATTTTTCTTTAAGTTTTTCTATTAATCTGTCATATTCGCTTTCATTAGAACCACTAGTAGAGGGGAGTACAACTTCGGTTAACTTTTCATCAAATGAAGTTTCTAGTTTTCTTTTGATTGCATTAGAAACTTTAAGAGTTTTCTTTTCTAAACCGGAGATTCGTTGGGACTTGTGTAGCTTTATTATTTTTGAGACTGGGGAAAAACAGAATTTAATTTATGTAAACTGTCAGTCTCACAAAATTCTACTGAATCAGCAGCAAATTCATTGTCATAGTCTGAGGGATTTTCTTCAGCAGTCTGGGATCAAATCAACATCAAATTGCTTTGGTCTTTTAAGATAGTCTAGCTGAATTTCTCTTAAATTTTTTTTTACTGCCTGCCTATGTTGCTGTACTGGTAAGGATTGCAGCAAACTTTTCCAAAAATATGATTATATTTATCAACATATTTTTTAATTATATTATTATTAAATTTAGCAACTCTTAACTTTAACAAGATTTGTTCATCTTCAAGTAGGTCACTTACGTTAAAGATCTCCTTTGAAAATGGCAAGTAATATTGTTATGACAAATTTAATTGGAAAAAAACGCCGACACTACACTCCATTGTCTTGTATTTTTGACATAGTAAAAAAAACACAATTCTTAACAGCAATTTAGTTATTAATAAAACACGACTGGCACTGGTATAACACAACCACTTACTAGCACTGCTACTGAATAAATGAGCTACAGCAATGGCAGTAATCCTGTTGAGACTTGCAACTTTCAGGTCCCAACATGATTAATTAGAGTCCACATCCAGATATCATTCTCCTGAGAAGTCTTGTTTCTTTCAACTCAGTGTTGAAATTACTTTAAATATCAAAGTATATTATTTTTATATAATATGTAAAGGTATTATGGAAAATAAATATTTAAACTATATTAGTAAATCGCCATATCTCTGACATAGGATGATAATCGGCTTTTAAGAAATAAAAAAAAAATACTTATGCTCAAAACACAATAATGAATTTTTTAATATTTCAATTACCATCTATTAGAAGTATATTTTGACAAAAGTTCAAATTTTTATGTTTAGTCCTTTTTGAGATACAGCACTCCGAAAAACTGATACTTTGCAAAAACGACATTATTTTCAGGCTCGTAAAACTTAAAGGATGGGAATTACAGATAAAGTTATTAGACTTATTGCTAACCCTTGAAAACGCGTGAAATGCACAATCTTCTTACGCAAAATGGCCGCTAGCAGACAAAGCATTGATGAAGAAATTTTGGAAAATATTGTCTTGTGTTCTCAGATATATATAGTAACAGAAAGTAAGCAAATAAAAATTAAATAAAATATGTCATTAACACCCATTAGTTGATTTCATTTGGATTGACCCGGAAGATCTAGATAGAGATGGATGTGGGAGCCAAGTCTCCAGTGATTAAATAGTCAAAAGTCTAGAAAATCAACATTCGTAGCATACATAAATATCGATGATAAAGAGTTATTAAGAAAGAAGATAAGTATTCAACAGAAATTGGTAATATCAAACTCAATAAACATTTAAATCATTAATTTCCAACCACCATTATACCATTGTGAATAGCCTAAATTCAAGTGACCGTTTCAAGCTAAGAACTTCTAGCCTAAATTTTTGACTCTCATTATTTAGTAGCCTACATTAGTATAAATTAAGTTAATTAGCCTATCAAAATGTCATACCCGGCACGAACCAACCCCTAGATTAAGATCGAACCAACCCCTAGATTAAGATCGTTGCTCTCTAAATTGTTATCTAGCCCATCCATCTAAAGCCTAGACCAAACTATAAGTTAACTGACGTAGCCCATGAGATTATTGTAAAATAAGATATAGAACCGAAATATATCTTATTGTAATTTTATTGGAATTTCGATTATCTATTTTTAGGTAAGTTTATATTGATAAATTGAGTAAAAACATGGAGTAGGCTGCAAAATGGCGTCTTAACGAGTGCGCTATTGAAAATTCTGATCTAGGCCTATTGTAAATAACTTAAGTTAAGATAATTACTACCTTTAAACACAGCTTAACACAAAATAAACCTGCAAATGGACATTTAATAATATACAAGTCCATTGGGACTAACCATTTATTTAAATTAATATGGAAGACGATAAGAGTTGTGCCGAAACCGAAAGTTATTGTGGAAGTTAAAGAGAGTGGAGAAAAAAAACGACAGTGAATCAGACCCAGACGATAATTGTGGCGACTTAGCGAATGCTAATAAGCAAGATAATTTTCTGAGCACCGTAAATGACATACACATAAACGACACGAACACACAGCACAACGAAGGACACGATTTAGAAGACAACATTCGTACACAAAGCGTTACTACAGACAATGACAACACAGCGTCGACAGCGACAGTAGACGCACAAGACAACGCCGCCATGAATTCTGCACCGAATTCACAACAGCCAATAGGAGTCAGAGTACAGGAAATGGTGGAACGAGAACTAGACAGAGCAGAAAGATTTGTCATAGAGGAGAAGAAGAACGGCGGGGATGAAGATTCGTCGTCACAACGCAGCTGGTCACAACAACATGCAGACAAATCAGCTGATGTAAGTGACGTCACTATCAGAACCACCGCATCGACAACGAATACACACACGACTGCAATCACAGACATCGCATCATTGCCTCCAACCACTGCGAGTAGAATAAATATTGATGATCCTATTCTTCAATTAATTTGAATGGTTAAACAGAATAAAGTTTCACAAAACGGAACATTAAAATTAGAAATAAAATCTTAAATATCATATATAAAATTACAAAAATGATCATTAAAGATCAGAAATTCAGCATAAGATTCAACAGTGCTTGATTTCCCTTAGTAGTTATGGTAGGAGAGGATTTTATGGAGAATTGAAATGAAATTGAAAATTTTCATTTAACCTCCTCAGACCCATAGGAAAACTGAGAATTTTATTTTTGTAATTTTTGTGTATATTTAAAGGAAATAAATAAAGTAAACAAGAAAAAATTTTTTTGGAATTTTTTTTTTATTAGAAATGTACAAAACAGCATGTAACCTATTGGTTACATCGGAACTCGACCAAACTCATTTTTTTACACACGTAAATCTTTAACTTAGGAACCTGGTCATTATAACTCATGAAACAGTTTAAAACAGTTCCTATTAGAATTTAGACATAAGAAAACATTGCAGGTGCTGCATTTAATGCACATTTAGGACTGTCACATCCTGGGAACCGACATCTAGAAGGCTTCACATCTGGAGGAATTTCCGGTAGATGCTGAACCTTGCTCTTCCGGACAGCATCTGTTGGCAAAGGAGTTTTCCTTCCCGAGGAAGAGGTTAGAGGCTGTGGATCATCCTCAATCTCCTCATCGTCCACTGGTTCTTCAGTTTCTGACGCCAGCAGGTGTTGAGCCACATCAAAACGAAAGTCGAAAAAATCAAACCTGTCTCTTCGAGGAGTTCCAGCTTGTTGATCGGCTCTTCTTCTCTCAATCCACCCAGCTGCCAGAGAGAAATCAATCAGATGGCTAATTAGCCTAGTGGTCCATTTTTTCGTCCTAGCAGCAATTCTATAATAGGATATCATCCTATCTAGAAGGTCGACGCCACCCATGCATTCATTGTATTTCTTTATTATGTAAGGTCTTTCGACTTGTACATACCTTTTTTCCTTCTTGCACCACCGTCGACAAACATCTTTTGGCTCGCAGCCATGTATGCTCGATGTCAATAGCACCGGTTTGTTGTCGAACCATTTGACGATGGCTATTTGTCCATCATCTCGAACTATTTGGCACATATAGCCTCGACCACCTCCCCTCACCTCAGCGTCAGAGTACATTTCTCTGTTTTCTGGCATTCTGTCATTTATAAGTGTGCCAGTACCTTGAAAACCCCTGATGTGAAGTTCATCAAGTAGTTGTATAGAGGTAAAATACCTGTCCATAAAAATTGAAGTACCTTGCGGAAGATTCTTTGACAGCCTTACAATAATTTTACCCCCTATATCTAAACCAGGATAGTTCAGTTCAGTTTCGTGCAAAATACTATCTCCTTTGCCCTCGTATAGGAAAAAATCCAGTGGCAGCCCGTCTGGAGCACATACAACCAAGTTTTTTAGGCCACAGGGGTTAGGTTTTCCTTTTATGTGCTGCCTCATTTGTGTGTGACCCCAGAAAGGCACCATTTGCTCATCCATCGATACCTCGTTGGGTCGAGGGTTCAACAAACAGCTAGCTCTGACACTGTCAATTACTGGAGACACTTTCCAATACTTGTTTCTTGCCTTTTCTTCATCGCTTACGTTAGTGTAATCACGACACCTTATGTGATTTCTTATAAGAAAGTACTTATTTCTCGGCATGGCATCACTAATTTGCGGAATCCTTGTTCGAGAGGCCCAGTACATCTTTATCCTGGGATATTTCAAGTACGACATCATTATTGTGATACCAAAGAACTTCTTCATGTCTGTAGTTGTGATTTGTATTTCTTTACCAGTGGAAGAAATTATATTTTCATTAGTTGCTGTAGCAATTTGACATAGTATATCATCAGGTATGTACTTTTGAAAAAGATCTAATGGCGACGACATGTTATATTCAGGATTATGGCCTCCAAAATAAGGTGCAGGTGGCAAAGGGTAAAAGTTGTTGCTTACCTCCCATTTACCATTAGTTGGCAACGGTTCCATTGCCCTCAACGTTTGTTCACGTGGGTTTGGTCGAATTGACTTACGACGCTCTGCTCTTGGTTTTTTTGTCTTAGTGGGTAGGCCTACCTTAGCCCGTTTCCGACTGGAAACTCTAGATGGTGCTGGGCATCTTTTAGATTTATTCAAATTTTCACCAGAAGGCCCAGGGACTGGCCCTACAGATTGAGTCGGTTGAAAACACAGAGGTGTGTTACCTTCATTGGTTGGTGTTACCTCGGTTGGTGTCAAACCATCAGCTTCGTCAACATGAGGTTGTTCCACGATGACTTCATCAGGTTCGTCAACAGCTTCTTCAAGAAGGTCTTGGTCCTCTTCAATTCCAAGTAAGATATCGATTCTCGGAGGTGCAGAAACTTCAATTGATCTTCCATCATCGTCGTCTGATAGGTCTTCGACGTCTGTTAGCTCGCTAAAGTCGTAGTTGTCGCAAAACTCCTCTAAAACCCCTGTAAAATAAAAATATATTACTAATAGGATAAAAGCATACACATAAACAAACACACACACACACTCACACACACAAAAATCAGACATAACACATGACAAAAATCCATAATAATAATATTACATGTAAAGATGCCCGAAACATAGAGTTCCAACGTAACCAATCGGTTACAACAAACTTTCAGGGCCATTACTGCTGACTAAATAAATATTTATTCTTTGTTTGACAGTTCCTATTTCACAACCATATGTTTAAGATTATTGTAATTTTTGTTGAAAGATTTACACATACTAAAAACAATAATAATAATTTACTTACTTTGAGTAGAACTGGGATAAGCCTGAAACTCGCGATCCGCCATCTTTCATTCTGTAAAATGAACTGAAGATGATGAAATAATGAAATATAAAAATTCCCAGTATGTGCTGCAACCTAGCGGAGACAGCGGGAACTACTTGCAGTCATCTAACTCTAACAGAACATTGTACAGATTTCGCTAAATATTGTAACCTATAGGTTACGTGGGAACTGAGGAGGATATATGTATTTGTGATTGGAGTGGTACATGTGAATGAAAGTTGAGGGTTGGTGATGGATATTGTAAGAGAAAGAGAGAATTGAAGAGTGATAGAGAATGAAAGAGAAAATGGATGAGGAAGAGGGTAATGAAAGAGAGAGGGATAGAGAATGTGTAGGGGTGTGAGTGAGTGAGAGAGAGAGTGAATGAGAAAATGGGGGAGGAAGAGGGGTATTGAAAAGAGAGAGAGAGAATGTGGGTTGGGAGTGAGAGAGAGAGAGAGAGAGAGTGAAAGAGAAAATGGGGGAGGAAGAGGGGTATTGAAAGAGAGTGAGAGAGGAGATAGAGGAGTGATAGTGATAGAGAGAGAGAGAGAGTGAGAGGGTGATTGTTCATGATGATGATGATGATGTCATTGTGGGGGTTCCTGTTATGTTATGGGTTCGTGTGTGTGTGTGTGTGAGTGTGTGTGTTTTTATTACTGCTTTATTCTGTATTACTTGGTATAGTTTATTATCAATTACTCATTACTTAGGTGTTGTACATTTTAATAGATAGTAGTATGTTTTTGTAGTTTGTAAAATTAAAAGATTTGGGTAAATTCTTTAGTTGTGGTATGGTATCTTTCAATGTCCTGTACCCGTATGTTTTACTTCTTACTTTAACAAATTCTAGAATGGGATTATTAAGAGATGTATCTTTAAATTTACCTAAGAGAGTATTAGAAATGAAAGGTTGATCTTTTGTAAATGAAGTAGAAACACTAGTGAATACTTGTATTGCAAATGAATCATTGTCTGTGTATATTAAATTGAACGGTGGGAAGTACTTTTTCAAGTTATTGTAATACATGTGGTACATGTATCTCTTACTTAGATCTAGTATTGAAAATCCTACAGGTATGGGTTTCTTGCACTGGACCCTTTTCTTTTTCATGAATATGAATGTTAAACTTGCCTCGTCACTTATCTGTATAATAATGAATTTCCTCAACCTTCAATGGTATTTAGGAAAATATTATAGACTAGTTAGGCTGTGTTAAGTTTATTAAAACAAACTTTTGTTTAAATACTTAAAATACAATTGCATGCAATGTAGTTTGGGTTTTTTCTTTGAGATCTAGAATTTGTGATGCTGTTATAAAAACTATACACAAAACAGCAGTGTGTTGCTATCCTTGTGCTTAACATCTTGAACTTTGTGCGAGAGGGTTGGTTTAGATATCCACAAATATATCAGGGGTTTGGATCACTTCCCCTTATAGATATTTGTTATCTCTAAAGTTTGAAGTATAGATTCAAATAAAGATACTCACTGAAGAGGTATTTGTGTCCGGTAAACTTGCAGTTGTTGATGCCCAACAATATTCGGTGCTTGTCTCCTCTAGATTCGTGCTTGTCTCCTCTAGATTCATTCTGGGTTCTGACTGCATCTGAATAAATCAGAACAATATCTTTGTTAATTTTAATGAACATACTGTATAATAAACCTTCTAGATGCGTGTGAATATTGTAATCTATTTTGTTTTCAAGCTATTCAAAGATTTTTTAATTATTTGTAGGCTTGAATAACCACCTTTAAAGTTATTTTATGGTAAATTACAGTGTCAAACCTCATATACCTGTTTTTTATGATCTAATCTTTTGATTTTTACAATAGGCCTGGATCTTGTTATCCTCCTGGGACCCAACCGCCTTATACAATGACACAATTACTTACTTGATATAGCCCTGTGAATTGTAATGTGTTTTGTAGGTGACTGCCTAATGTCCTTCTATAAGCACCTTTAACGTACCCCCTGTAGAATCCTGAGATTTTTTTTTGCTACTGGTTCAGATTTGACTGTGTAACCTTGCTTACTTTAAAGCATAATTAAGTGGAAAAATCATTAAAAAAATATTATCACTAGGTTTCTATGGTTTTTTAATGTCCTTATAGAAGGACATACGGTTTCTATCCACTTAAGGCCCTGAAATACAATAAAGAAACTTTACCACAGAAAACTGTAGGTGCTATTAGGTAGGAAAAAAAATCTAAATAGTATTTAATAATACAATTTAATTATAGGCTACAAAAACTTTTAGTCAGTATGATAAAACGATTTTACCAAATGGCCTATTGAAGTAATAAACTGTTTCAATCTAAAAGGAGTAAACTATAAGAAATAATAAAAGATAAATAGAATAATATATGAATAAAATATAGGCCTTATGTAGTATAAAACTTTAAACTGGCTGACCCGTATTTCGTACGAAACTTGACTGAATCTACTTTGAGTGGAAGGATGAGAAACAGTTTCGGTTTCCCATTAGACAAAGGTAAACATTACACTTAATACAGAACACTGATGTTTTCTTTCCACAGTTCTTTCTGCGACATCTTTTTTGCACTCCAGTTGTTACTTGTGGGAGGTGGATGGCGCCTCTTGTTCGTACTTCGATGGAAGGTGTTGCTACCTTTCTTCCATCCCCGACATCATGGACAGCGTCACATTCTTCAAGTTCAGATCCACAACTTTCGTTATCATCCTGAAGGTTTTGTTCGATCAGGCGTACACCAAATGCCAGTTTAAAAGCTCTGAATTGGGGGATGTCTTTTGGGCGGACATTTTGACTTCTCTTGAACTCTCTCATCTGCAGCCATGCATTAGACATTGCAAGGTCAAAAAAGTGCATTATGCACCTTATAGTCCACTTTTTAGTTTTGGAGCGGTTAGGGCAGTACGACATGATTCTGTCCGCCAGGTCAACTCCCCCCATATTCTTGTTATAGGAATTTATCACTGCCGGTTGACTAACAGTGATATATTTCTTTTCCTTTTTGTTCCACCTTTTTACCTGATGTTGTGGTTCTTTGCTTTCACTGGTTGACAGCATAGATACTGGCTTGTTATCCAGCCACTTAGTGACTGCCATTTTACCATCTTCCCGTACAGACACTTGACTGGAACCCCTTTCACTTTTCTTAAATTCCTTATCTGGGACCAAATCTGTATTTTTTGGTACTCTATTTTTCATTATGGTACCAGAACATCGAATACCTTGGTCAAGCAATGCATCTGCTAACTTTGTAGTAGTGAAGTAGCGATCAAAATACAAAGTATGGCCAGGAACTAATGAGCGAGATAAATACATCACTGCTGCTTCCCCAAGAGAAAATCCTTGGCTTGTTTCTTCAGGAAAAGTATTTTTTCCTTGATAAATTTTAAAATCGCAGATCACCCCATTTGGGTTTGCCAAAACAAACACTTTAAGTCCAACTGGGTTTGGCTTATTGGGGACGTACTGTTTCAGTGCACACGTACCTTGAAATGGCACCATCATTTCATCAACGCACAACTCTTTTTGCCGTGGTTGATTCATACAGCCTTGGAGAACTCTATCTAGTACTGGCCTTACTTTCCAAAGACGGTTAGTTTTTTTCTCTTCATCTGAGAAATCATTGTCAAAAACAACCTTCAGTGATGTACGAATCGCATAGAATCTATCACGGGTCATTGCACTGGCTAAACAAGGGATCCTGAATCGTTTTTCCCAGTACATTCTAATCTGCGGAAAGTTTAGGGCTGACATCACACAGTTCATGCCAATCCAGATTTTAAGCTCCTGTAACGTCAATTTTAAGCTTTTACCTGTTATGTGAATTGAAGTTTGATTTGTCTTTAAAACCATCAAATCCAAGAGTTCATCATCAAAGTACTGATAAACAAATGTATCATCGTCCCACGAGTCATCACATTCTTCTTTCTTGTAGCTTGGCTCCATCAATTTGATTTCTTCAGGTTTAAATGATTTAGCAGTCCACTTTGGTCCAGGATCAGCCGGCTTCACAGTAGCAGTTTTCTTCTTTTTTTTGCCACTAGCATTTTGTCCATAATTTTTTGTATCCCGCTGTAAAAAAAGAATTATTTTAGGATTGATATATTAAATGTATTATTCTGAAAAAAGGTTTCGAGTTTTCACGAAAGTTTTCATGTTTAAATTTAACTAGTTACTCATCACAAGAAACAAAAAGTTGTTAATTTTACCACATAGTTAATGACTGCCCTCTGAGCGCTTTCCCTGAAGGTATACTTACATTTTGGCCTTGAAGGTACTACTAAAGTAGTAGAAAATATAAACTTTAAAACGCATTTTTGCCATTTTCAGGAGAATTCTCTTAAAAAAATATATTTACTTTGGGTTGGTTGATGCACAAAATTACTATAGTTTAAATTCTTACCTTTCGCTTGGGTTTAGCTGATTCATCCGCACATTCGGAATCTGAACTAGGGATATCTTCTAAATCTGGATTATAATCCGGATCTTCATCCGTATCATCATCACAGTCTCCTAATAACTCTTCTAGACTTAGACCCATGTTTCGTGGCCCTCTTGGATGTGGCATCATATCTGGCTCGTCATCTCCTATATCTTCAAAATCTGACTGATCTAGATCCAAATCTCCAACCAACTCATTGAGGGCTTGATCTACTTCCTCGTCATTCACTGTAATACAAACACAATTGTTTAGTGCTTACAGCAAAAGTGGAAACCAAGGCTTTTGTAGATAAAATAAATAACATTACTA
The DNA here is from genome assembly GCF_028750875.1 of Macrosteles quadrilineatus. Classification (NCBI taxonomy): domain Eukaryota; kingdom Metazoa; phylum Arthropoda; class Insecta; order Hemiptera; family Cicadellidae; genus Macrosteles; species Macrosteles quadrilineatus. The sequence goes on from NW_026542595.1 coordinate 88,401,497, forward strand.
AAACAACACTTGACCTATGTACAAAACCAACGTCCTTTTAAAATCCCATTTAAAAATAAGACTATAGGATGTAGGGCCCGAATGTCCTTTTATAAACCAGACCAAAAAATGGGATGTTTGTGATAAAGACCTGATGTCCTTCTAAAAGGACATGTACATTTAAGAACGAATAATAACTTAAATAATGCATCTGGATAGAAAATTATTTAATAAATAGTCAGTCAAACCATTACACTTCATGATTATAACACTCAAATCAACATTGGTATAAATTAAATAAGTACTTACGGCAATTAAATCTTAGGTCTTCATGAGTCCTTCTACTCGCCATCTTGTTTTCACTCAGACAAAGAGAGCAGAGAGCTCTGGTGGCAATTGGTGAAACTACATCAACAGCAAAAATCATACTATAGCCAGTGTTGCCAAAAGCGAGTGGTCCAGAAAGTAAAATTTCCCTTGGCTGATTTTTAAAAACTGTGGCATTATATAAGTACGTTCGGCAACTGCGCATTAAATATTCTAAAATAATTCAGTTCTTAGGCAAGTAATGATATTATGTCTTATATAAGGACATTAGGTATTTAGTGTTAAAATGAAATAAAAATTACAGGACTCAGGAGGATATTTGTGCATGGGCTTTTTCAGCCATTTTTTGGGTAAAACCCAATATTTCCATTTGTTCGACTATTCTGTCAAACATATAACGTCTCTCCTCTTTTGGTGTTTTGTCTAACCATTCGAAGTATTTATTGTTGAGTATAACCGCCATTTCTAACACACCTAGAACAAAAATATAACTTATTAGTGTAGATAGTCATTTTAAATCAAAATTTCTCTATTACCTAAAAAACTCTTATAAATGTAAAACTTGTTATATACATTGAATTTTACTTCCGGAATAACATACTAAAAGTCCTCGAAAGATAGTGCTATGGTTGCCATCTTGAAAAATGGTGTCTGAAAATAATTTTTTCCCCTATAACTTAAAAACTATTCATACTATAAAAGAATATTAAATGTAAAGAATGTTCACCAAAGAAAGAGTTACAACTTTTGTATTATGAATGTTTCAATATAATTAATCATTTAGCCTTAAATGTAATATTTAGAAAATAAATTTGAAAATTCATAAAAAATATTAATTGTGATTAAAAGAGGTTTTAAATAATCTATTAAAACAATTATTTCATTATTTGTATTTAAAAAATGGAATTTCTTGAAAAGTTTCATAGCTTACTATTGACATAACTTTTCCATTATATTTATATTTGTTGTGACTTTTAAATGGTACACTGTTGGTGTTTTTGTTTATAGACTACCACAATAATCCCATACTGAGTTTATTATGGTACAAGGATAGGATTTGGTATATATGTTTTATTTACATACTGGAATAACATAACAAAAGCCTTGGCAATAAGACATTAAATACACATGTTGTTTTAGTGTTTTTGATAGAGTTTTTTTTTTTAAAGAAAGCTGAGATATCAAACAGTTGTTGCTTGGGGACTATTAAAGATAATTAAATGATTTTAAACGTCAAATAAAATGAAAAATGAAAATAAAGAGGAAAAAATAAAGCATTTTTCTCATTATTTGATAAAATTCAGAATGATTTAGTATAATTCAGATTTTCATCAATTTTATAAGTAAGTAAGACAATTATCACTGTATCCTGTTAGATAATTGCCCTAACCTTATTCATCATATGGCTGAAGTTTTACTGTTTGCCAAGAGTTTCTGTGTTATTATTATTATTAGGCTCTAAGCTAGTTTATTATGGGAGTCTAGCAATAACATTTCAAATTTCATAGAAAATATAAATTGAAAGAATAAGTTATGTTACTAGTATAAAAGTGTTCACAACATTCTAATTTTTAAATTAAAATAATAAAATACATTTTTTAATAATATACTTAAATTTTGTTAATGCAATTCATGTTTTTTTACAATTGCAGGCAGTTGCTCCCTTTATCTATGGCAGTTGTAATAGATAAAGGAGTCTAAGTCTATTTTAAGAGTTAACTAGTCCTGGACTTATTTTTATGAGTTGGAGTGATGAGTTACTTAAGAAACACCATCATTGGTAGCCATATTTAGTCCCATAAGAACAACATTAACTTTGTAACACTATAATTTGATTCTTGTTTAAAAATTCCAGAAAAAAATGATTGTGAAATATCTACCACTTCAGACACAACAGATTAAATATATTATTGATAGTATAATGACCTTTCTTAAATCCAGTTTGAAATTATAAAAATTATTTTATTTCCAACTATCTACTTATTTAATCTATCATTCAATAAACCTGAGAACCTTTTACAAACATAATCAATTATTTTACTAGATTGCTTCAATACATTGAGGATTGAATTTTGGTGGCATATAGCTAAGTAAAATAATCAGTATTTCATCAACAATATTTTCCTCCTCTATATTAAATAATCTTAAGTATAATCTTTGCTCAATATTTTCCTTTTGTATTATATTGTGTAAATTGTTAGTGTACTATGAATGGTTTGTTACAAACATATGTGTAAATTCTTTTATTTACACTTATGATTTTGTTCAACTAACAAAGTAACTTATCTATCCATAATGCCTTTATTAAATTTTCAAATGGGTTGTGTAAAGAAATATAAATTCTCCTGAAGTAGTCCTTCCTAGACAACTATCATAAACTACATTTATAAGACTAAAAGTCCCCAGATTTAAAATTTAGACAAACTCTTATGTTAAATTTCAAGTATATATTACAATCAAATAAACAGATATAGTTCATATTAGAATATAACAAAAGATTACCATTTAATTTTATATTATTCAACTTTTTGGATACCAACAATTGTTATAAAGTATAATTCTAATATTTTAACATATAACTAGGCCTTTATTAAATTTTCAAATGGGTTGTGTAAAGAAATATAAATTTTCCTGAAGTAGTAACTGTCATCAACTACATTTATAAGACTACAAATCCCCAGATTCAAAATTTAGACAAAAATTTCAAGATATATATTACAATCAAATAAACAGATATAGTTCATATTAGAATATAGCAATGGATTGTCATTTAATTTTTTTATTAAACCCTTTGGATACCAACAATTGTTATTAAGTATAATTCTAATATTTTAACCTATAACTAGAACATGTGCTAATTCAAAGTAATAAATTAAATATAATATCCAAGAAATTATCAATTTTTGATTTAATAATATACTATCTTGAGCTTAACTTATCAACCTATACAATTATTTTTAGTCTAAAATATAAAAAAAACATAAAAAATACTGGAGCAATTGGTTTGTAACCATAGAAAAACTTTTTAGAGAAACCCTTTAGAAAATGATTTTAATGTTTGTTGTTTACCTTGTGTTTACTTGAAAATCATCTGATTTAAAAACTTGATAGCTTAAATGAAAGCCAATATTTAACTAAAAGTTTTTAGACCAAAATATATAGAATTATAAACTTATAACTGGTAAAATGTATCTTAAATTGAAATAAGTATTCAAAAATGAATCAAATTATATTTTTTGGTTGAAGAAATACGATAGGTAAACATTTGCCAATGTTTGATATTAAATCTTTGTGTGCATACTTTTAATTTGGGACTTTAAACATGAAAATTGGTCAGGTAGAAGAGCTAAACAAACTTGAAAAAAAAAGAAATTAAATTTAACATATATATGAATTATATGGACAGTAGATTTTGTATACATAAACCAAGTGAGATTATAGATTAATGTATGCCGATGTTTAATGATGAATCTATGCTTGTATACCTTTAATTTAAGACCTAATCATGAAATCGGTCATGTAGCAGAGCCAAACAAATTCAAAAAAGAAAAACAATTATTTATAAATAGATACTTATTTTGATATCTCTAATGTTGTACACTTTAAAGAACAACCATAAATATTATTTTGTAGCCCTAAACAAATTAAATTTAGTAATTTGTTTTGTTAAACCATAATTTAAATTATAACAAAATTTTTTGTTGTAGGTTGAAACAGTGAAATGGATAAAATATTAACTTACCACAGAAATCTTTCTTGTCCAATATGTGGGCAAGGTTTTTTAACTAGATCTACAATGAAGGTTCATTTATTATTACATACTGGAGAGAAACCCTTTAAATGTTGTACAAAATAGATCAAGTAAAGAGAAACCTTATAAGTGTATTACATGTGGGAAATTATTTACAACAAAGTACGGTTTGAGGTACATACAGTTCTTCATTTAAATTTGAAACCTTATAAATGTACCTTATGTCTAAAATCCTTTGCACAAAGAAGTAATTTGAATGCACATGCAATGGTACATACAGGGGAGAAACCCCATAAGTGCAAAGTATGTGAAAAATCCTTTACAAGAAAATCCTGTTTGAAGAGACATATAGTTAGTCATACCAATGTCAAACCTTATACATGTACCATATGTGGAAAATCCTTTAAACTAAAAGGTTATTTGAACAATCATACAATGATTCATACAAGAGAGAAATCCTATAAGTGCAAGATATGTGGTCACGGTTTTTTAAGAAAGGCAGAGATGAATAACCATACAAAGGTTCATACAGAAGAGAAATGTTACACTTGTAATACATGTGGAAAATCCTTTGCACGAAAAAAACATTTGATTAGACATGAATTGGTCCATATAGAGGAGAAATGTTATAAATGTACATGTGGAAAGAATTTTAAAACATTTGCTCAATTGAAGTCACATTCATTGGTTCATATAGATGAGAGACCTTATAATTGTACTACATGTGGAAAACATTTTAAAAGAAATAGTGATTTGAAGTCACATACAGTGATTCATGCAAACGAGAAACCATATAGATGTGCTATATGCGGAAGAACCTTTACAAGAGCATACAGTATGAAGAGACATATATTATGTTACATGTAAAAGTTTTAAAATGTATCCATTAAAAATTTCACATGGATAAATGTTTTTAAAACCAAAAGAAATAAATATTTTTAAATATTGAGGTGTTTACTATTTCCTAATCTATTCAATTTACAAAATAAATTTTAACTTCATTATACTTCTGTTTTTTGCTTCATACTTATATAATTTGCTACTATTATTTACTTAGGATACTAAAAGTATTCATGTCTACATTTTATATAGTATTGTAAAATCTAAAACCATTTTGAACTATATATTGTAGTGAAGATTAAGTGCAGTAATTCCTTATTGTGCAGTTGTAGTGAACAAATCAGTTTATCAGAGATCCTGCCGATAGCGCTCTAACCTAGAAATCACCTGTCAGCCAGTGTATGGTTGCTGTCTCTAACTGAGTGTATTATACGAATTTGCTTGTATTCTTTTATTTGAATTATTCTTTGTCATCATTCCTTGACAATACTTTCCTTAACTAATATGTAATCAGCATATAAAATCAAATATTTTTCATTTTACATTTCAAATTATTTTATTATTTTCTAGAATTTAGTTCATGATTTTATCTTGAATATAGCTAAACAATTTTCTGAAATACAGTCTACAATTTTATCTTTAAAATAACTAAAAAGTTTGGCATTTATTCTATAGTGTAGCGATGTAATAGTTGGATAGTAACAATACATTTTATCCTTGTTGACTTCTATCTATGTTCGGGGTGCTGAACATTCTATATATTCCACATTGAACTTGACGAATACCATTGATGGTAGGCTGCACCACTGGCTGGCAGAGCAATAGTTTTGTCTGACAATGAACATAGATTATGATGAATCTTCCATTGTTATTTGTAAAGAAAGTGTTAAACTAAATCACAAACTATTTGATGATAATTTAGATAGTAGTAACTTGTTTTATAAGTTTAGAGTCTTACACCAAAATATCAGGAGCTACATTAAAAATATATAATTATACTTCAGGGTATAAAAAAACAAATTTCATTGTATTATTTTGACTGAGGCTTGGTTAAATGATAATAGTGATTTGTTAAGTATTGATGGCTATAACATATTTAGAAGCTACAACAACTTGAATCAGAACGATGGAATAGTAATATATATATAGATAACTCATTATCAATTTACTGTAGCCAGTTATTAATTGGTGGTATCACTATGAGTATTTCCTTGACTTTTACGTGGGCAGGTGTGAATTGCTTACTTGAATTACTTAATTGCCATATATCACAGCCCTGTTTTGTATTTACAAATCTTTATTGATAGTTTACATGAATATATAACAAATTCAACAACTTGTTCTAGCATGAAAATAATTACAGGTGACATCAACTCTGACATTTTGTGCCCTCAATTAAATTATTTTTCACCACACTATCATGTTTTTGGCTGTATTACATACGTTAATTGGTGGCCGAAAGTTACGTTTTGCTGGCGATGCCAGCTGTCCACAATTTGGGGACCGAGCAGGTTTTTACAGGCCGGGGCCGCAAAATCAGCTGTCAGCTTACTTTCTTATTAAAACACGAATGCATATTAAATACACTATCAGTATCACCGTTGCCTAGCAACTATTTATTATTATGTTTTATGTTCCTTCTAAACGTTATTGACATAAGTTAGAGTTGTGTTGAAGAAAATGGCAAAGATACCTGATTCGTTAAAACGAAAAGCTGAAGAAATTACTGAAGACTTATTGCCACAAAAATCAAAGTGCCGATATAACGATGAATATCGTAAGTTTGAGGATTGGCTTCGAGAAGAGAATGTCCCGACTTCAGACGTAAGTGACGAAATCTTTCTAGTCTACTTATCAAAACTCTCCAAATTCAACAAACCTAGCACCCTGTGGTGTAAATACTCTATGATTAAGAGCTGCGTCAAACTGAGGCATAATATAGATGTGTCAAGTTTTCCTAAAAGTATCGCCTTTTTGAAACGGCAATCCGTTGGTTATGCCCCTAAAAAGTCCAACGTGCTCACATCTAATGAAGTGTCCAAGTTCATGACTGAAGCTCCAGACAAGGAGTGGCTGTTGACAAAAGTTGTCCTTGCACTAGGAGTTTTCGGAGCATGCCGACGGGACGATCTTTTACATCTTAATGTAGATGACATCAAAGATAACGGCAGCTTCCTTACAGTTTTTCTCAAGGAAGGCAAAACCCACTCGAAGAGGATTTTTACGGTTATCGACGAGGAATGCCCTTTCAGCCCTTGTGAATTAGTTCGCAAATACCTAAATCTGCGGCCACCTAATATGTCCAGTAAGAGATTTTTTATTGGGTACAAACAGGGGAAGTGTACGTCCCAAAATGTTGGTAAAAATACTTTAGCTAACGTACCTAAGAGAGTAGCTCAGTACCTTGGACTAGACAACCCTGAAAGCTACACCGGACACGCCCTACGCAGAACGTCTGCTTCAATGTTGGTCGAGGGAGGGGGCGATTTGTTAACCCTAAAAAGACACGGAGGCTGGAAATCGTCGTCATTTGCTGAGGGCTATGTCGAAGATTCGATTGCAAAAAAGGTTGAAGTTGCCAAAAAGCTTTTTAAAAATGCCGATATACCATCTCACACTGCAACATCAAATACAATCGTGCTCAAGCAAGATACAAAAGTGGAGGAGGAGGTGGATAAAGAAAACAACCCTGACCACTTCTTTACCATCGATGACATTTTTGAGAGTCAGGAACTGAATCTAAATCAAAGCCATAGGCCTAATGTGAATGTAAGCTTAACCTCTGAAAAGAAAGTGGTTGAATCAACTAAAGGATTCGTGTTTTCCAACAATAATAACTGCACATTTAACTTTTATATTGGCAAAGACTAAAGTGTATTGCGAGGCTACAATAGTTTTATATTTTTTGTTAATTTTTTATGTAAGTTAGTATGCCTCCTCCAGTGTGAAAATAATAAAAATATTTGCTTATGAAAATATGTGATCTATTAATAATAAACTTAATGGCAAATTTTCTAGTTTTTCAAAGTAATCGATGATTAAATATCTAAATTATTAATATTGTTTGCAAACTACAATTAGGCAAAACAAAAACCTTCCAGCACGTACCAAAGCTACTTTATAACTGCGTTAGATTTTTTCGTGAAAAAATATAGTTAATTTTCTCAATTAATTTTGTATAGCGTGGTGAAAAATAGCGTTCGTACCACGGGCCGAAAGGGTTTTGCAGCTCTCGATCGTTTTAAGTTCTCGACTTCGTCTCGAACTTAAAAAACGATCTCGAGCCGGCAAAACCTCACTTTCGGCCCTAGGTACGAAATATACTATAGCAGACCATTACTTAGGCATACTGAGTGACTAGGATTCATCCAGTATATAGACATAGTAACAAGGCCAATAAGTAACACATGTATCGATCATTACTTTGTCAAACTTCCACCCAATTTTACAACCAACTCAGCCGTTCTACAGACCTCAGTCACAGACCACTACAGTATTTGTCTCAAAATTAAAAATACTGCCAAAACCAATCTGAGAGTAAACAATGACTCTAAAAAACAATCAATTAGGAACGTGTTAGACAAGATCTCCTTGTTCAAATCATGGATTCGATCTATACATCAATAGATGTCCATTCCACTGTAAACAATTTTAATGATATACTTATTTCCCCTGTTATACGTAATCCATCTACTGTTACCACTACTGTACTGCTAAAACGTTCAAGATAATTAACTGTCTCTTAAAATCAATACATCATTGGGACAAATTAAGTAGGCTAACCAGTATATTTAAAACATAACCACTAGTTCCACACTACCATAATGATGAAACTGCCAGGAGCTAATACTCAGTACAACACTGTCAATTATTGCTGGCCACAGCCTGTAGTCGAAGGTGGTTGTGATAGTGGGATATTGTTATTTTTGAGGTAAAAATAAGTTTTCCTCATTTTTGACTTAAAAGTTAAAGCTAAAAAACTAATAATTTATTAGGCTATATTGAAATGTTTTCATAGGTTTAATAATAAATAATAATATTCCAAAAAACATAATAATTAAAACTTCCTATTCTATCCTTATGAAGAATAAGTAATTGGTTGTAATTTGTTTGTTTTAAAAATGTTGTAGAAAACATAATAAAAACAAGTTCAACCTTTAAAAATGATAAGATATATTAATTATATTGATCTGGTATATGCATCGTGAATATTTCTTTATACTTTGCAATTGTTTAAATTCGAGCAACAGATACACTAGTTCATATTAATTATACTTGTTCATAATCACTCTATCTACTATATTAGCTGCATTTGAGTGAAACCTTAAGAGTAACCATTGATTTTGGTAGGCTTTACATTGTACAGTATTAATTAATAACCTACAGTGTAAAACATATTTATTTATTTTATTGACTTTATGCTGGTCAATCTTTGTTTACATAAAAATTGTTTGTTTGTCATAGTTGATTCAAATAAATGAAATATTCTAATATTATATATAGCCATGTGGTGGATTTCAAACTATATTATGGATTTGGAAAGTATTTTTTATTTTATGTATTCTTCCCGTTATTAAAATATAAATATAGTAGGCCTATATGTGTTTTATATATTACAAGTTAAAGACCTATCTATTCAAAACATGGGGGATAACATGATAACTTTAAAGATTATTAAAACAAAACGTAAATAGAATTTTAAACATTTTTTATGTGATAACAAATTTTTATGCTTAAATCTACCTATTTAAAGCCCAAATAATAAATATCTAAAATTGTTTAGTTTAGCTAGACTGGGAATTTATAGTATATATTTGATTAACAAGTGGTTAGTTACAACAAAAGGAATTATTTAACCAGTAAGTAAAATAAAGTAAATTGTTAAAATTTTATATTTTTAAAAATGTATAGAGGTTTTATTTTGTTTTAGATAATAACAATTATAATGGATTCAAACATTCTAGATGTGATGAATATAACAAAGAGAAAAATGACAAAAGAAAAAAAATATTTAGAAGAAGATCTGCGAAAATATTTATTCCTAAAGAATTTACTCAGACAAACGAGAGAAATATATTGGAAAGATTTTAACAAAACACCAATCCTTTTACCACTTAATTCCTAATCTTTAATTAGGGGGAAAGTAAAAATAATATCTCATAATAATTTACATAATTAATGTTTTAATAAGATCCCATTTAAATTAAATTAAAGGTCTATAGGTTGTTTGTAAATCGATCAGTGGATTATTGTGATTATTTATAATAGTATATATAAAAAATTTGGCTGTTTATAAAATTAACTAATAATATTATTAAAAGTCTATAGGTTATTTGTAAATCTATCAGTGGATTATTGTGATTATTTAAAATAGTATATATAAAAAATTTGGCTATTTATAAAATTGATTAATAATATTAATTGATTACTTGTTTGGGAAAATTATAATTTAATATTGGACCTAAAGTTTTATTAGTTTTTTTGTTTGACCTCTCTACACCGACATAAATTATATCCACATCCCCCCCCACCACCACAACTCTTCATCCAAAGTAGACAGGGGGGAGAGGTTGGGTGTATATAAACCACCATCCCATCCTTCCATCTTTAGTAGAGTGCACGTGAGTACCAGTGTTTTGTTGGTAAGTTTTCTACATAAGTGGTAAACTGTTAAAGTTTTTTAAGTTCCTCTATTTGTATAATACATATGTTTAAACTGTTAAAGTTTTTTAAGTTCCTCTATTTGTATAATACATATGTTTAAACCATTGTTGTTAGATAAAGAGAAAATTACACTAAAAAAAAGATACATTAGACATTTTACAAACAAATCTAGATTGTTTCGCACAATTATTAAAAATCTTACTAAAAATATCCAAAATAAAAATAAACATTTAGTAATCCATGTTAAAATTGTAACAAGATCTAATCCTCCAGTCATAGCCATAATATTTAATATTGTAAACAAAAAGCATAAACTACTACCACAACTATATTGTAGATTAAAATCAATTAATTGTTCACCTTTTAAGAAATTTAAATATTAAAATAAGAGATCTCAGAAAGTTGAAATTTAAATTTTATTTCTTTACTTGTATACATAAATAAACTGTACAATGGATGGCTCTTTATTTATGAAATTGCCAATTGAGCTTTTCTATTTAATATTTCAAAGGTTTCCATTTGGAAAGGTGAAATTGATTAGGTAAAGATTCATATTTTTGGTTTAAATATTTAAAATTTAACAACATTATTCCCAGGCCAAATTTTGACAATTTTACTACTGCATATTTACAGTCTGAATTAATTTATTCTCCTGAGTATCTGTGTTCATTTACAGGTAATCAACTTTTTTTAGTGTCACGTCTACCCTTGTGACTGGGGGGGGGGGGGGGGGGGGGGCTCGCTTGGGTGAGAGGTGGCGAGGTGTTGAAAACAGCACAACAAAATCAGCAGACGAACGAACTATTTATTGAAAATTAAAAACGAACTTCCCTAACTTAAACTCTAACAAATCAAAATTAATAATATTCCCTGCACTAAAATATCAAGGTAGCGACCGACCCTCTACCCGATCACGTGACGACGCGATGCGGATGTACTGACACTCTCTGTACTCGGAGACCTTCTCGGCCCCGTGTCTCGCAGCTCACTGCCTCTGTCGTCGTCCAAGACACCACGGCTCGGGGATGCTGTCTCAGCAGTCTTCTCAACTTGCGTGGGATATGGGCCCCACGTCACACTCCCCCTGCTTGAAGATCTGCTAGGGGTGGCTGCAGATCTCCCTCTGAATAAGTCCTCGTCTCGTCCTGGTAGAACATGACAGCTCTGGGTGTGTAGATGTGGCAGTCTTTCTGGAACATCAGGGTGACATGTCTCCGCAAGCTGCTTCAAAAGGGCGGTTTCATCCGCACTACGCTTCACTAACTCCTTCTGGTGCATTGCACTGTCCATAACATTGAAGAACTGGTGTGGTCTTGAAGTCTTTGGTTAACTTCTAGTGAGGTTAACCCGTCATGTCCTTGGACGGGAACATAATTGTTTATGGCATCACATCACTTGGCGTTTATATTTTTCATTTGGAGACACACTCTGGCATTCACTTAAATTGTCTGTAGTAACAGCAACTCGATGAATCACGAACGTTCAGGTATCGGAATCGGCGGGACCTTGCCTAGCTAAATTACAAAGTTTTCCAAGGGTTGAGCTAAATAACATTTATCAACTGCACCATTATAAAGCAAATAGAAATGAACAATCATACAAGGTCTAGTCTAGCTGACCAGTTCAATAATTACAAGTTAGATTATGAATATACATGGTGCAGGTCCTATCGGGGCCTACTCTACCTACTCTAACTTGCCTAACCCTTAACAACAAAACTGGATATATGAGAATAAAAAGCGGATAAAGATATACTGATAACTTGGTACCTGGTCCCTTATTACAAACATAATTCATTAAGGTTCAATTAGTAAAGATCATGTTTCAAAGTATAAGTTACATACAAAGACAACAATATCATATTTTACAGTTAACATATGCATACACTCTCGTAAATATATTCAATTCCTAACACTAGAGTAACATTGATCATTAAACATCAGAAATAAATAATCTCACATAACCAAAAAGAATATATGAATGCCATAGATAGAACATACAACAGATTTCATGCGTAATATAACAAAATTATCTGCATAATATAACGAGTTACTAGTTATCCACTGTGTCGCAGTTATCACGATGCAACGTGACTTCTGCTAATCAGTCAGCATATCGTCAGCGTCTCCGGTGCGCCTCAACCTACGCCCGGTCGTTCGCTCGCACGCTAGCGCACGGTCAGCGTTCTCATTTCCTGTCTCTATCGCTCAGCTCTACTGCGAGTTACCTAAAAAGTTATTGAACTATATTTAATTTTAATTCTCATTTAGGTTACTACTCAATAACATGTTCTAAAAATATAAAATTTGTAGAGTGTTTACATATTGTTTAAATTTATTAATTGTTTTTGTTCATTTTACATTTCATTACAGCTCGTGACATCTAAGCTGGCACTTGGCCGATCGCTACTAGTACCTATTTCAAAAACGTTATGTCCCGTCATGCGGGTTGCATCAACTGCCCTCGCGACCAAAATGAAGACGCTCAAGTACATGATACAGGGGGAGTCAACCCCGTGAGGCAGCGGAAATGTTTGCAGTCCGAAGAAAAATGAAATGAGAAGATCCGTTCTCTGAGTATCATAACACATCTTTGTAATTTAAAATATCTCATAAATGCAGTAGCGGCTGATGGTAATAGGTGATTTGAGGGCTCTGAATATTTTAACATATAAACCAGAACCTACTAAGTTATAATTCACTGTTATAGATCGGACGGCTACTACAGTATCCAATAGTCAATGGTTTAAGTGAAATCTTTAATGGATAAATTTGCCATTGCACTTAAAGCATACCGTAACGAACTAAGTTTGATCCCCTTATTAGGTGAATTATGGTAGCCAATTGAAACAAATGCAAACGGTATGTGTTTTTCTTTGCAGACCAGTACAAAGACTCTAGAGTTGTCATTAGGCTGTTGCGCCTACTGATAGGAGGACGTGGCAGAGGGGATAGAGGTGGACGTAATGATGGACGAGATGAAGAGGGAGAGTATTATGAAGGAGAAGGCAACTACTACGGAGGAGAAGGTTACAATGGAGGAGGAGGAGGAGGAGTAGATCCTGGCTACCCCCGACCACCACCTCCACCACAGGAAATTCCACTGCCTAATTAGTTTTTACGTTAACCCTAGGAGTGGCGAAACCGATTTTCAGTATGTGCTTTACTTCAGTATATTTTCGCCACTCCTAGGTTTACGTTATGTTTAGTAAAAACATGTTTGTTTTCTGAACTGGGCCACCGAGAGAACTTTTCAATTCACAATAGGTTTTTAAGCTTATAACAGAACTTAGCTGCATTTTAATTTACGTCCAACAGTCATTTAAATGAAAATATCGAATGAAAAATATCAATATGTAGATTATTTGATACATCGATTATTTCATTTGGTTAGTTAGGTTAGATTTAAACCTAAAATCTATTTTCTAATTTATAAATATTAATAAATATTAAATCAAAACTATTTAGTTACAAAAAACCCAATAATTCAATAATACAATACAACACAATCCAATAATAGTTAATTTCCATAGTCTTAATTTTGTTCTTTTGATTTTTTTTACAAAAAAAATTTTCAATTGCCCTCTTTGCTCACCCTCTCGGCGGCCCGGGTTATTAAGTGTTAATAAAAAATTAGTTTAGTTTATTTATATCATTATATTAAAAAAGTTTGTTTTGTTTTCAAAAGTTTATGTTTATTTTGTTTTCTTACTAGGTTAGTTTGTTTTATTTAAACAAGTTTATGCCCCTTTTGTTTATATTTTTTTATTACAAAAACATTTATGTTCCCTTTGTTTGTGGTGTATATTTAAGCATCTAATTTATATTTTGATCTAAAATAATTAAAGTAAAATGACACAATGGTATAAAACTCTATGGTGAGGTAAGGAGCATGGAGAGTATATGGAGGTATGGAGAGGAGGAGGCAACAATCTTAAAAAATGAAAAGCAAACAACATTTTATTACAAGCCTAAACGAAAATGTAAACATTTATCACACCTTGCTTATTTCCACTCATCTTAATTAACGATTTGTTAACTGAATTGTTAAATCGGTACCAGCCCAAACGTCCACCTTTTTAAGACACCACCATTTTAACTATCATATGGGAATGCCATTTATTTCTCGTTTATCTTGAGTATTTATTATCATACTACATAAGAATGATCACGACTGTATAAACGCTTTTTGAAATATTAATTTTATTCTTATATGAGGCTATATGAATGCCATAGATAGAACATACAACAGATTTCATGCGTAATATAACAAAATTATCTGCATAATATAACGAGTTACTAGTTATCCACTGTGTCGCAGTTATCACGATGCAACGTGACTTCTGCTAATCAGTCAGCATATCGTCAGCGTCTCCGGTGCGCCTCAACCTACGCCCGGTCGTTCGCTCGCACGCTAGCGCACGGTCAGCGTTCTCATTTCCTGTCTCTATCGCTCAGCTCTACTGCGCAACGTCTAGCTACAATATTACATTTTCCTAAACTCTAAACATTATCAAACTTTAACATTAAACTCTTGGCTACTGATAATTATAAAATGCCCAAAACTTAAACTAAAATTACATGGAACAGTTCTACACATAAGCACATTTTTTTTCTAGAGCCTATATATTCTGGCAGATATCACAAAATTACTTGAATACAGGGTCAACAATAGATCTCGACAAACAATCAACTTTACATGTAACAGACCATCCTATAGTATTACAACAATGATTACCAAAAACCTTAATAACAAGAAAATATTATCTAACTCTAACAAGTACAAATTATTTTGACAGATAATTATTCAACAAACCTCCAACAATACGTTTAGCGTTAACCTCGCTCATTGCACTATTGCTTAGCACGCATAAATTTCTATATTAGCCTAACTTGTTCTTTAATTAACTTTACAGGAATAAACTATTATTTACCTACGAGTGTACTTGCATCATAATTAATGTTTCCTATGTGACTGAATTATGACCAATGTTTCCTTCTTCGTTCTTGCAGAGTGACATGTCCAGTTATATCATGACTTATCAAAGTGCAGTGTTCTGGCACTGGAATAACTTTCTAATTGGCACTGGAATAACTTTCTAATTTTCAGCCTGGGAATAAGAAAACAGATTTATGACCAATGTTTCCTTCTTCGTTCTTGCAGAGTGACATGTCCAGTCATATCATGACTTATCAAAGTGCAGTGTTCTGGCACTAGAATAACTTTCTAATTTTCAGCCTGGGAATAAGAAAAAAGATTAAGGACCAATGTTTCCTTCTTCGTTCTTGCAGAGTGACATGTCTAGTTATATCATGACTTATCAAAGTGCAGTGTTCTGGCACTGGAATAACTTTCTAATTTTCAGCCTTGGAATAAGAAAAAAGATTTAGGACCAATGTTTCCTTCTTCGTTCTTGCAGAGTGACATGTCCAGTTATATCATGACTTATCAAAGTGCAGTGTTCTGGCACTGGAATAACTTACTAATTGGCACTGGAATAACTTCATAATTTTCAGCCTGGGAATAAGAAAAAAGATTTAGGACCAATGTTTCGTTCTTCGTTCTTGCAGAGTGACATGTCCAGTTATATCATGACTTGTCAAAGTGCAGTGTTCTGGCACTGGAATAACTTACTAATTGGCACTGGAATAACTTCATAATTTTCAGCCTGGGAATAAGAAAAAAGATTTAGGACCAATGTTTCCTTCTTCGTTCATGCAGAGTGACATGTCCAGTTATATCATGACTTATCAAAGTGCAGTGTTCTGGCACTAGAATAACTTTCTAATTTTCAGCCTGGGAATAAGAAAAAAGTTTTAGGACCAATGTTTCCTTCTTCGTTCTTGCAGAGTGACATGTCCAGTTATATCATGACTTATCAAAGTGCAGTGTTCTGGCACTAGAATAACTTTCTAATTTTCAGCCTGGGAATAAGAAAAAAGATTTAGGACCAATGTTTCCTTCTTCATTCTTGCAGAGTGACATGTCCAGTCATATCATGACTTATCAAAGTGCAGTGTTCTGGCACTAGAATAACTTTCTAATTTTCAGCCTGGGAATAAGAAAAAAGATTTAGGACCAATGTTTCCTTCTTCGTTCTTGCAGAGTGACATGTCCAGTTATATCATGACTTATCAAAGTGCAGTGTTCTGGCACTGGAATAACTTTCTAATTTTCAGCCTGGGAATAAGAAAAAAGATTTAGGACCAATGTTTCCTTCTTCGTTCTTGCAGAGTGACATGTCCAGTCATATCATGACTTATCAAAATGCAGTGTTCTGGCACTAGAATAACTTTCTAATTTTCAGCCTGGGAATAAGAAAAAATATTTAGGACCAATGTTTCCTTCTTCGTTCTTGCAGAGTGACATGTCCAGTTATATCATGACTTATCAAAGTGCAGTGTTCTGGCACTGGAATAACTTTCTAATTTTCAGCCTGGGAATAAGAAAAAAGATTTAGGACCAATGTTTCCTTCTTCTTTCTTGCAGAGTGACATGTCCAGTCATATCATGACTTATCAAAGTGCAGTGTTCTGGCACTAGAATAACTTTCTAATTTTCAGCCTGGGAATAAGAAAAAAGATTTAGGACCAATGTTTCCTTCTTCGTTCTTGCAGAGTGACATATCCAGTTATATCATGACTTATCAATGTGCAGTGTTCTGGCACTGGAATAACTTTCTAATTGGCACAGGAATAACTTTCTAATTTTCAGCTTGGGAATAAGTAAAAAGATTTAGGACCAATGTTTCCTTCTTCGTTCTTGCAGAGTGACATGTCCAGTCATATCATGACTTATCAAAGTGCAGTGTTTTGGCACTAGAATAACATTCTAATTTTCAGCCTGGGAATAAGAAAAAAGATTTAGGACCAATGTTTCCTTCTTCGTTCTTGCAGAGTGACATGTCCAGTTATATCATGACTTATCAAAGTTCAGTGTTCTGGCACTAGAATAACTTTCTAATTTTCAGCCTGGGAATAAGAAAAAATATTTAGGACCAATGTTTCCTTCTTCGTTCTTGCAGAGTGACATGTCCAGTTATATCATGACTTATCAAAGTGCAGTGTTCTGGCACTGGAATAACTTTCTAATTTTCAGCCGGGGAATAAGAAAAAAGATTTAGGACCAATGTTTCCTTCTTCGTTCTTGCAGAGTGACATGTCCAGTCATATCATGAATTATCAAAGTTTAGTGTATAACTTTCTAATTTTCAGCCTGGGAATAAGAAAAAAGATTTAGGACCAAGGTTTCCTTCTTCGTTCTTGCAGAGTGACATGTCCAGTTATATCATGACTTTGACTTATCAAAGTGCAGTGTTCTGGCTTGTAATTTTCCGCCTGGGAATAAGAAAAGAGATTTAGGACCAATGTTTCCTTCTTCGTTCTTGCAGAGTGACATGTCCAGTCATATCATGACTTATCAAAGTGCAGTGTTCTGGCACTAGAATAACTTTCTAATTTTCAGCCTGGGAATAAGAAAAAAGATTTAGGACCAATGTTTCCTTCTTCGTTCTTGCAGAGTGACATGTCCAGTTATATCATGACTTATCAAAGTGCAGTGTTCTGGCACTAGAATAACTTTGTAATTTTCCGCCTGGGAATAAGAAAAAAAATTTAAGACCAATGTTTCCTTCTTCGTTCTTGCAGAGTGACATGTCCAGTTATATCATGACTTATCAAAGTGCAGTGTTCTGGCACTGGAATAACTTTCTAATTTTCAGCCGGGGAATAAGAAAAAAGATTTAGGACCAATGTTTCCTTCTTCGTTCTTGCAGAGTGACATGTCCAGTCATATCATGAATTATCAAAGTTTAGTGTATAACTTTCTAATTTTCAGCCTGGGAATAAGAAAAAAGATTTAGGACCAAGGTTTCCTTCTTCGTTCTTGCAGAGTGACATGTCCAGTTATATCATGACTTTGACTTATCAAAGTGCAGTGTTCTGGCTTGTAATTTTCCGCCTGGGAATAAGAAAAGAAATTTAGGACCAATGTTTCCTTCTTCGTTCTTGCAGAGTGACATGTCCAGTCATATCATGACTTATCAAAGTGCAGTGTTCTGGCACTAGAATAACTTTCTAATTTTCAGCCTGGGAATAAGAAAAAAGATTTAGGACCAATGTTTCCTTCTTCGTTCTTGCAGAGTGACATGTCCAGTTATATCATGACTTATCAAAGTGCAGTGTTCTGGCACTAGAATAACTTTGTAATTTTCCGTTTGGGAGCGTGAAATGCGCAATCTTCTTAGAAAAAATACTTATGTTCAAAACACAATGATGAATTTTTATAGTCCTTTTTGAGATACAGCACTCCGAAAAACTGATATTTTGCAAAAACGACATTATTTTTAGGCTCGTAAAACTTAAAAAGATGGAAATTACAGATCTAAATTTTTTTTTAAGTGTAAGCACCTGTTACATCCTTGTGGGGAAAAATATTAAAGATGTGTTTTCATCCCTTCCATAGGAAATAAATTCATAAAGTCGGCAATTTATTCTAATTGAAACCTAATTTTTCAGTCAAATTTTAAGTAATTTGCTTACAAGATACAAAAACTTTGGTCATAACATTAATTGTAGATGGTTTGATTTAGAATTAGATGATTTTTGTTTCAAGTTGATATCTTAATAAATAAAAAAGGTATTAGACTTATCGCTAATCCTTGAAAACGCGTGAAATGCGCAATCTTCTTACCCAAAATGGCCGCTAGCAGATAAACCATCGATGAAAAAATTTTGGAAAATATTGTCTTGTGTTCTCAGATATATATAGGTAGTAACAGAAGATTAGCAAATAAAATTTTGTGTCATTAACACCCATCATTTATTAGTCGATTTCATTTGTATTGACCCGGAAGATCTAGATAGAGATGGATGTGGGAGTTAAGTCTCCAGTGATTAAATAGTCAAAAGTCTAGAAAATTAACATTCATAGCATACAGAAATATCGATGATAAAGAGACATTAAGAAAGAAGATAAGTATTCAACAGAAATTGGTAATACCAAACTCAATAAACATTTAAAAATCATCATCAATTTCCAACCACCATTATACCATTGTGAATGGCCTAAATTCAAGTGACCGTTTCAAGCTAATAACTTCTAGCCTAAATTTTTTACTCTCATTATTTAGTAGCCTACATTAGTATAAATTAAGTTAATTAGCCTATCAAAATGTCATACCCGGCACGAACCAACCCCTAGATTAAATCGTTGCTCTCTAAATTGTTATCTAGCCCATCCACCTAAAACCTAGACCAAACTATAAGTTAACTGACATAGCCCATGAGATTATTGTAAAATAAGTTATAGAACAGAAATATATCTTATTGTAATTTTATTGGAATTTTTATTATCTATTTTTAGGTAAGTTTATATTTATAAATTGAGTAAAAACATGGAGTAGGCTGCAAAATGGCGTCCCAACGAGTGTGCTATTGAAAATTCTGATCTAGGCCTATTGTAAATAACTTTAAGTTAAGATAATTAGGAGTCAGAGTACTGGGAATTTTGGAATGAGAACTAGACAGAGCAGAAGGATTTGTCATAGAGGAGAAGAAGAACGGCGGGGATGAAGATTCGTCGTCACAACGCAGCTGGTCACAACGACATACAGACATATCAGCTGAATAAAGTGACGTCACTATCAGAACCACCGCATCGACAACGAATACACATACGACTGCAATCACAGACATCACATCATTGCCTCCAACCACTGCGAGTAGAATAAATATTGATGATCCTATTCTTCAATTAATGTGAATGGTTAAACAGAATAATGCCTTGATAGTTTCACAAAACGAAACATTAAAATTAGAAATAAAATCATAAATGTCAGATATAAAATTACAAAATGATCATTAAAGATCAGAAATTTAGCATAAGATTCAACAGTGCCAGATTTCCCTTGAAGAAAAAATCACATCCATTAAAACTAACCAAAAAAACATGCGTAAGGAAATTGACTAGATACATTTAACTCAAATTCAACATTCCAAAGAGTGCCTTACAATGAAAGAAACATTTAAATCAGAAATATATGAGCGTGATACCAAAATACGTGAAGATTTAATCCAGACCTAGAAGAACAAAAATCCGCAATGAAGTCCATGATAACCCAAAATAGTACTCAAACTGTTGAAAAAGTCAATATGAAAATACAAAAACAAAGATATTATACTTATTCACAGATAAATCAATTGAGGTTGGAACAAGAACAACTAAATTTAATGGCAGAGGACATAATCCTAAAGAATTCATTGCTATGCTGCACAAATACTGAATGAAATATGAAATGAAATAACATTTTATTTCCCAACTGGCATAATACATTTCGTGGCATTTACATAATAACTATACAATCCTTAACGTAAAAAAAATATAATAATTACAAAAGTATAATACTGTAAGTTTGTTACTATAAAAAGAGTATACTAAGGAAAGATTAGTTTAAGAAGTTTGATAAAATTGGAATAAGTTGAGATAGTTTGATACACAGTTTTTATATTTCCATAGTAACAATTAGAAATTGAAAACAATAACAAATAAATTTTTAAAATTTGTAAATTTAATACATTAGTTAAATCCATGCCTTTGGCACAACCTTTCAATGCTCTACTCGGCCGTAACCCCGACTATTGTAGCACTTTTTAGGATTTTTCACAAATGTACGACAATTCGATTTATACGTTTGTATTACTATAATAATGGTACTATACCTCGTCAAGTAATCCAAATGTTGTTTGACTAGCTAATTTGCAACCAAAAGGTGAGTGAGCGTAGCGAACGAACTTCAACCTGGAGGCGAGTTAGCGTAGCGAACGAGCTAACCTGAAGGCAAGTGAGCGTAGCGAACGAGCTAACCTGAAGGCAAGTGAGCGCAGCGAACGAGCTCCAACCTAAAGGTGAGTGAGCGCAGCGAACGAACTTCAACCAGGACGTGATTGAGCCATGCGAACGAGATCATCTTGAAAATTAAGAAGTTAAACGGGGCAAAGCCCGCGGGATTATAAATAGTCAAAGGCAAGACAACGTCTGCCGGGTTCAGCTAGTAGTCATATAAAGTAATCCAGGGGTCATCAACATGGAATTTAATCGTTTGTATTAGCTTATGGGTATTGAGTTTGTATTAGTTCATTGTTGTACCTATTGTACTCCATTGTTATCTGTTAATATATATAATAGACTAGCTGACCCGGCGAACTTCGTATCGCCTAAGTTATAGGTTTCCCCTAAGACAGACCGATGGAAAGAAAGTACCGTTACGTTTAATTTTCAAGATGATCTCGTTCGCATCGCTCAATCACGTCCTGGTTGAAGTTCGTTCGCTACGCTCACTCACCTTTGGGTTGGAGCTCGTTCGCTACGCTCACTCACCTTTAGGTTGGAGCTCGTTCGCTGCGCTCACTTGCCTTCAGGTTAGCTCGTTCGCTACGCTAACTCGCCTCCAGGTTGAAGTTCGTTCGCTACGCTCACTCACCTTTGGGTTGGAGCTCGTTCGCTACGCTCACTCACCTTTAGGTTGGAGCTCGTTCGCTGCGCTCACTTGCCTTCAGGTTAGCTCGTTCGCTACGCTAACTCGCCTCCAGGTTGAAGTTCGTTCGCTACGCTCACTCACCTTTTGGTTGCAAATTAGCTGTTGTCATAAATGTAAAAGAAATAATAGTGCTGCACCCTGTTGGTAATCCTTGTAACTTTAATGCTATTGAACATCATAGAACAGAACCAACTTGTTTAATTGAAACAGCTGTTAAGATTCATTAATTCCATTTCTCATAAGGTTAACATGGGAAACTCCAGAGCCACTGGGGCGGAGCCCTTTTAAGAATTTCGAAACGGGAAATAGTTTACGTCCGATTCGCATACCTACAGAATTTACACACCAAATTTCATAACGATCGGTGAAGTCGTTCCGGAGGAGTTTTCAGACAAACACTGTGACACGAGAATTTTATATTATATAATAGATATTCAGTAATTTCTGTTAAATAACTTGTTTAGGCGGTATTTTTCATGTGTGTATGTTATATTATAATTTTTGAGTAAAGTTCGTGATTAATGAAAATCAATAGTTGATGATCATGGGTAGTCATGGAAATTGATGAGAAATTTTCTCTGGACACCCTGTTAAAATTTTTGATTAAAGTTCGTGAGTCATGGAAATCAATGGTCCATGGTCATGGATAGTCATGGAAATTAATGTCAACATTTCTGTGGACATCCTGAAATTGTCCCCTAAATCTGGGTAGGCTTCCAACCATGGCGGCGTCTGTATCGCTCTGGATTATGGTTTATGTATGCATTGCAGAGGGGGTGAACTCCTACATTGCACGTATGACACCAGAAATATGTACGACGCCTCTGTTCTAATTTCTCCATGCACACAACACACTCCCGATTGTTCCTGTTTGGCAATTTACCAATGTCATGTGGGCCAGGGATGTCACTAGCAGGACCAGCAATTGGCAAGGGAGGGAGAGCCGCATTAGCGAAAGATAGTTGATCAATTAACCTGCCAACAAATTTGAATCTGGGCATTGGCTTGTTGCTATGCTGACACTTGTACAACAAGTACGCGTTCAGCGTGGCCATGTCAGTAAAATTATAAACTGTCTTCCGCCAATACCTGATCGAAGTATGAGTGCAAGACAGATGGTAAACACTCTTATCTTTTAGATAAACCCCACTCTTGTATTTGTTATACACCTGGATAACAAGAGGCATTGTTGATTTGCGGCCACTCTGACTGGTAGATTCAGTGTTTTCAGCATGTATAGCAGTGGTGATTAGGTGAACCGGTTTCCTGATTGCACGTTCCCTGTATTTCACAAAGAGGTTCGGATTTAAAATTTAGAGCGGAACTTTCACTTTGTTGTACTTTAATACCAATAACTTTCCAGAAATTCAAAAACAAATAATTTAATTTGAAACAGTGCTTATTCAGCTTTACATTCATATATATTTACCATTTTATATCACTCTTATTGTAACCTTACATTTTATTCAAAACACGTCAACAAGTTATACAAAGATGTACCCAGGTTTTAAAATGGAACAGTGATAGCCTAAACTCAAAACACTTTCCTCAACTTAATTACGCTGGTTTTTTGTCTGAATTCCTAAGTTCGCTTAACTTTTCTAAAAGTTGAGAAGTTATTACTTTGGCTTTGTTAAAATTAGTTCAAACCAACAAATTTTTGTTAGAGTTTAACAAAAATTCACATTCTCTGTTTTGCACTGGTTTCGCTTGGTTGTGTTGCTAGCCTAGTGGTTAGCGTCTCGGACTTCGGTGCTGGAGGGACGGGTTCAATCCCCGGCACATCCACTAAGCATTTAATCTCTCGTGGCTCTCGTGAAATGCCACTGGCGTAGGAAAAAAAAAAATAAGCAAACTAAAAAGCAGTTACACAAAACTTAACTTAGAAACTGAAATTATTTAATCAAACTACAGCGAATCTCTTTGAAGCTGTATCGGTAACCTTTTTTATGAGCTTTTTCTTAGGGTTAAGAATGGAAGAAGTGAACTTATAATGGTCTCTTGTTCCACCACAAGGAATCGGTGCTTCTATTTGCTTTACTACATCTTCCAAGTAAATATTTGATGCAGTCGTAGTAAGCACCAGTTTTGGCCAGATGCATTACTTTTACAATGGCCTCGTTAGGTGGATTTACGGCTTGGACTTCCCCAGGATACAAGGTGGTGTCTTACCAAACAACAACCCAATCTTGTTTTGGTGTAAAGTCACTAAGAGTAATAAGGTTTTCAGGCAAACTATTAAGGCTGACTCCATCTCTTCTTCGCTCTCTGATTGATTTCGGGGCCTCTCAAGGATCCTAACTTTCAGTTTTGGTTCATTTCCAGTACTGGTTTCTCCATTCAAAATGTAGTTATTATTTTCTGTCGGTGCAACAAAGTGCACCGAATGAGTGTTTTGAACTGCCTTTGCTACATCCCAGTAACATTAAACATCAGGGAACTTTGCTGCTACTTTTTCTTTGGCGATTCATGCGACCATCACATTGTGGTTTCTCTCTGCTGCAACACAAGCAAACTGCTCAGCTGTGTTTATGACACAAGACGGGTTTGCTTTCACATGATTCCATATGCTTCTTTTCACAGTACCACCGATATCGTCTACAACTCCCTTGCAATGTGAGGTGGGAAAAAAGTTCCAAGTCAGCTTGATGTTGAAGTTTTGTTCAAGTATGTATAAACAAGAAAACGTATACAGTATCTGTTTTTGAGCCGTGCCGAAGTTCCATCAGAAAACACACTTACGTATGCAATGTCTGGATAGGTTTGTATCAAGTAGTTGAGCAAGTAGTTCACATAGCAGTATATCTGACATTTTCATCACGAATGTAAAAAACAATACACAACGTTTCCACGTCCTCAGGTGAAAAAACTTAACTAACACATTACAACTAACAATACACAAACGCCCAACCTAAGTTGGAATACACTACAGAGGGTAGTAGTAAAAAAATATGCTCTGTATAGCAGTCAAGTCATGATACAACTTGCAAATAATAACAAATCACAAAACACTATGATCTATAAAAGGTTTAACGTAAAACGCTCACACAATGGAACACTAATAGCTCCGTTCGCAATGACTCCACCGGTTTCTTAACATTATTTATAAACAGTCAAAACTTTTGAGATCAGATGAATTTAATGTTTCTCGTATTAAAAAGTTAAAATCAGAACAATACACAAGACATAAAATGTTACACAAAAACTAACGGTACTTTAAAACATGACATGTAACATATTTCCACATTAAAATCAGAACAATACACAAGACATAAAATGTTACACAAAAACTGACGGTTGTTTAAAACATGACATGTGACATACTTAAATGTTAAAATCAGATTAATACACAAGACATAAAATGTTACACAAAAACTGACGGTTGTTTAAAACATGACATGTGACATACTTAAATGTTAAAATCAGATTAATACACAAGACATAAAATGTTACACAAAGACTAACGGTACTTTAAAACATGACCTTTAACATATTTACACATTAAAATCAGAACAATACACAAGACATTTCCTCTCTTTCTCGCTCTCCTTCTCTAGTTTTTATTCTTCTCTCTTTTTCGCGTATTCCTTAAAATTTGCACCACGGATCGTGGAAGGCATTTTATCGCCGTTCGACCTTTTCTTCTTTCCATTTAGAGGTGTTGGAAACGTTAAACACCTTTTGAAAGGCGATGGCAGGTTGGGATTGTAAGGTAAGTTAGAGAGTTCGGACGTTGGGGTGACAGGAAAAACCTGAGACGGTGAAAAAGTTTAAGGAGATGGAATCGTTTGTAAGAAGGGTGAAAGCACCAGGAAGAAGGGAGGAATGCTCTGTTGTTTGATGACTGTCAGCTGCAGGAGTGTTAGTAGGAGTAATGATCTCATTGCTCGTGATTATTTCCAGTTCCTTTCCCTCAATGTTAAGGTCAGGGAACATCAAAGGGTCGATGTCGAACCTCATCTTCTGTTGTTGCCTCTGCCACAACCATGCCTTGCATTTCCTCTTCCTGGATATCTAGGATCGTCTGGGGGGAAAATACTGAACTAGAATAACTTAATAGTTTAATACAGAGTTTTGTCACATATTGGCACAGATTGATATATGGAAATATGACCTGCTTTTAGCGAATTTCCCATATAGGGAATAAGCTATTACCGTAGGTCTCATGGTAAGACCTAGACCCGGGACCGATTTACTTTTTCGTTTTGAGGTCCCCAGAGGCCAAAAACACCATCCGTTCAAATTCATATATATATATATATATTTATATATATATATTTATATATATATATATATATATATATATATATATATATGTGTGTCCGTTAGCGCGATAACTCGAGCAAAATTGATCCGATTTTGATGAAATTTGGTACAAACGTGTAAACCTACATTTATTCGAACGAGTTCGCGAACCAGCATAATCGGACCATGGGATCAGGGGTTTAGGGGGGGTTTTATGGGGTAAAAATGGGGTTTTCTCATTTTTGACCCTAAAAACTTTAAATTTCTAAATTTCTCTCTAGACCATTTTGAAGAGCTTAAAAAAACAAATAATTTAGTATATTGAAGTGTTTTTGAATGTTCATTGACTACGGAGAAAATTAAAAAAATTGTAAATTTAAAATTCCCATGTTATTCTTATGGAGAGTAAATAAACTGTTCTAGTTTGCTTGTTTATGGATATATTTTAATCAAATTTGGCAATTTGGTTTATTTCATACTAAGCTATCAATATTTCAATTGAAAAAACACACCTCAACATCTTCCCCGTAGCAGCAAACCTAACTACTCACTAAAATTAATGTTATTTAAATAGGAAATAAATCTGAAAATTTATAGGGAATATTTTAGTAGAAATCAAGCTGGGTAAATGGAAATTCGCTTAGTATGCAGGTTTGCTGCGACGGGGGTATTTACTTTATATTTTTGTTCTGATTTTAACAACTTTTTGAAGATTTTTCTGGATTTATCGTAAACAAATTATTGTTGCAATTTTTAAGGTTTAAATGAGTATAGTACAATTAAAAGTTTATTTACTTATTCAGATAACAAAGCTTTTCATAAAATATTTTTCCTTTTTGACAATTTTTTAAGTAAGAAAATTATATCTTACTTAAAATTTGTAACTAACTTAGGCCTATTTGTAAAAAGAAAATGTGTAATAATTGATAACTAATATAATCTGCATGTTTAAGGTCGTTTAAAATTTTATTTATAGCTGTTATGTTCCTTTGATCCATTCTGGACATGACTTTTCATAAGCAACCTTTATTTAATACGAGTATAATCCATGTTTTGCTTTGTCTGGCACTAAAACTAAAACAACCAATCAACCAATTGTATAAACAATTTTATTACCTCATCTATAGTACAATGTTTATACATCCTGCAGATTCCTCATTGGTTGGAGTTGGGAAGTTGTCCTTATTGGAGGATTGGATTTTGCCCTCCCGCCGTTTGGCAATGTCTGCTTTGAGGGCAGCCACGTCCTCCTTCACTGCCTTTTAGAAGTCGTACAGAGACTCATCTCTCAGAAGGCTTGGTTGAATGGCTGTATTTTTTCCAAACCAATCTTCAGCGTATTGAAGGTAGTTTGTAAAGTCCTTCAGTTTGTTCTTGAGGTAGTTTATGCTGCGGACTGATGTTGGAGGTTATATACATGTCTTTGATATAGGTTTGATTAAATAGGTTTAATTAAACATGTGAGGTACCAAATTTTAAGGGGGGTAAAAAACGTATTGATAGTCAACAAACACCATAACTTACCCGATTGTTATTCACAACATCCTACTCCTAGGCCTATGTGTTGGCCATAGCTTGGGCTATGGGCCAAAGAACGTAGGCCTACTTTTAATAACAGTGAAGTACACAAACACACCCACAACTATATATTTATTCATAATAGCACTCCGTTTCACATAATAAAGTTAAAACGACCGATTTTACGACTATTTAACGCCGATTACAACATCACTTAACCTCAAAAGGGTGTTTGTTGACCAACGACAGACGACAACTAGACCGGCTCAACAGGCGAATCCCCGATCAGCTGTTGGCTAGTTTCCGAAATCGCCACCGCAGCGCTTGAGCCGCGGCTGAGGAAATCGGGATTTGAGCCGGACAAGAATTATTCGCTGTTCGACCGTCGACTCGTTAACGAGAAGCCTTTGCACAACGAAACTAACTTCGCCATACGATATCGATTCAGGTTAGCTACGTTTTCAGACTTTCCTACTTTCTTTTAAATATTCTTTTTCTAACATACGCATACTCGTCTGCCATTTATTTTATCCGTTTACGTTCGATTATAATTTTCTAAATTTTATTAACTTAGTTCTTGCCGACTCGTACAAAACCCGCCAGTTCCTGCCTGCCAGTGACTAGCGGTGGATATTTTTCGGCTCTTTTAAACCAATTGGCTATTAAATTACGTTAATTCAGTTCGTTTCACGATTAAATTATTACTTAAGTTATTCCAGTTAATTCGACGTTTTAATACCCCGAGACTCGTCGTCTGAGTTCTAAACCCCGTCTTTGGCGGGTGAAAGAATCGAGTCTTGGGAGCAGGCTGAGTTGAATAATCAGCTACAAAAATTAGTATTAAATTTATTTTAAACCACTCACGTTAAATTATCCGTCCAATTATATTAATTAGGCCCCGACGACTCTGTAGGGATGGGGTTTTACATTATATTCGATTCTATATTATTTACCTAGGCCTTTAGCTAATTATTTTAAAGTTCATTACGAGTAATTGAATCATATTGGCTTAAGATTGAATACTCGTTGGCCCTACAGAGTCATTCAAAAGTTAGGCAAAATTCTCCAAAACACGTTAACGAAGGCTGGGATGATATAGCTCCAACTGGGCGTCTGCAGGATTTCCTGAGCGCTTCTAGAGCTCTGAGCCTTCGATTAAATTTAAATAAATTGATCAGTCAAAGCCGTGACAACTTCGTATCGACCTCTGGATTTTTCTCGGTTCCTTCTGAGCACTCCGGGGAAGAAATTTGAGTGTGGCCAGTTCTAGGGTAGGCCTAGCCTGACTTAGGTGAATATTAGTTTATTCCCCCCCTAGAATTTTGCGTCACATCTCTGGCGCCCGAACAGGGACTGAGCTTCCTCGGTCTCACGTCCTTGTACTGTCGTTTTGTAGAATTTTGCGTCACATCTCTGGCGCCCGAACATTTGGACTCGAAAACACGGTTTTGACTTTGAAATTTAGACAAAATGACTGGAGAAACTAAATCCACGACTTCGAGTACCCCGACGACTATTGCCCGACCCGATACGCTACCGATCGGCCACGTGACGATATCCACGGTGGGAATTCAAACGTCAACAACGACCACGACCACGACGACGATCTCCCAAATACCTTCGACGATGGAGAACATCTCGAAATCACCGTTGGACGACCCGCGCGTCAGTTGGATACATACGCTGAACAAACAGCACCTGATAGCCGAGATGAGTAAATATCATCTAGAGACTGAGGGTAGCGTTGCCGAACTTCGCAAACGGTTTTGTGATTATTGGAAGAACCCGTTGGGAAGCATCGGTCAGCCGATGAACCCGACGGCGATAGCGGTATCGGGGCCTACTACAGCCTACGATACACGATTTCATCCACAGTGGCTGGCACCTCCTTCAACGCACCAGGAGATGGCCAGCGTTCGAGAAATACTGAGACTCCCACCAAACGCCGATTCGGAGTCCGTTCGACGAACTCTCGCGACGTTGGTGAAGCTGCCGGCTAACGTCCCGTCACCTGCTCAAGATATTACGTCACGTCACGCACTTTTCGGACCACTGGCGGAACACGACTATCGTGCTACGTTTAATAGACCCGACGAACGGCCAACAGCTTACCCGTCGACCTACGTAACGACCCTGCCTCAACCGTACGACTTCCAGTCGCAAGCCCAGACGTCTCGTTACGATTTCGGCGACCGGACAAACCAGTGGTCACAACCCAATCAAGACCCATGGACGTCGCGATTCCAACCCGGCTTCTCAACCTCACGTCCAGACAACCCTAACCCGTGGGGTGGGACAAGAGTGGGAGACGACACGCCGTCGTTGTGCAATCGGGTTCGCAAGTGGAGTCTGCGGTTTGACGGCAAGAAGGACCCGGTCTCGTTTCTAGAACGTCTGGAGGAGTTGGCGGAAGCCTACTCGATCGACCTCAACGAAGTGACGAAGGCTTTGCCAGAACTTCTTCACGGCCCGGCATTGCTTTGGTATCGGGACTGTCGCGGCAGCTGGCAGACGTATCAAGATTTCAAACGTCAGTTCGAAGATCAATACCTCCCTCCGTTATATCGACAAGATCTAGACGACGAGGTAAGGCGACGGACACAAGGCGAGCGCGAATCCATTCGTGACTACGTCGTAGCGCTCTCAACGCTGATCCGGAGGAGCGGTACGTTCTCGCAGCAGGGTAAACTCGACCTCATATACCGCAACATGCGCCCGGAGTACAAACTCGTCTTACGTCGTACCGATTTTTGTACTCTGGAGGAGTTGCTGGAAAGAGCTGAGGGGTACGAGGCGTATGTACGTTGCCGACAGACCTTCCGTCCGCCGCCACCACCTTCGATGACGCTGATCCCGGAAACCGCCTACGTTCGAGATCGGAAAGTCGACCGGGTCTACAACAGCGCGGCGATTGATCGCTGGTCGGACGACCATGCCGAGGAATCCGAGGTGACGGCCAGGTCACGACCTGGTAAACCCTTGGAGGACGGCCGCAAGAGAACGACGTTTGCTCGGTCTAACTCCCGTGACCCTTCGCCACGAGAAGACTACAGGCGAAGGTGGACACCGGACTCTACGAGAACCAGATCGCCTGGTACGACGAACGAACGAGCGGCAGGCCCTCGGCAATTCGTGTGCTGGAACTGCGACGAAACCGGACATCTGTTTCGCGAGTGTTCGAAGCCCAAGGTCCTGCGTTGCTACCACTGCAAGAGGGTAGGCATCTCGACGCGTCGTTGCAACTGCGGCTCGGGAAACGGACATCGGGTTCAGTCTGCGGGAGGTCGCCTGAGCCCCGTAGAACGAAACGTCGCACTACCTCCGAGGAGTGGAATCGCTGGCTTGACTTCATAACGGAATTCACGGGAACCGTCAGCCGCGAACGCGCCCCCAGAGATGACCGACCCTTCGTCGACGTGGTCATCTCAGGTGAGACGTTCAGCGCCCTCGTCGATACCGGCTCGTCGGTCAGTCTGATTGGAGATCGCGCCGTACGTCACCTTCGGACGTGCGGCAGCGTACCCGACCAGGCTGACGTCAACCTACGTATGGCCAACGGAACGAGTTGCCGTGTCTCGGATCGATACAGAGTGGACGGTGAAATCGCGGGCCAGACGTATTCGTGGGATGCCCTGTATGTCCCGAACCTGAGTGTGGAGGTGGTACTCGGCATTCGGTGTATTACTGACCTCGCTCTCGTCAGTGTACACACCGCTGTACAGAACCTCCGCAACGACGACGTTCCCCCGTCCTGTCCGGTCAACGCTATCCAGACATTGACCTCTGATGAAGACACGCGACTCGCGGAATTCCTGGAACGCGAACTTCCACTGTTTGACGACGTTTCGGGGAAAACGGCGTTGGCTGAGCACACGATACGGCTCAAAGAAAACGCCGCCCCCGTCAAGCAGCGGTATTACCCCAGAAATCCCGCGATGCAGGCTATCATCGACGGAGAGGTGGCGACGATGCTCCGCGATGGTGTGATCGAACCATCGGATAGCCCTTGGAGTTCGCCAGTCGTGCTGACGAGGAAGAGCAACGGAAAGTTTCGTTTTTGCATCGATATGCGCAAAGTCAACGAATGCTCTGTCCCCGACGCGTATCCGCTGCCCAGAATCAACGCGATTCTGGAGAAACTACGGCCGGCGACGTACATCAGCACACTAGACTTAAAAGTAGGCTATTGGCAGGTGCCGTTAGCGAAGGAAAGCCGACCGATCACCGGGTTCACCGTACCCGGGTTAGGCCTATTCCAGTTCACGGTTATGCCCTTTGGACTCCATTCCGCCGGAGCGACCTTTCAACGCCTCCTGGACAAGGTCATCGGTCCGGAGCTTGAGCCGAAGGTGTTCGCCTACCTCGACGACCTCGTTGTGGTGTCCGCCACGTTTACTGAGCACTTGCAGATCCTCCGGGTGGTCTTCGAACGCCTTGGAAAGGCTGGCCTACGTTTAAACCCAGAGAAGTGTAACTTCTGCAAAAAGGAGCTCAGATATCTCGGACACGTCGTCAACAACGAGGGGATATCGACCGACCCAGAGAAGGTCCGCGCTATCGCCGAGTTCCCGCGACCTACGAACGGCAAAACCCTTCGGAGCTTTCTAGGTCTCGCATCTTGGTACCGTCGTTTCGTGGACAGGTTTGCCCAAGTAACCGCCCCGATGCGACAACTGTTGAAGAAGAACGCTCGGTGGCTGTGGGGCCCTGAACAGGAGGAATCGTTCGAGGAACTGAAACGACGCCTCACCTCCGCTCCTGTCCTGGCCTGTCCCGACTTCTCGGTCCCGTTTGTCCTCCAGACCGACGCGTCGACCATCGGTCTTGGAGCCGCTCTCACGCAGAACCAAGAATCCGGCGAGGTCGTAATCGCGTACGCCAGCCGACTGCTTACGGACCAAGAGAAGAACTATACAACGACGGAGTTAGAGTGTCTTGCTCTGGTTTGGGCGACCCGGAAATTCAAGCCGTACCTCGAGGGTTACAAGTTCGTCGCCATAACCGACCACGTCGCGCTGAAATGGCTAATGAGGCTACACGAGCCTAGCGGACGTCTAGCGCGGTGGGTGATGGATTTTCAGCAGTACACCTTCAAGATCAAGTACCGAAAGGGCACCCTGAACCGCGTCGCCGACGCTTTGTCGAGGCAACCCGTGACCAACGAGGGCCAATCGGGCCTGGTCGCGGTGAGTCATCTCACATCGGAGGTGACAGACGCGCCTCGCGATCGACGCACGACCAGACGCAGGGAATCGACGAGACCGGGAGACCAACGGAATGACGCGACGCAATCCGACGCACGCCCCGACGAAGCCAACGACGTCCCTCCGACTGATTGGTACGACCGGTTGTACGCAGCTGTGGCCTCAAACCCTCGACGCTATCCGCGATATCAAATCGTGGAGAACCGCCTTTACCGAACCTCCCAACGCCATGGGAGTGGTGGTAAGCTGTCCTGGAGAATGTGCGTTCCTCCAGGGCAAGTAGAGGCGGTACTACGACAGAACCACGATGACGCTACGGCAGGACACCTTGGTGTCAAGAAAACACTTCGCCGTGTAGGGCCCGAATATTTTTGGCCTGGATGGCGTCGGGAGACGAAGAACTACGTGAGATCCTGTGATGCCTGCCAAAAGTACAAGGTGGCGCAGACGAAACCGGCAGGGAAGATGTATTTCCGGGCTCCAAAAGGTCCGAGGTACACGGTGTCCGCCGACCTAGTGGGTCCGCTACCCAGGTCGAGCAAGGGCCACCGCTTCCTGCTTGTGATCCAGGACACGTACAGCAAGTGGGTTGAGTTATGTCCTATCGGGTCAGCAACGGCCAAGAACGTTGTCAGCAAAACTAAAGAGATGCTCCTTCGATACGGAGCACCTGAGTCCATAATTACCGACAACGGGACTCAGTTCGTTTCGAAACTCTTTAGGGACCTGGCGACGGATTGGGACATAACTTTTACGAACACAGCTCCCTACAGTCCGCAATCCAACCCGGTAGAACGAGTCAACCGCGTTGTGAAGACCATGATTTCTCAGTTTGTGAAGGAGAATCATAGGTCATGGGATGCCCATATCGCCGAGCTCCAGTTCGCCATAAACACCGCCGTCCACGATTCGACGGGTTACACGCCGGCGATGCTAACGTTAGGCCGCGAACTCAGAGTCCCGAAAGCTGTCCGAGGGAAAACGTTGGAGGCGACACCCGACGTTGACGGACAGCCGACGCTCGCCGAAGTCCACGACAGACGAACACGAGAATTCGAACGCCTCTACGAGAAGGTCCACGCCAACCTCAAGACCGCCTACGAACAGCAGGCAAGGTACTACAACCTCCGCCGACGGGAGGTGAGGTACCGCAACGGCGATCGCGTGCTGCGGCGGATTCACACGCTGTCTTCCGCGGCCGACGCCGTGGTCGGGAAGCTCGCGCCCAAGTTCGACGGGCCCTGCGAGGTTGAGGAGCGGCGTGGGGCCAACATGTACACGGTGAGAGACGTGCGCACGGGGATGTCACACGTGGTTCACGTGAAGGACCTGAAGCCCTACCACCAACGTTGAGGGCTGAAGAATCATTTCCTTACGTTCAATGATTCAGAAGTATTTTTTGTTATGTTTTTTCGTTCATCCTTTTTTCCGATTTTACGAGAGGTGTTTTTATACCAGTTTGGTTTTTATTTTCGCTCAAGAAGTCCTTTTTATTTTGTTATCAAGAAGATTGTATTTTTTTTCGTTTCCTTTTCCCTCTCGTACACGACCTCTTCCGATTTAACGCCGTTTCTTCAGCTACCCCTTCTACGAGACCTTTGGACCAACCCCCCTACGTTTGAAATTTTTTTTTCTCTTTTTTTTGTGAAGTTGGTAAGGGGTGTGAGGTACCAAATTTTAAGGGGGGTAAAAAACGTATTGATAGTCAACAAACACCATAACTTACCCGATTGTTATTCACAACATCCTACTCCTAGGCCTATGTGTTGGCCATAGCTTGGGCTATGGGCCAAAGAACGTAGGCCTACTTTTAATAACAGTGAAGTACACAAACACACCCACAACTATATATTTATTCATAATAGCACTCCGTTTCACATAATAAAGTTAAAACGACCGATTTTACGACTATTTAACGCCGATTACAACATCACTTAACCTCAAAAGGGTGTTTGTTGACCAACGACAGACGACAACTAGACCGGCTCAACAGGCGAATCCCCGATCAGCTGTTGGCTAGTTTCCGAAATCGCCACCGCAGCGCTTGAGCCGCGGCTGAGGAAATCGGGATTTGAGCCGGACAAGAATTATTCGCTGTTCGACCGTCGACTCGTTAACGAGAAGCCTTTGCACAACGAAACTAACTTCGCCATACGATATCGATTCAGGTTAGCTACGTTTTCAGACTTTCCTACTTTCTTTTAAATATTCTTTTTCTAACATACGCATACTCGTCTGCCATTTATTTTATCCGTTTACGTTCGATTATAATTTTCTAAATTTTATTAACTTAGTTCTTGCCGACTCGTACAAAACCCGCCAGTTCCTGCCTGCCAGTGACTAGCGGTGGATATTTTTCGGCTCTTTTAAACCAATTGGCTATTAAATTACGTTAATTCAGTTCGTTTCACGATTAAATTATTACTTAAGTTATTCCAGTTAATTCGACGTTTTAATACCCCGAGACTCGTCGTCTGAGTTCTAAACCCCGTCTTTGGCGGGTGAAAGAATCAAGTCTTGGGAGCAGGCTGAGTTGAATAATCAGCTACAAAAATTAGTATTAAATTTATTTTAAACCACTCACGTTAAATTATCCGTCCAATTATATTAATTAGGCCCCGACGACTCTGTAGGGATGGGGTTTTACATTATATTCGATTCTATATTATTTACCTAGGCCTTTAGCTAATTATTTTAAAGTTCATTACGAGTAATTGAATCATATTGGCTTAAGATTGAATACTCGTTGGCCCTACAGAGTCATTCAAAAGTTAGGCAAAATTCTCCAAAACACGTTAACGAAGGCTGGGATGATATAGCTCCAACTGGGCGTCTGCAGGATTTCCTGAGCGCTTCTAGAGCTCTGAGCCTTCGATTAAATTTAAATAAATTGATCAGTCAAAGCCGTGACAACTTCGTATCGACCCCTGGATTTTTCTCGGTTCCTTCTGAGCACTCCGGGGAAGAAATTTGAGTGTGGCCAGTTCTAGGGTAGGCCTAGCCTGACTTAGGTGAATATTAGTTTATTCCCCCCCTAGAATTTTGCGTCACAAACAGGTTTAATTAAACCAATTTAATAATAATAGGTTTAAGATTTGAAAGAGTAACTGTTTCAGGTAAAGGAATACATTTTCCTTACTTTCTGTTAAATCAGTCATTTCTACTTTAAGAGGAGTGTGAGAGTCACAGAGAATTTTATGTTTATCATAAACCGATTTTTTGTAAAACGAATATGACACATTTTACATACGAAAATTCTACCATTTTGTCTCTTAACTTGTTAACAGACAAGCCGTTCAAAATTACTTAACAATTGCAACCCCTGCTGTCATGTTTCCAGGGTCAGACAAATCAGCCGAAATGCTATGACCGAATCCTACAGTTATGCTTATAGCGGCTAATGACCTCTGCCATATGGGTTTTTCTTATTTGTATCGGCTCAATCAAGTTTTTAAATGTAGCACGTGTTGACTCTTGTTTTCCTTTGCTTGAAGAGAGTCCATCGTAAGCATTTGTAGATAATATTCTTGACAAGGTGTCTCGTACTACAAAACCTAGTTTTTTACCCCTTTGATTTAAATGAAGTCCATGCTTTGTAAAGTGGATGTTTTTAGTAATTTAACATACTTTTAAAGGTAAATAATAATCAATGGTTCAATGCAATAAAATGAACCACTTTTTTTGGAAAGCCTCAAAACAACCTATACTTTATTTATCTCTTCTTAGTAACAATATAAAATAAAATTATTTAAACAATCTGTCAGCTGATAGATCTTTCAGCCATGTCAGCCCACTACACCTGTATTATTTTGCTTCATCCACTCTATAGTGTCCTTCTTTAACCACTTCATAGTGGGATTTTTTTGTCATCCATATTTTGATATGGAGCTTGATCAATAACTATTTCAGGGATTATTTCCAAATTTGCTTAAACAATCCAATAGTGTTCTGAGTTCTGAGTTCCAATAGTGTTCCGATAGTGTTCTGAGTTCATTTTACTGTGGTAGTCTAAAGTCTCTTTCTTCCCAACAAAACAAAACTCGCCACCGTTTAAAAATTCATCTTCATTACCTATATGGAGAATGAAACTCCTTTCCCCGCACCAGGAGGAGATTTGAAACTTCCTCTCCACCCACCTACCTCTTGAAGAGTCCTAAGATACTGATCATAATTTGTATAATTTTGATTAAGTGCATTCATAACATTCTATTGCCACGCATTTCGAACTGTGTGGTTCTGACCACACCAAGTTTTTGCAGCTACAAACGTGGATTCCATTAATACAGGTTTCTTGTTAATTTTCAAAATCGAAACCCAATTTTCTTAACAATATTCCGAAACGTTGTTTATGACATAATGATAAATTTAGGCAAACTTTCTTCAATCTTTTGGTGGAGTTTTGAAATTGTTAGATAAAGCTGGTTAATATAAAACTCGTGCATAACCTAAGAAATAAATTAATGTTGTTTAGAAATGGTGGTTGTAATATAATAATTACAGAGTAACTTTATATTTTAACAATAGAGCTGTATAACTTGGGTAACTATTATCTTTCCGCACAAAGGACGAATCCCATTTTGGAGTTAAATCATTGCAAACATTTTGTATTTGTAGATATTGTTGAAAAACATTGAGAACCCAGGTGGATTATAAACCAGTATGGATCATAAACATAAACAAACTACGTTTTTCTCCCGAAAATAAACATTTTTTAACATTGCTTAAATAATATAAAGTAAAAAGTAACTAATATACCTAATTAATTTAAGTAGCCTAAATAATAACAAAACAACGAATTCGTAATCACTGAAAATCAGAAGTAAATGCTCTAAACTTGAATGATAATAAAATAAATGCTTTCTTATTTATGTAAATGACCTACCAAATGTGTTAAAGATGGATGTATTTCAATTTGCTGATGACACAATGATGTTATGTAATGTTGAATCCCTTCAGCACACAGTAGATACAGAATTGGCCGCTTTAAGTGACTGGTTTAGAGTAAATGGGCTCTCCTTGAACATGGACAAGACTCGAGTAGTTAATTTTCGATCATATCATAGAAATAGTTTAAAACAGACTACTTTTACAAATCATCAGTTAATGTCTGAGGAGACAGTCAATATTTTGGGTATTCATATATAAACGAAAATCTTGACTGGCTTCCTTACATGAAATGAAATAAGAAATAATGAGTTTATTCCTTCAAAACAAATAAATACAAAATAATACAATCACTTGGAACTACGTTGCCACATTATCCAGTAATCGTGGCAAACGTATAACAAAAAAAATGAAACAATTTTATTTACAACTGAGTCCAGTCTCATCACTTGAAAAATACAAGTTGCCGCTCTCTGTGGCGTCTTGAGTATAGGAATATAAAATTAGAGCTAAAAAAAATAAATCCTTAAGTTAACAGAAATACTCCTATAACTAAAAATGTATTGCCTCTTCGTGAAATGGAAAACAAATTGGAAATTACAAAAATAGCGAAACTTGACGGATTTATTTGCAGAAAAAAAAGAAAAAGAAAAATTCTTTGAGTGGTTGATGTAAATTGTTATATTAGTATATTATTAAGAAAATATACGTCCGGATAATTAAAAAGCCAATGTTTTAATTTTGAAGAAAATTTATCTAAGGTTAAACAAAATTTGATATCTTCCGGCAGTTGGTTGAAGTATTTGGGACCATTATACTGATAAGAATGTCTGAACAATGACTGTTTACTTTAGGTAAACGGAAAATGCCTTGATTGTTTTGTCTAGTATTATACAAAAGGTTGTTGCTTGTCACAGTATTTCCACTGCGTACATAGAAGAGTTTTAGAACCTTAAAAATATATAAGTGCTGAACTTGGAGTATTATTAATTGAGAAAATAACTGGAAAGAGCTTTCACGCTTATTACTTTTAGTTATTATCCTTAAAAAATGATTTTGTGTAAACCTTAATTTTTCAATATAACTTTTAAAAGTTCCGCCCCAGCATTGAATTGCATACTGTAGTCTTGATTGGACAAGAGCAAAATAAAGAGTTCGAAGTAAGAAGGTATTACAAATGTTTTTTATAAAATAGAAAACTCTTATAGTTTGTTTAATTGTTGTATGTAGTGTGGAAATATGTCTGTCCCAGTTTAGATTTTCATCCAAAACTACTCCGAGATATCGAAAATGCTTGACCTTTTCAATTGATTTGCAAATGCATGAAATTAAATTACAATTCGAAGAATGATAAACTAGATTGTTTGGAAAGATAAAACTATTTATTAGACTGAAATTTATGTATTTTGTCTTATCAACATTTACCTGCATTTTATTTGCTTTACACCAATCACTCAAAAGCTTAAGATCTTCTTGGATGTAACTGTAAAGAGTGAAAATATCTTTTTGGGAATAAAAAAACGCAATGTCGTCAGCAAAAGCACATACGTGTCCATGGAACGGAAGCTTGAGAATGTCATTTATAAATATGAGGAAGAGGGTTGCAGAGGTAACTGATCCCTGTGGAACACCTGTCCTGACATGTAGAGGAGAACTTAGTTGGTCTAAGATCTTTGTTTGCTGTATTCTGTTTGAGAGAAAACTAGAAAACCAATTATTAGCTACACCTCTAACACCATAAGCAGCATCTAATTTAGATAATTAAAGATTATGGTCAACTAGATCAAATGCTTTTTTAAAATCAACAAATAAACCTGTTGCTTTGTTTTTGCTATTTAAACTTTGATAAATTTTATCTGTGACTGTAATTAGTGCATCTTCTGTCGACTTTCCTTTCCTAAAACCAAATTGAGAGTTGCTGAAAAAATTTAAACCATCCAAAAATGATGTAAGTCTGACTTTCATTAATTTCTCAAAAACTTTAGAAAAAACTGAGAGCAAACTAATAGGTCTGAGATTGTCTAATTTTTTTAGACGAGCCTTTTTTATGAATGGGCACTATGGTGCTTTGTTTAAGTTTTTCTGGAAATATACCACATGCAAAACTAAGATTAATCACGTGGACTAAAACAGGTGCTATGATTTTAGAGACAGTTTTTAAAAGTTGAACAGATATTTGATCAAAACCTGTAGATTTTTTATTTTTTAACCCATTTATGGTAGGCAAAACTTCGGGAATGGTAGTTGGAGCAACAAAGAAGGAGTGAGGACAACAATGCAAGGGTCGTGGCTGGGGAGGGGGAGGCCCGTTGCAGCTTTGACCTTGACATTGGACAGAGATAAAATACTTGTAAATCTCTTCGGCAACTTGTTTGTGATAATTTAAAATTGTTTTGTTTTCCAATTCAACTTCAGTTACATTTTTCTTATCAGCTGTACCTAACACATTATTTAAAACCTTCCAATATTGAGAAGAATCCCCATGACAATTATTAATTTTGTTCGCTAAAAATTGGTTTTTAGCAAAATCAATATCTTCTCTTAATTTGACACAGAACTCTTTAAAATAATTTCCAAAATAAATATCGAATGGCCTTTTCCTATACAACACGTATAACTTCTTTCTTTTCGATATCCTATTGTATAAATTAGTATTTATCCATGGACTTAACGATTTAGATTTTTGAAATTTATTGTACTTAAAAGCTTACTTAGATTTCTTTATTACAGTACATAGTTTTTCATAAAAAAATATTATAACAATAATTAACATCATCTGAAAGCAAAATGTCTTCCCATTTTTCATTTTCTAACTTTTCTTTGAATAAAATAAAATCTATTTTATCTTTTTGTTTGAGTAAGCTAGAATCATCTATTATTTTACCTTTACACATTAAATCAAAAGTCAACCCCAATAAACAATGATCCG
The DNA here is from genome assembly GCF_028750875.1 of Macrosteles quadrilineatus. Taxonomy (NCBI): domain Eukaryota; kingdom Metazoa; phylum Arthropoda; class Insecta; order Hemiptera; family Cicadellidae; genus Macrosteles; species Macrosteles quadrilineatus. Next base: position 88,442,374 of record NW_026542595.1, read on the forward strand.
TTAGACCAATATCAAATATAACACTTTTAAAAACAGTTATGTTTGGATGCCTAACAAAATTCTGGTCTACGAGTGTTTTAGACAGATTAGTTATGCGCGTAGGGCTCTTTATCATAGATATAAAACCATGATTTTGTAACAGACTGAAATAGTTTTGCACATATGGCTGACAAGTATTTAATAGGTTTATATTTCCATCTCCGACCAAAATAGTATTACCCTTTACATTATTAATAGTATCGGAAAATTCATTTACAAAATCATTTTCTGAGTGCATATGCAACCTATTAAAACAGAACACATTGAAATAAACATTTTTATATCTAACACGCAGAAGCAAAACATCAGCAGTGGTCATTGTAAAGCTTAGTTGTGTAGTATCAATACTCTCATTTACATAACATAACACCCCTCCAGCTCTATAAGTGTCGTTACAACATGCAAATAAATTAAACCCAGGAATTTTATAAAAACTAATTTCACTTTCATTGACCCAAATTTCACTTAGAACAATAATATTAATATTATTTATGACACTGTTAACCTCTGCTAAAAAACTATTGAATTTCTTTCTTAAAGATCTAATATTGGCATACAGTAAATTTAATTAACCTTCGTTACTAATATCTTTGTAAAAATGTGGTAAACTTGTTTCATATTCGTTGGAGATTGTAAATGACATTCGCTAATCTACAAAACAGTTAAAAAAATACTTAAAATAAATAGAATTTCATAAAAAAAAAAAAACTGAGTGAAATGACAAAAATAACTTCTATGAACGTAGCCATTTGAACTACTTATTTAAGCTGGTAAATATCTTCATATGTACTCACTTTTATTGATTTACCGTCTTCAGTTTTTCTAGCGAAAAATTTCCCGTCCCTGCTCCAAACGTATGCGTACTTCAGTTCCTTGCATTTTTCTTTGAGTTGACATTGACAAACTACGGAAAAAACTTTCTTCAGCAATATTTTCTCTCAAAACAATTTCTCAAGTTACAGATACTAAAACTCAATTAACAGTTTATCATTCACATTTTTCATCATTAATGTCATACGAAATACTTGTCTGGAGAAATTCGTGCCATGGTAAGAAGATTTTTAGGCTTCAAAAGAAGGCACTTAGAATCATAGCTAAAGTACCCCGAAGAAGTCCGTGCAAACTCATCTTTCAGGCTTTTAGCGTTTTGACATTTTATGACCTGTATATTTTAGAACCATTATTTTGGGTATTCAACAATTTGTCCATTTTCAGGGAGGGTCACACAAACCATAGGTATAACACTAGACATAAGAACCTAATTAAGCCCACTAGCCATAGATTATCACTATTTTTGAAGCATCACCTCAATATATTGGACCGAAATTGTATAACTTGATTCCTGATCATTTAAAAAACATTGCAAATCCAAAAAAGTTCAAACAAAAATGTAAAGAATGGTTATTGACAAAAACATTTTATTCTTTAAATGAATTTTCAAGTGGAAATTGGGAGGGTTAAGTGTTGAAATTATTTTATTTGGATTTATTACTACTTAGATTTAAGTATTATAATGCATTGACAAATGTCCTGTCATTTTATGATGTAATGGCATTCTGTAAATAAATAAATAAATAAATACGTATTATAAACATTGGTTGCTACATGGGGAGTGTTGCGGTTAATCTGGTGAACGGCGAATCCAAAACGACGTTTAGATGTAGTTAAATTAATGGTCTTCGGTGAAATTCGATGTTCAGGTCCAGTTGATTACTGGAGCGATTTGAGACCAGGGAGTAGATTTCTAAGTTCGGAGTCTTAGTCTTTAGTTAGGGAGGTGCCAGCTGAATTATTGTGAGATTTAATTTTTTTCTGTTTATTTAGATATTAAGGACACCAAACTTGACATCCTGTGGAGAATTACCCTATCGTATATCTCCAATTAAAAACGCATTCTCCAAACTTTAAATAACCAGTGTGCAATATTAGCTTAATCTATCAATTTGATGAACTTCTCATATATGATGAAATATTACTGTTTCCGATTGTACACAGTTGGTTGATCGAACACAGCTAATATGTCAGACAACTCCTAAAGGGAGATGTCATCCGTTTCTGAAAACACAAACTTGTTGTTCGATTTCTTCATAATTCTTATCAACAGTTCATCGTTAAACTTTTTTGTTACTATTCAAAAATAATGGTAGTGTTCGACTTCTGGCCTGCTATTTTTGTAATCACGTAGTGATTAACTTTGACCTTCAAGGGAAGTTCATTATCCGAGTCATCTTCTGAGTAAACCTCAGAATAATAAAGTCTTTTAGCTGGCCCTGATAAACTGTTAAGGAATATATGGTATCCCAGTAGGCTACTATAGGATAGGCCCTACATAAAAGACATATCAAGTTACCTAATTGAACGCAATAATAATTTAAAATTCTAGAGTCTTTCTACAGTTGGTATCCTTTTAAAAACAAAAAAATCTTACGGCATCAACATTATTGTGCAATTATTAGGGAATATGGTACTTACGGCAATCCATGATGCGTAGACACACAAAACGGTACACTAGATAATTGTATATAACAAAACACTAAAAACAACTACACTAGAACTAAATAAAACACTAATACTAACAAACCATTACGAACAAACAGTACTTAAACCAATAGCACGGCGAAAAACAAAAACAGCCTATCACACCCGCGTCTGGTGAAGGAATGAAAGGAGACAGCCAGTCACAAAAGAAAGTGTTTCTTGTTGTAATGGAAGTCGTACATATGCGTCTTAGAAATGTCAAGTATAAACATACCTACATACAGAGGACGATCCATCTTTACAGTTGTTTTATTCATACAAACTGCAACATGGCTTTCGTTTATGATAATCGACGTTTTAAAATTTTGTTGTTGAACTAGTTTTGTAGTTTCCGTGCATTTGTAACTTGTTTTACATTTTTGTGTTTTCTTTTGTTTTCCAAGGTTTTGCCAAAAAATGCATTATTCATTAGTTTAAAAACATCCTTTTGAAAGGTCGACGTAGTTGCTGCTCTTCGTGTTGCATTGGAATCAATATATGGTTTTAACCAACAGGATTGAGAAAACTAGATGGCTCGATGGACTTTATATGAGCTTGTTAAACCACCCAGAAGTGAGCAACATAATGTTGTTTGTTAAAAAGTGTCATCGGTTTTACCAAATCTTCATCATCAGATGTGTTGGTAATGTTCATATGTTAAATAACATATGTTCTTTAATTGTATTGATTTTGTTGTTTATTTATGTTTTGATTCTGTTTTGTCTTGAATTGTGATGAAGACACTTTTATGATATTACAGTACAATATTAAATTAGTTTTATGAAAACTGTGTTACTTTATATAAGTAAAGTTATCAACATGGTGTCAGGTATGCAACTTTGAGAATATGACTAATATACAACCTCCTGAACCATTTGATTTTACTGAAAAACGTGATGCAACAGAAAACTGGAAGTTATTCAAATGCCAATGGAAGAATTATGTTACTTTGGCAGAAGCTTTCAGCTCAAAGTCAACAAACTTGTCGAATAAGAAGATTCGGCTTGCGCTATTCCTTTCAGTAATAGGAGGTAAGGCTGTAAGATTAATAAACAAGCTCTTCAATGAACCATCTGATGTGGATGAAATTATCTCAAGACTTGATGAATATTTTCAGGAAGCAAAGAATGTTACTTACGAACGATACAATTTCAATAGTGCCAAACAAGATGCTCAAGAATCATGCAAGGATTACATTAACCGACTTCATGAACTTGTTGGTAAATGTGATTTTGAAGCCTTGGCTAATCTTTCAAAAAAGGAGATTGAGGAGCAGCTGATCTGCGATCGTTTGGTCGCTGGGATCGCTAATGTTCGGTTACGGAAACGGTTATTGACTAAATCAGATTTGAGCTTAAACAAAGCCACACAGTTGTGTATTGCTGATGAGCACTCGGAGAGCTTAGCATTGAAAATTAATTCTAGGAACACAGAAGAAGATTTAGAGGAGAATAAAGACAATAGTTTTAGAGTTGAAAGAGACACTAACATGCGGACTTGCAAATTTTGTGGCAAGAATCATATTTGGGGTGCCAAGAACTGTGCTGCATATGGAAAAGTCTGTAGTAAGTGTAAACAAAAGAATCATTTTGCAAATGTATGCAAGCAAAATATACGCAAGGTTTGTCATGTTGAAGCGGCTAGTAGACCCAAGGATGACACATCCGCATATGAAGATCGTTCGAACTCGGATGATGACATATACCATGTCAAAGAAGAAATACCGAAGAAACGCTTATTTATTGATCTCCCACTCTGCATGAAAGACAGTGAACCTTTTATCAAATGCCAGCTAGACAGTGGATCATCATGCAACGTCATTGGCTACGAGACGCTAAAGAAGTTAGTGGGAATCCCAAGATTGAAGGAGAGCAGTACAAGACTTACTTTCTATGGTGGTGAATCTCAGTTTTCCCTTGGAAAAGTCCAGTTGATTGTTAAGTGGAAAAATAAGAAACACAAATTGATTTTTGAGGTCATCGAGACACCTCACAATCCACTACTTGGTGCGCAAGATTGTATTAACCTTGGTTTGATTTTGTTTGATGAATTGGTCTATCAAATCCAAAGTTGTAAAGTCTCAGAGAAAATGCTATCTTCTTTTCCAGATATTGGAAATGGTTTAGGGTGTTTTGAAGGACACTGTGAATTTAAGCTAGATACATCAGTACGTCCGATTGTCGTTCCTCCACGGCGATATCCTGTGGCTCTAAAGAAAGAGATACAAGATGAAATAAAACGTTTGGAAGATCTGCAAGTGATAAAAAAAGTGACAGAGCCTACCGATTGGGTTAGTGCCATGGTAGTTGTGAAGAAACCAAACAAATTACGAATATGCATTGATCCTCATCAACTCAATAAAGCAATAAAACGCCCGAACTACCAAGCACTGACTATCAAAGAGATTGCTCCCCAGTTGAGTAAAGCCAAAATATTCAGCAAACTAGATCTCAAAGACGGATTTTGGCATGTCAAATTGACAGAAGATTCTAGTAAATTAACAACATTTTGGACACCGTATGGAAGATACCGATGGTTAAGGCTACCTTTTGGTATATTTTCCGCTCCAGAAGAATTCCAGCGGCGTGTGAATGAACAGTTTGAAGATCTGTAAGGGGTTATAGTAATAGCAGATTATGTTGTTGTGTTTGGCAGTGGAGATACTGAAGAAGAAGCTCGCATTGACCATAACAATAATTTAAAATCACTACTTCAAAGGGCTCATGAGAAAAATGTTAAGTTTAACTTATCAAAATGTATGATTGGTATGAAGGAAATTAAATATATGGGTCATGTAGTCAGTGCAGATGGATTGAAGCCTGACCCCGAAAAGATTTCAACGGGTCGCCGGATTTCTACCCCCGGATATTTACCCCCATGAAAAAACGCCTACGTCACTTTGACGTCACATGTCTGGGGGTAGATTTCCGGCCGCGAACTTTTAGGATGGATAAATTATTGTATATTTAATCAACTCGCATTTCACGGTTTACTTAACAGTTGTAATTAATTAAAATGCTAATAAACCTGACACCGGAACTTTACCCCCGGAAATCTACCCCCAGACATCTACCCCCAGACATCCACCCCCGGACATCTACCCCCGGACATTTACCCCCAGACATCTACCCCCGGAAATCTACCCCCAGACATCTACCCCCGGACATCTACCCCCGGACATCTACCCCCGGACATCTACCCCCGGACATTTACCCCCAGACATCTACCCCCAGATATCTACCCCCGGAAATCTACCCCCAGAAATGTACCCCCAGTGGTCAAATCATAAATATCCGACCCCGGAATTATTTATTTCCGACCCCCGGAAATCTACCCCCCGTGCTACACTACGTGTCGGTCAATATTCATTGTTGTAATTGATTTTAGTAATTTGTTTATAAAAATAATCAATGGCTCTTCGTTTAATAATTACCCTCTAATATCTAGTATTAAGCATGTGATATGTCGTTGTCTTGTTTAATGTCATCTATCTTCCCAATTCATTAAGCTGTTACTGATTTAGGTGTTATTTTTAAGCTTAAGATTCAGTGCAACGCAAATGGTAATTAAAAAGGATGTTTTGATAAAGGGCTCCAAAAGTTTAACCCATAAGCATTTGATTTATTTTCAGACAGTGATTTAAATTGTTAACCAATTTTCACATACACTCATAGCTAACAGCACATGCACGAGCGCAGATTGTGAAATTTAAAACATATCACTGAAGGAGGTTATTTTCTGATTACTAGTGGTAAAAATGCAATTAAATGTTGATAAAAAGCCTGCCACAGGTTGATTAATGAATTAATAATTTTTTCACTATCAATTACCTCCTAGTAATACGAAATAGCATAATCCCTATGTCGTAGACACTATCCAGAGTTTTACATTGGCTAAAAAGTTTAGTTGTTTACACAAATAATTAATCGTAAAAAATAAAACATAAACATATTTTTTGATTGGTTCTGGTTGTCAATGCTGGTTGTGAAATAACGGAGAATAATGTAAAAGAATAAAATTGGATATTTCGGGATAGGGAAGGTATTTTTACCTCATGGTTCTTTTGGTTTTACGAATTTATTTTAATTAAATTAGAGTTTAGTATGAACATTGCTTAAAATTATATATTTTTTGGTCATTTTTACGTTTCATACATTAAAGTAGCCAAAACAAGTCTTTATCTTGTAATCATCCTTTTACTTAGGTCTACAATGGAAACTCCATGTACAGTATTGAAACTGAAATTTATTAATTATAATACAAAACTGATAGTAAAAGAAAAGAAAAGGGTTCACAATAAATTGTACAAACAGTGGGAAATGAATTTACTTTAAAATCTTTAGGCTAGGCCTATTACAATGGTTTTAATTTAGGTTCAAGTGTTATAACTTACTGCAAGGATCTTTATCTCAGGTGGGGTGATCGAGTGGCATTTGAATTTAATCTTGTGATATAAGCCTAATTAAATTTTGTTTTAAAATATAAAGTATGTTCGAATTATAGATTGGTTGAATTAATAATAGTTCTGAATAAGTTAAGCTTCTATTAGTTCTTGACTTTGAATTTGAGTACAAATGTCCAAAGGTTAGGCAAAAAAAAGTTTTAATGGCTTCCAAAAGGAAAAATGTCTATTGGAGTGATCTCACCAAAATTGATGTCTTCTTTGCAGTAAAATTCTTGATGTTATAACTGATTAATGTTCGTAACAAGGATAGGTCTTCTTTCAACAAATTCCACTAATTTTGTCCGAATAATGTACTTTTTTTTAAAAAATTTTGATATTAAATATGTAGTATCCAATTTACATCTTCATACTATCTTGGCTCTATTGGAAGTGATGAAGGTCTGATGCATTGTTGCACTCACATATATCAATGCTGACTTAATCACATAACATTGTAGGCCACTGTTTACACATACAGGGTGAGTTTTAATTGTCCCCCCCAACTTTTTTCTACATTTTTTCAAATATCAATCCCAGACCACTTCCAAACATTGTTGGGTAGTAAGTACTTTATTTTGACAAGGTGGTCATTTCCGGCCGCCAACTTGGATCCGCCATATTGGATGCAAAATATTTTTTTCAAATGTAAAGGTGGGGTTGTGACCCATTATTGCGAACTAGATTTTTACCCTGATTACAATGCCGCAAACCCTTTAAAAAAATCGCAAACCCTTCAAAAAAATCTTGATCCATTCCAAAGTTATGAGGACTTTTTAAAACTGTATTTTTAGCCCATTTTAACATTGTGCATGTACAAACTAAGACCATAATCTCAAAATAGTGCTAGATAAAGATAAGTATACACTACCAGTCATTGTTGACCTATTTTCACTTGGTTATGACTGATGTATTTTTTCGGCCGCCATCTTGGATCCGCCATTTTGAAATATGATAAATTATTTTAAATATGAAGGGGATGTTGTGACCCATCATTTCGAACTACTTTTTTAAGCTAAACCTAATGCCGCAATCAGTTTTTTGTTATCAAGTTTTTTTTAAATATTGCAGCTTTTCTGTTAAAAAATGTCAATATTTCCAAATCAAAATATGAAAATGAAAAACGGATTGTGGCGTTGAGTTTAGCTTAAAAAAGTAGTTCGAAATGATGGGTCACAACACCCCCTTCATATTTAAAATAATTTATCATATTTCAAAATGGCGGATCCAAGATGGCGGCCGAAAAAAATACATCAGTCATAACTAAGTGAAAATAGGTCAACAATGACTGGTAGTGTATACTTATCTTTATCTAGCACTATTTTGAGATTATGGTCTTAGTTTGTACATGCACAATGTTAAAATGGGCTAAAAATACAGTTTTAAAAAGTCCTCATAACTTTTGAATGGATCTAGATTTTTATTAAAGGGTTTGCGGCATTGTAATCAGGGTAAAAATCTAGTTCGCAATAATGGGTCACAACCCCACCTTTACGTTTGAAAAAAATATTTTGCATCCAATATGGCGGATCAAAGATGGCGGCCGGAAATGACCACCTTGTCAAAATGAAGTACTTACTACCCAACAATGTTTGGAAGTGGTCTGGGATTTATATTTGAAAAAATGTAGAAAAAAGTTGGGGGGGGACAATTAAAACTCACCCTGTATATATTATAACAAATTTCATTTGCTAGAGAGCTATATTATAATTTTGAAAAGTTGTTTAAATAAAATTATATTGAATTTGAAGCAATTTTGTTACAAAAATTATAGGCTATTATATATTTACATGAAATTATGTTATTTGAAAATTTCTATATTATATTGTATTAAATTGATTACCTATTGGTCTGCATGGACAATTGATTACTATATATGGTTTGAAAAGGGATTGACATTTAGATAAAATGAAAAACATATGGTGGAAATTAAATTATTCTCTTAAAAAAAAATTAGTGAAAATATTGAATTGTTACAATCTCAATTTCTGTCTTGTCTGTCAAGGCCCAGAAGGCATTTTACGTGGCCTTCTTCTCAAAAACTAGAGCATCGATCGTGATTCGATTTAAATAGTCTTTTTGGATTCGGTGGATTGACACGAGTAACTTAAGCCATTAAAATATGGCCTCACTACTTTTGAATTAAAATAAATTTGGTTCAAACCCCCAATTTTTTGCATTTTTGTCAAGTTTAGGCTACTCCTAATGTTTACCAGTAATTAATGAAATACTAATAATTTGTTTGGAGAATACGACATCAATGAAATAACGAAAAGCTGTTAAAGATGAAAAGCTGGATAAAGATGATTTTTTCTAGCTGTCACTGGAAATTTGTTATTACATTTAGTTTACAAATACTGCAACCATTTCCGATCATGTTTTGTAATAAAATCCAAAACCAAGTAAGATTAAAAACATTGTTACTCACGTAAATAAACGGATAAAATACTGCAACCATTTCCGATCATGTTTTGTAATAAAATCCAAAACCAAGTAAGATTAAAAACATTGTTACTCACGTAAATAAACGGATAAAATAAATCGTAAGTGCAATAATATGTAACTAGTGTAGGCCTACATGTTGCTCGAATTCGAGCAATTGCAAATTATTAAAGGAGTTATTTCAAAATGAATAACAATGACTATTTACAATGAGTTTAAATGAGTCAACTCAAAGATTACCGGTGTGTAACTAAAACCATGTTTATCTTCGTTATTGATAAACCTAAAGCATTCATCCGGCTGGTTTTCTCCTTCTCAAAATGCCTCGCTGTACAGGCGACACAGGTTATTGATAGAATGCCAATTGAGAACGAAAAGTCGTTTTGGAGTAGTGTTCCATCTTTTGTTTACAGTTGCAGACGATCTATTCTGGTTTTAAACCTGACTTAAAAATGGAACTGATTAGTAATCTGCTCACATTTCACCTTTTTAACTGTTACTGTATAGTGTGAAAGTTGGTCAACCATTGGAAGCACCTTCTAGGAATAAATCAAAGGCTTAGGGGTCAACCTTTTGAAGCCCTAATCGAAATATCCTTTTTAATTACCATTTTGCTCTGCGCAAGATCTTAAGCTTTAAAATGACACCTCGATCGTAACAATCGGCGAAGTAGGTCGGGTGAAAAAAGGACTGTTACAGCTTATTGAATTAAGAAGATAGATAATGTTAAACAAGACAATGACATATCGCATGCTTAATACTGGATATTACAAGACAATGCTTAACCGAAGAGCCGTTGATTTCCGGGGGTAGATGTCCGGGGGTAGATGTCCGGGGGTAGATGTCTGGGGGTAGATGTCCGGGGGTAGATATCCGGGGGTAGATATCCGGGAGTAAATGTCTGGGGTAGATATCCGGGGGTAAATGTCCGGGGGTAGATGTCCGGGGGTAGATTTCCGTGCTATGGCAAATCACTTTATAATCAAACAATTACATGTTGATTATTTAATAATATATTGGGGGTAAATTTCCAGTCGCGGGCTGTTTCTCGACCGTGTATAAGCCCCGCCCCTCGTGACGTCAAAATGACGTAGGCGTTTTTTCATGGGGGTAAATATCCGGGGGTAGAAATCCGCTACCCCATTTCAACAATAAGAAATATGAAAGCACCACAAAACAAAGAAGAACTGCAAAGATTTCTAGGATTCGTGAATTATTTGGGAAAATTTGTTCCTAAACTCTCAGATGTATCAGCACCATTATGATCACTGTTGAAGGAAGGTAATTTGTGGATATGGGAAAAAACTCATGATGAAACATTTAAAAAACTAGTCCATTTGGTAACATCATCTCCAACCTTAAAATACTTTGACATAGAAAAGCCAGCAACTGTGCAGTGTGATGCTAGCCAATTTGGATTGGGAGCTTCCCTGATGCAAGATGGTAAGCCAGTGGCATACATTTCCAGGACTCTTAGTAAGGCAGAATCGTCATATGCACAAATTGAAAAAGAATGCTTGGCAGTAGTTTATGCTCTTGAACGATTTGAACAGTACTTGTTTGGAAAACATGATATAACAGTTAAAACTGATCATAAGCCATTAGAGACCATCATTAAAAAACCATTGAATTCGGCCCCAAAGCGGTTGCAGCGAATGCTTCTCAGACTGCAAAGATTTAATTTCAATATAACATATAGACCAGGAAGAACAATGTTCATCGCAGACTTTTTGTCTCGAACACCCATTACAGGAGATAAATCACATGAAGATAAAAGTATTCAAATCTTTTCAACAGACAGTCTAAAGTGTTTTGAAAACTCCAGTTCAAGAACGTACTTAAACGTGACAGACGAAAGACTAGACCAGATTAAGAATATCAACAAATCAGATCCAACTATGAAAAGACTAATTAACACGATTTGCAATGGGTGGCCTATAAGTAGTAAGCAACTATCCGAGGATCTCATACAATATTGGCCATTTCGTGATGAACTAAGTGTAGAGGATGGGATCGTTCTCAAAGGAGAAAGAATTGTGATTCCAGTTTCATTACGAAAAGAATTAATTCAAATAATACATTCCTCTCATCAGGGATCAGATGAATGTATCAGACGTGCACGAGATGTGTTTTTCTGGCCCTGTTTGAGTAGAGACATAAAAAATGATATAAGTTCCTGCAAGATATGCAAAATGTATGCACCAGACCAACGAAGATAACCTTTGATACTTGAGAAAACTCCGGAGAGACCCTGGCAAAAAAGTAGCCATTGATTTTGCCCAGGAAGGTTCGATTCACTATTTGATTGTCTGTGACTATTTTTCGTCATTTTTTGAAGTGAAAAAGGTAACAAAATGCACAAGTGAAACCCTGTTAACATTTTGCAAAGAACTGTTTGCAAGGTATGGAATACCAGAGGTGGTTGTTTCAGACAGTGGAACGCCCCTCATGGCTCAAAGTTTTCACGATTTTGCCAAAAATTGGAATTTTAAGATAGTTCTATCCTCACCGTACCATCACCAAGCAAACGGTAAAACAGAGTCGGCAGTAAAAGTTTTCAAGAATCTTTTGAAGAAATCGCGTCAAGATGGAGTGGACTTCCAACAAGCGTTATTAGAACTTAGGAACACCCCATTGCAAGGAATTTGCTTTAGCCCCACTCAACTTCTCATGAACCGAAGAACACAAAGCAAACTGTCAATAAATAAGAGCTTACTGAAGCCACAAGTTCCACAAAATGTTCAGAATCTATGGGAACGTAAAAAGAGACAGTACAAAAGTCAGTATGACCATGGAACCACAGAGCTGCCTCCATTATCGATTGGCCAAAGCGTGTTGTTAAAGAAACAACCCCAACTGAAGAATGCGACATGGCTTGAGGGTAAAGTTGTTCAAAAGGAAGGGAGGAGAAAGTACATTGTGCGCCTGGAAGGAAAAGACTACATTCGAAATAGACAATTTTTAAGAACTTAAAAACATTTTGGAAAAAGGAAGATGTTGGTAATGTTGGTAGTCATTATATGTTAAATAACATATGTTCTTTAATTGTATTGATTTTTTTGTTTATTTATGTTTTGATTCTGTTTTGTCTTGAATTGTGATGAAGACACTTTTATGATATTACAGTACAATATTAAATTAGTTTTATGAAAACTGTGTTACTTTATATAAGTAAAGTTATCAACAAGATGATAAAACGTATTCCTTGCTAAGAAATTTCCTCGACGATTCTTCCACAGGTTTCTTTTGTCCTCCACATATACCTTCTTCTTCCATTGGTTTCTTTATTCCACTGCCAATATCATCTTCCACCATTATGTTTACTTCAACCTCATTTTCAGACTCCATTGCAGATGGTTTGTCTCCATTGCAGGTGTTTTATTCGCTTCAGAGTCACTTAACTCTAAGTCATGTCCTAAAAGGGTTTTGAGCATTTTCAATTCAATATTTTCATCACCACTTGTCTTCAAACTGTGCGCTGAAAAACACAAAGAGTTAATGTGTGTGTATACTCAATCTCGTGGTTATGTAAACAGTATTTGAACAATTTACTTATACCGGAAAATTGGTTTAAAACATTGCTATTTGTCTTGCATCTATCTACTGGTCAATTCCCACCGCTTAAGTTTCGTTCCACTGAGATATACGCAAATATTGCAACTCATTTATAACTTTAAACAATTCGTCTTTTACTTGCAACAATCCACAGGTCACTGCCTACGCTAAGGATTCGTTCCATAGGGATATAAACCGGTATGGATCATAAACATAAACAAATTACGTTTTTCTCCCAAAAATAAACATTGTTTAACATTGCTTAAATGGAACTGTCAAAACATAATGTTCAATGCTATTAGTATAGAATTTGGGCCAACAACGTCATTTGTTTATGTTTATGATCCATACTGGTATTTTTCTAGTAAGTTAATCGTGGGCTCTTAGTACCTAACCTTACCTTAATCTTAGCTCCAGTTAGTAGAATCGCCACTGAAGTCGATTTGTATTATTTTACGCAAATCTTAAATAATACAAAGTAAAAAGTAACTAATATACCTAATTAATTAAAGTAGCCTAAATAATAACAAAACAACGAATTCGTAAACACTGAAAATCAGAAGTAAATGCTCTAAACAGAGCCACAAGGACAACAATTGCTAGCTAAAGCACCACAACACAATTCACAACGACTCGTCACTCGACAACTCGGAAACAATATGGCGGAGCGCATGTTGGCTCACCGGCCTCATTTGCTGTTGCCCCATAATGCATCAGCGTCGAATCTTAACAAACGCAGATACTCGGGTATCTTGCGCGGCATAGCATGAAGATTTTGTTCATCATCTATGGATATTAAAGTATGTACCTATTACGAATACATTGTACATAGGATGTTGAAAAAATTTAGGGAAATAAATACAACCCACTACATTTTTTTCTCGTTTGAATGTATTTTTATATTAATATTATATGTATCATCAATACCTATACTTATTGCTACATGGGGAGTGTTGCGGTTAATCTGGTGAACGGCGAATCCAAAACGACGTTTAGATGTAGTTAAATTAATGGTCTTCGGTGAAATTCGATGTTCAGGTCCAGTTGATAACTGGAGCGATTTGAGACCAGGGAGTAGACAATTTCTACGTTAGGAGTCTTAGTCTTCAGTTCGGGAGGTGCCAGCTGAATTATTGTTAGATTTAATTTTTTTTCTGTTTATTTAGACATTAAGGACACCAAACTTGACATCCTGTGGAGAATTACCCTATCGTATATCTCCAATTAAAAAACGCAGTCTCCAAACTTTAAATAACCAGTGTGCAATATTAGCTTAATCTATCAATTTGATGAACTTCTCATATATGATGAAATATTACTGTTTCCGATTGTACACAGTTGGTTGATCGAACACAGCTAATATGTCAGACAACTCCTAAAGGGAGATGTCATCCGTTTCTGAAAACACAAACTTGTTGTTCGATTTCTTCATAATTCTTATCAACAGTTCATCGTTAAACTTTTTTGTTACTATTCAAAAATAATGGTAGTTCGACTTCTGGCCTGCTATTTTTGTAATCACGTAGTGATTAACTTTGACCTTCAAGGGAAGTTCATTATCCGAGTCATCTTCTGAGTAAACCTCAGAATAACAAAGTCTTTTAGCTGGCCCTGATAAACTGTTAAGGAATATATGGTATCCCAGTAGGCTACTATAGGATAGGCCCTACATAAAAGACATATCAAGTTACCTTATTGAACGCAATAATAATTTAAAATTCTAGAAACTTCTAGAACCACCCAGAAGTGAGCGACATAACGTTGTTTGTTAAATAGTGAAATCTGTTTACCAAATCTTCATCATCAGATGATAAAACGTATTCCTTGCTAAGAAATTTCCTCGATGATTCTTCCACGGGTTTCTTTTGTCCTCCACATATACCTTCTTCTTCCATTGGTTTGTTTATTTCACTGCCAATAGCATCTTCCACAATTATGTTTACTTCAACCTCATTTTCAGACTCCATTGCAGATGGTTTGTCTCTATTGCAGGTGTTTTATTCGCTTCAGAGTCACTTAATTCTAAATCATGTCCTAAAAGGGTTTTGAGCATTTTCAATTCACTATTTTCATTTGTTTCAATTTTCCTTTTTGAAGGTGCAAAAACAGGTTTTGGGTTTGATAATTTTCGTATACCCGGATCTTCATGCACCATCACCACTTGTCTTCAAACTGTGCGCTGAAAAACACAAAGAGTTAATGTGTGTCTACTCTTAATCTCGTGGTTATATACCATGGTGAAGTGCAGGGGATATTCAGAGGAAACAGTGGAGAATATAAAAAAATCCAGGGTTATGGATATAAAATTAAAAGTGTTAATAAAGCAAGTAAAAGCTATTACGCAGATAACATTTGAACTAATTAAATTTAAACTTAAAACCAAAAAGAAATGTAAAAAAAACTGTTCTATCCCAACTCCCTCCATTATTAAACATAATAATTCAGTTGTATATTGAGTGTTGATTTCTTAAGTAGGTCAAGGCCATGTGTAAATGAAATAAACCCCCAAAGCCTAGTGCATAACTATATATTGTTTTACCATGCATGAGAAAATACGGAGTAAAGAAACAAACTTCCGTACTAAAGCCAAGTACTAAAAAGCCAAGTGCATACTAAATTCTTTTACCATGCTTGAAAATAATAAAATAGAATCAAACTATGATAGCCTAATACCAAAATCAATTGCTCTAACATGCAAAGAATAATACAGGATGATAGGTTGGTATGGCGTGTCTACGTATTTTTAATTTATTTAATTTGTCTTGCCACAATCCGCTGATCAATGTTCACCGCTAAGGTTTCGTCCCACTGGGATATTAGCAAATATTGCAACTCATTCTGGAAATTGAAGACCAAGTCTCTCTGCATACTCATAAGCAAGTCTTCTAGCTTGTAGTGGTGTTAAGACTTAATTCATTTTTCCAGCTTTTATTAAATAAGAGCAAAGCTATATTCTTCACCATCTTCTAATTTTTTAGCTTTTTGTACATGGCGATCAAGGGTAGATTTAGAAATGCCTAATTCTCTTGCTACTGTGCGTGTTTTGTGGCCCTGGTTTACAACAAAATCCACAGCTGTTTTTATTTCTTCCTCAGTTATTCGTTTTCGGTCCGTTTTCTTCGGCCAAACTCTCTGCATGTTGATTACTATCTGCAACAAAATAGGTTAGGCCTATATAATCATTTTCATATTATCCTTCGGACGGACAAAAAAGTTTAAAGAAAGAGGTTTTAAATACAAATTACAAAATATGAATCCATACCTATAAAAAAATTTTAAAATTCATGCCACTCTGGTAGGCCTAAATATTAAGTGGTTGAAATTAAATAGGTAGGCCTAATTAACATTTAGGGATGTTTATTAAACTAAAAAGTAGATTATTTATTTTTTAATTGCTTTGAAAAAGGTAAGAAACACATTTACAAATTTAAAGGAGGTAGCAAGAGGAATGGGACTGTCCCATTCCTCCTGTTGTTCTGTGTCCCATTCCACCTGCAAGCACATGGTTACAAAGAATTGACATAACCTCAAAAATGGCTTGCCATATTGGAAGTTCTTATATTGTAAAATATGCAGGAAACAATGTATATTTAAACTACGCCTTTTAAAATCCTGAAATTATAAACACTTTTTTTACTTACCTTTATAATATCATCGATAATTATTACTTTTCAACATGAAAAACTGTCCTATCTCTTCAGTTAAAGAACTGTTGATCTGAGAACCTGCAACCACCATAGGAAGAGGAAGAAGGCTTGCAGAAACAAATGACAGGATGATAAAAATATTACAACTGGCGGGAAATTCAAAATTGTTAATGTCCCATTCCTCCTGCGTCCCATTCCTCCCCACTCTCCCCTAGATATCTCTTATGGTTGCTGAGAAAATGGGTCCTATGCTAAGGAAAACAACAAGTTTCGGGAATCGGATAAAAACTAGGCCTAAATAGGCCTAAACTAATAAAATGTCGATTTACTTACATTTTTAATTCATTCCTTGGCCATATGATGGTTTATCAGCCTCTTCCTCTTCAAACTGGTCCTCCAATCTCCTTTTTAACATGTGTTGATGTTTCCTAATTTTTTTTTCAAGTTCGGTGAAGGCTTTCTTGGCTTCGTGAATTCTGCGGCGATCGAGAGACTTCATTGCATTTACAAAGTTTTTTCCGGGTTTTAAGCCAATTTGTTGCATTAGTTTGCACTTACCAATATGACCATTATTGAATGCAGTTACTGCTTCATAAATATCAAATTTTAATGTATTCAGCTGTACAAAAACCTTTTTTGGGACGTAAGACCAAATGACGTTGTTCAACGATTTATTTACTTTTTGTGTCTTTCCCTCAAGGCATTTATCTAAAAGGTCTGGTTTTAAAAGATCAATAAATATTGGTTTAATAAAATTCATGATATTTTCTGGCAAGTGGAAATGTTTGGCGTGGTCATATGGTTGCTTTTTTAGTTCTGATAAATGGTACTTACACCATGTAGATTCATCTTTCGGGCACAAGTTATGTCGTTAAGTCGCTTTGTTATTCGCAGTTACATGGTAAAATGTAGCCAAAATAGCCCTTGTCATTTCTTTTACAGTCTTATTGCAGTTCCTCCTAATGGCTAGGCCATAATAGAATTGTAGTTTTAAAATTGCAGCATCGGTCAGTCGATTTTTGCCTCCCATTTGGGTCCCATCAGGTAGTTTTTTTTGTCTTCCATCTTGAGAGTTCGAAGGCGAGTCCCCATCCTCTTCTGGAAGTGGCCGACACATTCTATTTTCTTAATTTCCATTTCATCACCATAAGGCTTTCTCTCAAACATATCCACAAAAGCTTTGGTATCTCCGTCTCCAATGTATTTTACATACCGTACGTTATACTGTGGGAGAGACCGATTGAAGATTTGTATTGCCCTTGCCACTTCCATGGCGCCGCTTGTCCCATGGTAGTTAGATGAGCATTTTTCTTCATGTGGCCCAGTACTCATGAACTTACTGCTACAATTACAATATTTTGAGAAAATCTCTACGTCAACTACCTTTCTCTACAATTGCAGCTTGATAGAGAACTTGGTATGTCATCCCAATTCTGAACCCAGTGACAAAATGCTTAATTGCAAAGGCATTCTGATCCTTATCACCAGACATAGTCGTTCGGAGGAAGTCCGTGATAATGGTTTTCCCCAGTTCTCCCGGCAAGAGAGCAAGAAAGGTCAAATCCTCAGATCCAGTAGTTTTGGTCGGCTTGCTCACGGGAAGAGAGGACGGAGCAGGAGGCTTGGCATATACCTGAAGATCTGACACCTTATGTGCCTTGATTGGAGCTGTAGATCTAACTTACTCCTGCTGCAATACTTGACTGAAGGTCTTTGAAAAGTTTGTCAGTATTGGCCTTCTGAGTTGCACAAGCTGACTCGAGTGACTCAACCATTCCTTTCAAACATCCTACCGTATCACTAACAAGTGAGAGTTCTTGATTGTAGCGAGACTCTACAATTGCAGCTTGATCGAGAACTTGGTATGTCATTCCAATTCTGAACCCAGCGACAAAATGCTTAATTGCAAAGGCATTCTGATCCTTATCACCAGACATAGTCGTTCGGAGTAAGTCCGTGATAATGGTTTTCCTCAGTTCTCCCGGCAAGAGAGCAAGAAAGGTGAAATCCTCAGATCCAGTATTTTTGGTCGGCTTGCTCACGGGAAGAGAGGACGGAGCAGGAGGCTTGGCATATACCTGAAGATCTGACACCTTATGTGCCTTGATTGGAGCTGTAGATCTAACTAACTCCTGCTGCATTGCCCTCACTTCTGCAATACTTGACTGAAGGTCTTTGAAAAGTTTGTCAGTATTGGCCTTCTGAGTTGCACAAGCTGACTCGAGTGACTCAACCATTCCTTTCAAACATCCTACCGTATCACTAACAAGTGAGAGTTGTTGATTGTAGCGAGACTCTACAATTGCAGCTTGATCGAGAACTTGGTATGTCATCCCAATTCTGAACCCAGCGACAAAATGCTTAATTGCAAAGGCATTCTGATCCTTATCACCAGACATAGTCGTTCGGAGTAAGTCCGTGATAATGGTTTTCCCCAGTTCTCCCGGCAAGAGAGCAAGAAAGGTGAAATCCTCAGATCCAGTATTTTTGGTCGGCTTGCTCACGGGAAGAGAGGACGGAGCAGGAGGCTTGGCATATACCTGAAGATCTGACACCTTATGTGCCTTGATTGGAGCTGTAGATCTAACTAACTCCTGCTGCATTGCCCTCACTTCTGCAATACTTGACTGAAGGTCTTTGAAAAGTTTGTCAGTATTGGCCTTCTGAGTTGCACAAGCTGACTCGAGTGACTCAACCATTCCTTTCAAACATCCTACCGTATCACTAACAAGTGAGAGTTGTTGATTGTAGCGAGACTCTACAATTGCAGCTTGATCGAGAACTTGGTATGTCATCCCAATTCTGAAGCCAGCGACAAAATGCTTAATTGCAAAGGCATTCTGATCCTTATCACCAGACATAGTCGTTCGGAGTAAGTCCGTGATAATGGTTTTCCCCAGTTCTCCCGGCAAGAGAGCAAGAAAGGTCAAATCCTCAGATCCAGTAGTTTTGGTCGGCTTGCTCACGGGAAGAGAGGACGGAGCAGGAGGCTTGGCATATACCTGAAGATCTGACACCTTATGTGCCTTGATTGGAGCTGTAGATCTAACTAACTCCTGCTGCAATACTTGACTGAAGGTCTTTGAAAAGTTTGTCAGTATTGGCCTTCTGAGTTGCACAAGCTGACTCGAGTGACTCAACCATTCCTTTCAAACATCCTACCGTATCACTAACAAGTGAGAGTTCTTGATTGTAGCGAGACTCTACCATTGCAGCTTGATCGAGAACTTGGTATGTCATCCCAATTCTGAACCCAGCGACAAAATGCTTAATTGCAAAGGCATTCTGATCCTTATCGCCAGACATAGTCGTTCGGAGGAAGTCCGTGATAATGGTTTTCCCCAGTTCTCCCGGCAAGACAGCAAGAAAGGTCAAATCCTCAGATCCAGTAGTTTTGGTCGGCTTGCTCACGGGAAGAGAGGACGGAGCAGGAGGCTTGGCATATACCTGAAGATCTGACACCTTATGTGCCTTGATTGGAGCTGTAGATCTAAACTAACTCCTGCTGCATTGCCCTCACTTCTGCAATACTTGACTGAAGGTCTTTGAAAAGTTTGTCAGTTTTGGCCTTCTGAGTTGCACAAGCTGACTCGAGTGACTCAACCATTCCTTTCAAACATCCTACCGTATCACTAACAAGTGAGAGTTCTTGATTGTAGCGAGACTCTACCATTGCAGCTTGATCGAGAACTTGGTATGTCATCCCAATTCTGAACCCAGCGACAAAATGCTTAATTGCAAAGGCATTCTGATCCTTATCGCCAGACATAGTCGTTCGGAGGAAGTCCGTGATAATGGTTTTCCCCAGTTCTCCCGGCAAGAGAGCAAGAAAGGTTAAATCCTCAGATCCAGTATTTTTGGTCGGCTTGCTCACGGGAAGAGAGGACGGAGCAGGAGGCTTGGCATATACCTGAAGATCTGACACCTTATGTGCCTTGATTGGAGCTGTAGATCTAACTAACTCCTGCTGCATTGCCCTCACTTCTGCAATACTTGACTGAAGGTCTTTGAAAAGTTTGTCAGTATTGGCCTTCTGAGTTGCACAAGCTGACTCGAGTGACTTAACTATTCCTTTCAAACATCCTACCGTATCACTAACAAGTGAGAGTTCTTGATTGTAGCGAGTCTCTACAATTGCAGCTTGATCGAGAACTTGGTATGTCATCCCAATTCTGAACCCAGCGAACAAATGCTTAATTGCAAATGCATTCTGATCCTTATCACCAGACATAGTAGTTCGGAGGAAGTCCGTGATAATGGTTTTCCCCTTGGAGCTGTAGATCTAACTAACTCCTGCTGCATTGCCCTCACTTCTGCAATACTTGACTGAAGGTCTTTGAAAAGTTTGTCAGTATTGGCCTTCTGAGTTGCACAAGCTGACTCGAGTGACTCAACCATTCCTTTCAAACATCCTACCGTATCACTAACAAGTGAGAGTTCTTGATTGTAGCGAGACTCTACCATTGCAGCTTGATCGAGAACTTGGTATGTCATCCCAATTCTGAACCCAGCGACAAAATGCTTAATTGCAAAGGCATTCTGATCCTTATCGCCAGACATAGTCGTTTGGAGGAAGTCCGTGATAATGGTTTTCCCCAGTTCTCCCGGCAAGAGAGCAAGAAAGGTTAAATCCTCAGATCCAGTATTTTTGGTCGGCTTGCTCACGGGAAGAGAGGACGGAGCAGGAGGCTTGGCATATACCTGAAGATCTGACACCTTATGTGCCTTGATTGGAGCTGTAGATCTAACTAACTCCTGCTGCAATACTTGACTGAAGGTCTTTGAAAAGTTTGTCAGTATTGGCCTTCTGAGTTGCACAAGCTGACTCGAGTGACTCAACCATTCCTTTCAAAAATCCTACCGTATCACTAACAAGTGAGAGTTCTTGATTGTAGCGAGACTCTACAATTGCAGCTTGATCGAGAACTTGGTATGTCATCCCAATTCTGAACCCAGCGACAAAATGCTTAATTGCAAAGGCATTCTGATCCTTATCACCAGACATAGTCGTTCGGAGGAAGTCCGTGATAATGGTTTTCCCCAGTTCTCCCGGCAAGAGAGCAAGAAAGGTCAAATCCTCAGATCCAGTAGTTTTGGTCGGCTTGCTCACGGGAAGAGAGGACGGAGCAGGAGGCTTGGCATATACCTGAAGATCTGACACCTTATGTGCCTTGATTGGAGCTGTAGATCTAACTAACTCCTGCTGCAATACTTGACTGAAGGTCTTTGAAAAGTTTGTCAGTATTGGCCTTCTGAGTTGCACAAGCTGACTCGAGTGACTCAACCATTCCTTTCAAACATCCTACCGTATCACTAACAAGTGAGAGTTCTTGATTGTAGCGAGACTCTACCATTGCAGCTTGATCGAGAACTTGGTATGTCATCCCAATTCTGAACCCAGCGACAAAATGCTTAATTGCAAAGGCATTCTGATCCTTATCGCCAGACATAGTCGTTCGGAGGAAGTCCGTGATAATGGTTTTCCCCAGTTCTCCCGGCAAGACAGCAAGAAAGGTCAAATCCTCAGATCCAGTAGTTTTGGTCGGCTTGCTCACGGGAAGAGAGGACGGAGCAGGAGGCTTGGCATATACCTGAAGATCTGACACCTTATGTGCCTTGATTGGAGCTGTAGATCTAAACTAACTCCTGCTGCATTGCCCTCACTTCTGCAATACTTGACAGAAGGTCTTTGAAAAGTTTGTCAGTTTTGGCCTTCTGAGTTGCACAAGCTGACTCGAGTGACTCAACCATTCCTTTCAAACATCCTACCGTATCACTAACAAGTGAGAGTTCTTGATTGTAGCGAGACTCTACCATTGCAGCTTGATCGAGAACTTGGTATGTCATCCCAATTCTGAACCCAGCGACAAAATGCTTAATTGCAAAGGCATTCTGATCCTTATCGCCAGACATAGTCGTTCGGAGGAAGTCCGTGATAATGGTTTTCCCCAGTTCTCCCGGCAAGAGAGCAAGAAAGGTTAAATCCTCAGATCCAGTATTTTTGGTCGGCTTGCTCACGGGAAGAGAGGACGGAGCAGGAGGCTTGGCATATACCTGAAGATCTGACACCTTATGTGCCTTGATTGGAGCTGTAGATCTAACTAACTCCTGCTGCATTGCCCTCACTTCTGCAATACTTGACTGAAGGTCTTTGAAAAATTTGTCAGTATTGGCCTTCTGAGTTGCACAAGCTGACTCGAGTGACTTAACTATTCCTTTCAAACATCCTACCGTATCACTAACAAGTGAGAGTTCTTGATTGTAGCGAGTCTCTACAATTGCAGCTTGATCGAGAACTTGGTTGGTCATCCCAATTCTGAACCCAGCGAACAAATGCTTAATTGCAAATGCATTCTGATCCTTATCACCAGACATAGTAGTTCGGAGGAAGTCCGTGATAATGGATTTCCCCTTGGAGCTGTAGATCTAACTAACTCCTGCTGCATTGCCCTCACTTCTGCAATACTTGACTGAAGGTCTTTGAAAAGTTTGTCAGTATTGGCCTTCTGAGTTGCACAAGCTGACTCGAGTGACTCAACCATTCCTTTCAAACATCCTACCGTATCACTAACAAGTGAGAGTTCTTGATTGTAGCGAGACTCTACCATTGCAGCTTGATCGAGAACTTGGTATGTCATCCCAATTCTGAACCCAGCGACAAAATGCTTAATTGCAAAGGCATTCTGATCCTTATCGCCAGACATAGTCGTTCGGAGGAAGTCCGTGATAATGGTTTTCCCCAGTTCTCCCGGCAAGAGAGCAAGAAAGGTTAAATCCTCAGATCCAGTATTTTTGGTCGGCTTGCTCACGGGAAGAGAGGACGGAGCAGGAGGCTTGGCATATACCTGAAGATCTGACACCTTATGTGCCTTGATTGGAGCTGTAGATCTAACTAACTCCTGCTGCAATACTTGACTGAAGGTCTTTGAAAAGTTTGTCAGTATTGGCCTTCTGAGTTGCACAAGCTGACTCGAGTGACTCAACCATTCCTTTCAAACATCCTACCGTATCACTAACAAGTGAGAGTTCTTGATTGTAGCGAGACTCTACAATTGCAGCTTGATCGAGAACTTGGTATGTCATCCCAATTCTGAACCCAGCGACAAAATGCTTAATTGCAAAGGCATTCTGATCCTTATCACCAGACATAGTCGTTCGGAGGAAGTCCGTGATAATGGTTTTCCCCAGTTCTCCCGGCAAGACAGCAAGAAAGGTCAAATCCTCAGATCCAGTAGTTTTGGTCGGCTTGCTCACGGGAAGAGAGGACGGAGCAGGAGGCTTGGCATATACCTGAAGATCTGACACCTTATGTGCCTTGATTGGAGCTGTAGATCTAAACTAACTCCTGCTGCATTGCCCTCACTTCTGCAATACTTGACTGAAGGTCTTTGAAAAGTTTGTCAGTTTTGGCCTTCTGAGTTGCACAAGCTGACTCGAGTGACTCAACCATTCCTTTCAAACATCCTACCGTATCACTAACAAGTGAGAGTTCTTGATTGTAGCGAGACTCTACCATTGCAGCTTGATCGAGAACTTGGTATGTCATCCCAATTCTGAACCCAGCGACAAAATGCTTAATTGCAAAGGCATTCTGATCCTTATCGCCAGACATAGTCGTTCGGAGGAAGTCCGTGATAATGGTTTTCCCCAGTTCTCCCGGCAAGAGAGCAAGAAAGGTTAAATCCTCAGATCCAGTATTTTTGGTCGGCTTGCTCACGGGAAGAGAGGACGGAGCAGGAGGCTTGGCATATACCTGAAGATCTGACACCTTATGTGCCTTGATTGGAGCTGTAGATCTAACTAACTCCTGCTGCATTGCCCTCACTTCTGCAATACTTGACTGAAGGTCTTTGAAAAGTTTTTCAGTATTGGCCTTCTGAGTTGCACAAGCTGACTCGAGTGACTTAACTATTCCTTTCAAACATCCTACCGTATCACTAACAAGTGAGAGTTCTTGATTGTAGCGAGTCTCTACAATTGCAGCTTGATCGAGAACTTGGTATGTCATCCCAATTCTGAACCCAGCGAACAAATGCTTAATTGCAAATGCATTCTGATCCTTATCACCAGACATAGTAGTTCGGAGGAAGTCCGTGATAATGGTTTTCCCCAGTTCTCCCGGCAAGAGAGCAAGAAAGGTCAAATCCTCAGATCCAGTATTTTTGGTCGGCTTGCTCACGGGAAGAGAGGACGGAGCAGGAGGCTTGGCATATACCTGAAGATCTGACACCTTATGTGCCTTGATTGGAGCTGTAGATCTAACTAACTCCTGCTGCATTGCCCTCACTTCTGCAATACTTGACTGAAGGTCTTTGAAAAGTTTGTCAGTATTGGCCTTCTGAGTTGCACAACCTGACTCGAGTGACTCAACCATTCCTTTCAAACATCCTACCGTATCACTAACAAGTGAGAGTTCTTGATTGTAGCGAGACTCTACAATTGCAGCTTGATCGAGAACTTGGTATGTCATCCCAATTCTGAACCCAGCGACAAAATGCTTAATTGCAAAGGCATTCTGATCCTTATCACCAGACATAGTCGTTCGGAGGAAGTCCGTGATAATGGTTTTCCCCAGTTCTCCCGGCAAGAGAGCAAGAAAGGTCAAATCCTCAGATCCAGTAGTTTTGGTCGGCTTGCTCACGGGAAGAGAGGGCGGAGCAGGAGGCTTGGCATATACCTGAAGATCTGACACCTTATGTGCCTTGATTGGAGCTGTAGATCTAAACTAACTCCTGCTGCATTGCCCTCACTTCTGCAATACTTGACTGAAGGTCTTTGAAAAGTTTGTCAGTTTTGGCCTTCTGAGTTGCACAAGCTGACTCGAGTGACTCAACCATTCCTTTCAAACATCCTACCGTATCACTAACAAGTGAGAGTTCTTGATTGTAGCGAGACTCTACCATTGCAGCTTGATCGAGAACTTGGTATGTCATCCCAATTCTGAACCCAGCGACAAAATGCTTAATTGCAAAGGCATTCTGATCCTTATCGCCAGACATAGTCGTTCGGAGGAAGTCCGTGATAATGGTTTTCCCCAGTTCTCCCGGCAAGAGAGCAAGAAAGGTTAAATCCTCAGATCCAGTATTTTTGGTCGGCTTGCTCACGGGAAGAGAGGACGGAGCAGGAGGCTTGGCATATACCTGAAGATCTGACACCTTATGTGCCTTGATTGGAGCTGTAGATCTAACTAACTCCTGCTGCATTGCCCTCACTTCTGCAATACTTGACTGAAGGTCTTTGAAAAGTTTGTCAGTATTGGCCTTCTGAGTTGCACAAGCTGACTCGAGTGACTTAACTATTCCTTTCAAACATCCTACCGTATCACTAACAAGTGAGAGTTCTTGATTGTAGCGAGTCTCTACAATTGCAGCTTGATCGAGAACTTGGTATGTCATCCCAATTCTGAACCCAGCGAACAAATGCTTAATTGCAAATGCATTCTGATCCTTATCACCAGACATAGTAGTTCGGAGGAAGTCCGTGATAATGGTTTTCCCCAGTTCTCCCGGCAAGAGAGCAAGAAAGGTCAAATCCTCAGATCCAGTATTTTTGGTCGGCTTGCTCACGGGAAGAGAGGACGGAGCAGGAGGCTTGGCATATACCTGAAGATCTGACACCTTATGTGCCTTGATTGGAGCTGTAGATCTAACTAACTCCTGCTGCATTGCCCTCACTTCTGCAATACTTGACTGAAGGTCTTTGAAAAGTTTGTCAGTATTGGCCTTCTGAGTTGCACAACCTGACTCGAGTGACTCAACCATTCCTTTCAAACATCCTACCGTATCACTAACAAGTGAGAGTTCTTGATTGTAGCGAGACTCTACAATTGCAGCTTGATCGAGAACTTGGTATGTCATCCCAATTCTGAACCCAGCGACAAAATGCTTAATTGCAAAGGCATTCTGATCCTTATCACCAGACATAGAAGTTTGTCAGTATTGGCCTTCTGAGTTGCACAAGCTGACTCGAGTGACTCAACCATTCCTTTCAAACATCCTACCGTATCACTAACAAGTGAGAGTTCTTGATTGTAGCGAGACTCTACCATTGCAGCTTGATCGAGAACTTGGTATGTCATCCCAATTCTGAACCCAGCGACAAAATGCTTAATTGCAAAGGCATTCTGATCCTTATCGCCAGACATAGTCGTTCGGAGGAAGTCCGTGATAATGGTTTTCCCCAGTTCTCCCGGCAAGAGAGCAAGAAAGGTTAAATCCTCAGATCCAGTATTTTTGGTCGGCTTGCTCACGGGAAGAGAGGACGGAGCAGGAGGCTTGGCATATACCTGAAGATCTGACACCTTATGTGCCTTGATTGGAGCTGTAGATCTAACTAACTCCTGCTGCAATACTTGACTGAAGGTCTTTGAAAAGTTTGTCAGTATTGGCCTTCTGAGTTGCACAAGCTGACTCGAGTGACTCAACCATTCCTTTCAAACATCCTACCGTATCACTAACAAGTGAGAGTTCTTGATTGTAGCGAGACTCTACAATTGCAGCTTGATCGAGAACTTGGTATGTCATCCCAATTCTGAACCCAGCGACAAAATGCTTAATTGCAAAGGCATTCTGATCCTTATCACCAGACATAGTCGTTCGGAGGAAGTCCGTGATAATGGTTTTCCCCAGTTCTCCCGGCAAGAGAGCAAGAAAGGTCAAATCCTCAGATCCAGTAGTTTTGGTCGGCTTGCTCACGGGAAGAGAGGACGGAGCAGGAGGCTTGGCATATACCTGAAGATCTGACACCTTATGTGCCTTGATTGGAGCTGTAGATCTAAACTAACTCCTGCTGCATTGCCCTCACTTCTGCAATACTTGACTGAAGGTCTTTGAAAAGTTTGTCAGTATTGGCCTTCTGAGTTGCACAAGCTGACTCGAGTGACTCAACCATTCCTTTCAAACATCCTACCGTATCACTAACAAGTGAGAGTTCTTGATTGTAGCGAGACTCTACCATTGCAGCTTGATCGAGAACTTGGTATGTCATCCCAATTCTGAACCCAGCGACAAAATGCTTAATTGCAAAGGCATTCTGATCCTTATCGCCAGACATAGTCGTTCGGAGGAAGTCCGTGATAATGGTTTTCCCCAGTTCTCCCGGCAAGAGAGCAAGAAAGGTTAAATCCTCAGATCCAGTATTTTTGGTCGGCTTGCTCACGGGAAGAGAGGACGGAGCAGGAGGCTTGGCATATACCTGAAGATCTGACACCTTATGTGCCTTGATTGGAGCTGTAGATCTAACTAACTCCTGCTGCAATACTTGACTGAAGGTCTTTGAAAAGTTTGTCAGTATTGGCCTTCTGAGTTGCACAAGCTGACTCGAGTGACTCAACCATTCCTTTCAAACATCCTACCGTATCACTAACAAGTGAGAGTTCTTGATTGTAGCGAGACTCTACAATTGCAGCTTGATCGAGAACTTGGTATGTCATCCCAATTCTGAACCCAGCGACAAAATGCTTAATTGCAACGGCATTCTGATCCTTATCACCAGACATAGTCGTTCGGAGGAAGTCCGTGATAATGGTTTTCCCCAGTTCTCCCGGCAAGACAGCAAGAAAGGTCAAATCCTCAGATCCAGTAGTTTTGGTCGGCTTGCTCACGGGAAGAGAGGACGGAGCAGGAGGCTTGGCATATACCTGAAGATCTGACACCTTATGTGCCTTGATTGGAGCTGTAGATCTAAACTAACTCCTGCTGCATTGCCCTCACTTCTGCAATACTTGACTGAAGGTCTTTGAAAAGTTTGTCAGTTTTGGCCTTCTGAGTTGCACAAGCTGACTCGAGTGACTCAACCATTCCTTTCAAACATCCTACCGTATCACTAACAAGTGAGAGTTCTTGATTGTAGCGAGACTCTACCATTGCAGCTTGATCGAGAACTTGGTATGTCATCCCAATTCTGAACCCAGCGACAAAATGCTTAATTGCAAAGGCATTCTGATCCTTATCGCCAGACATAGTCGTTCGGAGGAAGTCCGTGATAATGGTTTTCCCCAGTTCTCCCGGCAAGAGAGCAAGAAAGGTTAAATCCTCAGATCCAGTATTTTTGGTCGGCTTGCTCACGGGAAGAGAGGACGGAGCAGGAGGCTTGGCATATACCTGAAGATCTGACACCTTATGTGCCTTGATTGGAGCTGTAGATCTAACTAACTCCTGCTGCATTGCCCTCACTTCTGCAATACTTGACTGAAGGTCTTTGAAAAGTTTGTCAGTATTGGCCTTCTGAGTTGCACAAGCTGACTCGAGTGACTTAACTATTCCTTTCAAACATCCTACCGTATCACTAACAAGTGAGAGTTCTTGATTGTAGCGAGTCTCTACAATTGCAGCTTGATCGAGAACTTGGTATGTCATCCCAATTCTGAACCCAGCGAACAAATGCTTAATTGCAAATGCATTCTGATCCTTATCACCAGACATAGTAGTTCGGAGGAAGTCCGTGATAATGGTTTTCCCCTTGGAGCTGTAGATCTAACTAACTCCTGCTGCATTGCCCTCACTTCTGCAATACTTGACTGAAGGTCTTTGAAAAGTTTGTCAGTATTGGCCTTCTGAGTTGCACAAGCTGACTCGAGTGACTCAACCATTCCTTTCAAACATCCTACCGTATCACTAACAAGTGAGAGTTCTTGATTGTAGCGAGACTCCACAATTGCAGCTTGATCGAGAACTTGGTATATCATCCCAATTCTGAACCCAGCGACAAAATGCTTAATTGCAAAGGCATTCTGATCCTTATCACCAGGCATAGTCGTTCGGAGGAAGTCCGTGATAATGGTTTTCCCCAGTTCTCCCGGCAAGAGAGCAAGAAAGGTGAAATCCTCAGATCCAGTATTTTTGGTCGGCTTGCTCACGGGAAGAGAGGACGGAGCAGGAGGCTTGGCATATACCTGAAGATCTGACACCTTATGTGCCTTGATTGGAGCTGTAGATCTAACTAACTCCTGCTGCAATACTTGACTGAAGGTCTTTGAAAAGTTTGTCAGTATTGGCCTTCTGAGTTGCACAAGCTGACTCGAGTGACTCAACCATTCCTTTCAAACATCCTACCGTATCACTAACAAGTGAGAGTTCTTGATTGTAGCGAGACTCTACAATTGCAGCTTGATCGAGAACTTGGTATGTCATCCCAATTCTGAACCCAGCGACAAAATGCTTAATTGCAAAGGCATTCTGATCCTTATCACCAGACATAGTCGTTCGGAGGAAGTCCGTGATAATGGTTTTCCCCAGTTCTCCCGGCAAGAGAGCAAGAAAGGTCAAATCCTCAGATCCAGTAGTTTTGGTCGGCTTGCTCACGGGAAGAGAGGACGGAGCAGGAGGCTTGGCATATACCTGAAGATCTGACACCTTATGTGCCTTGATTGGAGCTGTAGATCTAAACTAACTCCTGCTGCATTGCCCTCACTTCTGCAATACTTGACTGAAGGTCTTTGAAAAGTTTGTCAGTATTGGCCTTCTGAGTTGCACAAGCTGACTCGAGTGACTCAACCATTCCTTTCAAACATCCTACCGTATCACTAACAAGTGAGAGTTCTTGATTGTAGCGAGACTCTACCATTGCAGCTTGATCGAGAACTTGGTATGTCATCCCAATTCTGAACCCAGCGACAAAATGCTTAATTGCAAAGGCATTCTGATCCTTATCGCCAGACATAGTCGTTCGGAGGAAGTCCGTGATAATGGTTTTCCCCAGTTCTCCCGGCAAGAGAGCAAGAAAGGTTAAATCCTCAGATCCAGTATTTTTGGTCGGCTTGCTCACGGGAAGAGAGGACGGAGCAGGAGGCTTGGCATATACCTGAAGATCTGACACCTTATGTGCCTTGATTGGAGCTGTAGATCTAACTAACTCCTGCTGCAATACTTGACTGAAGGTCTTTGAAAAGTTTGTCAGTATTGGCCTTCTGAGTTGCACAAGCTGACTCGAGTGACTCAACCATTCCTTTCAAACATCCTACCGTATCACTAACAAGTGAGAGTTCTTGATTGTAGCGAGACTCTACAATTGCAGCTTGATCGAGAACTTGGTATGTCATCCCAATTCTGAACCCAGCGACAAAATGCTTAATTGCAAAGGCATTCTGATCCTTATCACCAGACATAGTCGTTCGGAGGAAGTCCGTGATAATGGTTTTCCCCAGTTCTCCCGGCAAGACAGCAAGAAAGGTCAAATCCTCAGATCCAGTAGTTTTGGTCGGCTTGCTCACGGGAAGAGAGGACGGAGCAGGAGGCTTGGCATATACCTGAAGATCTGACACCTTATGTGCCTTGATTGGAGCTGTAGATCTAAACTAACTCCTGCTGCATTGCCCTCACTTCTGCAATACTTGACTGAAGGTCTTTGAAAAGTTTGTCAGTTTTGGCCTTCTGAGTTGCACAAGCTGACTCGAGTGACTCAACCATTCCTTTCAAACATCCTACCGTATCACTAACAAGTGAGAGTTCTTGATTGTAGCGAGACTCTACCATTGCAGCTTGATCGAGAACTTGGTATGTCATCCCAATTCTGAACCCAGCGACAAAATGCTTAATTGCAAAGGCATTCTGATCCTTATCGCCAGACATAGTCGTTCGGAGGAAGTCCGTGATAATGGTTTTCCCCAGTTCTCCCGGCAAGAGAGCAAGAAAGGTTAAATCCTCAGATCCAGTATTTTTGGTCGGCTTGCTCACGGGAAGAGAGGACGGAGCAGGAGGCTTGGCATATACCTGAAGATCTGACACCTTATGTGCCTTGATTGGAGCTGTAGATCTAACTAACTCCTGCTGCATTGCCCTCACTTCTGCAATACTTGACTGAAGGTCTTTGAAAAGTTTTTCAGTATTGGCCTTCTGAGTTGCACAAGCTGACTCGAGTGACTTAACTATTCCTTTCAAACATCCTACCGTATCACTAACAAGTGAGAGTTCTTGATTGTAGCGAGTCTCTACAATTGCAGCTTGATCGAGAACTTGGTATGTCATCCCAATTCTGAACCCAGCGAACAAATGCTTAATTGCAAATGCATTCTGATCCTTATCACCAGACATAGTAGTTCGGAGGAAGTCCGTGATAATGGTTTTCCCCAGTTCTCCCGGCAAGAGAGCAAGAAAGGTCAAATCCTCAGATCCAGTATTTTTGGTCGGCTTGCTCACGGGAAGAGAGGACGGAGCAGGAGGCTTGGCATATACCTGAAGATCTGACACCTTATGTGCCTTGATTGGAGCTGTAGATCTAACTAACTCCTGCTGCATTGCCCTCACTTCTGCAATACTTGACTGAAGGTCTTTGAAAAGTTTGTCAGTATTGGCCTTCTGAGTTGCACAACCTGACTCGAGTGACTCAACCATTCCTTTCAAACATCCTACCGTATCACTAACAAGTGAGAGTTCTTGATTGTAGCGAGACTCTACAATTGCAGCTTGATCGAGAACTTGGTATGTCATCCCAATTCTGAACCCAGCGACAAAATGCTTAATTGCAAAGGCATTCTGATCCTTATCACCAGACATAGTCGTTCGGAGGAAGTCCGTGATAATGGTTTTCCCCAGT
Source organism: Macrosteles quadrilineatus (assembly GCF_028750875.1). NCBI lineage: Eukaryota > Metazoa > Arthropoda > Insecta > Hemiptera > Cicadellidae > Macrosteles > Macrosteles quadrilineatus. The sequence continues at coordinate 88,474,546 of NW_026542595.1, forward strand.
GATCCCGGCAAGAGAGCAAGAAAGGTCAAATCCTCAGATCCAGTAGTTTTGGTCGGCTTGCTCACGGGAAGAGAGGGCGGAGCAGGAGGCTTGGCATATACCTGAAGATCTGACACCTTATGTGCCTTGATTGGAGCTGTAGATCTAAACTAACTCCTGCTGCATTGCCCTCACTTCTGCAATACTTGACTGAAGGTCTTTGAAAAGTTTGTCAGTTTTGGCCTTCTGAGTTGCACAAGCTGACTCGAGTGACTCAACCATTCCTTTCAAACATCCTACCGTATCACTAACAAGTGAGAGTTCTTGATTGTAGCGAGACTCTACCATTGCAGCTTGATCGAGAACTTGGTATGTCATCCCAATTCTGAACCCAGCGACAAAATGCTTAATTGCAAAGGCATTCTGATCCTTATCGCCAGACATAGTCGTTCGGAGGAAGTCCGTGATAATGGTTTTCCCCAGTTCTCCCGGCAAGAGAGCAAGAAAGGTTAAATCCTCAGATCCAGTATTTTTGGTCGGCTTGCTCACGGGAAGAGAGGACGGAGCAGGAGGCTTGGCATATACCTGAAGATCTGACACCTTATGTGCCTTGATTGGAGCTGTAGATCTAACTAACTCCTGCTGCATTGCCCTCACTTCTGCAATACTTGACTGAAGGTCTTTGAAAAGTTTGTCAGTATTGGCCTTCTGAGTTGCACAAGCTGACTCGAGTGACTTAACTATTCCTTTCAAACATCCTACCGTATCACTAACAAGTGAGAGTTCTTGATTGTAGCGAGTCTCTACAATTGCAGCTTGATCGAGAACTTGGTATGTCATCCCAATTCTGAACCCAGCGAACAAATGCTTAATTGCAAATGCATTCTGATCCTTATCACCAGACATAGTAGTTCGGAGGAAGTCCGTGATAATGGTTTTCCCCAGTTCTCCCGGCAAGAGAGCAAGAAAGGTCAAATCCTCAGATCCAGTATTTTTGGTCGGCTTGCTCACGGGAAGAGAGGACGGAGCAGGAGGCTTGGCATATACCTGAAGATCTGACACCTTATGTGCCTTGATTGGAGCTGTAGATCTAACTAACTCCTGCTGCATTGCCCTCACTTCTGCAATACTTGACTGAAGGTCTTTGAAAAGTTTGTCAGTATTGGCCTTCTGAGTTGCACAACCTGACTCGAGTGACTCAACCATTCCTTTCAAACATCCTACCGTATCACTAACAAGTGAGAGTTCTTGATTGTAGCGAGACTCTACAATTGCAGCTTGATCGAGAACTTGGTATGTCATCCCAATTCTGAACCCAGCGACAAAATGCTTAATTGCAAAGGCATTCTGATCCTTATCACCAGACATAGAAGTTTGTCAGTATTGGCCTTCTGAGTTGCACAAGCTGACTCGAGTGACTCAACCATTCCTTTCAAACATCCTACCGTATCACTAACAAGTGAGAGTTCTTGATTGTAGCGAGACTCTACCATTGCAGCTTGATCGAGAACTTGGTATGTCATCCCAATTCTGAACCCAGCGACAAAATGCTTAATTGCAAAGGCATTCTGATCCTTACCGCCAGACATAGTCGTTCGGAGGAAGTCCGTGATAATGGTTTTCCCCAGTTCTCCCGGCAAGAGAGCAAGAAAGGTTAAATCCTCAGATCCAGTATTTTTGGTCGGCTTGCTCACGGGAAGAGAGGACGGAGCAGGAGGCTTGGCATATACCTGAAGATCTGACACCTTATGTGCCTTGATTGGAGCTGTAGATCTAACTAACTCCTGCTGCATTGCCCTCACTTCTGCAATACTTGACTGAAGGTCTTTGAAAAGTTTGTCAGTATTGGCCTTCTGAGTTGCACAAGCTGACTCGAGTGACTTAACTATTCCTTTCAAACATCCTACCGTATCACTAACAAGTGAGAGTTCTTGATTGTAGCGAGTCTCTACAATTGCAGCTTGATCGAGAACTTGGTATGTCTTCCCAATTCTGAACCCAGCGAACAAATGCTTAATTGCAAATGCATTCTGATCCTTATCACCAGACATAGTAGTTCGGAGGAAGTCCGTGATAATGGTTTTCCCCAGTTCTCCCGGCAAGAGAGCAAGAAAGGTCAAATCCTCAGATCCAGTATTTTTGGTCGGCTTGCTCACGGGAAGAGAGGACGGAGCAGGAGGCTTGGCATATACCTGAAGATCTGACACCTTATGTGCCTTGATTGGAGCTGTAGATCTAACTAACTCCTGCTGCATTGCCCTCACTTCTGCAATACTTGACTGAAGGTCTTTGAAAAGTTTGTCAGTATTGGCCTTCTGAGTTGCACAACCTGACTCGAGTGACTCAACCATTCCTTTCAAACATCCTACCGTATCACTAACAAGTGAGAGTTCTTGATTGTAGCGAGACTCTACAATTGCAGCTTGATCGAGAACTTGGTATGTCATCCCAATTCTGAACCCAGCGACAAAATGCTTAATTGCAAAGGCATTCTGATCCTTATCACCAGACATAGTCGTTCGGAGGAAGTCCGTGATAATGGTTTTCCCCAGTTCTCCCGGCAAGAGAGCAAGAAAGGTGAAATCCTCAGATCCAGTATTTTTGGTCGGCTTGCTCACGGGAAGAGAGGACGGAGCAGGAGGCTTGGCATATACCTGAAGATCTGACACCTTATGTGCCTTGATTGGAGCTGTAGATCTAACTAACTCCTGCTGCAATACTTGACTGAAGGTCTTTGAAAAGTTTGTCAGTATTGGCCTTCTGAGTTGCACAACCTGACTCGAGTGACTCAACCATTCCTTTCAAACATCCTACCGTATCACTAACAAGTGAGAGTTCTTGATTGTAGCGAGACTCTACCATTGCAGCTTGATCGAGCCATTGTATGTCATCCCAATTCTGAACCCAGCGACAAAATGCTTATTTGCAAAGGCATTCTGATCCTTATCGCCAGACATAGTCGTTCGGAGGAAGTCCGTGATAATGGTTTTCCCCAGTTCTCCCGGCAAGAGAGCAAGAAAGGTCAAATCCTCAGAGACAGTTTTAAACTGGTTACTCAATGCTGCTATGAGATCTGAGCAGGTCATGTCATCCTTGAAATTTAAACCATTGAAGAGTGGAATCATTGGAGGATCGGGTTGTTCTTCTTGTGCCGTTGAGTTGTCTGATAGAGCGGCTGGTTCACCTGTATTTTGGTCAGAGCATCCAGGATTTTGAACCGCTGGTGTGAAGGATTGATCCTGAATTCCATCCCAAGGTTCGGATTTAATAACCTCGGCTTCAGGATCGGCTACTGTCACACGGACGGTACTGTTTCGACCTCGGTTCCGCTTTCTGCTCTTTCCTCCTTTCACCATGTCTGGATCCTGTGCCCCCGGTTGACTATCAGAAATACAAGATGAATCAGACAATTCCTCAGATTCAAGGGCCTTTGTTAAATTTTCCACTTCTTCAGAGATTTGTTGTTCTTTGTCAATTTCGGACTGTGTATCTGTCAGAAGACTGATGTATTCTGATGGAAAGGCAGTTGCTGTCTTCAAACCTGATACCAAAGTAGAAACTCGAAGTGCTTCTTCATCACTAAGAGGTTTCCCAGTTGATTCCATAGTTGTTCATTCACCCCTGTTCGTTCTAGCAGTGAGAATATCCCTATAACAAAGCTCTATAAATTAAAAACAATTTACTAAAAACTTAAGATGTTCAGCTACAACAGCAAATATCAAATTCAAATTTTGAAAACTCAGTTTGCAGAAAACTTTGATTTCCATAAATGGACATTTTAACCCTAAGGACCCTTAATATTTCATACATTGACAAAGTGGCTTACAAACTGGAATAGAACATGATGTCGTTTGGCACATTTGTCAATACAAAACCAGTTATTCCCTATTAGCTGTTCTAAGCGTTGTGATGAGCTGGAATGATGTTGAAATACTTGTGATTCAAACAGGAGCAGTATATTTACTTGACAACTGCATGATATATTCGCCTCAAAGCTGTAGTAATCTCTTTTATTTCTGATTTCAGGTGACCTTTAAACAATTTTAGATTTTCCACAATGGTCCAACATTGCTCTTAAACAATGCATTTCACTTTGGGTTTAAATACATCCCTAGTCTCCATCAGAACTAGTAATATTATGTTTATGTTAGAGTTTCAGTAGTTTTTAAAGTAATCTACTCTTTTACAACATTTGCTCACTCACAATAATTAATCCATATTGTATAGGTAACTCAGTTGGAGTTTCAAAATCATACTAACGATTAAGCACCATAACACCATCTACCTCTGTACAAGCATTGACCAGTTATTAACCCTATCGTTTTAACACTATTTGAACACTTAGGAATAGTGGGTTGAGATGAAAGCTTGCTTTTTTTAACTCAATGTTAGCATCTTGTGCTTGTAATACAACAAAAACTACTATATGAGACATCAGCATTAGCCAAATGCATTTGGCTTTAGACCCGTACACATGAGGGCGGCAGCCGCCGCGGTTGCCATTGCGCGATGATTAAGCATTAGTGTTTGCCGTCCACTAAGACCAGTTTGCTAGCCACTCCTGCTCGCCTGATACAGACAGACGCAGTTTGAATCAGCTTGAGAATAATCCTATGATCTCTCTACAAATGGAAAAATATTTACTAGAAGATGTTCAGGTAATAGCAAATCCGAAATTGAAATTAAAAAAAAACTTGGTTTGCATAAAACCTCGGATATCCATAAACACATTGAACATTGAAACGTCAAAGTCATTGACACCTTTAGCATAAAAATGCTACATTCATTGACAAAATAACTCAAAAAAATACTTTTATCAAACAGAAAAAGACTATTTTGAATTATTTGATATACATTTCTGCCTGAATGGTGACAATCTACTTCTGGTTCTAGGCTGAGCACGATACTGGAAGTCTACACACTCTACACTTCACTTTGGGTTTCTTAGGCAGCATACAAATCAGAACTGGTAGTACAAAGAGTTCTTTCAACACAGCAGTTGATCTAAGACTGTTTTTACGACATATTGAATACTCACAATATCTAACTGAAACATTCTTTACACAAAGATAAGTCTGATATTGGAAATTTTAAATAACACTAACGTTAGAATATTGCACTAGAACACCGTCTCTACCTGTTATGGATAATTAATAATTTGACTACTTTTGATACTAATGCTATAGAAATAGTGTTGTAATTTATGTAAATAGGTTGTATCAAGTAGGACATTGTATTGCACATAGGAATAAGATGGAAGCTTAATTATTTTAAGACATCGTTTTGATAATGGTAATCGCTGTTTCCCACTCGCTAAACCAGTTTGCTGACCACTTCTGTTCGCCTGATACAGGTAAAACATTCACAGACTCCGGAATCACTTAATAAATCATAAACATTAAAAACCTTAATGTTAAACTCGGAAATTGTGAAGAAAACCAGCTACAATAGCATTTATTTGATTATGTACACTGAATATGAGTAGCCTTTCAGCAATATCAATAGGCTATAACAAATTCAACAGAAATATACACAAAGAGCGAGCTGATAACGTCTTCACTTCAAGTAGTAAATGAACAACAGGTGTGTTTAAATCCAACACACATCAAAATTAATTTCCAAAGCAGTTGTCTAACCCTACACTCCTGATACTGCGTTTACTAAAAACTTATAAAATAAATTTATAAAGCGTTTTTAAAGTAAAACCTTTATTAACAAATGTCCATTTATTAACAATGTATGAATCAGTTAAATAAATTTAATTATAAGACAACGTCAAAACTGCAATTTTTTGTCCCTTAATATTTTTTTTTTAGATCCATGATTATTGACACCTTGATCGTTAATTATTTTCAAGCGATGGGGGGGGGGGATTTTTAAGAAGGTCTTTTCCATAAGAGCTCATATAAACTCCCAGATAAACACCAGTATCCTATCCTATGATCGTTAATACCTTGATCATTAATTATTTTCAAGCGATGGGGGGGGGGATTTTTAGGAACGCAAACCCCCGAATAAACATAAATATCCTAGCCTATGATCGTTAGTACCTTGATCGTTAATTACTTATTTTCAAGCGATGGGGGGGAGGGGAACGCAAACCCCCGAATAAACATAAGTATCGTATCCTCGCGATACCATCTTTGATGGTGGTGGGGGGGGGAGGGATCTCGGATGGTAGGGGAGACCGGGGGAATCGCGCCACCTTAAGGAAAATGTTTTTTTTTATATTCAAAAACCTGTTATATTTTGCTAATTATAATTAAATTGCATTCTATATTTAGTTGTTTAGTCATTGTAATTTTTTGGTAATTTTTACTTCACTCTAAAACCGATAAACAATTAATTACCAAAAGTCCACACAGTGGCGGAATTCCCCCATATACTGGGGTAATTCTGCCATGCTCTTGGGGTAATGACGCCACTTGCTTTGAATCTACAAAAAATCATAGAAAATGCAATAAAAAAATAGATCAAGTGAAATACCAATTGTTAAGTTTATTAAGAGAAAGAATATAGTATAATCAATACATGTTTTGACTATATTGACAAATCTTAAGTCTACTCATTAAGTGAAGTAACAAAATCTTAGGCTACTTGCTTAATGATTTTTTTAAATAAGTTTAAACAAAACAATTAGCCTAATCAGTTAAAAAAGGCTTTATAGCTGTCATTTAACAAAAGAAATATCTGAAGGTTGTTCTTAACCCTGGCAAAAATCACACACATAATTGTCTGCAGAATCAGCGCCACTACATTCGGAGTGTGCCCATTTCCCACACAGTTTGCATCTGAACCAAAGTTCATTGAAACCAAATTCCCCACAAACAATGCAGAGCTCAACATCTTTGGACCGTATGTCGAAGTCATCGTCGTCTTCATTATCATCACATAATTCTTTTTCATCCAAATCCATGTTGTCATCACTTGAAGAATCTTCAAATTAAATTCTACGGCTAAAAGACAATTTTTTTGGTTTCTTAGCTGGGACAGCACTTTTGTTGTATTTTTTTGCCACAGTTTTCTTCTTTTTTGGTTGTATTTTTGACACCGCTTTTTCACTACTTTCCAAGAGTTTGATCGCTGCTTTTTTGGCAGTTAACTTTTTCTTGAAATTTTTTTCAATTCTTTTCACTTCACTTTCTTCAAGTACAGCTTTCATCGGAGTTGAAGTGAGAACAGCTGAGTGACCTTTTCTCTTTGAGTTTTCCTTAACTTGGTAAACAGCTGCTTTGGGAAATGGTGACAACTTATCTAAAATTTGAGAAAATCTATTCTCATCATGACCCATACTAGATCCTGAAGACGTTCCAGAGCAGCCAGGAACCCCAGGCAGTCCATCTGCAGCGTTAACACGAAGCTCCTCATTTACCAATGCTGTGTCTTGTGTCTTCTGTTGGCATGTTCTCAATGCAGGGCTATTTAAGTCGTGACGAACATCTGCTGACACGTTGTCTGTGCTGGAACGATTGACTTCTTCATCCTCTTGTTCATCAATCACCAAAGGTTGCATGGACTGAGCTGGTGCAAAGTCCTCATCTTTGAATTTGTCGGCATTTGTTGGGAAAATTCCAGTGCTTGCAAACCCAGAAACACCTTTTTCAATAGTTGCCACAGTCATATATGCAGCATTGAAAATCTCAGGAATGTCGTATGGTGTTATTTTCCTGTGGACATGTGATCGCATGAATTTGTCACATTCTCTATTAAAAGAACTTTTCAGGGGGCCAAAAAATGTAACATCAAGAGGTTGAATCTTGTGAGAAGTGTGTGGTGGGATTGATATCATGTGAATGTGGTTTGTGCGACAAAATTCGTATGAATCCAGGGCCCCGTATCGTATGTGGCTCCCGTGATTGTCGAGTACCAGGAGAATTGGCTCCTGTTCTGATGGCTTAGCAAACTTTTTAAAATGTTTAAGCCAGTCAAGAAAAAGCTCCTCATTTGTCCATCCGTTGTGAGAGCATGTATACAGTGCACCTGCTGGACCAACTCTCTCAAGTAAGGGCGTCATCCTCTTTCTGGGAAAAATAAACATTGGGGGTATATACTGCCCCGACGCACTCATAGCACAAACAGCTGTAATGTTACGACCTCTCTCCCAGCTGGTCGCTTCTCCAACCTGTTTTTGGCCTTTAGGCCCTAAAATATGGCCTGGTTTTTGGACTGAGGAAATACCAGTTTCATCCATATTGTAGATTCTTGAAGGTTCAAAGTGATATTTATCCATAACAGTGTTTAAGTTTTTGAAGAATAGGTCGACTTCCTGTTTGTTAAACCCTGTCACTCTGCTGATGCTTGTTGCTGATGGTTTGCGCAGTGAAATTTGTGGATTTCTACGTCGAAATCCTGATACCCAGTCTTCCCCTGCCATTCTTTTTCCTCGGTTGAACGAGTGCTTAATTTGTAGTTCCTCGGCCAAATCATAAGCTAATCTTCTTAAATCTGTAATAGTAATTCCATAGAACAGATTAGCAAATCCAATGACTCTTTTAGCGAGTTCTGCTTCTTGTTCCTGGCTGAAACATGAATGTCTACCCATGCTGGGGCTAGAGGTTTTGTTGTTTTTTAATCTGTCTCGAAGTGTAGATCGAGGTATTTGATATTTAAGGGCGACACTGTTAACTGATTTCCCTTCAGCAACTTCTGTTAAAGCCGCTTGCAACTCCCCTTGAGTCCATTTAGCTTTGTCTGTTGTCCGTTTTCGTTCCCGCGGCATCTGAAATCGAATGAAAATCGCATAAGAGTCATGCCACTAAGCCTCGTCGTGGCTTGCTGCTACTTGCTGCTAATTAAGCAGCTTGTCGTGGCGTCATTACCCCAAATGACAACATGGCTGAAAAAGGTAACCCATTGCAACTACGAATGAGAAAAAACAAAAGTTAGGATATCAATAGATAGCCAATTAACCGTACTTTGCAAACATACTAAACTTACTTGACTATTATTAATGTAATGTACACATACCTCGAAAAGTCTGGTAGTGAAAAATTAGAAGAGATTTGTCTACAAAACTAAACTTTTTCCACACACCAAACCGCTTCAACTAGAGCAATGGACGCTACTGACACAGCTTCGGGATGATGCCCGCTAGGTCGCAGCACTTGTCACAGAGTTCCCTTACCGATATATATACGAGATATATGGGTTGGCGGGATTACCCCGTATGGCGCGATTCCCCCGGTCTCCCCTAGAGTGGTGGGGGGACGGATCCCAAATGTTTGGGGATCCATTCCCATAAGACGCCTTATTGGATCCCCCAGTAGGACGCAGATATATATACTACTCAGCTGTATGGAGTTGCAGGTGAGGAATTGTCGGAGCAGCAACCTTTGATAAATTTGTAGGTTTTGCCTTTGCTCTCTGAAGTCTTTTTATATTGCGTTCATACATTTTTTGCGTCTTTATCCGTCATTTTTATATTTTATATTCTGCCTGACTCTAAAATATGTTTAATCTCCTTTTCCAAATATTCATTAAGATTGGCAGCTTTCTGTTTTTCTCTCATCTTTTTCATTCTTGACGCACTTGTAAATTTCAAAGAATCCACTAAGAAAAACCTCGGTGAAAATTTAAATAAGCTAGGCCTATGCTTCATAAAGCCGTTTCCTTATGGCCCAAAAAAGGCTAACATAAATTTTTAAATTATATATGTTATAACGAAATCAAGCTTAATAGATATAATAATGTTCCCAAATAACTTCCCTACTTGCATTGAGCATATCAAATTGAATAACGAATTAATATGGTAAAGGCTATCATTTAAGAAGTCCCGCAAGAAAAAAAAATTAAATACACACGCATAGCTTTGTTGGGTAAATTGTGTGATTGTTTTGTGACATAATTTTACTGAAGACGAAACGTGGGAAATTACGCCACCTGTACAATAAACAAAGTCCCAACCATATTGCTCCTGGTAGTAGATTGTTCCTGTATAACCTTCTCCCGATCTCAGGAGGATTTTGTTGGTCTACAAGACTAAGCACTGTTCTTCGTAGATTTGAATTTAAGGTAAAGGAATAAACTGTCCTTCCTGGGTGTAAAAGTCTTTCTGAAATATCGGAAGAAAGACGTTAGTTCCATCCTTAACGATTCAGATGATATTCAGAATACTAGCTATTGGCTCCGGGACATCTTGCAGTGATTTTATTACTGCTAAGAAATTCTCATCTTCTTGGTAGAATACGTATTGCATTACTGCTAAGAAATTTTCATCTTTTTGGTAGAATACGTATTGCTGGGCCTGGTTTTCCGAGATGTGTGATTGTTCTCGTTGCAACATCAAATGTTTAGTTTCAAACAAAGCCAATCTAACACGATAGAAGCTGTAGATAGAACAGACATCGTAGGGAGGGTTGTTATAGATAAGAGTGTTGCGGTAAATCTGGTGAACGGCGAATCCAAAACGACGTGTATATGTAGTTAAATTAATGGTCTTCGGAGCGATTTGAGGCCAGGGAGTGACGTTTTCTTTCTATGTTCGGAGTCGTAGTCTTCAGTTCGGGAGGTGCAAGTTGAAAGACGGAAATCTTCGGACCCTCCTTTTTGATAAACTTTCCTCTTAGAAGGGAGAAACTGAGCCAAGCTAGGGGGCATCTGGGATGTTGGTAATGCTGCTTTAGTGTTAACCATTGACATGTTCAACGCTTAAGTTGTCTGGAAATCAAAACAAAATAAGCAGATTACAACAATAAATTAAAACGCAGAACATGACAAAATACACAATAGGCCTATTTAAAATCAAAGCTCACTCCAAACAGGACTAAGCGACTCAAAGTCGAAAGAAATCTTTATCTGGAAGTCCATGGAGTATCCCCTTAACAAGATATGGGACCCAGTTGTTAATGCTAAGATTTGCCAGATCTTCGTGCTCAACACGTAAAGGGTTGTCTTCGCTTCCGGATGAGTTTGTTTCTTATTCAATGCAAATCTTTTTTACAGTCCGTTTCTTGATGTTTACATTCTCTTGTTTGATGGCTTTCTTCGTTTCTCTTATCAGTCTCCTTTGTTCTTTTTCTTCATCTAGTGTTTTTCTTCTCTTCTTTTTGTTGTATGTACAATTTATAGCTGTCCCCAGTTATTGCAGCAGGAGTAGGATCTCTGGACTTCTTCTTTTTCAGGGATGTGGGAGTTGGGTAAGGCATCGCTTAAATGGAGAGGGAATAATTTTTGTAGTTGTTGATTGATTGATTGATTCTTTGGTGGTGATAAATTTACTGTGGTGTTGATGGGTTGATAGGATGTGGAAGATGTGGGTGTCAAAGTTGTAGGTTCCGAGGAATCGTTAGGTGTCTGTGTAGATAGTATTTTTGCAGTCAGAGTAATTGTACCGGTCGCGAGAAAAGACCAAGTGTCTACAGGAGGTATCGCTGTTGGTAGAGTGGGTTGACTTCAACTACGCTGTAGCGAAGAAAATCTTCTATCTTCAAGCGTCCTTCTTCTCTCTTCTATCTTCTAACGAGCGGGTCGGCACAGATAAAAAATCTGTCTCTTGAGACGACAATGTCCGAACTATCCCGACGCTTCTGCCAATTCTAAGGGCACTTGGACGATGAGATTCTGAGCCTGTGATCCCATCACAGCGCTGTTCAATGGCTCGTTCTTGAATATTGACGTCACGTTCATTCCGCTTGGACTGCTCGAAGCAAAGCGGTGAAAACCGGAAGTTCTTGATTATCAGAGGCAGGGTATTGTTCATGAGAAAACCTGCACCGGTTAAAAACCACAACTGTCCTGCGGAATAAATTTGAGCTTGGGCATAGCCCAACATGTTCGGGCTTGGTAGTCCGTGTCCTTCATCATCAGGTTGCATGTCGGCGGGAAGGTCCCAGTCGACATGACCTTGTCTCTCCGCTTGAGGTACATTGGATGCACGAATACATTGCATAACACTGCGTGCAAAAATAGCCAGACAAGGATAATTCCTATATACAAAGTGGTTCTCAGCTGTGACCTGACCGAACCATCCAATTAACTCATGTTCACTGACATGGTATTGCCTGTCACGCATTCTGAACTGAATTTCGCGTCCAGAGGGCATAGTTGTGTTGCCCATGCCATTAATATATATAGCCAGCGGACCTGGCACCTCCAAACCAAGGTAATCGATAATACGTATGAAATCTTGCTCTGCAAAGCTCGTTCTAAAACCGTTCTTCATGTGGAGTTTTATCATACGTTAAAATACGGTGATAGCGCAATAGTAGCGAAAGCGAGCGAGTGGCACTCGACGCGCAAAACCAGGCGTAGTAGCACGTAGTTCGTCAAATATCTGTAAAGTCAATTCAGTAAACCCCTCGCAACCCACGAAATACTCAGGTGAGTTGGATTCAGGACGTAGGTCCTGTGAAGCTTCAACATAGATGGCTTCTCTGTATAGGGGATCGTTCTTCTCAGCAAGAGGTGCATGGGTGGGGGAGGGCCTACAGTTGGTTTCTCAGAACATCTAGGTGCATAAACATTCGCAACGGCTCCTCTCTTTGGTTAAACCGGACGATTACGTCGCTCCTGCCCACCGCTAGGAGGGGCACGTGGATCAAAATTGTCAACGGACTGGTTGTTACTGTTTTGATTAAAATTTCCACGTACACGTTCTCCATAATTATGGCCGCGACTAAAGTTCCATCGGCCTCTGTTCATTATGATTATCAAGCACGGCGTCCGCCTCTAATGCTGCGTTGAAACACTCTTCTTGACACAAGATAAAAAAGACACGAGATAAAGGGGGGCGGGGATAGTTGTACCGGTCGCGAGAAAAGTCCAAGGGTCTACAGGAGGTATCGCTGCCACCACTACTCTAATTAAGGGAGAGTAGGCCCTAATGACACAACGGAGATAAAAAGAGATGATAAAATAATTACTCGGGATGATGAAAATAAAATAATAGTTTTGATGCTGAAAACTTGAACTTAAGGTTTATTTGAATGTTATAGAACAATGTGTGTATATATATAGAGTTTGAGAAATGATGTGAACAGTATGGGTGAAGCGCGATTAATACCTAGATGACAATGTCCGCGTGCCCCCTCCCTATTCCAATACGGGATCAAGTAACTTCAATGCATCTCTTTGTTCTTACACTTGCATTGAAATCACGTGATTTACCGTTAGATAAGCCTAAAGGCCGAAAAGAACTAAGGAAACTGTTACAACTTAACTTAAATACAAAAGGAAAAAAACAACTAAATATTACACTTAATTTAGGGACGGTGACACGCTACAGTAGAGCGTAGAGGTGGTCATCGTGTGCAGTGGATGTAGATGGCTGGTTAAAGATGTCAGTTGAGTTATTGTCGGATATGATTGTCAGACTTGTCACCACTTCTTCTACTCCAATTTCGACTTCTACTCCAATCTCGATGACCATGCCGGTTTCAAGGTTTGCAAATCCTAGATAATCAACAAGAATTTGCTATCCAGTATCGTCCAATGACTCGTCGCACAAGTAAAATGCTGGTTCGTCAGCATTGAATACCCGCTGTGGCTCTTCAAAGATGTTTAATAGGTCCTTGCTTTGGAGATAGGCGTGAACCTCTTCAAACCAACCACGCAGTTGTTTTTCTGTGACGTTGGCCCGGCTGGTTGTCAATGTCCGCGTCATTCTTTTTGCAACTTCAAGCTGACGACCAAGTAACAGCTGGTACCACTTTTCACCTGGTATGCTGTCCGTGAATGGGTTTGGCCTTTTCAATTATTCCTTTATCAGTTTGGAGACGTTGCCAATAAGCTGCTCCTTCACAACGGGGAAGCCTGATTATTGAATAAAAAGTGGATTTTGTTAAAAAAAAAATTGGTTTTAGGCCTAATTAATTATTCCAATTATTTTTTCCTCTTTATTGCAAATCAAGCTTTATGCAATCATAATTACTATTTACAAAGACTGCACATCAAATATGAAAGTCAGTTATGTTAATACTCTTCCTAAGATCTGGCACTAACACCTAAAAAAGAACAACAACTTACGAAATCAGAACAATTGTCTTATTTTAATTCCCTTACCTCTCTTAGCCTGATGAGTGTCTTCTTCCAAAATTGACATCAATATGGCATCAATTTGAATATGTTCAGGAAGAGAGTAGTGGAAGATACTGTTTCCACGAACAGTTAGTGAGTCAAACTCTGCTGTTGGTTTATTCTTCAGCTTTAACTTTACATTCTTCAGTTGAGTGTGCATATAATTATCTACTCCTGCAAAAAATGATACCAACTGTTAGCGTTACAAAATACTAATTTTTAATTTCTGAAACTTAATTACAGTAGAAATTTTACCCTAAAACAGAGGCTTGCTTCTTTTTAAATTTACCGGTTATTAGATCATGACCTGCTTTTGTATTATACCATTATCAAATTAGCTCATCAGAAAAATAATACACAGTTTTTCAAACTTTCCTGGGAAATAAGCTAAGTAACTTAACATTAGTTGAACAAGTTATAAAAGGGTTATTAACTTAATAATTGAATTGAAAGGTCAAGTTAACTTAGTTCAGTTATAATTTCTGAGTCTTCATTTTACCGTCCATTCCAAACCTTCTACATGAAAGCTAATTTTTTACTGTATCTGGGACCTGTTGTATGATAGGAGCTTATTTCCAAGTGCAAAGCAAAACCTATACCCTCTTCTTGAAATACTTTTAATGACCAAGATAACATGGATAACTTATATCAACCTAGACTTAATAAACTTATATCAAGTTAGTCTAAATTAGCCTAAGAAAAACTTTGATATCCAAATCTGTCGCATTTACAACAAATATTGAACCAAAAACTCAATCTATACCCAACTACAATCCATGACTACTATACTTTTGATAATCATAACATCTAAGTTTAGTTAACAACCTAACCAACCACATGATTAAATGACAATATTGAAAAATATAGGCCTAATATGAGTGCTTAGGTAGCCTACTCAGGGACATATTTCCGAATATGCAGATTAGGCACCCACCTAGGGCGGCAAATTTTAGGGACGGCAACATTTGGGGGTTAAAAAATTAAAAAGGTGGTTTTAATCTAAAACAATAAACATTTAGCAAATAATTCTAGGCAAAACAGCCATTTGAAATATTTTAATTAAGTATAAAATAATTTCAGAACGCATTAAAGTGAAACAAAAGTCAATTGTTTATTACACGGCTGTGAATAAATTCCTCTTCTGGATGTGGCCGACACATTCTATTTTCTTAATTTCCATTTCATCACCATAAGGCTTACTCTCAAACATATCCACAAAAGCTTTGGTATCTCCGTCTCCAATGTATTTTACATACCGTACGTTATACTGTGGGAGAGACCGATTGAAGATTTGTATTGCCCTTGCCACTTCCATGGCGCCGCTTGTCCCATGGTAGTTAGATGAGCATTTTTCTTCATGTGGCCCAGTACTCATGAACTTACTGCTACAATTACAATATTTTGAGAAAATCTCTACGTCAACTACCTTTCCTGTGTCAAGAGAAGTGGCAGAAAAGATTCCATTCAGCGATCTATGTCCACGCTTCTGCCATGATCCATCGATTGCGACTGACAGGTCTGTGGATCCACCATTAGCAACTACAGCATCTGGCACAGCTAGGCTCATTGTATTTTTAGCAACTGCCTCTGAAGCAGTATAAGTTAATGGGAGGGCTAAGGTTCATAATTCCACAAATGTTCAGCCGCTGCCCTACCTTTTCCTATAGCCCGCATACCATAAACTAATCTAAGGTTCAAGTCATATATAGTTTCATACCTTTTTCTTCTGCCACATTGTCTAACTTGGCTTCAACAAGATCACAATTGATCATAGTGGCTTTGGTCTCGCAATTTACACATTTTAGAACTATTTCGCAGGCTAGTCCAGCGATATGTTTTTTAATGAGTTCTAGTTAAAAAAAACACACACATTGCATACTGCAATCTGATCCAAACATGACTCTATAACCTCCTCAGGTTGATAATGTTGTATTCAAAATCATCATAAATTTCATCATACAATAACAATGAGGGGGTGACTTTAGATTTTGAGGAAGATCAGGTAGGTGTAGAACTTCCATCTTCAACCCTTACTGGAAGCCTAGGCTGTTCAATATGATTTAAGGTACTAGATCTAGGTTCGATTCCCACAGGTTCATTTTGATTTCCAACAGTATATTTGTTTCCATAGAATCTCCTTTTCTTAGTAAGCCGTTTACTTTTCGTCATTTTCCACAAAACAGTCACAATCACTATACTGAAATCTGATCACGGTTTGTAAACACATAGCTGACTAATTGGTGTTATTGTTGACAAATACACTAACTGATGACAGAATAAACAACAATGTGTTTGTAGCAACAAAAAAAGATTATACAGGTTAGCCAACATGCTGAAACAAAATCAATACACATAATCTGAACGTGTACTACATAAAAGCTGGCAAAATCCCAGCTAACAGTAGATGTACTAATATAAAAAATTATATTTGAAACACTTATTGTTATCGTATCTTATTAATTTTGGTATCATTTTAACCACAAAGTTCAATTTTTCATGATTTCGCCAAGTGGTCCCCTTAAGCACCACCTGGCTCTAGTGACGTCACTCCCTCTTCGAACAAATCTATATCGCTTAGAGTTACAGCATCTTCTTCATTATCAGAGTCCGCTTGATTCACATTAGTGATAGCTTGAATGGGTTCTGGTTCCAAACTGTTAGGCCATTGTCCATCACCTAGGCCTACCGTGTCCTCACCATCACTAGGTTCACTGTCCTGTGGCAAAAATTTTCTGATTCCAGAGGAATCTAAGTCGTCCATTATGTATAAATAACAAAAAGTCACATAAAAAAGTAATACATAACCAACAATACTAGTAAACAACAAAAAATAAATGCGAAACTTGGTGAACACTAACTCAAAACAAAGAAAACGCAACGCAGCGCAGACGTCGTTACAGTGAATCTAACAGCTGAACATCGCCGAAAAAACGTCAAAACGAATGACGTCACCAAAATTAGGATTCTACTCGCAGCGGAAAACAAAAAAGGAGTCAAAAGAACAACTCTTGGCCTTTCCAACGATATAAATTTGATTACCATAGTATTGTAAAATAATAATTCATCACAAATTAAAAAAGGCTGCAAAATTCAATTTTTCTTACAAAAGAATTGGTATTGTAAATAAATTATAACATAAAACAATTATTCCAATCAAAACACTCGACAGACTGAATCTTCAGCTGAAGTCTGTCTTTCTAGTGGTACCAACTTCAATATCCTGCGAGCTAAAATAACCCATGTGGCTCTCTCTGAAAATATCTTAATTTACGAATTCCAACTCGATCGTCTGAAAAGTCAAAGAACTAAAAAATCACCTGTTTTCTAAAATTCCTACGTGCGTATATAGAAACGCCAGATGATGTTTTATATATGAAAAATAAAGCTCGTAATCTCATCTTTACAACGGTATAGGTTATTAGTAAATTATTCCATCGTAACACGACGAAATATGTGTTTGAGAACTGATAAGCGTCCCACAGGAGCTTCTTCCCTATATTTTCCCGTCAGCTTATTATGAAGCACGGTTTTAAGATCATGAAAATCTTAGGATGCTGCAGAGGTCGAGTATCCGTCGTTCTTGATGGCATCAAGCGCCTTTCTTACATCCTCCTGGGTGTACCTCTGCCGCGATGTATGACGGTTTGGTGCAGGCATCTTCGTGTTACAACCGATGACAATAATGAATTCACTTCAAAATTATTAATGCAATGTGTGAGGAAGTCATTTCACATCTGGCACACTCCCTGTAGCTACATTCTTTGTTTGATGCATTACACAAGATATACTTTATATATCATACCGAACAAATTTGTTTCATTTACGATTTTCAGTCGTTTCAACTTTGCACGAAGAAACTTCATCTCATGTACAATACACAGACACGTGTCACGAGCACTCGTTTATTGGACCAATTATAGACATATTTACATGTATTGGTTACATTAAAATAGTACAATATACAATGGCATTTATCTTACAATTATAAAATGCCTACTATATAGTTATTAGGCCTAATAACTATATAATAATATAGTTATTATATATATTTTCTATAAACTCATTATTAAAATCATTATTAAACTCGTTATTTCCTAATAACTCATTTTAGGTTCAACACCATGGTCTGTGTCTGTAAAATGGCGATTTTGATATTCTAAAGTTTGTTACACAAAATATACTATGCAGATTTTCCAGGGTATCTTGCAAGTACCTTGCCTGTTTTTTTAATGTTTTTCCTTCTGATAAAATCGTCCGGGAGAAACGTTTGAATGGCTTTTTTAAGGTAGCCTATGCTGGTAGATTTGTTTTCGTTCAAATTTCCTCAAACTATTGTTGAACATTTGTGATTTTTTTCTGACCTTTTCAAAAATCCTCTGGCGTCTTTTAACCCCTTGACTCCCATGTATTCAATTAGCTGTGTATTTCCCGCAGCCCATGTTTTTTAAATCTAATAATGAAGTAAACATACATATATATGGGACATACATAAATGGGAGTCAGCGATAAAAAGTGCTAAACACCATATCTATAGAGTAATTGGTTCTTCAGTCCTTACTTATCCGGAGTTTACTACGCTCACAACTAGAGTTGAAGCCATGTTAAATTCAAGACCATTATGTCCACTCTCTGCCGACCCCTCAGATTTATCAGCCCTTACTCCTGGGCATTTTCTAACTGGTGAACCTCTAGTATCAATACCGGAAGATGACATCTCAAATGTACCAGTAAATCGTTTGAAGCATTGGCAACTAAGTCAAGCATTCTTTCAGAACATATGGAAAAGATGGAAAAAAGAGTACTTTCACACACTGCAACAGCGAACAAAGTGGACAAAGTCAACAAAAAACTTGAAAATTGGTGATATGGTCATAATCCAATCTTCAATGCCAACGCTGCAGTGGCCCCTCGCAAGAGTAACGAAACTATTCCCCGGCAAGGATGGTATTGTACGAGTTGCAGAAGTAAAAACCGCAACAAGCTGTTATAGAAGGCCTGTAACTAAACTCTGTGTTTTACCCCTGGACTAACTAACTGTTGAAGTGAGGACACTTCAAGGCCGGGAGTATGTTAAGTTCTATCACCTAATAATTTTCTTTAGCCTTTATTTAGAACAGCCGATGTTTAAAAAATGATTCAAACTGTATAAATAAATATTATTGATTTCTGTTCTTCTTGAAAACATGACTTATTTTATTTCTCTCTTAATATTTCATTTTTATTCACAAACACTCCACATTATTTAATGTTTTTTTTTTATTATTATTAATGATCACGCTATCCTGTTTTCTACCTCGTTTTCTTGTTCTGTGGCTTCTAAGTACACGGGCTCCTCTAAAGCTCCGGTATCTAGCTCGCGTATGACAGCTGTTATGGTAGCCGTTCAGCTTCCACTGTCGTATGGCCATCACGTCGACAGTCCTAGCCCCTCCTGCAATGGCTACTATCTTGAGGGCTTGCTGGACTATCCTATCGGTAGTTGTATTGTTGCTGGTGCCCTCAATTTGATTGGCTGTAGAGCTCCCATACTTAGCAGAGATAGCTCTAGCCACTGTGAAGGGGATAATCAACTTATCCGAAGTGAATTCTTGCACTTCATGAGCTGGAAGTATTAGCTTATCCCAAGGAGCCATTCTATCCAACTGCTGGTATTTAGAATAGGCTGCGCATATATGGGGAGTAAATTTTCCTATCTCATTCCAGGCTAATAATATATCATTGGCAGATAGAATCCACGTTAAGATCATCAGGAAATTTGTCAATTCAGCATTCCTCAAGAGGTTGATAGCAACGGAGAATCCCTTACCTGTTAGGTCTGTGTTTTTGGACATCGACCACATCATACTAAAGTGTAGTGCGCGCAAATCCCAAAAGACACGGACCTCCTCATAAAAATGGGAGGCGATTTGAAGGGTTGGCCGTAAATGGACTAGTTTGTTATCAGTCACTGAGAGTCCAAGCGGCTTCGAGAATGACTTGAGCCTTTGTGTTACCCACCCCTGGTAATTATTGGAGTTCAATGATTTACCGATGAGGGTAAATAGCAAGCTAGCTCCAAATATGTAGTGGGAAGGGCTGAGTCGTTGGTAATTTCGTATGTCGAAGCAATCTACAGTTGCGTACTCTGGATGTGAGGCAATAAATACTGACAGTGATACTTCCTCTGTCTCAATATTGTTACTCTCACATAAAGACAACAAGTATGGCTTGAACCCAGGTGCTATTAAGCACATAAGTGAGTTCGCTACTGCCAGAGTTCCATACTGGGGAACTTTGGACCCTCTGAAAATCTTGAAGAAACACCTTGCTAAAAATTCGGGGTATTCTTCTGGGTCTGAATACAAATCCTCGATGGTATCGGGTCTTTCACTCACGTCAAGAGAGTCCCATACTGTTTGGATGTTCGGGTCTACAGCATTTTCAAACATTCGGACGATTATCGGTAAATCATTCGATACACCGATTCTTTGGGCATTAAATAGGTAAACTAAGTAGTTTTTATTCTGATCTGGCTTTCGGGCTCCGCCCCAGTGGCTCTGGAGTTTCCCATGTTAACCTTATGATATTTCATATTTAAAAGGAATTAATGAATCTTAACAGCTGTTTCAATTAAACAATTTGGTTCCTTCTGTTCTATGATGTTTAATAGCATTAAAGTTACAAGGATTACCAACAGGGTGCAGCACTATTCTTTTTAGCGAATTTCCCATATAGGGAATAAGCTATTACCGTAGTACTCATGATAAGACCTGGACCCGGGACCGATTTTTTTTTTCGTTTTGAGGTCCCTAGAGGCCAAAAATAGCATCCGTTCAAATTCATATATATATATATATATATGTGTGTGTGTGTGTGTGTGTGTCCGTTAGCGCGATAACTCGAGCAAAAATGATCCGATTTTGATGAAATTTGGTACAAACGTGTAAACCTGCGTTTATTCGAACGAGTTCGCGAACCAGCATGATCGGACCATGGGAACGGGGGTTTATGGGGGCTTTTATGGGGTAAAAATGGGTTTTTCCCATTTTTGACCCAAAAAACTTAAATTTTTGCAATTTCTTTCCAAACTATTTTGTAGAGCTTAAAAAAACAAATAATTTAGTATATTGAAGCGTTATAATGCGCCTAATAGTTACGGAGAAAATTAAATAAAAATTTTAAATTTAAAATTCCTATGTTATTCTTATGGAGGATAAGTAAACTGTTAATTGTAGTTTGCTTTATTAACATATTTTGCCCAAATTTGGAAAATGTTTTTATTTCTTACTAACTATTAACATTTTACATAAAAAAAAACACTTTAACCCTCCCTGTTGCAGCAAACCTAAGTATGTGTTAAACTGATTTGATTTAAATAGGGAATAAATGTGATATTTTTAAGGAGACATTTTAGTGTAAATCCAATTAAGCAAATGGATATTCGCTTAGTCTGCAGGTTTGCTGCGGCGGGGGTATTTTATTTATGACAACAGTTAATCTGCAACCAAAAGGTGAGTGAGCGTAGCGAACGAACTTCAACCAGGACGTGATTGAGCCATCAAATACTTATGAAGTTAAACGGGGCAAAGCCCGCGGGCACAGCTAGTCCATATACAAAGCCAAAAGTACCCATGAACTTTTGAGAAAACTACAAGTCACACCCCGAAAAATCATATACTTAAAATGTTCGTCTTGATGAGAAACCTTTCGCAACATTATTTCATAAATCGCCCTTTAAGGCCGTAATTTCTTTCCAAAGGGAACTTTCCATATACCTAATGTTAAGAAACCCTCAGCTGTCCTTATTTGAATGTTATTCTTTCAATTTATTTCCTTATTAAAATCAGGTGTAATTATTTGTTCGCATTTCTGTATTCTGTTTTGTTTATTTCAGCTTAGCTTAACCAAACAATAATTTTATTAACTCTTATGAATTAAAACGGAGTGAAGCCTGTGGGTAACAGCTAGTTGTTCTTACTTATGAATGGTCTTAAAACCGTATTTACACAATAAGTCTATGACTTATTATCAGGACAGATTTCGCTGAGTGTCGTCACCATATTCAAGTTTTTCGCTGTCTGGCGAACTCCTTCATGCATTACTCTTTGGTAGCAAACCTTGCAGTTCTTTGTTCTTCCTTTCCTTTCTTGGAAGAAATTTTTCAATCTGATGGGCTCTGCAATCACTGCTGGGTCCAGGAACTAGTCCTGGAAAGGACCACTGCGGACTGATGTTGGAGGTTATGTACATGTCTTTGATATAGGTTTAATTGTTCAATATACTGTTTTAGTACTGCAATGGTGCATCTTACTTGCTCCTTAACTGTTACTTTCTTAGTCGTAGTTTTTCCTTTTTTATCCCAACTTTGAATCTTTGGCATTGGTAGAAACATGTAACATCATCTTCAAACACTACAGTTTGGCTTTCACATCTGGCACACTCCCTGTAGCTACATTCTTTGTTTGATGCATTACACAAGATATACTTTATATATCATACCGAACAAATTTGTTTCATTTACGATTTTCAGTCGTTTCAACTTTGCACGAAGAAACTTCATATTCTCATGTACAATACACAGACACGTGTCACGAGCACTCGTTTATTGGACCAATTATAGACATATTTACATGTATTGGTTACATTAAAATAGAACAATATACAATGGAATTTATCTTACAATAATAAAATGCCTACCATGTAATAATATAGTTATTATATATTTTCTATATAGTTATTAGGCCTAATAACTCATTTTACGTTCATCAATCCACCATGGTCTGTGTCTGTAAAATGGCGATTTTGATATTCTAAAGTTTGTTACACAAAATATACTATGCAGATTTTCCAGGGTATTATTATTATTATTTCTTTGTCATGAGAGCCGAAGCCCCCTGACTACGTACCCGGTACCTATCGTGAGACATACCCGGGCCCCATGATATAGGCCGAAGCTTACGCATCAACCTTTAGCACATCATGGGCGGATGACTTAAGGTCATCAGGCTCGTCGGCTGCCGAAGCTGACCCTTCGGAAAGAGGGTTGCCCCTCAATCCTAACCAGGGATTCCGGCTGCTTGTTTAAGCGTCACTCCACCTGGGTTCCACCAGGTACAAAGCCCTAGAGGACCATAATGGAGCGCCCCGACGCATTTAGTGCAAGCAACACTCGGGACCTATCTAATCCCTGACAGGCAGAACCCGCCATCATAGCCAGAAGGAAGGGGACCGTCAGCACGCTGACGGGGTTCCTCCCATTTACACCACTACCCGATCGAGGCCTTACCCAGTTGCTGGGAAACCAGAGATAACCAGAGCGATAGATCCCCAGAAACCCCTGGTGGGCTCGGACCCAGCACCCGATCTACTTCGTTTGCCCGTCAGACCCAACATCACTGCCAGGCCATCAGGGTTTCCCAAAAGGAGGCAGGTATAGAAGTGGGACCCACCCGGATGAACCTATCCACCAGAGGTGGCGACACCCTTGACTCAATTGAGGTTCCGGGAAGAACCCCCCACACTCAAGATAACCATACCGTCCGTGCTCAGAGACAGGGATTGGTTTGCATAAGTGCCTACAAACCGTTACCCTCACACTGCGGAAAGTTACGTTTCCCTTGAGTGTCCCCGTGAGCTACGGGTACTTGCCCGTTTTCACCTCCAGGAAAGGCTACTTCTAAAGTCGAGGATTTGCCACACTGAATGCTGGTCGCACACAACAAGCAGGCCGAAACCCAAAGAACCACAGACACAGGTAGGTTAGAGAATATGATGCACTTCCATCTCTCCTAGAGCTAAACACCCCTCCATCCTGGATAAAGGAATGTCACTGGGACCCAATGCCCAGTCGTCCATGTCTGTGGCCTACTTGAAAATGCCGATACCAACACCGAGCAGTTACCTCCCCTTTGGGGGCTAGGGTTTTCACCTCCCAGGACGAGGCTACTTCCAAAGTCGAGGATATGCCTCACAAAATGTCAGTCGAACACAACAGGTAGGACGAGCCCGAAGAACTCAAGTCACAACCACAGTTACAGGTAGATGAGGAGAGGCGGAATTAACGGCGTCACTGAGAGCTAAACACCCCCCCCCCCCCCCACCCTGAATGGAGGGAATGTCACTGGAGGCTCCCCCTAAGGGGCTGGCGCTTACCAGTCGTCCATAACAGTGGCCTACCTGAAGTGCCGGGTCTGACACCGGGCAATTACCTCCCCTCTGGGAGAATTTTCCAGGGTATCTTGCAAAAAAAAAAATCTACCAGCATAGGCTACCTTAAAAAAGCCATTCAAACGTTTCTCCCGGACGATTTTATCAGAAGGAAAAACATAAAAAAACAGGCAAGGTACTTGCAATTTTCCAGGGTATCTTGCAAGTACCTTGCCTGTTTTTTTATGTTTTTCCTTCCGATAAAATCGTCCGGGAGAAACGTTTGAATGGCTTTTTTAAGGTAGCCTATGCTGGTAGATTTTTTTTCGTTCAAATTTCCTCAAACTATTGTTGAACATTTGTGATTTTTTTCTAAACTTTTCAAAAATCCTCTGGCGTCTTTTAACCCCTTGACTCCCATGTATTCAATTAGCTGTGTATTTCCCCCAGCCCATGTTTTTTTTTTGTTTTGTAGACTTTTAGTAATAAATTCGTAAAAAATCTAATAATGAAGTAAACATACATATATATGGGAAGCTGGGGTAATAAGAGACAAAACCATTTTTATTAAAGGTATAAAGGTATCGATTAATTTAAAATAATTGTATGTTGCACAAAAAATCGGAATATTCGGATAATATATTCAATAATATTAACAGTAATTTTTTATCTAGAAAAGATTATTGAATTTTTGGCTTACCCCACTCTCTCTTACCCCGTCGGTGTATTAAGAGACAAGGATCTTGGTACCCATATGCAACCAATGAAAAATATGAGGGAGTAATTCAGTAACAGGTCAAAAAAATATATATATATCTTCTTGTCAAGGCTCCCTTGATCATGTTGTGGAATGGTGGGAAAATTTCTCTAAATTAGACCCAAAATATGGGTACTTTCCTCAAGTTAATAAAACAAAATTAACCTCCTCAGACCCAAGCATACATTTAATTTTTTTAATGTTTTTCTTGTATTTGGGCAACAAAAAATAAAGAAAGACATTTAAAAAAATTGTATTTATATTTATTTTTTATATAAAAAAACTTGTAACCTACAGGTTACACTGGGACTCGGGCCCATAAACATTCAAACACAGAAAAGATTATTAACGTAGAAAGTTTATATTTACATAAACTACATTTTTTCAAAGTTTGATAAATTAAACAATAATATTTATTGTAGTTGTTAGCCTCCGGATTGCCAAATAATATTAGAAAAGGTTTAAATACCTGCTATTAAGCAATCCAATTTTGTTGTTAGAACAACTAGTTTCGGTGTCTGTGTGACACCATCATCAGGCTGCACAAGGACAGTTTTCTTTCTTCATACGAAGAGCGTCATATTTACACGAAAATAAATAAACATTTAAACACGACACACACACGAATACGAGACATTTATGGTAACTGATCAGTTAAGAAAACAGACGACGCTACCCCGGTGGAGTTTTAGTCCAGACTCTGAGTCAGAGAAATGGGGAAAACCATACAGTTTGGTAATAAGTTTTGTAAATATGTGCAACTGGAAAGGGATCAGCACCTCTTACTCTTTGATTGCTTAACTCTTCCCCTTTTTCAAACTTTCAAATTTAACCGCCTTTTTAAAATAAATTGAACCAATCGTCTGATGGTTTGTTGTTCCATCTTTTCTTTAATTTATTGAAGAATAGGAACTCTTTAAATAAATTTAGAGTCTATTGTTTTGTAAGGCCTTCGCCATGTGTAGCACATGTTTCCAAATACTTGGAAAGAGAAGCCTCGTCTTCTTCAGAAGATTCCTGTTAGTCTCCTCCTCCAACTTTGTTTCCAGTAGTTGTTATAATGTTTTCCAAGAGTTGAAGCAGGCACATTAATTTGTTTGCCGCTGTTCTTATGGATACCCCCTTCTTCACTTCTCTAATCGCTTTTTGTTAGTCTTTAAGGTCACACTGACACCCAAGATTTTTTAAAATATAGTTTCTAGGCATTTTCAAGATAAACAATTAAACTTTGTCAATTTAATTCACTGATCACTCACTTTTCAAACTATCATGCAGTCAAATATTCACTTAAAAACCTGAAACAAATAAAAATATGTATATTAGGGCCTTACCCCTCAATATTTGCAAAAAAAGGCAATAAGAGACGTGGTCAAAATTCACCTTACTGATCAGTATTCTCCATCATATTGGTCACAAAATAACACCCAACTGATGTCAAAAACTCTATCTCAAATTTTACATAAAAATTTCATTTGGAAGAAAAAGTCACAAATTCGAGCAATAAGTTTGTTTGTAAGGGATTTTTCAAAGGTTCAGAAAAGAAAATTTTTCAGTAATATTAGATAAGTAAGTGTGTGGTAAGGAAGATAAAATGTTTAAAATGTCTATGGGTATTTTCTGATAATTTTAACATAATGTTTATGTGGTTTTTTTACACTGTCACTTATAACCCCTGTATCCTATTACCCCGGCTTCCCCTATATATTTTTCTTGTTCGGAAGGAACAAGGGAATATAGAAATACCAATAACTTGGTCCTAAACTTAAAAAAAAATTAAGTAGGATAATATTTAAGAAAAAATCTATTACTTAAAAATTGTAAATAAAGTGATTCAAATACATCAATTTTATGTTTTTGTATTTAATTTTTATTTCATATTTATAGAGAATTTACCTCCCTACATAAAAATGATAACACATTTAAAATAACGCAAAAGGATTTTTGTTGTAGTTTTGCAGACTTAAATAGTTGTAACCTGTAATATATTGTTTAGTCATGATCATCTTTTTTCCTTACTTCCTTGCCTATTTATTTGGAGTTTTCCTCCCTAAACTTCCTTAAAAACAGTCAAAATAAAATTACTAATTATTTAATTGCCAAGAAAATTGTAGAGAAAATACAAAAAAATATCAGTATGATGTAGTAAATAAATTTTATAACCGATTTTGGCATCGGACCGAAATGACGCGGCCTTTATTTACTGATCAAAATAGTACTACACAATTCAAAATATTATTAATATAAAAATAGTACAATAAATAGTAAAATAGTACTTTTAGCGAATTTCCCTATAGGGAAGTAGGTGGCACGGTAAGACCTAGACCCGGGACCGATTTACTTGTCCCCAGAGGCCAAAAACACCATTCGTTCAAATTTTTATATATGTATATATATATATAGTATTAATTTAGGTGTTCACGTAAGGGCTGCTGATATATTAAGTATTGTACTTATTTACTTAAATATTTAATATATATATAGATTTATATATATATATATATATATATATATATATATATATATATACGTACGTGAACGCGATAACTTGAGTAATTTTTGTCCGATTTTGTTGAAATTTGGTTTAAAGGTGTAAAGCGGGATAAACTTGAATGAGTTCGCGAACCAGCATGATCGGACCATGTGAACGGGGCTTTACGGGGGGTTTTATGGGGTAAAATTTGGTTTTTCTCACTTTTGACCCTCAAAACACAAAATTTCCCAATTTCTCTTTGGATATTTTTAAAGAGCTTAAAAAACCAAATAATTTAGTATATAAAAGTATTTTTGTTCGGTTATTAGTAACAGAGAAAATTAAAAAAATTGTAAATTTAAAATTCCCATGTTATTCTTATGGAGAATATTGTCAAATGTTGTAGTTTGCTTAATTATGTATATATTTTGATCAAACTTGGCAAATTTATTTATTTTGTACTAAGCTATCAATATTTTACTCAAAAACACACTTTATTAGTTTCCTTGTAGCAGCAAACCTAGGTACTCGTTAAACCTAATGTTATTAAAATATATTTAACTGAAAATCAATTCAGACAAATGGAAATTCGCTTAGTCGGCAGGTTTGCTGCGGCGGGTTTTTTTTAATACTTTTGGACATTTTTTCCAGCTCTGAAATGTAACTTTTTTGTTTGATTAATGTTCTATACACTTAAGCCTTGTCTCTTCTAACTTTTATCCTCCCCCTCTGTTTTTGAACAGATTCACGCCTTTCTTCTAAATTTGAATCAGGTGACGCTGGTGGTGGTTATCCATTGCGACAGATTCTGTCTTCTTCTTTGCCTATACTTTTTGGAATTCTTCCGCCAGCTTGTCCTTACATTTCTGGCTTCTCTATGTGTTTTTCCGCAATTGGCTTTATTTTTTTCATTTTTTAGACGATAATATTGTTCCAAGTCTTTCTGGCGTTTACGCTGCAACTGTTCTTCAGTGAAATTCGCCCGACGCACTTGTTGACGTACGGTCCCGCCGGAGTTTTTCCGCATTTTGCGATTTCTTTTTTCGACTCATTTGAAACGAATCAAAACATACTGATGTAAGACAACCACAAAACTCCGTGACCTTGGAACAAATATCCCATCTGGATATTAATATCAATCCCTTTTTTGTTGTAGGCTAATAATTTGTCATCATTAGTTTTATTTTAAATTATACTTTTTCCGCTTTTTCGCAATCAAATTCAATAATAGTTTGTATTTATGTCACTTTGTAAAATAATATTAAACTGATAAAAGGTTTAATGTGAACGTCCTTTTATGAAAAAAAATCATAATTTGGGTTTTATTTCTGACATTTAAAAAAAAAAAAAAAAATCCCAATTTATAACCTGCTATTTAAAGTATGGCTACTGTAATAATAATATTACAGCATATTTCACTATTACATGATTGCAATTTATTGAAGTATGCCAGTACATCTGTTTTGTGACAAAATATATTTTGACCACATTTTTTATATTAATACAAATTGCAGCATAAATAGAAATGATATACATAACAAACTAAATAGAGAACGTTTTGTTTAGTTTCACTCCATAATACACTTCGTATATTAACGGACACAACATTAATGATAAATCGTCATTTCGGATTCATAAATCATATTCGGCCCAGCATCACTCATGAGTTCCGCTCCATGAGTTGGGTCCACCTCATTGCAACCAAATTTGCAGGTTATGTTTTAACTTCAACTTTTGTTTTGATGAGATCAAAACTATTATAAACCAGTTTTCGTATTACTATTAATAAATTATCCGACCGAAATGGCATGCAATTAAGGTACTGTAAGAATCTTACCTGTATTTTACTGTTTACCTCAACAAGCAAATGATTAAACATTGTCAGATATGCACAGTAAGTAGCACAAACTCCTGAAAAATCAGACTCCCGCCAAACTTGTCGTCTGCTGTGATTGGCGGGACTTTTGGCGTTTTAAAATTCCACTCTTATACGGCAGTACTTGTGGGTACAGTGATACTTTGCGTGATGAAAGTTGTTAATATTTTTTTATGACTAAATTAGTGTCTTTTATGGCATATAGATTCAAGATTCAAGATTCAAAGAGTCTTTATTCACACAGTACAAATTTTCGTACATGAATAGTGTCTATTGTTACTTACTACCTAAATTAGCAATAAGAAACATTTAAACAAAATACTATAGGCTACATTATTTTAAATTGAAATTACTATAATCTTCTATTTTGTAAGGTGCAAGGTCAAGTAAGAATGCCTTCAGATTTTTCATAAATTTAGATTTGTCTTTTTCTTTTTTTAAAAAGCTAGGAAGTTTTCTAAAAAAATAGTTTCCAATATAAGAAGGTTTATTTTTAAAAAGTTCAAGTCTTGGTTTTTCTTTAGGTAAATAATTTTTACCCCTTGTATTATAATTATGCACAGGCAATTCTTGAGTCTCAGCAATATTTAAAAAATATTTAATTGTTTCAAAAATATATAAGGCGTGAACTGTAAAAATGCCCATCCCTTTAAAATAAGATTTGACGGACTGGTTGTATTTTAATTTATGTATTATCCTGATAGCTTTTTTGTATTTTCAAAATCTTTTTTAAATTCTTTTTCTTTGTCCCACCATAAATACTAATTCCATAGTTAATATGTGATTCAATATGAGCATGATATATCATTTTAAGTACTGATCCTTCACAGAGATATGACATTGTTCTTAGGACGAATATACCAGAATTTAGTTTTTTTATTAAATACTCGACATGTTTATTCCAGCTTAAATCCTCATCTATTATCAAACCCAATAGTTTTGAGGTTTTAACTTGAGCAATGGAATTTGTATCTATATCTAACTTAATACTTTGATCATTTTTGTCTCTTTTTGTTTTGAAAAGAATGAAACTAGTTTTACTAGTATTAAGTACTAAATTATGGTCTTTTAAAAACTGATTCAGACTTTTTAATTCTGATTTAGCAGACATTTCTAAATCAGTTAGGGATTTCCCAGTTGTGTTAAGATTAATATCATCTGCATATATACTTATCTTACTACCTGGGTCTTTTAGAGAATTTGGAAGATTTTTAAGGTAACATATGAATAAAAGAGGACCAAGAATCGATCCCTGTGGGACACCAGATGATATCTTTGATAAATTAGATCTTGTTTTTTGGATGATGTTATTTTTTGACAAAGTTGATATTTCCACAAATTGGTAACGTTCCTCTAAGTATGATTTAAACCATTTGAGAGTGACTCCTTTAATACCCAAATTATCAAGTTTAGCTATTAATTGATGGTGGTCTACATTATCAAATGCCTGGGACATGTCCATGAAGATGCCAGCTGAATTTAAACCCTTATCTAGTGAATTTATCACAGCTTCAACAAAATTAACCGCTGATGTAACTGTCGATCTACCAGCACGGAAACCATGTTGTTCATTATCAATTAGATCATATTGGTTCAAGAAACTGTTCAACCTGTTGTACACTGCCTTCTCATATACCTTTGATATTGCCGGGAGAATTGACACTGGCCTGTAGTTTGAAATATCTTTCTTAGAGTTTTTCTTATAAACAGGTACCACTCTAGCAATTTTAAGCTCATTTGGAAAAATTCCTGTTACAAATGATGAGTTATTAAGGTACTGTAAGAATCTTACCTGTATTTTACTGTTTACCTCAACAAGCAAATGATTAAACATTGTCAGATATGCACAGTAAGTAGCACAAACTCCTGAAAAATCAGACTCCCGCCAAACTTGTCGTCTGCTGTGATTGGCGGGACTTTTGGCGTTTTAAAATTCCACTCTTATACGGCAGTACTTGTGGGTACAGTGATACTTTGCGTGATGAAAGTTGTTAATATTTTTTTATGACTAAATTAGTGTCTTTTATGGCATATAGATTCAAGATTCAAGATTCAAAGAGTCTTTATTCACACAGTACAAATTTTCGTACATGAATAGTGTCTATTGTTACTTACTACCTAAATTAGCAATAAGAAACATTTAAACAAAATACTATAGGCTACATTATTTTAAATTGAAATTACTATAATCTTCTATTTTGTAAGGTGCAAGGTCAAGTAAGAATGCCTTCAGATTTTTCATAAATTTAGATTTGTCTTTTTCTTTTTTTAAAAAGCTAGGAAGTTTTCTAAAAAAATAGTTTCCAATATAAGAAGGTTTATTTTTAAAAAGTTCAAGTCTTGGTTTTTCTTTAGGTAAATAATTTTTACCCCTTGTATTATAATTATGCACAGGCAATTCTTGAGTCTCAGCAATATTTAAAAAATATTTAATTGTTTCAAAAATATATAAGGCGTGAACTGTAAAAATGCCCATCCCTTTAAAATAAGATTTGACGGACTGGTTGTATTTTAATTTATGTATTATCCTGATAGCTTTTTTGTATTTTCAAAATCTTTTTTAAATTCTTTTTCTTTGTCCCACCATAAATACTAATTCCATAGTTAATATGTGATTCAATATGAGCATGATATATCATTTTAAGTACTGATCCTTCACAGAGATATGACATTGTTCTTAGGACGAATATACCAGAATTTAGTTTTTTTATTAAATACTCGACATGTTTATTCCAGCTTAAATCCTCATCTATTATCAAACCCAATAGTTTTGAGGTTTTAACTTGAGCAATGGAATTTGTATCTATATCTAACTTAATACTTTGATCATTTTTGTCTCTTTTTGTTTTGAAAAGAATGAAACTAGTTTTACTAGTATTAAGTACTAAAAATTATCAAGTTTAGCTATTAATTGATGGTGGTCTACATTATCAAATGCCTGGGACATGTCCATGAAGATGCCAGCTGAATTTAAACCCTTATCTAGTGAATTTATCACAGCTTCAACAAAATTAACCGCTGATGTAACTGTCGATCTACCAGCACGGAAACCATGTTGTTCATTATCAATTAGATCATATTGGTTCAAGAAACTGTTCAACCTGTTGTACACTGCCTTCTCATATACCTTTGATATTGCCGGGAGAATTGACACTGGCCTGTAGTTTGAAATATCTTTCTTAGAGTTTTTCTTATAAACAGGTACCACTCTAGCAATTTTAAGCTCATTTGGAAAAATTCCTGTTACAAATGATGAGTTAATTAGGTGCATTAAAATTAATTTAATCTCATCTTTCACTTCTTTTAACATTTTTACTGATAAATTGTCATAGCCAGATGTTGTTTTATTTTTTAAAGATTGTATAATAGTTATTATTTCGGTATCAGTTACTGGTTCGAAATACAATTTTGTATGCCATATATTTTTTGAAGAGGTGTCTGATGTAGTATTACAAAATTTTGTATGTAACGTAGGGGATTTTGTAAAAAATGAGTTAAAATTATTTGTTATTTCTTTTGGATTGTTAACTATCTTATTGTTAACTTTTAATGACATATTTTCCTGTTCTTTTTGTTTTTTGCCGTTAAAGACTTCCTTGTTAATAATTGACCATGTTGTTTTTGAAATGTTTGATGAATGTTTAATTTTTTTGTTATAATATTCTTTTTTTGTTTTGAAAAGATCGAATTTAAATTTTCTTTGACGAATTTTAAGCTCTTTGCACTCTTTGTCTTGATTTCTTGCACACTTACTTAGCCTAACAATAGTTTCCCTCTCTTCTCTTAACCTAGTATTCATGCAGCAATTCTTTTTGGAGCCTGTTCTAACAGTAATTTGTGGAAAACACTCATTAAAATAATAAAAAAATTTCTGATGGAACTTAGAGTACTTATATTCAATAGGAGACATGTAAATTTCCATCCAATTCTCATCTTTCAGTTTTTATTTAAACAAATTGATGTTTTCTTGGCCAAGATTTCTACAAGTTTTTACTATGGATTTTTTTTTGTTATGATCAAGGGTAATATTCATCTCAAGTACCTGACCATCATGGTCTGACAAACAAGTAATTAAACCATATACATACATCTGTACATCAGTAATGTTAGTTAAAAAATTATCAATAGCGGATTTGGAATTTTTAACAACTCTTGTGGGAAAGTCCACCAAATATCTCATGCTGTGGCTTTTTAGCATGTTTGAAAACTGTTTATATGTGTGATTTTTATCCAGTACATTTATATTAATGTCCCCAGCTACAATTATATTTTTACAAATTCCTAAGAGCCTGTCAATCACAAAACTAAGTTTATCTAAAAATAGTTTACTGCTTGCGCTTGGGGAACGATAAACTCCTAATAGTACAAACTGATAATTTTTGGTACAGCACTTCACCGCACAACACTCAAAAACCTTCTCCTCACATGTTTCCTGTATTATAGAGGTTGAAATTTTCTTAATTTGTAGATTATTTAAATTATTTTTAGCCATCAATACCACACCTCCTTTTGTAAAATTGCTTCTACAAAAATAATGCTTATAATCCTATATATGCCTATATGCCTTATATATGCCTACAATCTAAACATTTTAAGAATCAAAATCTTTTAGCACAAAATTAATAACGTAGTTTTAAAGACACATTACTAATTATTATTGGCCTAAGGTTGAGGTCATGGACCGAAATGACGTTTTTATCATTGATTTTCATATTTTGTGTATTTTAAACTATTTCAAAAGGAAAATAAAGGGTAGTAGGAGTAAATAATGACACATTTATGGTAAAAAGGTACTTAATTTTTCAAATTAGTATTTATTTTGACTTTTATTGGGGAATTTAATGAGCCTTCCTTGTGAGAATGACCCTTATGTATTATTCTTGTTCAGAAAGAACAGGAGAATATAGAAATACCAATAAAATGTAAAAAAAAATAAAAAAAACAGTTTGATCCTTTGTTAAAATCATTTTATTTATAAAATTGAAATAGTTACACATTTTTTAACAAGGAATTTATTATTGCATATTTGTAGATAGTTTATTTCCCTACATATACATATATATATGATGAACAAGTATTTGAAAAAGAAAATAACACATTAGGCCTAGTAATAAATTGCACTTACAGATGAAAACTGGCGGAGGGTATACAAGTTCTTCATACATGGATGCACACAGATAGGTACTTAACCGCAGGGTCTGCCCATGCAGTAGGTGTCTTGTCGTTTTGGAGGTCTCGTTGTGTATTTGCATACGTGACATTTTCTCCTCGGTTGAGGGTTCTTGTCTGCGGGAGGAATAGGCTCTGTAAAATGCCTCTGGGTAAGACAAAGGGGTGTTTCGCCTGGGGAGGGTCGACCTCCTTAATGTATCGCACGTGTTTGGTTGTGTAGTTCAAGGATATCCCCAACCGATTCCTTCCTAAACTCTGACAAATGCGAAGTAGTGCCAGTCGTCACTTTCTTCAAGATATAGCATTTATTATTGCTACATAAAAAAAAATGAAAAATTATTTCTTGTACCATTTGATGGACTTCCCAGAAGTGACTTTAAAAGAAAGTTCCATGTCTACTGCACCCATATTCATGATACTTCCAATGATACGGGGTTGAGTATCATTTGTCCTGTTTCTCAGTTAGTTTTACTAGTCGGAAGCATCTTACTTATGTAGTATACTTAGAAGTATATTTCTTGTGTTGCAGAAACCCCTAGGTTTTGTGCCATTTCTTCAGCCCGCCGAAAAAGTTTTGTGTACTCATTGTCTCCCTCTGTCCTCATTTTAGAATGGTTTTGCTGGGAAAGTTCTATCTTTTTCATGGCTGAACTTAAATCAATGTTTTTGGTTTGTAAGTATTTTGATGTAATGTAGGTTTGCGAAAGAATTTTAACCGTTAGTGTAAAGATGAATTCAAATTTGCACACGCGTGTATGGAAGCTAGATGATTTTGAACCATTATCATCACCCCACTCAATAATTCTTTCAAGAGCCACAACAATGAAATCGAAAGACTCTTCAAACACACTTACAGCATCATGCCTCCCTCGAAGCACTGGCGCTGCATGTGTATTGTGTAATGTGTACGCACCCATTTTACCGTGTTTCTAGGACGCGCGTTGCAACGTCCCCGTGTGCCGTGTGTACAGGATGTATAGCCATGATTTGAAACAACGTTCAGCATTCAACGTCATGGTCCGTGGGAAACTAAAAAAAAAAACAAGAAAAAAATTTTGGGGCAGGGCCCGGCCCCCTTGTCCCCCTCCCCTGGATTAGCCATTGTCGTTAATCGATCCTTCCAGTAAGTTAACAGTATTGGTTAATGGAAAGTGGGTCGATAGCTTTCCTTCTAGCATACTCCAAACCTCTGTTTTTTCAAAGATAATCTATGGTTTTTTTTTAGTTTAAAAACCAATCTTCCGCAGGGATGTTATCTTTGAAGTTAGTTTGTATGTTGTTCTGAGCCGGCCCCTCGCACAGCCCCCAGACGACCAACTAGTGGAAGCATGCCCCCCATAGTGACAGTGCGAGTGGTCGCCCCACATCCCTAACTAAAATGTGAAAGGCCGTGGGTGAACCTCAAAGGCAAAACAACATATGAACAAAGCCTATAATATAAAACAAATACAAATGTAACCATCCAAAGAATTACTTAAATACATTTTTTCACCAAAAAATACCCACCTTAACTTACAAAACTGGTAACTGTAAAAATCAAGCCCAGCCATAATTAAAAGATTTTATTATTTTTTTACTTAAAAAAAATAACAATAACTATAAAAAATAAATAAATTATTTTGGGGCCCTTTCAAATAACAGTCCTTTTTTAAAAAGTTCTTGACTAGAAGAGGAAGAAGGTGTAATGTCTTCCCGGGTGACCCTCTTCGGAAGCAGCAGTCGAATAAAACCTCCCATTTGTGACCTCATCTTCTCAAGTTCTGGCAATCCGCTTAAACCATTTTATGGCCGGTACACACACACCGACTACGACGCATGTGAGTACGACTGTTCGTGTCGTGCTGGCAAACGACAAAGTCGTTTTAACCTCACGACAGTTGTCGTATCGATACACACCAGCGAACTCTACTGGCTTTAGGACTACTCATTTGTGAGGATGTACTGCAAACTTTCAAACTCTGCATCCACCTTTAGACACACATTAGACCACGCCTTCTCTATTATCACTGCAATCGGGAATACTGGAGTTCCAAAGCGCGGGATGCTCTTCTATGGTACTTATAAAATCGCCAGTGTTCAAATTGTCAACGAGTTTTTGACTGCATTCTGACACTTCCGAACCCTTTTGTTTTCTCTTGACACCACCATTCTTCTGCACAGAAATCTGCATTCCATCAACAGTCTGCTGTACCTCTGATTCATTCGCGGCTTGTTCTTCTACCACAGTATCCATCACACCGACCTTCCTCTGCCAGATTGCAATACAGACTGATGGGGTGAGTCTGAGTTTCCCAACGTGTTGCCCCGCAGTCGTGTCCCGAGATGCACTAGTGTGTATACACCGACGTGACAGCCGTATAACGCCATGTCCTGCTACGACTCAAACAGTCGTGAGCTCATACGACACGACTTGCCTGTCGGACCCCCAGTCGGTGTAGGGCGCGTTTCGAAATTTTTCGTCCACGACTTTGACACCTCCACGACTGCTGTCGCACTAGTGTGTACACGCCCTAGCGACTGCCATTGCCTTCTTTGTTTCTCTACTATATACGATTTTTTGAGTCGTACATGGGCACGACAAAAGTCGGTATGTGTGTGTGTGTGTGTGTGTGTGTGTGTGTATGTGTGTACTGGCCCTTACTGAAATCTGAGGTTTGGACGAAAAACAGTAAAGATACGACATGATGGTGAAAGATGAAAATTTAACATAATTACAAACTCAAATCCTTGACAGGCACGGTTGTCAGTCGCGGGCCTTCTGTCGAACATGTGACAGACGGCGGGCATTGACTGCAGGTTTGCTGCAAGACCCAAAACGAAACAGTTCCGGAGAAAAACCAACACTCACACTATATAAAAAATGACATCGGTGGAGCGTGTGGACGTGTCACGGCCCAGTTCCTTTAACATATTCACCAACAATGTTTAATACCTAATTTGGGCTTAACCCATACCCCCATTTTTCCAAAGTTTTCAGACAATTGGCTAGCCTAATTTCATTTTTCTCTAGAATTGTTGTGCTCCTACCAAAGAGTTTTACTCTTGACTACTCAACCCTTTGTGGTATTGATAAAGGGTAGACACAGGAATATTGTATTTGTTAGCTGTCCCTCTCACTGTCGCCTTTCCTGAATTTATCTCTTGCATGGAGTCACTAACATCTTCTGATGAGTATTTCTCACCTTTTCGGTTTTTCTTTTATAATATCTAACCATATTGAGTTCTAAACTATAATTTGAAATAACTTTAAATTAAGAGTAGACCAATATGTATCAACTTTAGTTTCACTTTTCTGAACACACAAAAAATTCAGGAAACCTGCTGCACGGACGTCTTCCCTATCTGAAGTGTCGAGTTCATCTTGATCAGGCTGATAGTTGTCGTCGCTGCGGGCCTATAGTCCCTGTAGATTGGGAAATCGGAAGAGTCTAGATGTGATCTTCAGGAAATACAACAAAGTCCTCATCCTCATCACTAAACGGTTCAATATCATCCGCAGAACTCAGATTAGTTTCGAGTGATGGGATATAAATGAAAGTAATGTGTATTGTGAGTTTAATGTGTCTAGGCCTACCTGTTCCACCTCCGTTGCCAACAGGACGAGGAGCGACCCTGCTGGGAATCGGGAGCAGTACTACCTGAGCTGGCTATGGTCACGTATCCGTTCGTACCCTCTTCCACCCAAACAGGCTCTAGAGACGGGCGTGGAGGCTCCGGAAGAACACGATTCGCCAAGGTCGAGGACTGGGACCGGCCACATCCTACACCCGAAACTACGGTGACTCCGCGTACGGTTGTCAACGGACCATATGTTTACGTTTGGTTAAGGCTTTGGCTCACACCGAAGATATGTCGCCGCACCACTAGTGTTTCCGGGTCAAGTGAGACTACAACACGTATCCAAGATGCGTGTTCGTTGGGTGGAAC
Source organism: Macrosteles quadrilineatus (assembly GCF_028750875.1). NCBI lineage: Eukaryota > Metazoa > Arthropoda > Insecta > Hemiptera > Cicadellidae > Macrosteles > Macrosteles quadrilineatus. Next base: position 88,512,865 of record NW_026542595.1, read on the forward strand.
TTGGACGAATAAGTCGGCGTGGAGTTCTAGCAGAGGCATCAGGATCAAGGACACTACACGAGTAACTTATGTGGGGTAGGGAGTGGATGGAAGGCAGAGAAAAAGGAAGTGATAAGGACACCCACAGATTCCTAGAATCGAGATAAACTCTAGCGCTCCAACGCAAAGATTTTGAGACTTCCCTGTGCTATTATAAAAATTAAAATTAAAACATTATACTATTGTAATATTATACAAATTAAAATTAAACTATTATAATTATACTATTTTGATATTATAAAAATATTATATGTATATGTATAAACAATTGAATTATTTACAATATGAAATTATTCCAGTCATGTGATCAATATTAAAATAAAAGATATATTTTTGGAATGTATACCCCTATATACTCGGCCATGTATATAGGGCCGAGTAACATATATATATATATATTATAGTATATGTAATAACAATACACCATTTTTATATCTGAACCCTGTCTTCTGCCAACTACCATCATAATTAACAGTGATACCAAAAGATCCAGGAAAGTCAAATGTTTTGTTTTCCAGAGTTATGGAAGCTTTACGGACTTCCGTTCTGGCTTTCTCCAGACTTTCATAGGCTGTTTGGATGTAGGTAGTGTGAATCTGTTCCATATGCCTATCATAAGCCTTACAAACTATTTGCTTCATGTTGAGATGCATAGAGAAAATCTCCATTCCTCTGTGACCTTTGCCTAAAGCGGTGAAAGCCAGCACAAACCTATGGTTTACATCGTACGGCGGCCTCGAAGAGTTTGCCACTGATTGTCCTGCTAGGCGCGAAGTATCGAAACTTGTTTCAGCTTCACATGATATGTATTTTTATAATGAAACTGTTTGCATATCTTTTAGTGTTTTCCTTTTTTACTTCCAAGGTTTTACTGAAACACTCAGTACAAGGAACCTGCCATAAATATGTAGTAAAAAGTACTACATCTACCAACATGTATTCAGGTCCTGTCTCGTTTGTTTTTACTTGTTCATTGTAGCTGTTATAGAACCTAAACCCTGTTATAGGCTAATTTTTAGCAATAGGCTCACGTGCACAAGCATTTTCAGTAGAAGTAGAAGGCTGATTGATAAATTGATGACAACTATACCTAGGCTCCAACACTCTTTTATTTGCAGCATTAGATTCTTCACACTGTTCCATCCTGGTTCGTTTATCATGGTTTATTTTGTTCCTTGCGTCAATATTCTGCTTAGTTTCCTTTATTCTACTCATGTTATGTTATAAAACATCCGAAAACAACATCCGAAACTATTTATAAATGAGTATTTAATTATTCATAACAGTATTCTTAACTATTCTATATCAGTATTCTTAACTATTCATAACAGCAGAAGTCACAAACTGAAACTAACTTCTTATGCATAAACAAAAGTTGTGTTTTCATTACAGATGGTCAAACAGCTGTTGGTTTAGTGAAGTCAGTACAAAGAGTATGTACAAAAATGTATAAACCAACTAATGTATAGGAATTAAAGAGCGAGCTATTCCTCCTGGCTAGGCTAATATTTGAGAGGGTAGGCAGAGCCTGATATATATATATATATATATATTTATTATTATTGCAAATAAAACCATTTATACCTTGTCATTTGTGGGTTTTCTGAAAGAATACATATCATAGAAAAATAACGCGTAAAAAAATAATAAAAAAATGTTGACCATTTTTGTAGGGAATCCCCTTAAGACACATAACCGTTGCCGATATGGTCATTCCAAAGGCCTCACAACTTGCTTAGGTACTCATTTCCGGTCTCTTCAAGACAAAGGTCGACGTCACCAACACAGAACAACGCTTCAACAAACCTGGAAACCGGATAATGACCTTTTCCATTATATTTTCTTGTTGGAGGTGCTGTCTGAAGTGATGTCCTCTTCTTTGGGGGAGGAGTAAATGAAGAGCTTGGTCTTGCTCGTTTCTTTGTGCTCTTCAAATTTACACGGTTGGAGATGAGCTCTTTGAACCAGCAATTGATTATGGTCACATTTAAAAAATAAAAAATAAACGCAATTATCACGTTTAGCTTTTTGTATTGTGAGGGTAATGCACAATCATGCAGTTAGTTAGATCGACTCCACCCCCAATAATAGTTGTGTATTTATTATACATAATGCAACTATAGGTGGCCAGATCACATTTACATACCTTTTTACTTTTTTGTCAAATCTTATAACTGTGTCAACTAATTCGACACCAACAAAGTTTGTGTACATAATGATTTGTGTACAGCCCATCCATAGAGTCCATCCATTGCACTATTGTCATGTTATCTTCAGAAGTTGCAAAACTAAAGGGTAATTCTCCGAATAGAGCAAGATTTGGCAATATTTAGTTCTAAATATCACTACCACAATGAAGATAAAATCAATGGCTATCCAGTGGTACCACCCGCAACATCCCAAGACGAAAATTACCCGAGCAGGGTAATGAGTAGGGAGTAAATGTCTGTTCTGGCACACGAATTTTGAAGAAAAACACTGTCTTTTCTGGCACACGAATTTTCAAGAAAAACCCTGTCTTTTCTAATACATAGCTTTTTGTTCCATCAAGCGAGTGCTTGCTGAAGCTGAGTAATCTTCTTAATCAAGGTGTTCATGACTCCAGCATTTGTAACATCCTGACCGTGAAGAACGACAGAATCAGCCCGTTCTTTTTATTGTGCCACCGATTACGTCCATCGGACCCTTTCCATGTCCTGAAACAGAAAAAATCCAGGTCCACATCTTTTAATGTTTGGGAAAAACGTTTGGGTAATTTATGAATTAAGATAAACAAATTGCTCTTATTTTTGTACTGAGAGCTGGGTCCATTTGACTAAAAGTGAAAAATGTCTATATGTTTGTAATTCTCAACAATTGACTTTAAAACCGGCTCCAGATGTGCCCACACTCCATATGCTGCGTGTACATATGGACGCATATGGAGCGTCCATATGCGTCCATATACTGTAGTTTGTAGCTAACAGCAAAAGAAGAGAATTTAACCATTCATACCCAAATCTGGTGGACTGGGACGGGTGGCGTCGTCCTGTAATCCAGCTACTGGGAGGTCACGAATTGTGGATATTTATAGGGATGCACTGTGGATGCTATGCTCCCTGGTGTGGATTAACGTCCGCACTAGTGAGTACTACGACTATCCGCAGTATTATCCTGATAATTAGACCAATTCGTAAATTACAAGGAAAAATGTGGTTCGGATTCCACTATAAACTGTAGGTCCCTTAGTTGCCATTAGCTGTATGGGCTATTAATTAACAGCTGTGTCTAAGGAACATGTCGGCCTTAGTCACTAACAAGACTACAAGATCGCGCCACTCATCCTACACTCATCCTTCACTCATATTTGGGTTAAAATACGCACATAGTGGCGTCCCCATCTTAAATAATTGAATTGAATTGAATTGAATTGAATTGAATCTCATGGCGCATCCTGTTTGAAGATTGTAGTTTTTTCTCCAGACATTTAGTCTTCTTTGAAGAGTTATCCAAATCTCTCTGCAGGGCTAAATAAAATGGTAAATATTTGTGAGTTATTAATAGTGATCATTAAAATATCTGATGTTTCAAGTCTGATTACTACCCATTCAGATTTATCATTAACTTTTGTAATTAATTTTCTTTGGTCATTTGGATAATGGTCCTTGTCGCTCTTCTAATGTTCTAGATTAGATGAAACGACTGTATTTCTTGAGGTAGGATTTGGTTGTGACAAACAATGGTGTGAAGGGAAAGCTGGATTTTTGGATTTCTCCGAAATGTACTGCTTGGGGCTCAGAAGAAAACTTTGTAACATAATTTTTTTGAAAAATCCATGTGGATTATGACTTCATTCTTGCCAATGTTTTTTAACGCAGCTATTTGTTTGTACTGGTGCTTTAAGTCAAAGGTATGAGCTGCAATGTTGTTAAACTGCTCAAAAAATATCTTAACAAGATTTGTCAAAGAACACTGAAAAACTCCTTTTGTTGTGAGAGATACAACCTTCTTTACATTCTTTATTACTCTTTCTTCTATTTTCTTTATCTGTTGACGATACGACGTTTGTTGGGAAAGATCGAACGTGCTTAGACAAAGTATCAGTTTTGACTTGCATTTTACACACTTTCTATACAAACACTTCTGGTATTGCGTCCTGCAACAGGCCATGTTCAATAGTTTTGTAAACGAATTACTTGGTAGAACTTTCAGGAAATATAGCTTGTCTATAACAAGTTTCACTTTAGCATGTTCAATGCAAAGGCATGTCTCTCTATCTGATAATCTTGGCTTAACAATGTGAAACGGCCTTAGTTTCCTAAATAAATCGTCAAAATAAATAATAAAATAATAAAATAAAAGACAATTTGAAATTTATAATCCCTCAAAAATTTGAGATGCGAGTTTTTCATTGTGTCCAATTAAACTCTGTTTTGGACTTTGACTTTTTTCGGGTAACTGTGTCTTTCTTGCCAGGACACATTCGGCTGTTGCACAAGCATGGCGTGCTTCACAAGCATGGCGTGCTTCACTTTTTTTCAATGATTTTTTCCGCTTAGATTGAGCGAGAGCTTTCCTGTACATTTTGTAAGAGATAAACTTTGGCACTTTGGATATCATTCTGCGTTTCTTTGGCTCTTTCGGAGACACAATATTATTAAAATCTCTAAGCTTATTTTGATTCTTGGGGTTGATAGTCCTTTAATCTTTTTTGCAAGCCTATGAAACCTTTGTTTGTAGTGCTGAGCTCTCTTATGCTTAAGGTTCTGCTTGAGTTTGGCCTTAATCAAGTCATTGCATATTTTTGTTTTTGAAAGAGCTTTTCTCTTCCGACCAACAAGTTTTCTTGATGACCCCGCTCTTCCAAGCACAATATTTGGAATGGCAACATTAGGGCTACCAGGAGAGGTGAATTATAAAACTCTATTTTCCTAAGCAATCATTTTTTCTTTGCCTGCAAAGTCTGGTTCTTTCTTTAGTATAGCGCCTGACTTTTTTAAGTTCACTTCGTGTCATATTTTTTACATTTTTCCATTTCCCCTTCTCTTCTTTTCCTCCTTGTATTTCCTATCATACTCTCTTTTGGCTTCTAACTGCTCTTCTGTGAACTTTTTTCTTCTTTCTCTTTGTCTCTCTCTGTTATAAATCCTTATTTCTTCTGCAGTTTTTTTCTTCTTTTTACTACTTTATCTGTTATCCATTGCCAGAAAATTCATTTAAATAGTAATAAAAATTGTTTTTTTTTTCATACTAAGGAAATAGGGAGCAACATGGGAGTTTATTTAAAATAATAAAACACATAACGCAAACCAATGGTAGATAGTATAATAAAAAATAAAGCAGTACTACCGTTTGGGGACCGCTAGAGGTTAAGTGACGAGAGTACTTTTTTGTCCTAACCCTCTTATAATAAGTTTATCACGAAAAAAACATAAATGTTTAAAAATAAAACAACTTAATCAATTAATGATGTATAATTTCTTTACGATCTAGATGGCAATCATAACAATTTCAAAAGTTGTATCCGTGGTCGCAAAGTTTGTAGCAGCGGTCGCATTTCATTTGCACTTAGTTTGACCGCTGCTACTGCGACCGCTGCTACAGAAAGTTGGATAAATATAAATTTATGGTAAACTAAGAAAGACAGAGATCGCCATATTGGTCTAAAATGAACTTGTTTGACCACTAATTATCGATGAATAATAGCAATTGGCTTGGATAAAAACAAATAACGCACAAAAACTAAAAATTCGCATGTGTTTACCTTCTGTATCAGTTCTTTTTGGAAATGTGGGGCAACCAACGCCATAAGCAAGAAGCTAGCCTACTTTATCACGCTGCATTTGCATCTTTTGTGCTATTTTACTGTCAGGGAACATATGCTTAAAAATACTTACATCACTGCCTGCAGTTCGCAGAGACTTATGCGTCATAACACTTTGTAAAGCCCATATAATTTCAGATTGTGTAACACTGTCATTAAACAAAAACCTTTTTAGCCCACCAAATGTGTTGGCATCTTCTTGAGTAACCATAATAGCCGTATCCGTAGAGCTTGAAGCACTTGAGTCCGTCGTTGTTGCTTGCTGTTCACTTTCTAAGGGTTTGGAACCAGACGGGACTGATTGTGACTCGCTAGGTCTAGTTAAAAAAACATTAACAGAAGCAGAATGTTGACGAGATCGCATGTTTTTCGCCTGTCATGTGATTCGTAACAGCGCGGCGGCCCATATTGCTCAAATTAAATATATTTTTTTGGCCAACTTTGCACTTAGCCACTTTAGTGTTTAGTGGTACACGCACAAGCCACGAACTAAATTAAACTTCGTTTAGCCAATTCTCTTGAAAAACTGTCAGTTTTGACATTGTTAATATTAGGAAGAAACGATTAATTAACAATGTAAACTAATATGAGACTCAAAACCAAATCATACTGAAATAAACGGTATCAGCATTCTGACACATACTTTCTCCCATAAGCTTGTCAACAACTTTTATCATGTGTAAGAGGTATATACGGAGATGGGATTTGTACAATTTTGTTCAGAATTTAAAGGACTATATCATACTAACTATTTTTAAGGACTATATCATTATACTATTTTTTTTTTAAATCGTTCGGGCCATTTTTGGGAAAATCCGATCTTTCCGTTATTTTATGGGGTTTTATGGGAAAATCTTATAGTATTTTATAGAAAATTTTATAGTATCGTATATGTTCGTATTTAAGTCTGTTTCCAAGATTCAGTCCTTCATTGCTTTGGAGTGAATGGAGGGGTTCAATGTAGCGCCTGATCATCTCATTGTTTGAGTTTAATAAAACCTGATAATCTCCAATTGTATATCTCACCAACAGATGTGGGCTGGATCTAGGAAGAAATTAACTAATTTCTTTGTGATAGGGCGGGGAAAGTTGCTTTTTATATTTTCGGAATCAAAGGAACAACCCAACTTCGTTGCCATAGATAAGTTTTATTTAGGCTGTACCATCACGGGTCAAGGATGCTGTCTGAATGCCTGCATCATGTAACAGTGAAATACACTGTTTGGCCAATCTATATTGTTGTTCACCATTGATTCTGTTTACCTATAAAAAAGTAACCGACTGGAATTTTCCAAGCAGAATTAATGAATACTAGGTAGAACAGCAACACCTCTGAAGTTTAAGTGGTTAATGTGTGAAACCTTCTTTCGTATGTTTCAAGAGAGTCGTCGTTATTAAGATTTTATTATATTTCTACTACACGATATCTTGGAAGTACTTCTGAACTGTACATTTTTTTATCACTTTGTTCCCTATAACTTTTCGCATCAACTGATTTTTTTTCTTTGAGCCTTCTACTGACTTTTTAGCTTGTTCAACTTGTTTTCGAAGAACAAATCCAATGGAAAGCTTTTTTTTACATTAGGTGACACCTTTTCATGCCCTAATAATATACTGGAGTCTAAACCTTCGCTGTATCATCGCGATGTTGTCCCCTGGCGCTGCGGAGTGGGGGAAATGATTCTCCCTCCACCTCCCCTCTAGACGGCGTCCAAACAAGCCCGCGTTGTTTTACATGTATAAACCTATGCTGCATTTTTTCAATAAGTTAAAAATGAATATTTATAAAATTAAACTGTCATAAACTAACCTAACCAACCAAACTTGCTGATAATATAAAAAATATATAAAATAATAATCGAATGAAGGTTTACTAATCAAAAAAATAGTTCTGTTCATAAAATAAAATTATAAATGCCTTGAATTCAATTTTAGCATTTATTAATTATAAAATTAAACAGTCATAACCTAACCAAACCAACCAAACTTGCTGATAATGAAAAAATCAAAAGAAAGTTTACTAATAGAAAAAAAAATCTAAAACTATAATAGCTCAAATTTAAATTTATAATGTTTTAATTAACAAAATAAACTGTCATAACCTAACCAAACTTGCTGATAATGCAAAAATCTTAGACAAAAAGATAGTGCTATTGAGAGGATTCGAACCTGGTACCTTCAGATTTATAGCCCAGCACGTTATCCATTAGACCACCGAGGCCGGTGGCTACAAACCGTATCGTTGCGGTAATGGTGTTCCCTCAGCCAATAGAATGCTCTGCTTCCCCCACTCCGCAGTGCGAGGGGACAACATCGTGATGATTTAGCGAAGGTTTAGACTCCAATCTAATACTATAGCCACTTGTTTCCTTGGAGATGGCGAACCAACATTTTTAGCTTTCTTTTTTTCAAATCTTTGATTTCTTCTTTTTGTTTCTTCACTGTTACATAAACTTTGGTGCGAGACTTCTTCACTTTCTTTCTGCCAGTTTTTCTTTGAGTAGATTCTTATGACGATTCTCTGAAGAATTTGGTGGAGTGTCCGCTAAGGCCTCTTCAAGAGCCTTCTTTTTTTGTCTCTTCACTCTCTCCAATATTTTCGGACCTTACTTTCTTTCCGTCATATCACCAATTTTTTAAATTTTTTTCTGCCCTAAGTTAAGACATTTGTTCTCTGTCATACTTTCGTTTTTCTCCAATTTTTTCTTCCGATAGTTGTTCTCTTCTATGGCGCTGTCGATCCCACGATAATTGTTTATGTCTTTCATATTTGGCAGAATTTTTAGAATTGCGAGACATTTGCTACTGAAAATAAAAAATCACTGTTTTTTTTTTACTAAAGACATATCAAAAAAATGATTTTTTAAATGTTTCTAAATAATAGTCCTTTCAGATTGCAATTGTCAGCACACAAATTGAATACTCACAAAACTCAAGTCAAGTTCAGTGTTTCGGAAAATTTCCATTTCCCGAGTTTTTGGTGGAAAAATGATTCATAATGTTTTACAAAGGCTATATGTTATTCATATTTATTGAAATGCACTTAAAATATATTGAATTATTCCAGAAACTAAACTATAGGTGATAATCAATAAACAGAGAACGATTATAAACAGTAGTCTTTGGCCTTTAAGTGCACGCAATATGTTTTGTAAAATAGCTTTTGTCCACGTACATATTACTGTATTGAGAAAAATGTAAATTCATTGGTTATGGATACATATTATATAGATGTTGGCAAATGAGCCTTATTATTGTACTAGGGTGCCTCTTCAACCTCGCCCCCTTCACGATCTTTTTTACTAAAAATACATAATATTAGGAAATAAATCTGTTCGTCAGGCGCACGCCGACAGATGTGGAGATTGGTGAAATAGCTTATCTACTCGTCCAACATTTATGAAATTGTTTCTTTTTTAATGTAATTGAAGAAAAGACTTGCTACTACAAACCACAGACGCGAGATGTGGGCTTTTTGTCTATGGTTGTCTTTTTGTATTTTGCTCTACTCAGTTAGTATCACAACAATCACGTACAACTACATCAGCTCAACAACCGAAACAGATAAAACGTTGGTTGAGTTTAAATTATTATACACAGTGCGCAGGCGCTGATGTAATATTCAGACCTCTCTGTAAGTCCCAGATTAGTCGTGAGGCTAGACACAAACCGGATCGTGGGCTTTCGAACGTATACGAGGAAAGTAGAAGTATAAGCTTTATATTTTGCGGAATAGCTGGTACCACTGCTACGTGTAAGAATGTAAAATAGAGTAAATCTTATTAATCCTTTCAGTGCTAGGCCAATAATTCGTATTTCTTAAGACTTTTTTTCGCCTTTCAATTCCATTACCTGTTGTTGAATTTTAACTCTATTGCTGTCACTATTTTATTAATTAGGCTAATTTTGAATTATGAGATAATTAGACAATATATAACAATGATAAATCCCGGTATTTGTAGTTAACATTAAATAAAACTTAGTTTTTGTTGTAAATTTCCTGGTTTTCTTATACATTTTAATGTTCTTATAGCATTGTTTGAAAACAAAATCTCCTAAAATCAAAAGACATTTATTTTATAATGTAATATTTAATTTAACTTTAATTTAGATGGACGAGGTTATCTCATTATAGCCATTTTAGGAAAAAATAATGTTTTACACTGTTGTGTTTCAACTGAAAAATATCAGTTAAATATTCCGTGACTAACTAGTGCTGGTACCTAGTAACGCATTGAACAACCATCTGTAGCCTTATCTGTTCGCAATCCTTGGCGTCAGCTGAAATACCGGTTTTTGACTCAGTCTTAAAATATCTAGAATGAATGAGAATTAGAACAATGAAATTATGGGTTACCAACATATACAAACAAAACTTGATAAAATCAGCTGTTAAATAATATATAAAACATTTATAACCCCATAAATTCTACGAACAGCAACTATTTCAATTGTTATCAAGACTTTATGGTCGCACGGTAACGATTCAATGAAGGTAGTTTTATTAATGTTTCTTTTTTGATGTAATTAAAGAAAAGACTTGCTACTACAAACCACAGAAGTGAGATGTGGGTTTTTTGTTTGTGGTTGTACACTGATATTTAGGTGTTCTCAAAGTCTATATACTAGAAATTTCTCAACAATTTAATAAAGGTAGCTTTATCACCTAAATGTCCGAAAGAGATTGCTTTGAACTTGTTCATGATTACAATGATAATCCCGAGTTTCATCTTTGAATTATATGTCTGATATTGACGTAACCGAGAAGTTTTAAGGTCGACGTAACCTGCGAGATATGACGACGACATATTGTGCGTGAGATTAAGTTGTAAAATCATAGCGGTAAAGTGCTGATGTTCATGCCTGTGTAGTGGTTATTTAAGTCAGTGAACAGGTTGTAGCCGTTCCTTTTGCAGACGCAAGTAAACATAACTTTATACAACTTTGTTTATTCGCTCATATACTCATGAGCGATTTTAAATAGTTAAAATACCAAAATTAATCTGTTCACGATGATGCAAAATTTCTAGGTTTGTACGTAGATACAAATTTAAATTAGAACAAAAGGATTGAAAATTTAATTAGTACACTGAATTCGGCTTGTTATCAAATGATACGTTTAAGAAATACAATTGACTTAAAAACTCGTTTGATGTTCTGCATACTTCTATTAATTTTTTCAATATAATTCCGGGGCTTTGCATCAAACATTGATTTAATTTTAAATGTTTGATGGTAGAAGGAAATTTTGATAAATTTTGTATTGAAAACGTTGAGCATAGTTATGATACTAGGATTAAAACTAACTTTCAACATCCGCGGCACCGTCTTTCATTAGTAGAAAAAACCCGACATACATGGGCAAAAAACTATTTAATAAACTGTCGAAGAATTAAAGAACAAAATATAGTTCAAGCATTTCAAAAGCAGCCTTGCTTATTTTCTTTTAAGAAAACCCTATTACAGTATAGATGAGTTCAGTCTTTTATAACTCCTTAGTCTTAAGGTAGTTGTATTTTGACAATGTCACCTGTTTTATAGCATTGCTATATTATAAAAACGTTATATATCAGTAAACATTTATTTATTTATTTTATTTATTTATGTTATCTTCCAAAATTTCTAAAATATTGTAGTAATTGTAAGGTATACCGTCAAACGGGACTACTTTGTAAAACCTTTTTTGATTTTTGGCTGTAACTTTTTTTGTTTTAAGAGATAGGACCATGAGAAAAATTTCAAATTGTGCATTTAAGTTAGTACTTTTGAGTGCTACATTTGAAAAAATCTATATTAAATACATTGGCAAAAATTTAAAAAAAATGGTGGCTATGAAAGTAGCCCCGCTACGGGGCTACTTTGTATAATGAACTTTAATGCCTTGTCACAATGTAACCACTGGTTAAAGGGGTTACTTTGATACTTCTATTGAAAGCTGTGTACATTATGATTATTTTGGTATGACTCTGGTTGTTCTACTTTTTATAGTTTTTGATCTACTACAGGTTTTTTAAAATGCCGTTCCGAGATTTCCTAACTTTACAGAGGTTTAAAAAAATCATATTCAACCTAAAACAAAGGATTAATGTGCCAACAAGACCAGTTTTTAGTGTAAAAAAGACTAGAATTTAAGGAAAAAATTAGATATAGTATGTAAGTACGTATTGTATTGTATTTTGTCATAGCCGTGAAATAGTGCTTTAGAAGCAAGGGTCGCAACTCGCTTTCAAACGTCTGGTCTGCTGAACGATGCTCGTGATTTTATTAGATGTTTAGTCCCTGGAACTTGTGTTTGAACACAACATGTCCTCTTCTGTTCAGGGAAGGCTCACTTAAAATGTTTATGATGTCATCATATGGAACATGGTCTTCATCAACGTAGGCCTAATCCGGCCACTTAAAAACTTGTTCTGTGTCGGTTACTCTAATAAATCGGACCTCACAAACCTGATTATGATAATCAATACTTAGGCCTATTATCTGGCCAACAAAGTGAAGTTGACGTGCCTTTTTTATATACTTCACCACTACCCATGTTAGAACATAAACCAATAAAATAAAGAGTGTCAAAGTAGCCCCTGGAAGTAAAAACCTTGGACAATTTTGTGAATTTTTTTTTTCCCTTAGGGTACTTAACAATTTATATTAATATGTATTTTTATCATCCCAGATAGATGGACTATTCATTAAAATATGCCATAAAAGATTGATAAAAGTGGGTAGGTTGTGCACAAGGTTATTAAAAGAAAAATATTTTTCAATTAAAAAAAATATTTTAGGTAAAAACAAAAGTTTTATCATTGTAGGTCCCCGCGAGTCAAAGTAGCCCCGGTTGACGGTACATGTAATAAATAGTTAATTTTAATAAATAGTTTTTGGATGCTGACTAGAGCTCACTCCCAGAGTAATCGTTTTATGGAGTAGTAGTAGAGGTCGTTGAGTAGCAGCCAATGGGAGAGGCGTTAGTTGGACTCTCCCCTGAATCCTCTAATGTAAGAGGACATTAATTACAATTCCCCCATTTTACTGGTACGGCTCTGTAAGGAAATTTTGCAAAATTCTAGTGTTAGCCTATGTGGTTTAATTGGTACCTTCACGATTAAGTTGTTTATTTAAATTGGGTAGATAGTTTGATTCATTAAAACCAAGTATTTGGCGGATTTATAAGCATTTAACTTAAGCATTAAATGGCCAAACTTACTGTAATTCACTTTCTTCCTTTTTTTTTGTTCCACCTCTTCCTCCGCCTTGGACTCCCCCCTGAATCCTCCAATGTTGGAGGATATTAATTACAACGCTCCCATGGTATTGGTACTGCTCTGTAAGGAAACCTTGCTAAATTTTAGTGTTCCAAATATGTTAGTCTAACAAACAATAAAACTGTATGCTCTTACCTAGATTTTTGGATATCGAGATTGTAAACGAACTTCTATTTTAAATGAATAGAAGAAAATGAAGGCTGGATATCTTTTTTGGGCTTAGACGATTAGGATAGTATCAATAATTTTAAAAGAATGAAAAAATAATGATAATAATTTTAAACATTTGATGTTTTTTTTACAATTATAATGTCATCTTGAGCCTGCAGATGAGGATGAGTTTCAGGATCTTGTTGAGTGACACTATCTGGATAATTGTTAGTGAACTAGCCATGTTGAGAAAAGAAAGTATATTAAAATATTTACTTATATCTGTCGTGGTGTTTTCCTGTCAAGTGCCGATCCATTTTTCAGACAGTTCAAATATTCTCTTTTCTCTGCAATACAAATCCTTAATAGTACACAATGTTTCTGAAATTTTCACTTTAAAAAATGAATCAATTTGGGGTAGCTATGACAACTCATTTTTTACTTTTAAAACCTTTATCATCCCTTTCGCAAATAAAAAAATCATTGATTTTTTAAATCTTTAAGAATATAGGAAAAATTTATAAGCATTCTAAATTATTTGATTTGTATCTTAAATGGGTGGTTATAATTACCCCTCAAAAGGCTGAAAATTGTGGAACCTAGGTTTATTTCTGTCCCTTTTTGGGATGAAACTGACAACACTTTTTCATCACTATGAACATGTGGGGAAATTGCGACCAGCCGGTGCTTTGAAATTTTGCTGATGGTTATAATTTGCCAAACGCACAATTTTTATTTCCGTTGCGGTTTTTTGATACGGGCGAAATGAGAGAATTCTATTGGCTGTCTTGGAGTGACGTCAAGTCACTCTCTTCTCTTGAGCGAACACCATTACCGCAACGATGCGAATTGAAGCCACAATGGCTTCAATTCACATCGTAAACTGATAGTTAACTGTGTAATTGGCGAATTTATATTTGAGTATATAAACAAATATGAAGATTATCTACTAACCTAGCAAAACCATTTCATATTGGTTTGACTATAGGTATTAAAGTGGTGAATATAAAACGCTTGGTTGTGGGCAATTGCACTGAATCCATGACAAGTGTAGTACACCCTACCTAGATTGTAAAGTAAAATTTAATGATTTTGGAAAATCAACTTTAAAGGCATCTTGTGTGTTAAGAATGGTTTTCTGGGGTATATTAATAGGGTTTACAAACAATTTTATAATAATACAGACTTTCGTTATGTATAAATTATGTAAAGATGGAAAAATGATTTTGGAACTGCAATCAGTGTGATAATTATATGGTATACGGAAGCGAGGTAAGTGCCACTTCTGGATATGAAACGGAACCTACAATTAGTCCTTTTTCGGAATATGTAGTAAGTTCCAGAAAAACTTAATAGACGGAACTATAGCAAGGGCCGTTTTTCTGCGTGAAACGGCACTAGTTATGACATCGGTTTTTGAGATATCTAGTAAGTACAAAAAAATATTATTATACGGAACCGAGGTAAGTGTCATTCCTATTTGTAAAACGGCACTTACAAACAGGTCCAACTAAAAATGAATATTGGAGAGACAATCGGCGTAGTGATCCTTTCTGTCGCTACATTCTGTCTTCTCGTCGTCTTCCTCGTCGCCGTCACCATCTGTTCACTCCCCGTATTCGTTGTTGTCACTATTCTGTTGTGCCTGGTGAACCGAATTCGGAATACCCGCTTTTGTCCTCGCCGTCGCCCGTTTTGTCGTTCTGTGTCAGAGGATTCTGGACATTGTGTGGATTTCGTTTTTTCGGATTTTGCCAAATCTCTCTTTGGATTTGTCATTTTCACTGTCGCTCAAGTGTTAGAGGAAATTGGTCCTCTGTTAGGATGTCGGTTTCGCGCGGTGCAGCATATAAAGGTTTATGTAACTGGATACGAACGGTAACATTAGCCCCCCACTACTAACGGGCTAAGAGTTAAAATTTGACTCTAGTGATTAAAGGCTAGCATGTGCTAGCCAATGTGGTGTTCAGGCTTTGAGAAATAAACAAGGTCATAGAACATCAAGTGATTTGTTTAATCAAATTTTTCCTGTTGAACCCCTAATTCGGAATACCGGGCTTCGTCCTCTTCGCTGTCAATCGTTCTGTTGTTGAATTGCGTTATAGGTAACTGGTTCCTTGTAAAGACGTCGAATTGGCTTCATCCCGCCTCGACCTCGCCGTCGCTCGTTTCGGAAAGGGGAATCTCTGATAACTGGTCCAATGATGTTCCACCGAGAATATCGCTGTCTTAATATAAGGCCCCAACCATCGCCTTATACAGTGGTAGCCAACCATACGAGTGCTACCTCATTGTAGTCGTCCCTGTACATCACATTTTTCAAATCTTGCAGTCTTGTCACTTCTGAGGGGTGAAATTTAAATTGTTTTTGCCTTAAACTAATCTAACTAATATAAAACCTTTGCCAAACTCCCAAATAGTAATTAGTGTCCATCCTTAGTCTTTGCGTTTCTTTGGGCAGCGTGGACGGATCGGTCCGGTGTTTTTGAAATCGAACTTTATTAATGGAAATGACACCGTGCGTCTTTTGCAACACGTTGGGATTTGGTCGTTTACTATAGCGAGTGGCTAATAAAAGTCGGTATCTGTTTACCCCACGCATACGTTGCTGTAGTTCATACCCCCGGGTATTATGATAGCAGTCAGTTCTTAAGTGTTGGTGATTGGATGTTCAAATCGCCTGACCTTTTTCGATGAGAAAAAGTTGTTGCCATTTTCGAATTTGTGTTTGTGTGGTGTCCCCTGTGTGCTGTGGTGTCCCGTGTTCCTCCTGTTCTCTTCAAATCTGGCTAAATGGGTGGAAATGACTGGAACACCTTTGCGGCCCCTCTCGTGTCGTAAACGCAGCTCGCCGTCGTGACAACTGTTACCCCCGTAGTACTCAAGATTTCATCCGCCCACTTACAAACCTTTAAATTGATTTGATAGTAGTACTCCATACTGTTGGCGTTTCACTACAATTTTGTCTGTCAGGTTTGTTTTGGCGTTCGATTTGATCATTACAGCACCGTTGTCAGCTGTCAACTCTTGGAAGTCGAAGATTAACGCAGCTGGTCTGTGACACAACAGTGTTTCTACGGCCACTCTTATGCAACCCACCATTTTGTCGTTACCACCTGCGTTTGCAAGTCATGGTTACCTAATTTCCAATAGTCATCGAAGCTCTGTTGCCGCTTATCTTCGGGAATATTTTCACCACATTTAAATTTACACTTATGAGGAAAACCTACCAACTGTCTTTCCCCATGATGTTTGGCTTTTTGGTCTACATACTCTTTGCACTGTTCCTTTGTACATGGGCTTTTGTGCGCTTCCATTGATGTTCCCTTCTTAATTTTTTTCCTAGATTCTCTCCTCCTTGACGGTGTTTGTTCGTCTTCTGCTGCGGGGACCTCAGCATCTAGTTCATGAGGCTCTGCATTGCTGGGTTCATGATGAGTCTTATGAGGTTGCTCAGGTAACCCAGGATCATCTTGCGCTTCCATAGATGTTCCCTTCTTAATTTTTCCTAGATTCTCTCTTCCTACCTCAGTTTTTCTAGCACTGACCTGAATCAGTAAGAAGTAAAAAGTAAGAAACGGTTTCCTCAAAATATAAAACCTTTTTATTTTCATGTAGATTTACTATTATGAAAATGTTCTTGCTCAGGGGGGTACAGACTCGCTGCCGCAACCCAAAAGTGGTGAATCCTCTCATTTAAATTTGGATATTTGGTTTTGAATAGATACTCACCTAAATACCCCACAAAATGAGTACGTTTCCGTCCGTAACGGCGTATTTTGTACTTTACACCTCGCCAGGTTATTTCGATGGTGTTAGTGTGGGCGTGCTTATGTGGGTTCACAAACTCTGTGGAATGGTTAACGGTTTCATGTAAAAACCCCTCGTTTTCCTAACAGTCATACGCACGCCAACAATCACTAATTATTTTAATTTCCTGGCAAAATATGCGTTTTAATAATAACTAATAAAGTGTCCCTGTCTCGTTTGTCCACTGGCACTAAAAAGGTTTCCTTTGTCGTTCGGTCAATCCCCCCAAAAACACTTCCCTGCAAAAACTGTACCAATTAACTATGCTCCTTGAAGACAACACGAAATTATGCCTCAGAAATGTCTGTCGTGGCGGTGGAACACATAATATGGTTGCCACAATATAAAAAATGTCAGGCAACAAAAGTTTGGCCCTTTCAAAAAAGGTTCCTTTTCTAGCAATCGCAACGAATCTACACTTAACTTTCTTTGCGTTTATTCTTGGAGCGTATCTTTTCCCACACCTAAATTTAAAATCCCCTTCCAAATCGTTCACCACCAACTCATTACCGTCAAAAGGATTGCCGCAACGTCTTGTACGGCTGTAAACCCCGTGATCAACGTAAAATTGTAAAATATTAAATTCGTCTTTCCTTATTGATTCAACATAACTAACTTCACACCCTAAACAACCACCTGCCATCTAAACTTCACATAAAGATATAAAAATTAAATTTAAGAAATTAATCTATAATCTTTCACACTTTCTATATCTCGAAAACTGGCGGAATAATGCGGAATGATTTAATAGGTCAGATTAATGCTCAACAATGCTTATTGCGGAGTGATATAGGTCCATATCGTGTTATAAACGCTGTTTCATAATAAACTACAAGATACAAGCTGTAACTTGAAATTTTCCATTTACATTAGATATGAATTTAGCAATCAGCTGATTTACTTATAATATTAGTTTGTAATTCATTATGGAACAGGGCCTCTTTTCAAAGTAGTTTAGAATATAAATATTTCCATGCATCCAAACCCATTTAAATATACAACTGGATTATAATCAATGAGTGCTAATTAGTTCTTATTTATTTAGTGCTAACCTATTTGGTTAGCCCTATTAGCCTTAAAAACTACCGTAATGAGAATTATTAAATAAAATGTATAACCAACAAATTGGCACTATTTTAACCTAACCTCACCCAACCAAACTTCTCGTACAGTTTAAAATTCGTTTATATTTCGTCGATCTAAAGGACACCCCCAGGTTAGAGTATTGTATAGTATAGATACTATAGTCCAGCGAAACTGGTTTGTAGTATTATACCATGCAATACTTCCCTCCTTTATTTTGAGGGTGCGAGTTATAGGCTGAAATAAAAACACAAAAATATGACACACACACTTTTACTTAAGTAAAAACTATATACAATTAGTGTTTAAAAATCAAAACATTAGGGGATGATCCTACTGAGCCTGTACATTTCAGACTGTACAGTTTGGATGAGTTCAGCTCACTTAGGTCCTTTGTGTTTAGTATTTCTACAAATCTTGATGGTAGAAACGTCACCCGCTTCTCCCCTTGAGCCGTGGTGATCTCCAAGAGTATAGCGGGCCGGTTAAATTTGGTTTGGACCTCGCGTGCTGCAGTGATTTTCGCCGGCTCTTGAATTTCCCTGATGTGAATTTTAGGGATCTGTTATGCCACCTCACACGACCTAAGTTTTGTTTGTAGATCCATCTGTAAGATACAGCGAAACTATAATTTATGGATAGGGTTTGTGGGTGTTGTGTAATATATATAATGGCATTGGTTGTTAACGTTTGTGTGTGTAATTGGTATATAGTTTTTTTCAATGTGTGTTGGGAATCATGTTCAAATTCCAGGGTTCAATTCCCCGCATATCCACTAAACATTTATTCTTATGACCACATGTGTGAAAAATATTAGCTTTGTGATTGGGCACTATTCTAACGGGGTACGATTATATCTACGAGCCCGCTACACGGTGAAGGACTCAAAATCACCGAGGTGGTCTCTAATTATACTCCAGGTTAGAAAATAAACAAAGTTATGATTTAGAGTATTTATTGAAAAATCTGAACATTAGGGGACCTTCCGGTCTTCCCGGTACATTTAACCTTGTACCCGCCAGCTGCGATCGTGTATATCTCAGCTTTAGTCATGTTCAAAGTGGTAGGAACACAATGTGTGGTGTCCTGTCAAATATTATGTCTAGAATCACACTTGTGCCGTACTCCCGGTGAGAATGTAGCCTCGCACCAGTGATTGGATAACCAGCTGGATCGATCAAATCTGTTATAGCTGCCCTCGGCGGACCTCTGCTTACTTCCAAGTTGTTCAATTTTGACTTGAAGTCTTACATTGTACTGTAAATTAAAACCACAATGGATTTAGTTGATGTATCTACAGACTGGAATTATACATATAACTTAGGACAACGGGTAATAGTTTATGACGAGTTGGATTGTCTAATGTGATAAATTCTAAAGTTATACACAAGTAGTAAAGTGGTTGTGTTTCCAAATTGTACGTGTACCTTTTCAAGTAGAGAACATAATTTGTTTTCGCTACTGTATAGTCAAGATAATCGTATGGGGTCTGCCAGCATATGGTAGGTAAATATATTGTGTATAACTTGTACGAACAACTGTTAGACTTATGTAAAACAAATATAGATTTAAAAGAGTATTATACCATAGACTAAGCAACACGTTTTATCTATGATTATACTACATTGATTAAACAAATATATCTTAACTAAAAAGTCTGTATTTACTTTAACGAATGTTATAGGGATTTATAAAATTGAATGTTGATAATAAATACACGAGTCCCCTTAAAGTATGATAATTGTTAGCAGGTTCATGTACACATGTTTAAAGTAAATCCAAAATGTATTTAATACACCACTTTGTATGTCAATAAAACAAATATATTACTAAAAATACGTTTGTGTAGTGCATGCAAATAATGAAATTATTGGATATAAACAATCTACGAGTGTCTCTAAAGTATGTACATTTGTTAGGAGAACGGTTCACATACAAAGTCAATCTGAAACGTATTTGTTTATAACACATTGTCGATAAAACAAATATATCTTTACTAAACTTTTGATATATTAAACAGTTTTTAACATTTTAACAGTTTAACAGTTTTTAGTATGGAAATTATAGGAAATAAAACCAGACTCAGAAATGTACTACAACACTTGCATAAACACAAGGGTAATTTATGAAACAATGGACGGTTTTGTGCAAGGTTTCTTGTTATAACAATCATTTTTAAGTGTACGGTTTATGAGTGAGTGACTTTTAGTTATCTTAAAAGCTTATGGGGAATGATGTTACAAACTACTAAGCTTGTAGATTCAAGTGTAACGACAACAGGCAACTTAAAAATATACACTAGCCAAGTGCAAGGATAACAGTGTCTACATAGCCAGTCAGAGTAAGTTGTATAAACATATTTATCTATTTCAGCGGGATTGATAGCGGCAGTGATGTGCTGTGAGACGACTCGGTGATACGAGGTGGACTCAGCTGAAAAAGAAAGCCTACAGCGGTTGTAAGCGGCATTCCAGCTGTGTGACGGAGATGGGGTTCGGAGGGTTGTATACTTCCCATGTTAAATTTACTATTTTGATGACCCGTTTTCTCAGAAACAACTATAGGTACAATGTTGATTTTTTTTACTTGTTTTATGCTATTTTTTGGGAACTTTAACACAAGGTTTGTTTATTTAGTCAATTTTTTTCGGCTTTATGATTATCGGCTTTATCATATTTTTCCAAGTTTTTTATTGTAAAAATATAATTGAGCTTCATAGTACAAAAACCTTGTGTTAAAGTTTGCTTTATAGCTCCAAGAATATGTAGTAAAAATTTCAGATCTGTATCTCAAGTAGTTTTTGAGATAACGGGATATATGTAAAAAAAAAAAACTGTTATACGGAAAAACGCGATTAAAATCACGTTAAAGTTAAAACACATAAATTACGTGTGACTTACTATATAACTGACCTGCTTAGTGCATTCCAGCACCATAGGCTGGTTGATCTGGGTCTTCTGCATCTGCAAAAGCTTCCTCCAGCTTCCTTTTAGCACTCTCACGGCGTTGCCTGGATTTTTTCATGAGGTTCGACAGCATTCGTTCTCCCCTCTGCACGCGTAGTCTGTCCATTTCACTAAAGACAACACTTGTATTTTGGCTCACAGTTGCTCCAAGCTCGTTTAGAACTAGGCATCTAGTCACATTGCCTTTGTTGAAGCTCAAAACAGCATCATAAACACCAGCCAACATGGTTTGCATGCCTATAAATACTGTTTTCGGAAGCCGCGACCAAATTACGGCATTCACCGATTCATTCGGATTCTGTGACTTTCCATGAAGGCATTTTTTCAACAAAGCAGGGTTAGACAAATCTTTAAATATACTTTTGATTTCTAACATCACCACCTCAGGAATGTGAGTGTGTTTGTTGTGGTCATATGACTCACCTTTAGCTACCGCCCGCTGATATTTGCACCAGCTGAGTTCGCCTATATCGCACAGCCCATGTTGAGGTTTTTCATTTGATGAAAGCAGGTGAGAATATGTAGCCCACACTGCTGTTCTCATTTTATTTACGTCACTACCAGGTTTAGCTGTCCTCCTTATAGCTAATCCATAACATTTTTGGATGAATAAAATCCGCTCGTCAGTAAGACAAATATATACAACTATCTCCCACCGATAGTTTTACCATCAGATAATTTTTTCTTTCCAAATTTTTTTTTATATTTTTTAGGCGAGTACCCATTCTCTTTTGGACATGTCCACAGCACTCCATTTTCTCAATAACATAGTCATCTCCATATGGCCTACTATCATTCACAGAACTAAACGCACTGGAATCACCATCGCCCAAGTAATTTTTGTACTTTACGCCATACTCCGGCTCTGATCGACGAAATATTTCAATTGCTCCATGCACTTCCATAGCACCACTAGTTCCTATAAAGTTTGCTTTGCAATTTTCTGCATGAACACCCAGTAATTTATCTTTACAGTAACAGAATTTACTGATAACAGCAACATCAAGAACGCAGCCTGTGTCTACACTTGTTATAGTTACCACACCGTTATTTGAGGTATGACCTCTCTTCTGCCAGGTCCCGTCAACCGCCACTGTCAGTTCTCTACATCCATTATTTTCTAAAACAGCTTTCTCAACAGCTTCCTTCATTACCTTTTTACATACATCCTTGGTGGCTTTAGCAATGACTTCATTATACCGGTCGAATTTCGCCGGAGGCGGCGGCAAGTTCAGTATTGCACACAATGTTTTAGCCGAGGATTGTCCTTTTCCAATTGTGCGTAGACCGTACACAAGCCTAGTATTGATGTCATACAAATGAGTACCTTTTGTAAGATTAGAATTACTGTACAATACCTTTGAATCACAACTTTTACATTTTAATTCACAGTTTGTTGCCAACCCACCTAACCTATTTATGCTGTAAGCAAGTTCTGCACCACAGGATTTACAAGCACTTATGTCTAATATACTACTAAGAAGAGATTGAATATTCACTATGTCCAACACACTTTGGTTGTCATACTCACTATAACTAAGCCTTGTGTCCCCTATCTTTTGTTTAGATGAACTAGGCCTATTAGGTAAGTCACCAAAACCTATGTCTGGAGTGTTCAGTAAACCTAGGCCTACTGCTTGGATCAAAGGCTTTTTTGGAACTCCTACATTCTTCCTTCGCTTGAAAACTCCTTTTGGTTTTGTCATTTTCGTAAAATAACTGAAAAGACCATTCACTTTCACTAACAAAACACGGTAACTGTGGTAACACAAACTGTAAAGAAACACAGACAGCAAAAACAATCAGAAAATTGTTCCAGATGTTTCTGCTAAAGTCAGTGTGACCAACCAGACAAACTGAAATCACTTATTAACCGAATTTATAATACTGTATACTATACTATACTATACTATGTAATATATACTATATGGCATGAACTTTTAGACAAATTCTAGCGTACTGCTGCGTTGTAAAGCGTACGTGGTTTGGTGCGACTGAAAAATTTCGGGAAAAAAGCATGACATTGATCTAATAAAAGTTTAATAACTTTTTTTCTACATGTCAGATATGTATGCAGGTGGTCTTAAATTAATTCTAAGGTGTTAAGGATAACAAAAACATTAAAAACAAAAAACTGAAAAAAAAAATTAACCCTCTGAACCCCCTTACGCCTCCGCCGGCACCGCTGCCGCTTGCAGCATTAACCGCGCCGTCACCGCTGCCGCTGGGGTCAGTTCCGCTGCTGTCGCCGCTGCTGCTTTGGCCACCAGCTCCACTGTCGCCGCAGCCATCATCATCGTGGCAAACCCCGCCGCCACCGCCTCCTCAACCACTCACTCGCTGCGACCAAAAAACGCTCCCGGTCGCGTTTATTTTTCTGTCGCCGGTGGTCGCTGGTCATGAGTCGCTTAGTGTGGCCGCCTCCATTTAATTTATTGCTACGCACTTTCATTCATTGTCGCCAAGTGTGGCCCTAGCCGTGTACAAAATAGCGGATATCTGATTATCAAAGTGATTTTTAGAAAGAATTTATTCTTGATTTTCTTTATCACTGTGATTGTGAAGAGCAAACAAATGAATATAACACTAACACGAAAGCATTTAAGCAAAGGTTAGGTCGAATTGCAATACTGATAACGGTTACGTGGTGTATCTGGCAGAAGATGAGTCATGACTGTTTTGTTTTCATTCTCATTCGCTTCAGTGCCATCTTGATGGATTATGGGGAATTTTGTGGCAGTGCAAATGGTTTTGTCCTGATTGCGAACAGTCCAGATTGCGAACAAGGGTAAAATCGTCCAGACTGCGAACACATCAAAAATGCAGTAGACTACCTGAACATTAGGCGTCCAGACTGCGAACAAATATTTTGGAATCCGTAAAGATGGTTTAGTCGCTGTTGTTGAGCTTGAGTTGGGAATGTGATTGAATGATTGATGTTGTAATGTGTTTGTAATGTGTAATGTATATACATGTTATTTCGGATGTAAGATGTATGTAAGTATTGTATTTTTTTAGTTGTTATTTAAATTGCTCGTTAAATTGATGTTTTTTAGGTAATGATTGAGTTTGGAATGTGATATTGGCAAATGCATGTTATTTCGGCTAATTGTGTTAAACTATAGTATTCATATGAAATTGTTGTTTTATTTCTTTTATTCTGAGATTGTTTAGTTGTTGTAGTTGCTTGTTTAAGTCAACTATATTGTAATTCTTTTTTCACCACAATATGATGTTTTTAGCTGTTTTATATACGACAATTGGTGGGTGGAAGTTACGTTTTGCTGGCCATGCCAGCTGTCATCGTCATTTGAGGACCGAGCAGGTTTTTACATCCCTATGGCCGCAAAATCAGCTGCCCGCCTACTTTCTCAACACTTTAATGCACATTAATACACAATCAGTATCTATAGCATTTCAATAGAATTGTTTTATTGTTACCGCTGCCTAGCAACTATGTGTATAGTAATACACATAGTATAGTAATGTGTATAGTGTGGTGAAAAATCGGGTTCGTACCACGGCACCAAAACTATCTCGAGTCAGCAAAACCTAATTTTCGGCCCTAGGTACGAAATATACTATTAAATAAACAACCACTTTAAATATAATCAGAACGGATTTGTGAATCTGAAAGAATCTGTCACAAGCGGCTCTACGTACAATTATACTACGTCTCATAAAGATATGTGTCTTCAAGGACATTCATCCTCTCCATTATGTATATTACCAGTCTTAAGTTGTGATTTTGGCTAAATCATTCTGTTAAGGGTTTCTATGAAAGGGTTGAAAACCCCGACAACTCAAAATGTGTTCGCAATCAGGAATCCTCCCCACCCCACGGACGACCCCCTCCACCTCGTAGAACCAAACATGTTCGCAGTCTGGACTGTTCGCAGTCTGGACTGTTCGCAATCAGGAGGACACCGTGCAAAGGTTAAATGAGTCTTCACTAGAAGCAGAATCTACTGTACTACCGCATGTCTTTGTGGCGTTGTATCTACATGTAACACCGTATATCATGAAGGGATACTTCCTACTTCGTGAGGCCATGTGTTTTTGGCAATATTGTAAAGGAAGACTCGTGATCGTAGCTAGTCTTCACTCACAAGTAGACGGTTGATGGCATCAAATCCTAGACAACGCTGTAGTCTGTGCTACTCTAATGCTGTGGTCGTGTCATCCACTATTGATATAATTCGCTGTCCAGTATTCATCCGTTGTAATGGTACAGATACATATTTGTCACCAGTTGAGGTTGCACTCCCTATTTGTTGTGGAACAGTTCGTCCATTGCACATGGTCAGACATAGTATATAGCCGGTTTACAAGCTAATTTCACCACCGATAACGACGCGGTTGTTCTTGTTGAGCTACAAATATTGCTCTAGAATAAACTTGGGAAGTAGCCACACTTTGGGCAGTAGACTCTTGGTAAACTGAGGCATTGGACGCCTTTGACAGGGACCTGAGTTATGTAGTGGTTCCGTGCGCCACCACTCCAGGCTATGTATAAGTGGGGGGTTTAACTAGCCTGCTTTCTTGCAATACAACAAAGCAGAGTAAACAATCCAGGTAGGAACACGGCTGCGTATTCAGCAGACGGAGTCTAGAAGCATGATTGATCGCTGCAGTACATGAGCCAGTCCAAACGTGTGACATGTGGATGGGCTGCAAACCCTCTTTACAAGGTGCAGACTCTAGATTACAATTCTCTATTTTACATTTACATTACATTTCTATTATTCAACGAGAATAACTGCGTCGCTATCTGTGGTGAAGAGCTTATAAACCGACCAGGGTTGTTTATACTAGACAAGGGCTGGCAAGAGTAAACCCCCACTGTACATAGTCTGAAGTGATGCAGCCCGGAATTACTACATAACTCTGGTACCTTTCAAAGGCCAGTGGACGCCAGCGACCGATCATGCTTCTAGACTCTGTTAGCTGAATACGCAGCTGTGTTCCTACCGGGATTGTTTACTCTGCTTTGTTGTATTGCAAGAAAGCAGGCAAATTAAACCCCCCACTTTACATAGCCTGGAGTGGTGGAGCACGCAACCACTACATAACTCAGGTCCCTGTCAAAGGCGTCCACTGCCTCAGTTTACCAAGAGTCTACTGCCCAAAGTGTGGCTACTTCCCAAGTTTATTCTAGAGCAATATTTGTAGCTCAACTAGAACAACTGCGGTTCTATCAGTGGTGAAAATAGCTTGTAAACCGGCTATACACTATGTCTGACCATGTGCCATGGACGAACTGTTCCACAACAAGTACGGAGTGCAACCTCAACTGGTGACAAATATGTATCTGTACTAATTGTAGCTACAAATATGTAGCTACTACAAATAAATACTACAAATAATAAATACAATAAATAAAATAATAAATACTACAAATAAATACTACAAATATGTAGCTACTACTAATTGTGTTGAAATAAATTACTGCATCAGTCAGAGACTTGAGGCGACCACCGGAAGGAGGTCGCTATCCAACTACTGATAACAACCCACTCGCGATGAACTGCGACCGACAGCTGATATACACCACCATACTAACAGGCTGTTATAGGAATTTGAAGTCCTGAAAATCAAACTTAAAGGGTATTTTCATTTTTGAGGTATTTCCAAAGGGTATGATTTCCTCTTTCGGTGGTGCGAATGTGATGATGAGCAATGTATATTTATTAAATTCAGAGTAAGGAAACAATAATAAGTCAAAATAAATCTTTTACTTATAACTCTTTTATTAATTTTCAAAATTTATTGAAAGTTGTTATAAAGACTTTTTATCTGCTGAAATGCGCTCGTCTTACGGATATGTACTTCCTGTAGCGATGTCCCCCACTGTCCTGCAAACCCACAACCAATGAGGGCTCTCCTTTTCAAGGACACTCCATATATGGTAAATACAATTAATAAGGAATTGTAGAGGGGATAACTGTCACAGAACTCTTCTTATAATTTTTAGACATTTATTCCATCATCAACTTTCGAACGAGTAAGTAATTCCTCCCCCCTCTCGTCTCTCTCTCACTTTCTGGTTCACCTAGGTATTCTCTATCATGTAGTACTTCTATGTTAGTATTTAAGATTCTGAAAATTCAATAGTAATTTATCCTTTTAGAGATATACTTGTATATCCAACTTAAGCATATAAACTTATTTGAGTGTAAATTTCTTGATTCAATTTAAAATGTAAAATTAAACTTAAGTGAATCTTCAGCGTTTTATTTCTTCTTTGGTTTTATCTTATTAACTTATTCAACCATGCTGGTCAGGCATAACAGGTGTTCATCATGTTCTGTTTTTATTGCTGTTTTTTCTATTTCGTCGTCAGTACTTGCGAACTTAGCTGTGAACCTGTCACATTTATTACACGTGTCATTCTTTAGGGTTTTAAACTTGAGATTATAACAGTTGTAAAATTTTTTTTCAATAAAGAGAAGCTAACAACTTCATTTTTCCCCTTCCATTGACATATAACTCGTACATTTGATTTATTGTCATGTGTGGGGGTAAGAATAAGGCTTCCGTTTCCCTTCTTCTGTAATGTCGTAATCAAATATCTTGTATACTATGTATGTATTATTACAATTTGTAATCATAACACTCAAGAATCACATACAAAAAAGTTTTAGGAAACTGTATAACATTAACACGAAAAGAGACATGTCTACCAAAATTGTCATATCATTAATGGTAATAGTAATCTACTATTTTGTGAACATGGCGATCGGATGTCACCTATGAGGGACGGCACATAGGGAGTTAGTTGGAAATGTTAAAGGTAAACAAATGTTGGCATTCATGTAAAATAAAAGGTCTTGTTGAACTAAATACCATTGCGCAAACCAGACCTCAAATGAACAATCGAGTAAAAAATTGCATTTACTTAAAGATTCATTGAATTTGCAATGCTAAGTTGGAATATGCAAAGTTTGAAAAACTTGTACAACGTTCAGCTAACATCAATTTAAATATTTAACCTATAGACACTTATATGAATGTACACTAAAAATCAAAACTAAACAATGTAAATTTACTTACGGGGTAAAGAACACAAGCAACTTCATAAGCTGTAACGTAGTCACCAGCTTTCCAAATGAAACAGAATATTCCTCGGTTAAAGCTTTCCAAGCTTTTTTTTTTTGTTTTAATTGTTGCAGGCGTTTTAGACTTCTCCAAAACAACAGAGTGAAGAGAGAGTAGCCTAACAAACAAACTAAGGTCGATCTCCTTATCTTCTGAATCTCTCTGCTCATCATCACTGGACGACATTTCCTAATCGTAACCTGGACTTTGTAACTTGAAAACACTCCGTAACTTGTAACTATGGCACGCTCCTAGCACAGTAGTGGGTGGGAAGTTTGTTGTGGCAGGTCCGTAAGCATTATCTAAGAAATGACTAGTGCCTAGCACTTGCTATCCCTAGCATTTGCTAAGGCTTTTCCGGACTGGGTCTAGAGTTTGCTCTAATTTTAAGACTTTGTTTATTCACACAGATTTTGATCAAATGCTAACACTAGTAGATATTGCTAGCTAGCAAATGCTAGTTTTTATTCACTTCTTCCAAGGAGTGTCCAAGCATCTGCAAGTTTACAGATCCATCTCTGTCAAAACAACGCGTATGGGATTTAGATTTTTGTTTGCAGCCCACTTGATTGGCACAAGATTTTCGTGCCTTTTTTATAGCTGGGACCAGGAACTGCATTTTGTTTACTAGTGGAGTTAAATTGGGATATTCCAATGTGTTTTCCTAGGCAGGAGCACTGGTTGTATAATAGAACGTTGAGTGCATGATGGATGCTGAGGAATCTAGGCCTGAATTCTCGTAATCAGAAAGATCTTCATCTGCATCTTCAGGGTTGTTATCCATGGTCAAATATTCAGAAGAGACCCTGCGGTTTCCAAATGTCTTTAGTTTCCTTCATTCTCTTTCCACATTTTCGGAAGATGTATTATGGTACTGTTCCATTCAAACCTCTACTTCCGTCCTATTTAAACAATCAAACCAAGCACCAATCAATCCTTCACATTGAAGGAACATTTTTAAACAATATTTATAAAAAAAAATAAATTGTGCTAAGCCGTCGGTGGAATAAATAATTATTATTTAATACCTATGTGCACAATCGTCGATAATTGGCACTAGAGGAGCTACGAATAAACATACACCTACAATAACATTATCATTCCTTACATTAACCAGCAGACCTTCGAAACTCCATTCAACCATGAATAGCATCCAAACTGAAAGAGTATATAATGTGTGTCAAAACTAGTTAGTTGGTAAATATTAATAAATCAATAGTAAATTAGTAATATATCTTCCAGTCAAACAAATCCATAGCATTTAAGTACAAAAACATATGATTTTTTCCCTTTATCCTCAGTAAATTTAATTTTCTTTTTAATTAGGTAGAACAATTTCTTATTGTTAGTAAATTCATTTAGATCATAAGTATCAATAGTATTTTTACCGAATATTTAGGGAATATATCAGTGATAACAAAGGCCAAAATAATTAAACATCAAACAAAACAATCTCCAAATTCACATCTGAGTCAACGTATCATCAACCGTATATCACCTTCAAACCCAACGCATTTCATCCAACATTAAGAGAACACCAACGATATAATTAGCGCCCCGAATTTAGTAAGGGCTCAAGAGCTAATTGCGAAACTACGTCACATCACATCACAACAGTATACAATCAAGAACTTCAGAACATTGCTTCAGCCTCATTCTTCAGTTTACACAACTTCATTCTTCCAACTACTCAACTTCAAGAAACTTTTCAAACTTCAGCAACCTTCCATATTTACCAGCAATTACCACATTATAACCTCAAATGAGCCAAACCAAAAGGAGTGCAGAAAACTGTTGGAACATTTCCACACCGACACCGATGTCACAACGACACAATCTCACGGCGAGCACAATAAAAAATAAAAAAACTTCCTTTATCCTTTCCAAACCCCTAAATCACCCCAAAACAAGAAAAAGAAAAAAACAACCCCATCGGGGGGAGGATGTAGCGAATCGCTACAATAGCGCAAGTCACGTGACGCCGATGCGCGCGCAGTCGGTCCGGCAAGCACGCGCGGCGAGCCATCATAGTGTAGTAGTGTGTCGACCGCCTGGAGCTGTACAACTTGACTGGATAAGTAGGTGTAGCATAAGATGTCTAGCTAATATATATAGGGGTTGGGGAAGGGTGTAGGCCAGGGCAATTTATTAGGTTCTCGAATGGTCGTGGTCTGGCAATCAATTTCACAAATTTAGAATTCACATTTGGTAAATCTAGTTACCTTTTTCTCGAATTAGAATAAGTCCAGATATAAATTTATATATATAAATTTCTCTGTTCACAATATAATAATTAGATATATTAAAGAACATAAAAGCTGGCTGTGATAGGCAGCTAAGGTAATATTGTGCACTTTGACGAGTTAGATAGTTTCCATGCAATAGAGTTGGGTAACGATAGGAAATGTGCGTGATTTGGTAGTGGTTAGAGGAAGATATATAGGGCCCAGGTATCTTCATTTACACTCATACTACTCCACATCATCACACATCTATATAATAAATATTTTATTTTATTAAGTTGTTTGAAAACTCTAACTACATTATCGATTGGTTTTTCCTTGCCTTTATCAATGTCCAATGTAGTAAGTAAAGAAAGATTCGTCTACTTCAACAAACCTGCAGTTTTGTTCATTGAATATTTGAAAATTTGTACCCTAAGCGATACGAATCAAAGTTTGAGTGCTAAGTTTATTTTATTTGATTACCTCAGATGCCAAAATATTGGCAGAGCTCACGTGTTCAGTGGCAGAATGGAAAGTCTCCAGCATAGGAATGATGCTCTCAACCATAGCTCACTGTTTGTACGTCAACTGGCTTGGAAAATTTCCCAACTCTGCTTCTGCTAGGAGTAGAGCTGACCTCTGTTCTTTGAGACGCTACAACATATGCAGCGTACTGTTCCAGCGAGTTGGCTCATCCTGGACCAACCTATGCTGCTTTACATTAGCAGTGATCTGGCACTTTTTAAGCCCCTTAGTTGCACCACTCGAATGTTTGAAGTGTCCAACTAATTTCTTTGCAGTAGACTGTAAGTTAAAGAAAAAAACTGTACTTTAAAGCACAGAGTGTTTAAGCACCAACTGTAAAGTGTTTGCGGAACTGGGAATTTGGAGAATAATGATCCTTCTAGGGCAGAGACTAAATTCCGAAAATTGCCCGGACTACTGTGATGACATTGATATCAACTCCCCAGCTTCTATGAGAGTCTGTCAGAAATCTTTGTACATGTTCCACTGTATGATTAATTTATGGGAAGGGAATTAGCTCTAGACACATATGTCCATATTCAAACTCTTTAGTTAGAGCAAAGTAGTGCAAGGACAATGTAAAAGGTATTTGCTACTGATGACCACATGTCTGTGGTTATTCCAATATTGAATGCTCCAACCAGCTCTTTCTTGTTCCTGAAAACCATGTTATACATATCTGCTATTTTGCCTTTAGAAAAATGTTTCCGATCATGGATTTTGTACATCGGTTCCAAATTAGCAATCTGGTCTTTAAATCCTTTATCCTCAACTACTGAGAAGGGCTGACTGTCTTTACAAATCATTTGAGCAATCAAGCAAGATAACATGCTCTTTGATCGCCTGCTTACATTTTGAATTGGCGTCAACAAAGTCAGATAATGTAGGCTGTGTACTGGTTTTCTTGTACAGACCACTTGTATATTCCAAACACCACTCGGTGCCTTTCATCAACTTTGTATAGTTTAATACTCAGTTAAGAGTTATAACTATTAGGCTTACAAGAACTTGCCTTATCATTTGGTTCATAAAAACAATAAGGACGAAAATTATGCCAAAATAGTAAAATTAAACTAATTAATTTGTTTACTTAAAAACACAATAATATATAGTCAAAAACAAGTCATCCACTTGTACACAATGCAGCCTGAGGATTCATATATTAATATAGGCAAGCATTTTTCTTTAAAACCTTTTTTCTCAGTTCACGTGCATCACAGAGAAAATTTACGAATACTGTTAGATATATATTTTCCTGTAGATGTGCAGAATCCCTTTATAAATTAAAATAGGCTCAAAAATGAGCACAAAAAATTAATTCCTTCATACACTGGAGCAAAACTTTTTAAGACCTTTCCTACCAATTGAAGAGAACCTCTCCTAGCATGTTCAAGACTAACTTTCATCCGAATGGCATCCATTATATGAGATGGATGCAGTATAAGCCTCATATAAGAATAAAATTAATATTTCAAAAAGCGTTTATACAGTCGTGATCATTCTTATGTAGTATGATAATAAATACTCAAGATAAACGAGAAATAAATGGCATTCCCATATGATAGTTAAAATGGTGGTGTCTTAAAAAGGTGGACGTTTGGGCTGGTACCGATTTAACAATTCAGTTAACAAATCGTTAATTAAGATGAGTGGAAATAAGCAAGGTGTGATAAATGTTTACATTTTCGTTTAGGCTTGTAATAAAATGTTGTTTGCTTTTCATTTTTTAAGATTGTTGCCTCCTCCTCTCCATACCTCCATATACTCTCCATGCTCCTTACCTCACCATAGAGTTTTATACCATTGTGTCATTTTACTTTAATTATTTTAGATCAAAATATAAATTAGATGCTTAAATATACACCACAAACAAAGGGAACATAAATGGTTTTGTAATAAAAAAATATAAACAAAAGGGGCATAAACTTGTTTAAATAAAACAAACTAACCTAGTAAGAAAACAAAATAAACATAAACTTTTGAAAACAAAACAAACTTTTTTAATATAATGATATAAATAAACTAAACTAATTTTTTATTAACACTTAATAACCCGGGCCGCCGAGAGGGTGAGCAAAGAGGGCAATTGAAAATTTTTTTTGTAAAAAAAATCAAAAGAACAAAATTAAGACTATGGAAATTAACTATTATTGGATTGTGTTGTATTGTATTATTGAATTATTGGGTTTTTTGTAACTAAATAGTTTTGATTTAATATTTATTAATATTTATAAATTAGAAAATAGATTTTAGGTTTAAATCTAACCTAACTAACCAAATGAAATAATCGATGTATCAAATAATCTACATATTGATATTTTTCATTCGATATTTTCATTTAAATGACTGTTGGACGTAAATTAAAATGCAGCTAAGTTCTGTTATAAGCTTAAAAACCTATTGTGAATTGAAAAGTTCTCTCGGTGGCCCAGTTCAGAAAACAAACATGTTTTTACTAAACATAACGTAAACCTAGGAGTGGCGAAAATATACTGAAGTAAAGCACATACTGAAAATCGGTTTCGCCACTCCTAGGGTTAACGTAAAAACTAATTAGGCAGTGGAATTTCCTGTGGTGGAGGTGGTGGTCGGGGGTAGCCAGGATCTACTCCTCCTCCTCCTCCTCCATTGTAACCTTCTCCTCCGTAGTAGTTGCCTTCTCCTTCATAATACTCTCCCTCTTCATCTCGTCCATCATTACGTCCACCTCTATCCCCTCTGCCACGTCCTCCTATCAGTAGGCGCAACAGCCTAATGACAACTCTAGAGTCTTTGTACTGGTCTGCAAAGAAAAACACATACCGTTTGCATTTGTTTCAATTGGCTACCATAATTCACCTAATAAGGGGATCAAACTTAGTTCGTTACGGTATGCTTTAAGTGCAATGGCAAATTTATCCATTAAAGATTTCACTTAAACCATTGACTATTGGATACTGTAGTAGCCGTCCGATCTATAACAGTGAATTATAACTTAGTAGGTTCTGGTTTATATGTTAAAATATTCAGAGCCCTCAAATCACCTATTACCATCAGCCGCTACTGCATTTATGAGATATTTTAAATTACAAAGATGTGTTATGATACTCAGAGAACGGATCTTCTCATTTCATTTTTCTTTCCGTTGCGGAACTTGGGTACATCAGCTAGTTTTTTGTATTTACTGTTTTATAAATTGAAAATAATTAATAGACGTCATGAATAATTAATATGGGGCAATTATATTCTACAATACATAGATCCACATACCATAGAGACCAGCAGCCAAGCCTGCGTCACACCACGTGACGGCTGTTAATATTTCCCGCACCCCATGGCACACTGAACGATGATCATTAATGAGCATCGCTTTCGCCGTGTTCAGGGCTCTGTTCATCCTGTAATGAAAAAATCATGTAACAATTTCAGGACTTTATTGCATTCTATCTTTTATATTATATTTTTCAATTAAATTAAAGCTCGTAACACCTAAGCTGGCCCTTGGCCTAGCGCGGGCAGTGTAGGCGGGAGGAGGGTGGAGGTAGGAAAAAGACCGGACTGCAAACATTTCCGCTGCCTCACGGGGTTGACTCCCCCTGTATCATGTACTTGAGCGTCTTCATTTTGGTCGCGAGGGCAGTTGATGCAACCCGCATGACGGGACATAACGTTTTTGAAATAGGTACTAGTAGCGATCGGCCAAGTGCCAGCTTAGATGTCACGAGCTGTAATGAAATGTAAAATGAACAAAAACAATTAATAAATTTAAACAATATGTAAACACTCTACAAATTTTATATTTTTAGAACATGTTATTGAGTAGTAACCTAAATGAGAATTAAAATTAAATATAGTTCAATAACTTTTTAGGTAACTACCCCTATGACGGTTTACACGCTTATACAAAATATAATAAAAATAATCTACCATTATTAGTCATAAGTGGCAATCATGGGGCTATCAAAATGAATTTTAAGATTACTTCGTCACAAAAACCTTTTTTACTGGTGGCAATTAAGTTATTGTGGGTATTTTGTCCCACAATTACTTAGTTGCCTTGATGTTTTGTCTAAATGAGGCTTACTATATAAAATGAAGTAATTAAAACGATTTAGTTTAGTAATTTACAACACACAGGCCACGAACTATTGATACATTAACAACGTAAAGAGTAAACAATAATGGTTTGCTCAACAAATGTTTTATTAAAATACGTCATCATTTTACTACCACAAACTAATATTTTGGAATCCAAACAGGAAAAGCAAAACTTATACAGCAAGACATCAATTAAATTGAATACGACTGTAATAAATAACGTGCAAAACCAAAGATAACTAATTTGTAAATAGTGATGTGTTCGTATGTAAAAATGATTCTCGATGAAGAAAGAACCACCGGTTCTCAGGAAAAGAACCAGTACCAAAACCCAAGGTTAGGTAGGCCATGTATTCTAGGTAAAAGTACCGGTATTAATGATCGTCGTCGAAATTTGGTTATGAATAAATTGTCTAAGCATACGAACCCAAGAGATGGGCAATTGGACAATTGCCTATATGGTCCAGCGATTGTAGCTCATAGCGGGGAGAAGACACATTGGAAAAGCGAGTTGAGCATAATCCTTAACCTCTGTTACAATCACAGAGGATCACAGACCTTCCTGTGGTGGAGGTGGTGGTCGGGGGTAGCCAGGATCTACTCCTCCTCCATTGTAACCTTCTCCTCCGTAGTAGTTGCCTTCTCCTTCATAATACTCTCCCTCTTCATCTCGTCCATCATTACGTCCACCTCTATCCCCTCTGCCACGTCCTCCTATCAGTAGGCGCAACAGCCTAATGACAACTCTAGAGTCCTTGTAATGGTCTGCAAAGAAAAAACACATACCGTTTGCATTTGTTTCAATTGGCTACCATAATTCACCTAATAAGGGGATCAAACTTAGTTCGTTACGGTATGCTTTAAGTGCAATGACAAATTTATCCATTAAAGATTTCACTTAAACCATTGACTATTGGATACTGTAGTAGCCGTCCGATCTATAACAGTGAATTATAACTTAGTAGGTTCTGGTTTATATGTTAAAATATTCAGAGCCCTCAAATCACCTATTACCATCAGCCGCTACTGCATTTATGAGATATTTTAAATTACAAAGATGTGTTATGATACTCAGGGAACGGATCTTCTCATTTCATTTTTCTTTCCGTTGCGGAACTTGGGTACATCAGCTAGTATTTTGTATTTACTGTTTTATAAATTGAAAATAATTAATAGACGTCATGAATAATTAATATGAGGTAATTATATTCTACAATACATAGATACACATACCATAGAGACCAGCAGCCAAGCCTGCGTCACACCACGTGACGGCTGTTAATATTTCCCGCACCCCATGGCACACTGAACGATGCTCATTAATGAGCATCGCTTCGGCCGTGTTTAGGGTAATTATATTCTACAATACATAGATACACATACCATAGAGACCAGCAGCCAAGCCTGCGTCACACCACGTGACGGCTGTTAATATTTCCCGCACCCCATGGCACACTGAACGATGATCATTAATGAGCATCGCTTTCGCCGTGTTTAGGGCTCTGTTCATCCTGTAATGGAAAAATCATGTAACAATTTCAGTACTTTACTGCATTCTATCTTCTATATTATATTTTTCAATTAAATTAATGAAATGTAAAATGAACAAAAACAATTGATAGATTTAAAAAATATGTAAACACTCTACAAATTTTAGATTTTTAGAACATGTTATTGAGTAGTAACCTAAATGAGAATTAAAATTAAATATAGTTCAATAAATTTTTAGGTATGTCTAACTACCACTACGACGGTTTACACGCTTTTACAAAATATAATAAAAATAATCTAACATTATTAGTCAAGTGGCAATCATGGGGCTATCAAAATGAATTTTAAGATTACTTCGTCACAAAAACATTTTTTACTGGTGGCAATTAAGTTATTGTGGGTATTTTGTACCACAGTTACTTAATTGCCTTGATGTTTTGTCTAAATTTGTTTATGAATAAATACAGTTACAGTTAGTGTTACCAAACTTTGTCATAACAATTTATATTTGCTTAGTCTGAAGAGGCTTACTATATAAAATGAAGTACTAAATACGATTTAGTTTAGTAATTTACAACACACAGGCCACGAACTATTGATACATAAACAACGTAAAGCGTAAACAATCTATGGTTTGCTCAACAAATGTTTTATTAAAATACGTCATCATACTACCACAAACTAACATTTTGGAATTCAAACAGGAAAAGCAAAACTTATACAGCAAGACATCAATTAAATTGAATACGACTGTAATAAATAACGTGCAAAACCAACGATAACTAATTTGTAAATAGTGATGTGTTCGTACGTAAAAATGATTCTCGATTAAGAAAGAACCACCGGTTCTCAGGAAAAGAACCAGTAACAAAACCCAAGGTTACGTAGGCCTTGTATTCTAGGTAAAAGTACCGGTATCAATGATCGTCGTCGAAATTTGGTTATGAATAAATTGTCTAAGCATACGAACCCAAGAGATGGGCAATTGGACAATTGCCTATATGGTCCAGCGATTGTAGCACATAGCGGGGAGAAGACACATTGGAAAAGCGAGTTGAGCATAATCCTTAACCTCTGTTACAATCACCATGTCAGTTGTTACTTTACACTTATACTTACAACCGCCATTGACGTGTCAATGAGTTGAAACCTTCTTTGTAAGCTATTGGTAATGCTATTTAAAAAAATGTAAGTTTCCCAGCCATATACATCACTGATTCAAGGTCTTTTTCCCGGTTATCATAACTCTTCAAGAACAATGTTATACACAAAGAATCCCTATTTTCATTCACGGTTAATCTACTCATTATTGCAATAGATATTAATTAAATCTGTTATGTGAGTAAAAAATTTTTAATCTCACTTGGTTGGGATTTGCTTTCAAAATATGATCGGAAAAGGTTGTTGTAGGGGAGAGTGGGGCAAGATGGGGTACTTATCATTAAAAGGTAAATAAAATAATAAAAAACTCAGATTCATGAAATATACATTGAAAGATGTAATTGTACATCATTAGTGAACAAATTGCATATAAAAAAAGTTCATCTCCATGAAGGTAAGTATTACTAAAATTTTTTTTTCGTAAACAGAACAAAAATTCATCTTACCCCACCTGGTGGGGCAAGATGGGGTTTCCAGTGGGGTAAGATGGGGTAAGTACGGGGCATGATGGGGTTAGTCACTGACAGAGTCCACAAACATGAACTGCTTCTTCATCTTCGTCTTCCTCTCCTGCACAAGAGCAGTGAGCCCACCGTTGACAAACGACACACTGAATCCAGCCTTCAGAAGATTGTGAATATAAATAACCGCAGTACAGGCATTCTGCATCTGAAGCTTCCGATGAGGATGAACTGTCCCGTTTCCGCTTAGTACTGGTTTTTGTCACTTTAGCTTTCTTTTTTACTTGTTTGCTCTTATCATGGTTTGATGTATCTTGCAAGGTTTTACTTTTTTTGTTATAAGAGGACAGGTTTCTCTTTTGTAGCTCTGCTCCATTCCACAAACTTCTTAAACCATGTGGATAAAATCTCTGACTGCATCCAACCACTTGCGGCCCATGCCCCAGGTGGAATCATTCATGAGCTGGTCGTTAGTTCGAGCCCTTGGAAATACAAACAAAGGGGGCATATAAGAACCAGCAGCATTAAAACACACTTCAATGGTAACTGTGTTGCCTCTTTCAGCAGATGATAGCACACCAACTTGTTTTCTACCCTTTAGTGAGAGTATTTTTGACCTATGTTTGGGAACAACAGTAACGCCGGTTTCGTCGCAGTTGTAGATCCTGTCGGCTGTTAACTTATGGGTATCCACGAGGCGAGTTAGCAAAGTGAAGAAATTAGTCACGTTGGGTTTGTTGAAGGCTGCTGCCCTAGCCGCACTAGTGGGCTCTGGTTTTTTAAGAGTTAACTGGGGATGTCTAGCCTTGAACCCGATTAACCAGTCTTTTCCAGCTACTTTTTTTTCGGTAGAAAAGGTATGCTTTTTCCCCAGCCTCTCCGCCCATTGAAATGCAAGTATTCTGAAATCATAAGAGGTAAGCCCAAACAGCCTTTCCTCCATTTTAAACAAATAATCAGTTAATAGGTTTTCTTCTTCTGCGGTAAAAACCGTTGTGATTGGCCCAAGGTTCTTAACTAAAATAGGATTACTATTTTGTGGATAAATTGTACCACTTGGGCCTACTGTCAATACATCATCAGTTGTTTCGCCTTGTTCTCTAGCCTGTTTCACACGGCGTTCTAACGTTGATTAGGCACTTGAAAAGAGTCTGCTGCTTTTTTATAGCCCATTTCACCCCTCATAACAGCATCTATAGCATTTTTCATTGATTCAGGGTTCCATTCCCCTCGATTGGTCTTCATTTTGTACGTTCGAACCATCTCGAAATTGTGATAAATTCTTAGACAACAGTGAATTACAATTTAGTAGGTTCTGGTTTATATGTTAAAATATACAGAGCCCTCAAATCACCTATTACCATCAGCCGCTACTGCATTTATGAGATATTTTAAATTACAAAGATGTGTTATGATACTCAGGGAACGGATCTTCTCATTTCATTTTTCTTTCCGCTGCGGAACTTGGGTACATCAGCTAGTATTTTGTATTTACTGTTTTATAAATTGAAAATAATTAATAGACGTCATGAATAATTAATATGGGGTAATTATATTCTACAATACATAGATACACATACCATAGAATCATGCCCCATTGATAAATCCCCATCTTGCCCCACTCATACCTTTTTGATATTTAATGGTTCGTTTCAGGTTAGGATTGGACTTTGAAAGTGTCAACATTCGGCACAAAAACATGTGTACAAGACAAACTATTCACTCAAGATGGCCGCCACCTGTTGGAAGCTTACTTTACTATACCCTACTGCTAATACTGCCATTCTCCGCTAGGTTGCAGCACTTACAAGGTCAGGAGCTCACCTACCCCATCTTACCCCGGTACCCCACCTTGCCACACTCTCCCCTATTTGTAAACAACATTTGTAAACATACCAGTGACAGCTAGAAAAAATAATCTTGATCCGTTTTTTTATAGATGATTATGTGATAAAAATTGGACAAAAACTTGAAAAAATCGCACATAACTGCATTTTTTAACGCCCGTAAATTTATTTACAAAGTAATGAGGCCATATTTTAACATCATAAAACCAAGTAGTTGTATAAGAAGGGAATGACATGAGCTATCACCATGCCGAATTTAAGCCTATTTCGAATTTAAGCCAATTCCAATCTAAGCCTATTCCGACGTATTCAATATGTTGATTGCACAATCTGATTTCACCTCAGTTATAGCTGTAGACAAATAATTTGTAAATTCCAGCCTATACATTTGAATAACACACGATCTTAAATTGTGCAATAGTGTAAACAAGGATTTTTAAAGATTATTTACTAATATTAATACTGAGTAATGGATTTCTCTTAATTTAGATATTTTTCATTGTTATGACTAAGATTTACACTCCCTAATAGCAGTAATATGTATAATAATATCAGATAAACTTACTTTAGAGAGGTTGATGTTAACAATGAGTATTTTTAATTAGTATCGTGTTTCTTGAGATGTCCTGTGTCTCATCTGATTCTGATGTCGATGTATCCAAGTTTCCATAACATGAACGTATGGCGTCTCATTTACAGGAACCAGGGGTAACACTCCCTGTAGTAATCCCTCTTGAGTACAAATGTCATACTATATCAAATATCAAATTTCATCGTAGATTAAATATTTATTAATTCCAAACAGATTTACGCCAATATAACTGTTGAATATAGTACAATTTTATTTGTTCAGCGTATTGTTTCTTTAAAAAACATGTAAATATATATTTTTTATCCCAAACACATTGTATTTACTACCCAAATTCAAGAATACATACATAAATAAGCATACAAAATGTCAAAGCTCTAAGTGGAATATCTTCTGAAATATATGTTCCTAAAGAAAAAAAATGTAAGTATCGGGAAATCGCAAAAAATAAGAAAAAGAGTCACTAATACCTTTTTAAAATTGTCCGGGATTATAGGATGGGTAATCTACTGCCTCCTCACCTTCATTTTTCCTTTTTTTACTTCTCCTTTGTTGTCTTGCCTCCTTTTTAACCTGCAGAACTGCTCTTTCAGC
Source organism: Macrosteles quadrilineatus (assembly GCF_028750875.1). Taxonomy (NCBI): domain Eukaryota; kingdom Metazoa; phylum Arthropoda; class Insecta; order Hemiptera; family Cicadellidae; genus Macrosteles; species Macrosteles quadrilineatus. The sequence goes on from NW_026542595.1 coordinate 88,554,043, forward strand.
GTCTCTAATACGATCATTGTCGGCTTTCGCAAAACCTGTGATAGCATTCAAGCCCGGTATTATTCTCAGTTCATGAAGAACTCTAGCCCGTCCCATAGTTCCATCGTTGAATGTTATAACTGCATCCATTACTCCAATTCGCAGTGTACTTAGAACTACAAAATTTCTCAACAAAATTTATCTTTGGTATCCTAGACCAAATAACGTTGTTCAGACTCTCGTTGGGATTCTGAGTCCTCCCATGTGTACATTTTGAAAGTAAATCTTTTTTGGACAATGCAGTGGGTTTAGTTTTTATTAATTAGTTTTAAATAAAGGAGACATTTTTTAGTGACAGTAAAAGTTTCTATTCTCAAAAACATAACAACAACATATTTGTAAACAGATGTAAGATAAACATGAAGAATCATATGTTATTTTAAAAGCATAGAATATTAAATATCTAAACATCTTCCCCTTTGACAAATTAAATTTTTCTTTTTCTTATAAAAAATGAGTTTCTTCTGAATTGTTTTCCATTTTTATATTGCACTACGTATGATCTTGGAGTTTCACCAACTTTTACTATGATAGCTGACTCCCAGTTCTTGGTCCGAACATCTTGTACATAAATGGGATCCTTTTCATTATATACTGTTTCTTGTTTTGTCGTCTTATCATAATAAGATTTTTGATTGATTCTTTTTGTCTGCATTTGATCTGCTAAGTTAACTATTAATTTGACATAAAAAATAAATCTATTTTTTCAACTTTTGGTGGATAAAAAACTCATAGTAAAAAAAAACTATTTATTATATTCTAAGCAAGTTAAAACCAAATTATGTAACGAAGTACAAAAACATTAAAATGAAATAAAATGGAAATAAAGGTTTCTTCGTCGACTGCAATCCTATTCATTGATGGTTTTGGCAGTAGCACTTTTTGCCCTAAACAAATATAATAGATTAATTATCGGTATGATTATAGTCAATATTAATCATGCTGGGGTCTTGAATGATTAGGACTGCCTGTCAAAGAGCAGAGTTTAACATTATTCATTTTTTTTATTATTTGCATAGGCCTAAGGCATAATTTCAAAATTTTCTAATAAGAACGTGTAATATTATTGACGTGACAACAAATCAGCTAGGTCAAAAAACACATTATCTTCAAATTTAAATGTCCTTGGCTCCTAAAGGTGCTGACAGTTTAATTGGTTGGTATGATAAGCACAAAATGTGAACACATCGGGTTAATAAGGACTCAGGGTTCCGGCGCGTCAACCATAGCGTTTTGTGCATTACATTAGGTTGGGCTACTAATTTCTTTTTACTATTGTAAACATTAAATAGTTACATACTGTCACATAGTCATACTCCTGCAGTGGCTCTGAGGACGGAGGAGGCCGTCGGGGCGGGCTTGGAGCAGCTGATGAGCGTACAGAGCCTGATGGAAATGGAACGCGCACCAACCTTGGAGCGTGAGGAGCCCCAGCCGAAGTCGGTGCAGACCGCGGCCGACCACGACCTATTCCAGGGATGGGTACCACCGGAAATGCTGAAGATGGAGCACTGCAGCGGATCGCCGAGTGAGGAAGATATCCAGCTGCACCTGGAGGACTTGAGTTTGCTCTGGTTCCTAGCGGATACATATATACCGACGGACAGCCAAAGACTAAGTGTCTAGGGATATCACTACATGTACCCACTCCGGTTCAGTGTTCGGAGGTACGCGGGTGTAGCAATCGATGCCAAACTCTACAAGAGGAATGATGAGTAACACTCACACACTGGCAAGGACTAGGAGCAACTGAGGACAAGTAGTGCTGGTTAGGGAGTGACTTGCGGAGGCGTTAGGAAGAGGGTTTGATAAGGCACCCAAACTCGCTCAAAACCATGAGATACTTACTCTAGTGCCTAACTGAAAATTCAAATAGATGCGATGATATTTATACATTCTGGGGTGATTATTTTGGGTGCAATTGAAATAGGGTTGCTGATGTAATTAACTGTATACGAAATAAAATAGGGCACCCTTATGTTACTATATTAATATGGTAGATGTAATATGTATGGACATGAGACCATTTTGTACAGACTTTGGTAATGGCCTATGATTAACCTTAATTTTATACTTTTCACTTTTGGATATATATTAATATAGGGTGTTTGGTACGTAGTGTGAAAATTTTCAACCGGTAAAACTATATGGAAAATGCAGAAAAATTATGTAAATTAAATGTCTAATATGTAACTCCTCTCAGAATGGGAGCCATTTTAAGTTTTTTTCAGAAAAACATGTTTTTAGCTTTGTTTTTTGGTGAAATATTGACAAAAAATTTAAAATTTTCCAAATATAACACCATTTTCAAAATCTATGTAATATTTTAAATAAGATATAATATGTTTTGTTTTTCTGGTTGTTAAATATTTTGTAATGCAGCTCGAATGAATTTAAATATTTCGATTCGCAAGAAAATAGTAAAAACGAAAAGCTGCCTAGATTAAAAAAACGGTATGAGCTAGAGAGTGTCAAATGTTACAAAAACTTGCCCATTTAATGAGGATTCCAACGATACCAAACAACCTTGGAAATGCATAGGGAAAGTGTGGATAGTCAAATGAATAATGTTGAATAACACGGTTGACCTAAAATTCTTTCTCCCGTCTTTTATAAATTAATAGCTTATAGAATATGTTTTTGTAGAGATACACCTTCCTTTCTATCATATATCTTATATCTGTTCCAATTAATTGTGGATTTCAATCTGAAAATATTCAAATTATCAGTGTTTGAAAATCTTATCTTGTTCTCTTTTCCTTATCAGTAGTGAATGCAGTTTTATTTACTGCATAGGAGAAAGCTAAGCCCTTATCAAAATAATTCAAAAAATAAATTCAAACATGATTTCTACATTCAGTTTGGTCAGTTTACCTGTTGTGGTTGTGTCTTAGCCATCATGGATTTCTCGTGTCAAGAATATGCAGAGATGCATTTTATCTACGGTTATTGTAATACTTGCTGCAAGAAGAGAATACGAAGCCCGATACCCGGACCGACGAATCCCTAGCTCATCATTCTTTACAAGATTGCATCAGCGGCTTGTGGAGAGTGGCACGGTTAAAAAACCCCTACAAGGTAGGTCTTGTTTTACATGATGTGGGCGTAGAAGAATTAGTCTTGGATATTGTTCGTGGCAATCCGGAAACTAGTAATAGAGAGTTCTCCAGAGAAATCGGAGTGTCTAATTGGAAAGTGTGGAATATTTTACACAAAGATAAAATGCACCCCTTTAATTTTACTCCTGTTCAAGCTTTGGAAGAAACTGATTTTGATCGTCGAGTTCAATTTTGCCGATGGCTGCTAAACAGTGACATGGAACAGTACAGTTTTTTTTAAAAAGATTTTGTGGACCGACGAGTTTTTGTTCACGAGAGAAGGATCTTTTAACTGCCATTATATGCACCAATGGTCCGAAGAAAACCCAAGGGCGACAAAGGAACGGTCATTTCAAAGACGCTTTCGAGTAAATGTCCGGGCAGGTCTGCTTGGAGACCAACTGATAGGTCCCTTCATTTTTGAGGAAACGTTGAGCGGTGACAGATATTTGCATTTTCTACAGCACACTCTTCCGACTCTTTTAGATGAAGTTGATGTCGAGCAAAGAAATACAATTATATTTCAACATGATGGTGCTCCACCTCACTACACAAATGAAGTGAGGGATTGGCTAAGCCTGAACTACCCTACGTCGATTGGACGAGGTGGGCCGGTCGCTTGGCCCCCTAGGTCACCTGACCTCACCCAAATAAATTTTTTTGTTTGGGGCTGTGACGCAAGCGCCACAGCTTCATGGCGTTACGCGCTAGAATGCCGTTCAACGGGTCTTTTTTCTTGGACCAATCTTTTTTCTAAGCTCAGCGGGCTCGCCTCTTCTCTCGCCCCTGTCTGCCCGATGCCGTGATTTGACTAACTTCGAGTCTTCAAACTTCGTACAGAATGAACAATCATCAAGCTAAGTTAACTTATTAGTTTTAAGTAAAATATAAAAATATGTTAGGCTAGAAGTAAATTTCAGGGGGGGGAGCCACTGGCTTCGCAGGTACGCTGGAAAATGTAGTAAATAACTATCAAGTTTGATTCCGCCTAACGGAATCAAACAATCTTTTTCATGTTTCGAAATAACATGTTCCAAGAGATTAAGTTGCCGGTAAAATGGATTGCTTAGTTCATCTACCAGTTACAATTCAACCAATTCTTGCTTCAATCAGGTTTTTCTTATACAGGGTGTTCATTTGAAAACTTTCCATATCTGTTGTGTGCAAAGGTAAGGCTTTTAACACTTGTTTGTTCTCATTTCCCCCTAATTTGGACATGCCAAATCCAATAAAATTATTTTCAATTTCAAAAAATGCCCCAAAAGGGCCCAATTTGGGGGGTAGGGGTGCTTTTTGAGAAATTTTCAAATGTAAACATGGGTTGTGTGATACATCAATTTAAAGGTCTAATCACTCCGACTATTTTGGTGCAATAAAATTGTAATTATCTTTAACCGTATTTACAGGGTGGGTCAAAACGTTTTTAAAAAGGACTTTGAAGTTAAGTGCCGTATTACCCAAACTACTGAACGGAACAGCGCCAAATTTCTTTCCAAGCTTATTCTTGATCTACTCTTTAAGATAACTTGTAATAAGGGCATTTTCCATGTTATCTTCTAATTTTTAAAAAATCTCAAATTTTAAGAATAAAAGAAAGGTGAAAACTCAAAATTCTTAAATAGCAAGGTATAACAAATTTCATACCACGTGAAAGGTCCTTTTTTAACAAACATTTTACGTATTTAAGTTTTCTTTCTATCTCTTACCGTTTAAAAATTGCAGTAGAAAAACTGAATTTTCTATGATAAAATTATAACTAGTTTTCTAACAAAACACATTGCACTTTGCTCAACGATGTGATATGATTAATTACAAATTGATCAACTACTTTTACTTGTGTCAGTTCATCTTGGACCCTTCATCCTGTTTTTTTCTCATTGGGAACTGAGCCAGTTTCAGAAATTTCTTAACCAAATCTTTTACAGCTTTATGACTTAAGGTCTTACCTGGATATTTATTGTTAAACACTTTGCAGTTATCCTGAAACACTTTTGTTCTGCCCAATAAGTAAAAATAAAGTCTATTTTTTTAAGTGTACACCATATTCGATTAGATGCTACAGAAAATAGTACTTTTTGAAATTAGTACTACCGTTGACTAGTCAATGGTACTACAGAAAGCAGCCCACATGTAGGTTGTCCTCACCAGCTATAAGACTTGTTTTTCACAAATTAAAACGTAATGACTTGTTTGTCAATCAGGGTATCAATAATTATGAATTGTTTCCTTCAGTTAATGCACCATTAAATGTGTCTAGAGACGAATTTTGGCTGTTTTATTAGAAAACTAGTTACAATATTACTATGGAAAATTCAGTTTTTCTACTGCAATTTTTAAACGGTAAGAGATAGACAGAAAACTTAAATACGTAAAATGTTTGTTAAAAAAGGACCTTTCACGTGGTACGAAATTTGTCATACCTTGCTATTTAATAATTTTGAGTTTTCACCTTTCTTTTATTCTTGAAATTTGAGATTTTTTAAAAATTAGAAGATAACATGGATAATGCCCTTATTACAAGTTATCTTAAAGAGTAGATCAAGAATAAGCTTGGAAAGAAATTTGGCGCTGTTCCGTTCAGTAGTTTGGGTAATACGGCACTTAACTTCAAAGTCCTTTTTAAAAACGTTTTGACCCACCCTGTAAATACGGGGAAAGATAATTACATTTTTATTGCACCAAAATAGTCGGGGTGATTAGACCTTTAAATTGATGTATCACACAACCCATGTTTACATTTGAAAATTTCTCAAAAAGCACCCCTACCCCCCAAATTGGGCCCTTTTGGGGCATTTTTCGAAATTGAAAATAATTTTATTGGATTTGGCATGTCCAAATTAGGGGGAAATGAGAACAAACAAGTGTTAAAAGCCTTACCTTTGCACACAACAGATATGGAAAGTTTTCAAATGAACACCCTGTATATATATTTATATATTAGTTTGGAAGGTGCCAATCAAAATTAGGGTATTTAAGTGTGTTAGTTAAATAAGTGTAATCAAAGCTGGCTTGGGCTGTCTTCCTGGTCTGGGTAAAAGGTCCAAATCTCTGGGCCCCATTACACATTTCCCGTAATCTAAAGAAATACTGACAACCAGAATAGCTAAAAACCATATCACAAGATTACCTACACCACAGGGCGTTCTTAAAAACGAAGTCTATTCTACGCCCATTCAGTCTGAACAAGAGCTAAGAGTCAGAATAACAGCAGGTGTGGCAAAATTAAGACAAAAAACTTCTTTCAAAGTAACTGTTGGAGAAATTAGGAAAAGGTCAAGAATGTGCATTCGGAACGGCGGTAGGCAGTTTGAACATAAACTTTGATTATTTTGAAGTGGATGAAAAACGTTTCTTTAATCATGAGTGTTTGTTTTTATTAAATAAAAAGTATTTTTTGTGTGAAAAACTGTTATTTTTCCACAACACAAGACTTAAGTAATTTTCAGCTTAAAAACTGTCCATAATGACAAATAAAAGTTCTTTTGTTTTTTACATTGTTTTTTTTTTTCAACTGATTAAAAATTGTCTAAGTCTTAAACATGAACTTTGATGATTTTGGAGTGAATAAAAATATTTTTCTGAACTCATTATGTTTCTTTGTTTTAATTAATAAATAATTTTGTTTAGTGTGAAAAACTTTTTAAAATATCAGAGATAGCATTTTAGGTCAATTGTGTTTTTCAACATTATTCATTTGACTATCCACACTTTCCCTATGCATTTCCTAGGTTGTTTGGTATCGTTGGAATCCTCATTAAATGGGCAAGTTTTTGTGACATTTGACACTCTCTAGGTCTTACCGTTTTTTAGATCTAGGCAGCTTTTTGTTTTTACTATTTTCTTGCGAATCGAAATATTTAAATTTATTTGAGCTGCATTACAAATTATTTAACAACCAGAAAAACAAAACATATTATATCTTATTTAAATTTTACATAGATTATATAAACAAACTAAATGTAATTGAAAATGTAAATAAACAAAATTTATCAACTATATTCTAAGATTTTATGTGTGGAATTTGATATTTAGCATATATTATTTGTTGACTTTACTAGAATATAATCATGTTCTTGTAAAGCTTATGCATCTTGCTTATTGCAGTATTGAGTCATTAATTGCTTATTTTGTGATGTAGTTACTATTAATTGTGTTGAAATAAATTACTGCATCAGTCAGAGACTTGAGGCGACCACCGGAAGGAGGTCGCTATCCAACTACTGATAACAACCCACTCGCGATGAACTGCGACCGACAGCTGATATACACCACCATACTAACAGGCTGTTATAGGAATTTGAAGTCCTGAAAATCAAACCCAAAGGGTATTTTCATTTTTGAGGTATTTCCAAAGGGTATGATTTCCTCTTTCGGTGGTGCGAATGTGATGATGAGCAATGTATATTTATTAAATTCAGAGTAAGGAAACAATAATAAGTCAAAATAAATCTTTTACTTATAACTCTTTTATTAATTTTCAAAATTTATTGAAAGTTGTTATAAAGACTTTCTATCTGCTGAAACGCGCTCGTCTTACGGAAGTGTACTTCCTGTAGCGATGTCCCCCAATGTCCTGCAAACCCACAACCAATGAGGGCTCTCCTTTTCAAGGACACTCAATATATGGTAAATACAATTAATAAGTAATTGTAGAGGGGATAACTGTCACAGAACTCTTCTTATAATTTTTAGACATTCATTCCATCATCAACTTTCGAACGAGTAAGTAATTCCTCCCCCCTCTCGTCTCTCTCTCACTTTCTGGTTCACCTAGGTATTCTCTATCATGCAGTACTTCTATGTTAGTATTTCAGATTCTGGAAATTCAATAGTAATTTATCCTTTTAGAGATATACTTGTATATCCAACTTAAGCATATAAACTTATTTGAGTGTAAATTTCTTGATTCAATTTAAAATGTAAAATTAAACTTAAGTGAATCTTCAGCGTTTTATTTCTTCTTTGGTTTTATCTTATTAACTTATTCAACCATGCTGGTCAGGCATAACAGGTGTTCATCATGTTCTGTTTTTATTGCTGTTTTTTCTATTTCGTCGTCAGTACTTGCGAACTTAGCTGTGAACCTGTCACATTTATTACACGTGTCATTCTTTAGGGTTTTAAACTTGAGATTATAACAGTTGTAAAATTTTTTTTCAATGAAGAGAAGCTAACAACTTCATTTTTCCCCTTCCATCGACATATAACTCGTACATTTTATTTATTGTCATGTGTGGGGGTAAGAATAAGGCTTCCGTTTCCCTTCTTCTGAAATGTCGTAATCAAATATCTTGTATACTATTTATGTATTATTACAATTTGTAATCATAACACTCAAGAATCAAGAATCACATACAAAAAAGTTTAAGGAAACTGTATAACATTAACACGAAAAGAGACATGTCTACCAAAATTGTCATATCATTAATGGTAATAGTAAGCTACTATTTTGTGAACATGGCGATCGGATGTCACCTATGAGGGACGGCACATAGGGAGTTAGTTGGAAATGTTAAAGGTAAACAAATGTTGGCATTTATGTAAAATAAAAGGTCTTGTTGAACTAAATACCATTGCGCAAACCAGACCTCAAATGAACAATCGAGTAAAAAATTGCATTTACTTAAAGATTCATTGAATTTGCAATGCTAAGTTGGAATATGCAAAGTTTGAAAAACTTGTACAACGTTCAGCTAACATCAATTTAAATATTTAACCTATAGACACTTATATGAATGTACACTAAAAATCAAAACTAAACAATGTAAATTTACTTACGGGGTAAAGAACACAAGCAACTTCATAAGCTGTACCGTAGTCACCAGCTTTCCAAATGAAACAGAATATTCCTCGGTTAAAGCTTTCCAAGCTTTTTTTTTTTTAATTGTTGCAGGCGCTTAAGACTTCTCCAAAACAACAGAGTGAAGAGAGAGTAGCCTAACAAACAAACTAAGGTCGATCTCCTTATCTTCTGAATCTCTCTGCTCATCATCACTGGACGACATTTCCTAATCGTAACCTGGACTTTGTAACTTGAAAACACTCCGTAACTTGTAACTATGGCACGCTCCTAGCACAGTAGTGGGTGGGAAGTTTGTTGTGGCAGGTCCGCAAGTATTATCTAAGAAATGACTAGTGCCTAGCACTTGCTATCCCTAGCTTTTGCTAAGGCTTTTCCGGACTGGGTCTAGAGTTTGCTCTAATTTTAAGACTTTGTTTATTCACACCGATTTTGATCAAATGCTAACAATAGTAGATATTGCTAGCTAGCAAATGCTAGTTTTTATTCACTTCTTCCAAGGAGTGTCCAAGCATCTGCAAGTTTACAGATCCATCTCTGTCAAAACAACGCGTATGGGATTTAGATTTTTGTTTGCAGCCCACTTGATTGGCACAAGATTTTCGTGCCTTTTTTATAGCTGGGACCAGGAACTGCATTTTGTTTACTAGTGGAGTTAAATTGGGATATTCCAATGTGTTTTCCTAGGCAGGAGCACTGGTTGTATAATAGAACGTTGAGTGCATGATGGATGCTGAGGAATCTAGGCCTGAATTCTCGTAATCAGAAAGATCTTCATCTGCATCTTCAGGGTTGTTATCCATGGTCAAATATTCAGAAGAGACCCTGCGGTTTCCAAATGTCTTTAGTTTCCTTCATTCTCTTTCCACATTTTCGGAAGATGTATTATGGTACTGTTCCATTCAAACCTCTACTTCCGTCCTATTTAAACAATCAAACCAAGCACCAATCAATCCTTCACATTGAAGGAACATTTTTAAACAATATTTATAAAAAAAAATAAATTGTGCTAAGCCGTCGGTGGAATAAATAATTATTATTTAATACCTATGTGCACAATCGTCGATAATTGGCACTAGAGGAGCTACGAATAAACATACACCTACAATAACATTATCATTCCTTACATTAACCAGCAGACCTTCGAAACTCCATTCAACCATGAATAGCATCCAAACTGAAAGAGTATATAATGTGTGTCAAAACTAGTTAGTTGGTAAATATTAATAAATCAATAGTAAATTAGTAATATATCTTCCAGTCAAACAAATCCATAGCATTTAAGTACAAAAACATATGATTTTTTCCCTTTATCCTCAGTAAATTTAATTTTCTTTTTAATTAGGTAGAACAATTTCTTATTGTTAGTAAATTCATTTAGATCATAAGTATCAATAGTATTTTTACCGAATATTTAGGGAATATATCAGTGATAACAAAGGCCAAAATAATTAAACATCAAACAAAACAATCTCCAAATTCACATCTGAGTCAACGTATCATCAACCGCATATCACCTTCAAACCCAACGCATTTCATCCAACATTAAGAGAACACCAACGATATAATTAGCGCCCCGAATTTAGTAAGGGCTCAAGAGCTAATTGCGAAACTACGTCACATCACATCACAACAGTATACCCTCAAGAACTTCAGAACATTGCTTCAGCCTCATTCTTCAGTTTACACAACTTCATTCTTCCAACTACTTAACTTCAAGAAACTTATCAAACTTCAGCAACCTTCCATATTTACCAGCAATTACCAGGCTTCAATACATCCATCAAACTTCAGCAACCTTTAGTATTTCAACAACATTCCCAAATTCATCATCATCAAATATATACCCAACTTCACCAGCCAACATATCTTGCTCAACCCAATTTAATGAAATCTATCACTGATATACGCCCGCCCACTTTAGATCAGGGTTAGATTAAGCAAGTCCACCAAACCATAGTTATGTTTAGAATGTCTTTCAAAACCATAGTCACCTTTAGTTTAGAAAAAAAATAGTTAATAGTTTGTAAGCAAGACCGACACACACTATAACCTCAAATGAGCCAAACCAAAAGGAGTGCAGAAAACTGCAATTCGTCGGATTCGTAGCAACGCAGTCGGATCGGATGGCATTCCAATTCGTTTTATAAAAGACATTCTCTTTGCTATACTCCCAACTGTCACATGCATTTTCAACACATCACTAAGGCAAAGCGTTTTCCCTATTTCTTGGAAGTCTGCCCTTATTCGTCCATTAAATAAGATCCCAGCCCCGGCATCTTGCCAGGATTTCAGGCCGATCAGTATATTGCCCGCATTATCAAAAGGCCTTGAAAGAATTGTGCACTGCCAAATGACGGATTTTCTGACTGACAACAACATACTTTGCAGCTTTCAGTCTGGTTTTCGAACGGCTCACAGCACAGAAACAGCACTATTACGTGTGACGGACGACATTAGACAAGCAATGGAACGTCGGCAGGGTACAATTTCAACACTATTTGATTTTTCGAAAGCTTTCGACTGCGTAAATCATAATCTTCTTCTGGAAAAGTTAAGGGCCATAGGGTTTTCAAATGGTGTATTGGACTGGCTGGGATCTTATCTGTCAGGCAGGCGGCAATGTGTTGAGGTTGATGACGTACGATCTGACTGGGAGACAGTTACTTGTGGTGTGCCTCAGGGGTCAATCCTTGGCCCTCTACTGTTTGTACTATACATAAATGACCTGAGCTCAGTCCTCACACACTGTAAATACCATATGTATGCCGACGACTTACAGATTTATACGCATTTCTCAGCAAAATATATCAATGACAGTGTTCTAAAAATCAACGAAGACATCGAGAAAATCATTACCTGGACTGAAAAACATGGACTTAGACTAAACCATACAAAAACAAGACCAATAATAATTTGTCATTCACGTTTACGAAACTCAATTGACTTTGACACAGTGAACTCAGTAACTATAAATGGGACAGCTTTACTTTACTATGACAAAGTGAAAAATCTAGGACTTACTATAAACTCGACGCTTACCTGGGGAGATGCAGTATTAGACATACGTAAAAAGGTGTTTGCATCAATCCACTCACTGAAGAAGTTACAGAATTTTTTACCTTTACACATAAAGTTACACCTAGTAAAATCACTTGTCTTCCCTCACTTCACTTACTGTAACTCTGTGATCAATGACATGACTGTAAATCTCGCTGATGCTCTCCAACGCACTCAGAACTACTGTTTAAGATTTGTTTATGATCTGAGACGTAATGAGCGCATCACTCCTTTTTATGTTGATTCTAAATTACTAAAACTATGTGACCTAAGATCAATAAAAATTCTTATGATAACCTATTCAATATTAAAAACAAAATTTCCAAAATATTTTTTAAACGACTTCAAATTTGTAGCTGAAGAAAGTGTAAGAAACTCACGTTCTGCTTCAGTAACTTTGCGTATGCCTCATCATAGAACGGCAGTTTATGACAGAGCGTTTGTTGTTTCTGCTTGTCGCCTTTGGAATGATCTCCCTCTAGCCATAAAAACCCTTGATAGCCGTCCCCGGTTTGTGACAGCACTAAAAAATCTGTTTTCTGGACGTATGGCCATGGTTGGTATATCCTAGGCGTGCGCTTGGTTGATCACTGACAGGTGTGCGTGTGTGTGTGCTAGTTCTTGCGAGTGTGTGTTGTGTGTGTGCGTGTACGTGTGTAGGTGTGTGTGTGTGTGTGTGGGTGTTTATGTAAGGTGGTATGTTTTAAAAGTGTATTGTTTCTTTTTACATTAAATATTGTAAATAGATTATAGTATTTTATTTGTATTGTACATTGTTTTGTTTTATTTGTATGTTTAGATTTGTATAAACAGGTTAAGTGTAAGAGAGGGCCATGTGGCCCTAACTTTGCCTGACTAAATAAATCATTTTCATTTCATTTCATTTCAAAACTGTTGGAACATTTCCACACCGACACCGATGTCACAACGACACAATCTCACGGCGAGCACAATAAAAAATAAAAAAAACTTCCTTTATCCTTTCCAAACCCCTAAATCACCCCAAAACAAGAAAAAGAAAAAAACAACCCCATCGGGGGGAGGATGTAGCGAATCGCTACAATAGCGCAAGTCACGTGACGCCGATGCGCGCGCAGTCGGTCCGGCAAGCACGCGCGGCGAGCCATCATAGTGTAGTAGTGTGTCGACCGCCTGGAGCTGTACAACTTGACTGGATAAGTAGGTGTAGCATAAGATGTCTAGCTAATATATATAGGGGTTGGGGAAGGGTGTAGGCCAGGGCAATTTATTAGGTTCTCGAATGGTCGTGGTCTGACAATCAATTTCACAAATTTAAAATTCACATTTGGTAAATCTAGTTACCTTTTTCTCGAATTAGAATAAGTCCAGATATAAATTTATATATATAAATTTCTCTGTTCACAATATTATAATTAGATATATTAAAGAACATAAAAGCAGGCTGTGATAGGCAGCTAAGGTAATATTGTGCACTTTGACGAGTTAGATAGTTTCCATGCAATAGAGTTGGGTAACGACAGGAAATGTGCGTGATTTGGTAGTGGTTAGAGGAAGATATATAGGGCCCAGGTATCTTTATTTACACTCATACTACTCCACATCATCACACATCTATATAATAAATATTTTATTTTATTAAGTTGTTTGAAAACTCTAACTACATTATCGATTGGTTTTTCCTTGCCTTTATCAATGTCCAATGTAGTAAGTAAAGAAAGATTCGTCTACTTCAACAAACCTGCAGTTTTGTTCATTGAATATTTGAAAATTTGTACCCTAAGCGATACGAATCAAAGTTTGAGTGCTAAGTTTATTTTATTTGATTACCTCAGATGCCAAAATGTTGGCAGAGCTCACGTATAAATATTTTATTTTATTAAGTTGTTTGAAAACTCTAACTACATTATCGATTGGTTTTTCCTTGCCTTTATCAATGGCCAATGTAGTAAGTGAAGAAAGATTCGTCTACTTCAACAAACCTGCAGTTTTGTTCATTGAATATTTGAAAATTTGTACCCTAAGCGATACGAATCAAAGTTTGAGTGCTAAGTTTATTTTATTTGATTACCTCAGATGCCAAAATGTTGGCAGAGCTCACGTGTTCAGTGGCAGAATGGAAAGTCTCCAGCATAGGAATGATGCTCTCAACCATAGCTCACTGTTTGTACGTCAACTGGCTTGGAAAATTTCCCAACTCTGCTTCTGCTAGGAGTAGAGCTGACCTCTGTTCTTTGAGACGCTACAACATATGCAGCGTACTGTTCCAGCGAGTTGGCTCATCCTGGACCAACCTATGCTGCTTTACATTAGCAGTGATCTGGCACTTTTTAAGCCCCTTAGTTGCACCACTCGAATGTTTGAAGTGCCCAACTAATTTCTTTGCAGTAGACTGTAAGTTAAAGAAAAAAACTGTACTTTAAAGCACAGAGTGTTTAAGCACCAACTGTAAAGTGTGTGCGGAACTGGGAATTTGGAGAATAATGATCCTTCTAGGCCAGAGACTAAATTCCGAGCATTGTCCCGGACTACTGTGATGACTTTGATATCAACTCCCCAGCTTTTTTAAGTGTCTGTAAGAAATCTTCGTACATGTTCCCCAGTATGATTAATGTATGGGAAGGGAATTACCTCTAGACACATATGTCCATATTCAAACTCTTTAGTTGTGTAGAGCAAAGTAGTGCAACGACCATGTAATAGGTATTTGCTACTGATGTCCACATGTCTGTGGTTATTCGAACATGGAATACATCAACAATTTCTTTCTTCTTTCTGAAACTCATGTTATCCATATCCGTTATTTCGCCTTTAGAAAAATGTTTCCGATCAGGGAATTTGTACATCGGTTCCAAATTAGCAATCTGGTCTTTAAATCCTTTATCCTCAACTATTGAGAAGGGCTGACTGTCTTTACAAATCATTTGAGCAATCAAGCAAGATAGCATGCCTGCTCTTTGATCGCTTGGCTTACATTTTGATTTGGCGTCAACAGAGTCAGATAATGTAGGCTGTGTACTGGTTTTCTTGTACAGACCACTTGTATATTCCAAACACCACTCGGTGCTTTTCATCAACTTTGTATAGTTAAATACTCAGTTAAGCCTTATAACTATTAGGCTTACAAGAACTTTTGTGTAGTGGTTTTCTTACGAATTAAACGAATTAAAGACTAAGAGCAAGGTTGACAACGTGGGGATAGTGTAATTATTTCAGAGGAAAAAACAAATAACAAAAAAACATAGCTTATAAAAATCATAATTTGTGTGTTTCTTATAACTATTTGTATGGATAATACTACAAGAGAACACAAGAGATATATATGTCTAATATTAGAATGTCTAAGAAAAACATAGCTTACATAAAAAAAAAACTTATTTGTGTGTTTCACAGATTTTTTTTCCAAATATGACTACATAAAAGAATCCCTACACATAAAAAATATAATTCTCTTTTTTTATAGAACCTGTAAAGGGCATGACTACATAAAAAAATAAGTAGAGTACATAAAAAAACCTAGTTTATTTGTTTTTACTGAACTGTTTTAATTTTCATGACTATTAAATACATAAAAAAATTGCCTCTAATCGTACACTTTTAAATACGTGTAATTGTGCTTGTGTATTAATTCCGTTTCTCGACATATCCTTCCTCTGCGGTTTATGGTTCAAAAACTTCAAAGATTGACGATTTTTGAATAATATGATTTTGAGATTGTTCATCATTTTGTTTTTTTTTTTTTAATCAGTGTTGTTAAATAATAAAATACTGTTTCATTATTTGTATTTTTGCATGACAGTTTGATGAAGCAGATAGACATAAATCACATAGCGAGATATCATTGGCATTTAATAGAACGTAGCTTAGCGTAATTAAAGAGCAAATAGGGTCATTTGCTGCGTAGTTAGACAATTAACGTGGTAAAGACTACTTGTATATTCCAAACACCACTCGGTGCTTTTCATCAACTTTGTAGAGTTTAATACTCAGTTAAGCCTTATAACTATTAGGCTTACAAGAACTTGCTTTATCATTTCGTTCATAAAGACAATAAGGATGAAAATTATGCCAAAATAGTAAAATTAAACTAATAAATTGGTTTACTTAAAAACACAAAAATATATAGTAAAAAACAAGTCATCCACTTGTACACAATGCAGCCTGAGAATTTATATATTAAAATAGGCAAGCATTTTTCTTTAAACCTTTTTTTTCACAGGTCACGTGCATTACAGAGAAAATCTACGCATACTGTTAGATATATATTTTCCTGTAGATGTGCAGAATCCCTTTATAAATTAAAATAGGCTAAAAAATTAGCACAAAAAGTGAATTTGAAATTTTCAAAAAATTACACGGATCTTATGAGTTGCCATACTGGTGTCTATACTTGTGTCTATAACCACAATAGTTTGCTAGCGCTACCTCGTTGGAGGGGAGGGAAGGTTCACAGGACCTGACATGCGCTTCTTAATATTTGAGTATTCATTGCATTAAAAACAACATTGACATTAATAATATTATGACTGATACTTACTGGAAAGGTAGCACATCTTTCTGACCTGATCTGTGCTCCCTCCAATAGTTGACTTTGGAGAGTTGTAGAATCTTTTTCACAACTTTTTGAGGTTGGATTTCATCCTCGCTTTCTTCTTCCGTAGATGTAGTTTTTTTTTTCGGGATTAGCCTTTTCTCCTGACCTCCGTTTTGGATTCGGTAAGGGTTCTTTTGCCCCTCGTCAATCTAATGACATTCTTCATCGCACTTTCATAATCATCTGCAAAATTTAAAATGTTTTAATGAATAAATAAATCCTTTAATTTCATTAGGCATCACAGTCATGCAACAGACATGGTTAATATAAACCTATTTGTGATAAGGTCATCTGTTAAGGATTTAATTTGCTGAGCGTTTGCCCTATCCGACCACTGATGGTCTTTACAATTACTCCCTCGTTAACAGCCCATTTGGACAGCACCTAAATAATATTACAAATAACAGCATTTCAAATTTTGATTAAAACAAATTGATAATAACAGTACAGTAGCATTGGAGATCGAGTTTGCGTGTTTAGTGCTACGGACTACGAGGGTGTTGATATAGGTGATTTGAAAAGTGGATAATATACGTGATACGGTAAATCACCATCAGCATGTGTTTTTTTTTTTTTTTTTTTTTGGTGTTTTTACATATGGTGTATGTTTAATTATTTACCTTAAGTTTAATTTTTTACCTTAAATTTTAATGTTTTCAAGTCTGAAATTCAGGTCAAAGAATGACAGGCTGTACAGAGCTCAGCCTAAGGCTAATCTTAATAACCCAAAAATCCTAGTAACCCCTGCACATGAAACAAAGTTATAACATTGAAACACTATAATAAAGGTTTTAGTTTGGCATAGCGACTTTATATTATTTAAAGTTAGGCATAGCCTTCAACATAAGCGTAAAAGGACAAAGGTGATTGTTTTGTTTTCTTTCAACAAAATATCAATCAGTTGGCAC
Source organism: Macrosteles quadrilineatus (assembly GCF_028750875.1). Lineage (NCBI taxonomy): Eukaryota > Metazoa > Arthropoda > Insecta > Hemiptera > Cicadellidae > Macrosteles > Macrosteles quadrilineatus. The sequence goes on from NW_026542595.1 coordinate 88,571,521, forward strand.
TTAGGTTAGGTCTATTGAGTTTATATAATTTCATTGTAGGCTATAAGCAAATTAGTAGTTTTAATTTACGATAGTATAATAAAACCAATTAGGCTATGGCTAGGCCTATAACTTAAAGGATATTATACAGTTATATGCTTTGGAGGTTATGCTATTCAGTTACATTAACTTACCAAACCTTCCCTAAAAAAACTGACATGATAGGGTAACCAACAACATCAAATAAAGTGCCTTAAAGTTAGTTGATATCAACGGTAAATGTAAGCAGCAGATAAACTTACCAAAGTTCGGTGTCAGAACGAACGAAACAAATGAAGGGACCAGGATAACAAATAACAATAAAGAGTAATGTCTAACTGTTTCAGTTCACTGATACGTCACCGTCATGAAACGCCTGAAAACTTTTTCATATTTTACAATGGACAAGACTACTTCCACTATTGAAAGATAAATAAGCAATAAGCAAACGTGAATTCGCCATCTGAACTGAATCACTGTGATTGTAAAACGCAGGTTAGTCCATCTGATAATTTATACAATCATACATCACACAACATATGATAACTGGTCCCAGATATATGAAAATTATAATCTATCTATATATTAATAGGCAAGCATGTTTCTTTAAAACCTTTTTTCTCAGCTCGTGTGAATCGTAGGGAAAATCTACGCATACCGTTGGAAAGCTATTTTCCTGTAGGTGTGCAGAATCCCTTTATAAATTTAAATAGGCTCAAAGATAAGCACAAAAAATGAGTTTAAAAATTTGAAAAAATTAACATGGATCTTATGCGTTGCTATGCTGGTTACGAAATAACAACGAAATATAAACAGAAAATCAAAACAAATGGAGGAAACTCCAATCACATGTTTTATTTACAGTGTGGGGTGAAAATAGATAAGTGAGTACATTACATATTTTTGGTCGAGTTTCGACCACTGGACGACCTCTCGTTTTATTTAAAACGCAAACAGTAAACACCACGATGTCCAAAAACGGTGTCGGTCCGTTCCGTCGTTGTTCGGTTGAGGTTGGTTGACTGTAGTGCTGCCTGTAGTGGCGGTGGGCGTAGATGAAAACACACCACAGAATACACACTACACATATACAGAAAACACACCACAGAATACACACTACACATATACAGAAAACACACCACAAATATAAAACGTGTTTGCATGCATCGGTAATAGACTAACCAACACAAGTAGACTTCTCATTACATTGTAAATTATTTTCAAGCTTGTTTTTAGTGTCTAGTTCTAGTTTATATCCGGTGACATTGACCGTTAGTGCCGACGAAAGTTTCTTTATAATTATTTTAGGGTTACTTTAATGATTTGTGCTTTACTGGTACAATAGCGTAGGAATTACAGCTGGTAAAAGGCTGGATACATTGAATATACTCAGAATAGACTTATCATGTAATGTAAAAATTTGAAGCCAAGCAAAACAGTAGAGTTCCACATCTTCTCACCAGAGAGTACTAGTGTATTCGTATTGGGTTAAATATTAATTAATTTAGAATCATAGCTAACAGCTGATTGATTTATTACTTGACACAGAATATGGATGTTTCCTATCGTTTTATGAAACAATTGGATACATCGTTTAACAGCTTCTAAACAATTGCAATACCTGTCATGTTAAATCGTTCCACAAATATTTTAAATAATATTAAATAGTTATACTTTTGTTAAATAAACTAAACTATAAAAAAATAATATAATATATTTTAAGAACAACAAAAAATTATAAAATAAATTTTATAATCTTTTTAAAAATTTCAAAATTTAATTCAAAACATTTTTTAAAAATTATTTAAAACAATTTTAGGCTATTCATTATGAAAAATAAGAATTTAAAAAAAAATTTCAGTCGTTTATGAACATGATTTTAAAATTAGGGTTTTCTTCACTAAACCATATTGTTAAGGAAATTAAAGAGGAAATAGTTTTAAAATCTTATATAAAAGATTTTCCTTTTAAGATTCTATAAAAAATAATTTTAAATTTAATTAATTAGTTTTAAAACCATGCTACTTAGAAGAGTAAGTTTTCGTTCTCTACTAATTTCTGTGATGCTGCCTTTGAAAATTTAAATTTAATAAAATTCATAATCACCCCTTTTTATGTTTTTTTTTTTTTTTTTTTTTGTTATTAGAGACAAATATGAGGTTTGCTGATAGATATTGTGCCCAGAACAATGTATAATTTAAGAAAAGCCTTAAAACTGTCAATTTTCTTTTGTCTTTGGGTAAAATCTTTGTAATTATGGGGTTTTGAAAAAACACCGCTTTGTAAAATTGAAGGAGACAAAATTTACTACAATTTCATATGTAATATATTTTGTTTCTGCGACAAATTGTTACGCAACTAGAGCATACTAAAAATTACCAGAAGTACCGGTACCAAAAATGAAAATAAACGCATGCCGTTTTACATTAGATTTTCGTGGAAACAAAAAAAAAACAGAAATACCTGAACATTACAATTAAAATACAAATGCCACATTATCAAAGCATATAAGATCTACGAGAAGTACTTACTTAACATAATGTTTCTATTAACATTTTTATTAAAGTATAAGTACTTAGTTTACTCATTCGTTCTTGCATACAAACTCTCACATTCGTTCTTGCATACCAGGTCATTCACACTCTCACATTCGTTCTTGCATACCAGGTCATTCGCACTCTCACATTCGTTCTTGCATACCAGGTCATTCACACTCTCTCATTCGTTCTTGCATACCAGGTCATTCACACTCTCTCATTCGTTCTTGCATACCAGGTCATTCACACTCTCTCATTCGTTCTTGCATACCAGGTCATTCACACTCTCTCATTCGTTCTTGCATACCAGGTCATTCACACTCTCTCATTCGTTCTTGCATACCAGGTCATTCACACTCTCTCATTCGTTCTTGCATACCAGGTCATTCACACTCTCTCATTCGTTCTTGCATACCAGGTCATTCACACTCTCTCATTCGTTCTTGCATACCAGGTCATTCACACTCTCTCATTCGTTCTTGCATACCAGGTCATTCACACTCTCTCATTAGTTCTTGCATACCAGGTCATTCACACTCTCTCATTCGTTCTTGCATACCAGGTCATTCACACTCTCTCATTCGTTCTTGCATACCAGGTCATTCACACTCTCTCATTCGTTCTTGCATACCAGGTCATTCACACTCTCTCATTCGTTCTTGCATACCAGGTCATTCACACTCTCTCATTCGTTCTTGCATACCAGGTCATTCACACTCTCTCATTCGTTCTTGCATACCAGGTCATTCACACTCTCTCATTAGTTCTTGCATACCAGGTCATTCACACTCTCTCATTCGTTCTTGCATACCAGGTCATTCACACTCTCTCATTCGTTCTTGCATACCAGGTCATTCACACTCTCTCATTCGTTCTTGCATACCAGGTCATTCACACTCTCTCATTCGTTCTTGCATACCAGGTCATTCACACTCTCTCATTCGTTCTTGTATACCAGGTCATTCACACTCTCTCATTCGTTCTTGCATACCAGGTCATTCACACTCTCTCATTCGTTCTTGCATACCAGGTCATTCACACTCTCTCATTCGTTCTTGCATACCAGGTCATTCACACTCTCTCATTCGCACACCCTTTCATTCATACACCACCCGCCGTTTTCCTAGGCTAGAACAGCTAATTTCTCGACAGTTCACGGTTCAATTGCAACAGGATTTCGGTTTTGTGTAAACATTGTTAATAATAATCCATCAGATAAAATGTATAATAATATAATACGACGGATTAACATTTTGAATTTACAGGGGGTGGAAGTATTCGGGTGTCAATGGTCATCTCCATCCTAGGTAAATAAAACTTGACTAGTTTGGTTAAGCTGATTTTTCACTGACTTGTGATTGATATCCTGATTAAAACAATATTTAAAGATGGTTGAAGATGGTAATCAAACTTAATTCCTAGGTAAAATTAATTTTCCACGTACCAATCCAACCTAGTAGCTCTCTCTACACCGACGTTACAAAATCCTAATAAATGTGGGTGGCATCCTAATATCAATAATGGTTACTAGTGAGAAGTACAATGTATTTACTGAATTAAATTGCTAGACTGTATCCTCATATACAACCCAAATTACAGGAGCAATAATTTCGTGATGAAACTAAGATAAAATTGCGTTTCAGTGTGGAACAACTGAAGGCTTCTCCTCATCTAAAAACTCATCTTAAATGTCAAGGGTTTTTGGTAGCGGGAGAATTTCCTTGTGGAACCTACAACGATGGTGTTTTATTTTCCATTCTGTGCGTAATTTGTATACATAAGTACTTTCTAACAGCCGTCGTGGGGTAAAATATGTCTTCCTGTAAACATGTTTAACTCTCTGGATCACGTTTTTTACGATTGAAAAGGTAATACACCTCCTTGTACTGTCAATGATGCAAGTTTTTATCTGCGGCTAATGTTTAGAACCTGAAAGTTTGTTCTGTATCACTGGGGTTGTGAAGAGTCGTCAAATAAATATACCACTATAGGAACACGAAAACATTGAACCAAAAATATAGACGAATTGTAATACTGATAACGGTTGGGTGGTGTGGGTGGCAGAAAATAAGTCATTACTATTTGTTTCATTTTCATACGCTACAGTGTCGTCTTGATGGATCACGCGGACTTTGGTGGCACTGCAAAACGAGAGAGCTTCTTCACTTGAAGCAGAATCTACTACCACATGTCTTTGTGGCATTATATGTACGTACATGTAACACACTGTATCACGAAGAGATGCTTCCTACTTCCTGTAGGTAGCCATGTTGTTTTTGACCATATTGTACAGGAATCCTCTAGGCCGTTGCCAGCCTTCACTCCCAAGTAGACGGTTGATTGCATCACATTCCAGACAACGCTGTAGTCTGTGCTACTCTAATGCTGTGGCCGTGTCAACCACTATTGATATCATTCGCTGTCCAGTATTCATTCGTTGTAATAGTACAGATACATATTTGTCACCAGTTGAGGTTGCACTTCGTACTTTTTGTGGAACAGTTAGTCCATGGAACATGGTCAAACACATAGTATATGGTAGGAACGCGGCAGCGTAATCAGCAGACGGAGTCTAGAAGCACGATTGGTCGCTGCAGTGCATGAGCCAGTCCAAACATGTGGATGCGATGCAAACCCTCTTTACTATAAGGTGGTACAGAGTCTAGATTACCCTTCTCTATTGTCGTATCAATATTACAATTTTGCTAAGTATTTGTAGCTCAACGGGAATAACTGTTTGGTTATCGGTGGTGAAAGATCTTACAAACCGACCAGGGTTCTATAACTAGACAAGGTCTGGCAAGTTAAAACCCCCACTGTGCATAGTCTGGAGTTGTACAGCCCGTAACCACTACATAACTCTGATACCTGTCAAAGGCGTCCACTGCCTCAGTTTACCAAGAGCCTAATGCCCAAAGTGTGGCTACTTCCTAAATTTTGCAGTGCCACCAAAGTCCGCATGATCCATCAAGACGACACTGTAGCGTATGAAAATGAAACAAATAGTAATGACTTATCTTCTGCCACCCACACCACCCAACCGTTATCAGTATTACAATTCGTCTATATTTTTGGTTCAATGTTTTTGTGTTCCTATAGTGGTATATTTATTTGACGACTCTTCACAACCCCAGTGATACAGAACAAACTTTCAGGTTCTAAACATTAGCCGCAGATAAAAACTTGCATCATTGACAGTACAAGGAGGTGTATTACCTTTTCAATCGTAAAAAACGTGATCCTGAGAGTTAAACATGTTTACAGGAAAACAAATTTTGCCTCATGATGGCTGTTAGAAAGTGCTTATGTATACAAATTAAGCACAGAATGGAAAATAAAACATCATCCTTGTAGGTTCCACAGGAAATTCTCCCTCTACCAATACCTTTGACATTTAAGATGAGTTTGTTTAGATGAGTAGAAGCCTTCAGTTGTTCCACACTGGAACGCAATTTTCTCTTAGCTTCATCTCGAAATTATTGCTCTTGTAATTTAGGTTGTATATGGGGACATATTTCAGTGACAATGCATACATTGTACTTCTCACTAGTAACCATTATTGTTATTAGACACCCACATTTATTAGGATTTTGTAACGTCGGTGTAGCGAGAGCTACTATAGTTCGGCCGCTTAGAAAACGACCTGCGCGCTAATGCTAAACCAATGCTGGAGGAGGTCGCTTTCTAAGCGGCCGAACTATAGGTTGGATTGGTACGTGGAAAATCAATTTTACCTAGGAATTAGTTTGATTACCATCTTCAACCATCTTTAAATATTGTTCTATCAGGATATCAATCACAAGTCAGTGAAAAATCTGCTTAACCAAACCAGTCAAGGTGGAGATGACCATTGACACCCGAATACTTCCACCCCCTGTAAATTCAATACGTTAAACTGTTATATTATATTATTATACATTTTATCTGAAAGATTATTATTTATCTAGAATGTTCTTAACTATGGAGTATATTCGAAAAGGATTATGGAAAAGGAATTAAAGAAAATTATCAAAAAGGATTTAAAGCTTATTAAATGAGGAAGTTTTTATCTAGTTGGACATTGCGTGGTACTAGGATAAAGTAAGAAAAAGGGGTCTTTAAACTTAAACAAAATAACTACTATACGTTATTTTTACTTTAATTCGGCTAGGAACCGATGTATGTAATAAAATATTTGTTCATGTAACCTTGGTTTTGTAGCAAATTTAATGCCCTTTCGAATTATTTTTAATAACAATTGCTAGATTATATTGTTTTATTCATATAAAGTAAATAGTAGCAGAATGTCCAATATTGATAGAAAAAAATCTCAATTACGACCAAACGGTTCGAAATCGGACTATTAGCAACTTTTTTGTTCATTTTGATCAGTAGAAACCACTGGCGAAGTTATGGGCGTTAGTAGAAACTCACCCTGTGTTTTCGGATTCTCTACAGTTTTCCATGAAAGACTGACTAGTCGGAAACCGACTTTGTTTTTCTTTATATATTTATCTAGATTTTTCCTAAAACAAAGGTTCCGTTTAATATATATTTTTTTTACGTTTACATGTATATTTTTTCGTAGTAAAATCGGTAAGCATCTTACAAAATGCATTAAAACGTATTTTAATAGTTGACATCAGTTAAAATGTTTTGATTGCCACATTAAAATTTGAAATATTTATAAAACATTACGTAATAGGCCAAAAGCAATTATTTCAGTTTCCTTCCCCGTATTCGCCAAAGTCTGCCACATGAAGATTTCATCCCAGGGAAAATCATCCCTTCATCCCTTCATTTCAAAAGGAATGAAAAATTCTGTCTTCTATAAGTCCTACATTTTTGTTACATTGATTGGCAACTTTTCATTGTAAGCTTTATTTTTAGGAAGGTCAAAGGTTTCTTTCTTGTTTCCGAGACAAAAAAATACATCTCGCGTCAAACCGTCGATGTTGGTACTACAGGCTACATGTTTAGGACTTTCACTTTCAACCTTGAAGTCATAGTATTTTGGGATGTGGAATTTTGTTTTCATGTGTTTGGGAACAGCTTTTCCAAAGGAATCGCCACTTAAAGTACTTTTTAATAGTAATCGGGCCACCAAGAACTGAAATCCACAAAATCTTCCACAATGTTTCATCTTGACTACTGTGTACTTTTGAAAGTATAATGATGCATTGAGTATGCCTTCAACTACTTCGTCAACAGTATAGTATATTTCTAGATTGTGAATTTGCCTTTTGATAACGCCAAATTCTCTATAGTTACATAAACGAGTGGTCTCTAAGTGCATTGTTGACTTTTTCTTCTATACAATCAAGCCACTAATAGTTGCCATACGCCAATGTCACATAACCGGACAAGATGTTCTTAAAAGCAGTTGGTGGCTTATGGTATAAATCAGTTACACATACAAGGAATTCGGTGCTCAATAATATGGCTAGACAAGGGTTTTATATCTAAAAAGGCACAAACGAGTGAATTTTTTGTGTTCCTACTACTGTTTTAGATTCGTTGAATCGAGGGTGCAAAAATTGTTGAATCCATTCATTATACTTTATTGTGTAAGACTCAATGATGTAAGGTGGGTAAATAACCAAAGTGGCACATGTATCCCCCATGATCAAGAATCCTCACTCTCCCCTATCTGCTTGTACTGTCATTGATCCAGGTTTTAATCTGCTGCTAATGTTTTGAACCTGGAAGTAATTTTTTTTTAACCATCAACCAAGTTGAAAAATCCTCTTTATCACTGGGGTTGTAGTAAAATAAATATAACACTACACGAACACGAAAACATTATACAGAAATCTAGACGAATTGTAATACTGATAACGGTTGTGTGGTGTAGCTGGCAGAAGATAAGACATGACTTTTTTTCATTTTCTTATGCTACAGCGTCGTCTTGATGGATTATGCGGACATTGGTGGCACTGCAATATGACCAAGCGTCTTCACTTGAAGCAGATTCTACTACCACATGTCTCTGTGGCATTGTATGTACGTACAATTATACTAAGGTTGAGTTTTGTTTTGAAGTCGGGTGTTTTCTTTTTGAGGTTAAGAATAATATAGACAAGAGTTATCTTAAGAAATACATGAGTATTATATTTGTTAGCCGGAGTTTGTTTAGTCTTCTTAGTAAGATCCCGTGAAGGGGCCAAAGTATAAGGCAAGGCTCTTTTTTTTCATCCAAGATGGCTGACTTTAACGGTACCTGTGTTTTACGCTCCTGAGTTTGTCTCCCGTATCTGTGTTTTCCATCACTTGCTTGGGGTCAAAGTGTTGTAGGCCTGGCTGGACTTATTTTGTGAGTTGTATGTGATGTTCTATCTCACCCTCTCGCCTAATCTCAATATCAAAATCCAGGTGTCTTTCCCATCCCCAAACTAATAAACAAGACATAACAGGTTGATCTTACCAAACATATTCCAACTTCCAACTGTCGTCTGTCAGTGTCAAGTCAATAACAACATCTGTCCTTCACGTCATTCATAGAAGAAGAAGAAGGAGCCTGCGACACTTTTTTTTCCCACAGCCTTTTAGATCTTTCTTCGCTACTTCTTATCTGTACTATATTCAATATACCTACTGAAGTATTCTTTCCCCATCTCCTTCGATTATATTATTTGAGGTGAATCGAGTAGCCTCTAACTGGTTAATACTTCAGACTATGATTATATAGTAAAATCATGGATAAAACTATTTGCATTCCTTGTTATAAGCAAGTTGTGAGCTCTGATGATGGACTTCAATGTGATGGGCCTTGTGATCGATGGTTTCACCGAAATTGCGTAGGAGTTACCAAAAATGAGTACACTAAAATATCTAGTGACAATGCCAGCAAGTGGTATTGTACTCGCGTGGATTGTAAATCCTCGTTACCGTCACCTGATTTAAGTACTCTTCTTTCTAATCTGTCTCAAAAGATAGATGCTCTTAATGCCAAAGTTGATCGTCTTAATGATCTTCCCGAAAACGTCAAATCTATACAAGATGATGTTAAATCAATTCACGACAAATTTGAACTGCTTGAGCCCCGTATTGAGCAGCTTGAGTTGAGAGTGTCTGCTGTCGAAAAAAGAGTTGAGTCTAAAATAGCTAATGTAGATAGTTTTGAGGAGACTTTAATGGAAATCAACGATCGTAACAAGCGTCAGTTCAACGTTATTGTTCATGGTATCAAGGAGAGTACTCTTGCCACCATTGATTTGAAGAAAAAACAAGATACTCAAGAAATACAAAATCTCATCACAGAAGTGTGCCAGGGTGTCAACGTGAAAAATGTTAAAAACTTTAGAATTGGCACTAAGAACACCAAAAAACCCCGGCCAATCAAAGTTATCTTTCCTGATGTTGATGAAGCTAAACTCTTCTACCAACGCTTCTCTGAAAAGAACGCTGCTGCAGATAGCCTATTGAGTGTTTCTAGAGATCGCACCCTTCGAGAGAGAAATCATCTAAAGAAATTGAGGGAGGAACTTGAGGAAAGAAAAAATGCTGGAGAAAAGGATCTAACTATAAAATACTCTAATGGTATACCCTCTATTGTTAAAACAAAGTCAAAAAACGGGGAAAGTCCAACGGTCAAACCAAACTAAGCTTATATTTTCAGAATGTCAATGGCCTACGAACTAAACTCACTGCCCTTCGTCAATCTTTAAGTAACTCAACTTATGATGTTATTATACTGGTTGAAACAAACCTTACTAATGATATAAGTAATTCTGAACTTGGTTTCCAAAACTATAGAGTATATAGATGCGACAGATCGCCTTTATCAAGTCTTAAATCAAGTGGTGGAGGTGTTATTGTTGCAATAAGGAATGATTTTGAGTCTTGGGAACTCCTACCATCTACGCAGAGCGTTGAGTCTGTCTTCACTGCCGTAAGGCTCAAAAACTCTTTGTTCGTACTGAGTGCAGTCTATTTACCACCTAATCAAAATTCATCTCAATATGTTGAATTTTCTTCAATACTTGAGGAATTGTTTGTCGCTAATCCGAACTCAAACCCAATGTTGGTTGTTGGTGACTTCAACTTACCAAATGTTAATTGGCTGGATCCTACAACTTGTCAAGTTGATACTTCTGCTCAACCTATTTGTGATGCTATGAGCTTCCTGAAGCTAAGACAGTGTAACAGCATCGTGAATGAGCGTGGTGTTCTCCTCGACTTGGTCTTTTCCTCTGAAGATTTGCGTGTGCAAAATGCAATTGATCCTCTTCTTGCTGTGGAACACCATCACCCTGCCTTGGAAATGGAACTCCCTGTTTGCCCTCTTGATGATCTTAATTATAGTGCCGTCTTTCCTAATCTCAAACAATGTGATCTTCACCATGTTTTTGACTGGGTACAGGGCATTAGTTATCCAATACTTGACAACTATACGCATGCTGAGTTATACTTTTCCGACTTCTGCTCCAAACTAAGTCATACTATAAGAAATGCTTGTCCTTCAAAGTATATAGGAAAAAGATCCTTCCCCATATGGTTTTCTTCAGAACTCAAATTGATGATTATCAAGAAAAAGGAACTTCACAAGCGCTTCAAGCAGAGTCTCGATGACCGAATATATCTCCAGTTTTGCGGTGTTCGAACTATATGCAAGAGGATGACGAGGGAATGCTACTCAGCTTACATCGAGACTGTTGATTCATCTATAAAAACCAATATTCGTGCCTTCTGGAGTTATGTGAATTCTACTAAGAAACTGCCCTCCCTGCCGTCAAGAGTGAAGTTGGATGCTGAAGTTGCTGATAGTCACCAGGATATCTCCAATCTTTTTGCCAAATTTTTCGCCTCTGTTTATAAGTCCCCGTCATCTACCCCACCAGATTATGAGCTTAACGCAATCACCTCAATCTCATCATGTTATGTTAGCTGTTCGGAGGTGGAGGATGAGCTGAATTCACTTGATACAAGCAAAGGTGCAGGACCCGACGACATATCACCACTGGTCTTGAGGTTCTGTAGCAGTGTTTTATCACCTCATATCACCATATATTTCAACTCACTCATGGCTGCTGGTGTCTTTCCCTCAAATCTTAAGAATGGTTATGTAACTCCAATTTTTAAGTCCGGATCTCCTGCTGATGTCAGGAACTATCGCCCTATTGTTATCCAGTCCACGTTAGCAAAGATTTTTGAATCGCTTGTGCTGAAGAGATTGTCGTTCGCTCTGAGGAGTGTGATTAATGCAGAACAACATGGATTTATGAAGGGACGCTCAACCACTACGAACCTCTTGTCCTTCCAGAGTAATGTTACTACTGCCTTCTTAAATTCCCACCAGATTGACGCTGTTTACACGGATTTCTCCAAGGCCTTCGATCGAGTTAGCCACAAACATCTGATTGCTAAACTTAGAGCCATTGGAATAAATGGACCCCTTCTAATGTGGTTAGAGAGCTACCTCCAGGATCGGTTTCTTCAGGTGCGAGTGGCTGGCTCGTTGTCTCAACCATTTCCTGCTATTTCCGGGGTTCCTCAGGGATCGCTTCTGGGCCCGGCCTTGTTCACCATATTTATCAATGATTTGGTTCAGCATTTGGATTCAAATGTACTGCTTTTTGCTGATGATGCCAAGATCTTCAGAGAGATTTCACATGTGAGAGACTGCGAGGCTCTACAGAATAGTATTGATTTACTGTCAGTGTGGTGCCAGATGAATGAAATGTCTTTGAATGTCTCAAAGTGCTCTGTGGTAACCTTCACCAGATCTAATAATCCTATTATTCATCCGTATAAACTAGCAGATCAGCAACTTCAACGTTCTTCAAAGGTCAAAGACTTAGGCATCATACTCTCTCCTGACCTCAATCCTCAAGAGCACATTAACTACATTTGCAAGAAGGCCAACTCAGCACTTAATTTCATCACCAGGGTCAGTCATGACAGATTTTCAGTATCGGCACTGGTAACTCTTTATATCCATCTTGTCAGACCCATACTTGAGTTTTCCTCCACAGTTTGGAATCCGTACCAGTCTGGTCAGATCGCCAGGCTGGAAAACACTCAAAGCCGTTTTGTTCGCCTGGTTGGTCTACGTTTGGGGATGCAATACCGTGCTGTTCCTGTTCATGATCTGCAACTCCAGTTGAACCTGTTGCCTCTTTCTACCAGACGTGAGGTAAATGATGTCTTATTCCTGAAGAAATTGATCACATCCTCCATTGATGCTCCCGACCTGCTCTTGGAACTAGACTTCCGCACATCACGTAGCCTTCGCCATACCCAGCTGTTTGCGAGGCGGCAGTACTCAACACAGTACATGTACCACAGTGCACTTCCTCGTCTGCAACGTCTGGCAAACAACCTACCTGGTCAATTGGACTTGTTCAGCATGAACAATGAAACGTTTAAAAAAAAACTCGTTAGCAGCTTGCGTTCCTCGTAGATTTATCATTATTGTTTTGTTGTTCTTGTCCGTGTTATGCTTCATTGTTACTTTTATATTTATATTTATATTGTTATTTACTATATTTTGTTATATTTATTTCCTATTTACACTGTTGTTGCTTGTTATATCGTTATATCATCTTGTTATATCTATATCTTGTTATATCTATACCTTGTTATTTCTTATATCTTTTTATATCTTATATCTTTCTGTTATCATTGTTAATCTATTTATTGAATGTACTTCAAGTTGGCTAAAATTTCATCAAAAATGTCTATTTTTTTTTTTAGTCTTATATAAGTTTTGTCATATTTATGTATTGGTTTGACCGTTGGTATAAATAAATAAATAAATAAATAAATAAATAAATAAGGATATCTAATAATTTCTCTTACCTTTTCCATGATGAGATGATTCTTTTTAAATGGGTCAATCTTAATGAAATAGAATAGTAGGATTGAACTACGAGTGAACGATGCGTGTAACACAATATATATCATGAAGAGATACTCCTACGTCCTGTAGGTAGCCATGTTGTTTTTGGTTATATTGTAAAGGAAGCCTCGTGGTCGTAGGCAGTCTTCGCTCACAAGTAGACGGTTGACAGCATCACATTCCAGACAACGCTGTAGTCTGTGTCATCCACTATTGACATCATTCGCTGTCCAGTATTCATTTGTTGTACTGGTACATATACATATTTGTCACCAGTTGAGGTTGCATTGCCAGTCTTCACTCACTAGTCGGCGGTTGACAGCATCACATTCCAGACAACGCTGTAGTCTGTGTCATCCACTATTGACATCATTCGCTGTCCAGTATTCATTTGTTGTACTGGTACAGATACATATTTGTCACCAGTTGAGGTTGCATTACCAGTCTTCGCTTGCAAGTAGACGGTTGACAGAATCACATTCCAGACAACGCTGTAGTCTGTGTCATCCACTATTGACATCATTCGCTGTCCAGTATTCATTTGTTGTACTGGTACAGATACATATTTGTCACCAGTTGAGGTTGCACTCCGTATTTGCAGTTAATACTGCTTATATTCTTCATAGCAAAGATATACATTCGCCTTGGTACATTTTCTTTTACTCTATAATTATGTGAAATTGATTAATCTATTAATCATAGCATTAATCAACCACTTAAGTGATTTTTAATTTGTTTTTTTTTACGATCTAATATATTTAAGTAATTAATCTATTAGTGTTATACTATTGAAACCTTAAATAATTGTTTTGAAGTTTTATTTCCTAGAAAATAACCGTGAGAAATCTAGAAGGTCGGGTAGAAGAGCCAATTGAACTCGGGAAAGATAAACCACGTTTGCAAATATATAAAATTATTAAAATTAATCAACATATACTAAACTAAATAACCATGACAAAATGTCATAAAAACAAAATGACAGCAAGCAAAATATTACAAGCGAAACGCTTTTACATATAAAAATTATTACAAAAACATAATAATGTACTAGCAAAGATTACATATGCTAACGCAAAATAGATATTGCAGCTTACCGCGATTTTGTGCCAAGTCGTTTTTGGACGGGGCCACCTTCACGTAGTTGGGTGGTCCCTCAACAGAGGCGCTGTGTCAAGTCTCGATCTGCATTACCGATTCAAGTTCGGGTAAGTACGGTAATGTTCGGTCGCACTCGGGATTAACTCACCTGTTCTTCGCAACTACATCAACGCGCTGACCTGTCAATCAGTGTTTCCATTCTAGGGATTAAAATGGGATGCAGGATAAAATTGGATTATTGGCTGTGACGACTATTTTTTTTATTATTTTCTACTTGATTTTTAGAAAACTAAATCCGATTGATTTAAAATAATTTATCAAAATCCTAATTGGCTAGAATGTTTAAATAAATTTTTAAAACATGATACTTCTAATATAACTTAATACTAATGATTGAACGAAAAAAAATCATGCAGGACGAAACGGGATTTTTAACAATTTATAAGCTGGATTGATCGACCCGGTAGCTATATAACTTGGCTTAAAATACCTACTTTGTATGGTCACAATTTCATATAATTTTTTGGTCGTGTGGAAACGCTGCTGTCAAACGACATGACAAGCACAGAGCTGTCATCAATGTTGTACCATAACTTTATTTTACAAAAAGTACAACTACAAAGCTAACATTTAACATTCCACATTTAAAATACAAAGTCTAGGGTAAGATAAAGGAGACCAGGGTAGAAAAGGATTTATTGATGTAAACTACGTGGATAAAAATATACTCAAAGAATACAAGGTTAAAGAGATATAGTAAGCAAAAATGCTATAATATTTTTTTTGCATTGACTTTTAACGTAGCCTATACTAAGAGAACCCTTGACAGTTTATCAATATTACAGGTTTTGGACATTTGTGACCTTTTGTGATGTTGTTGACTTTTCCGATTTTGGAATTCGCATCGCTTTAGACATCCACAAAGTTTGCTTCTTGATTTTCAATTTCATACAATATCTTATCATAAACTCACGATGACGACTACATGGTTTGTCAACTGCCAACCATTCACTTGCAACTTGATAGATTTTAGACCTAGCAATATTCACAAGGGTATTCAATACTGCATGTCTACTTTTTAAGTCTCTCAAAGTTTTCTTGAAACAAGGTCAACATTAGGTCAGTGACTTGGACCATAAGGGAGGAGGGCGCGGTTAGGTGACTCATGCCATCTTTCGTTTTGAAAGAGCGTTTCAATATTAACAACTCGTTTGGTTCATCAAGCCGCATGTCTTCCATTAACTCAGAGCGGCAGCGTTGGCAAGGAAACTTCTTATTGAGGACGTACACTAGATATCCAGCAACGTACCTGAAATGATCAGAGAGATGTAAACGTTGTTGTTGATGGCTGTGTTTTGGCAAGAACAAAGCTAGTAATTATTTTTCTTAAAATGAGTCATGGTTATTAATTTATTATTGCTTGAATAAATAATAAATTAATAATCACGACTCATTTGAAGACAAATAAAATTTTGCTTTGTTTTAGCCAAGACAAATGGTTAGTTTAAAATAAAAACTAGCATAAGCCTATTAACAAAAGAAAAAAAAAACACACACATACTGGTCATAGGAAATTACTTACCGCACCGAACAGTTTTCAAGTGTATGCACTTTTAGGTCAGGTTTAGGATAAGGAGCATGTGATTCTTGGCCGCCTTCATTCTCAACATCTGAATCAATACACCAAGTCCGTGTTTCTAGTTCTTGCTCCACGTCTTCTTCTCCGTCTATGTCGGAAAGTCGCTCTTTATTTATTGGCTTCTGATTTGACTGTGGTGCCGATGTAACCGTTATCAAAGTTTCTTCTATGTCATCAACTTCACAGTTACTTGTAGACGGAGGCTTCAGAGTAACCTGGATTCGAAGGCGAAGGTTTTGCCTGAATTTCATTGCCGAAGGATTTCGGTCAAAACCTCCTTGCATCCGGGATATGGCAAACTCGTGTTCCAGGACATCTTGGGTCAGCCGGTTTGTTAAGAGAAATTGACATTTCTCTTCAGTTAAAGTTTTCCACAATAGTAGTACAGACATTATTGTTAACTTAAGCCCATGAAAACATGGTGGTTTGTTTTGTCTTGATTCAGTGTTCTTTCCTTCCTTTGTTTGTTTTCGTGGAACAATTTTCTCCAAATTCTCAACCCAGGGCAACGCCTTGGAAAGTGTTTCTATAACCTGTTTTCCTTGAGGAGTGTGGTTTGAAACATCGCACCTTAACGGATTGGCGTCAAATAAACTTCTACTGTTGAGGCAGTTAAAGATTTCGTCCATATTTCCAATGAACTCAGCAGTCCCTAGTGCTTCTTTAGGGAGTTCTCCGGTACCCACAGCCGTAATCATAGCTGCTTTTACAGATTGACTGAAGACTTGCGTAGCATACTTTACTTTCATTTTGTCGAAGGTGTTCGGACTGATATGTTTTTCAGTAAGTTTGCAAACAGCTCTAGCTTTGTTGTCTTTTGAATCAATATCATAAAGAGCCTTAACGTGCCTCCGAGAGGCAGTTCCACCATCAAAGTTGATGTCATGTTTCATAAGATTATTCCTGATGCATTTCATGATATGTGGTGCGTCATATACAAAAAACTCGCCCAGGCCCCCTAGCTGTTAGTCGTCATTAGTAGATTAGAGTTAAGTTGTAACAAAGCAAGAAGTGAATCCGTCAATATTAAGTTATATAAGTTAACTTAGAGTAAGATAACTTCGAGCTTAAGGAACACCTCATAAAAAATCATTTTTGAAGTTGCGGTAAGAGAGTATGTTAGTTAAAACACGTTGACTGCGCGCGTGAAATAGTTCTGAAAAAGTCTGTTAGTTCCTAGGCGTATCCAATACTTCTTTTCAGACGACTGTGGTAATAGCTTAAACCTCTCCCTTATAAACGCCTCAATATCCTGTACCTCGTAAGTACCAGTAGGGATTTTGATTACTTTTCCATTGTCAAAATGAAACATATTATTAGTTTCGTCTATATTAGGTATTGAGTTGTAACTCTCAAAGCTGAGAAGTCCAATCTCGTACTCGTAATTAGGATCCAGTTCGACTGGAGGGAAGTAGTCAACAGAGAGTGTAGAACTCCTACCCGAAAGCACAAACGTCAGAGACATGACTGGATAGGAAGGGACTAAAACATCTTATTTATAACAGATATTTATTAGGTTGTAGATAAAAAATACAAACACAAATGTCCACAATTTTCAGTGTTAATGTCTACATCTTGATAAGCAGTCTTGTTGTAGGACACATAATTCCCCTTCAGATATTCGTGAAGTTCCAATGGTGGTGTAAGATCTCCGTAGCTGTCAAAGTACCTTACAAACTCCCCGTTCTTCTTGTAGCAGACCCAATGCGTGCCGTGACCAGTGCTGTCATCCAAGTTTACAATTGCAGACTCGTTTTTCCACGGGCTTTGTGGCAGTTCATCCCGCATAAATACTCCTCTAAAATAGGGAATCTTTAATTTTCTTGCCCAATACACCAAGTCAAAATCGTATAAAGCGCGATTGGGCAAGAAGTTTATAAGTTTTTTGGTTGCTTCTGGTATGGGGCCATGTAAATTCCGAGTCCCTTTTTGTAAGGTCTAAAAAACAAACCCTTTCCATTGCGTAAAGCGATAGCTTCCATGGTTTCGTTATGTCTCTGCAGCTCTCCCAGGCGTTTCTTTGCATCTTTGGCTTCAGTTATTGCTTTAGCCACACCAGCGGCCCCACCTGCCAAGCTACCCAGTGCACTCAAACCCGCGAAAATCGGCAATAATGGCAACACACCTCCTGACTTGGGTAATGCGAGGATGCGTTCTCTACGACGCAAATGGTCAAACGCAGCACGCTTTCCTCTTCGCATGGACTTGATAGCTTGTAGAGCAGACGTGGCGGCCTTTTTCAAACGACGTCTACCTCCATCTTTACTTTCTTTATAAAATTTTAGTCCTGAGACCTGTACAGCGTCTCTTGCCCGTCGCAATATGTCGGAAAAGGTAAAAGGTTTGGAGGTTAGTTTCTTAGTAGCACTTCTCTTCTTCTTTCTGCAAACGGTCCTTCTACGTTTAGTGGTTGTACCCATTCCAGACTTGGCTTTGCGAGCTCTTTTCCCTCTCTTCACCGTACCCGCACCGAGCTTCAACTTTGCATTCATTGCACTGGCGACGACCCAGGAGGCGAGCTTCTCACCAAACGGTACACCTTTAGAGCTAAAACGTGTCCAAGCTTTGTCAGCAAGAACTCTGTCTGCAGCTTGACGACTAGGAAGATCTTTGTTCTTGCTATAAGCTATGTCGTGTTCTTTACATGCACGATCCAACAAGTTAATTCCTTGATCCCCACGCTCCAGACGCTTCTTCAAATCTGACCCAGGGCCACAGTACTGATAGCTGGGCAAGTGAAGTTCGATAGGCAAAGAGTCTATCCCGCGATTAAGTAGTCCTCGACCTCTCGAGATCCTGATCATACTGAGCTAGTGATATATCACTGAATCCTTATATATCACAGCAGCACTTTGTGTGTGACGCTTGTGGTGTAAGGATGAAATTTCAAAAGCAACGTGACACGTTCACTGTGGACAACTCAGTGGACAAACTGATCACCACTGACAGTGAAGTTGAGAAACACAGCAGGCTCCTTCCTCGGTCCATTAGGTCTATTGTGTGTGGACCGTCAAACTGTGGTAAAACCAACTTAATGTTCAGCCTTCTAACTGAACCGAATGGACTAAAATATGCCAACATATATGTGTTTAGTAAATCACTAATGCAACCAAAGTACAAGCTGTTAGAGCAAATAATTAGTAATCTTCCATATATTGGGTACTTCACATTTAACAACAGTGAAGAGGTACCGGATCCAGGAGAGGCAAAACAGGACTCGATAATGATTTTTGACGACGTGGCTTGTGACAAGCAAGATAACATGAGAGCATACTTTAGTATGGGTAGACATAGAAATGTAGACACATTCTATCTAATACAAACCTACACCCGCTTGCCAAAACATCTAATTAGAGATAATGCTAATCTCATAATTTTGTTTAAACAGGATGAGCTTAACTTACATCATGTCTACAAAGATCACGTAAACACCGATATGACGTTTGAAAAATTTAAAACGCTTTGTAGAGCTTGTTGGCAGAAGCAAAAGTACGGATTTGTAACAATCAATAAGGACTGTGAAATAAACAATGGTCGTTATAGGTGTGGTATAGACACGTTCATCACTGATATATAAGGCCAACTGCTTGTCTTCACATGTTATAACAGTATCAGATTGGCCAAGAGAATGAACGTATACACTAGTGTCCCGACAAGAAAACGCCCTAGGAAGAAGGTTGGTAAAAAATCCAAGCTTAATTTGAAAAACCACCAACGACCACCGAGTAGAGAGCAAGCTATCAAACGCGAACTTCTGAGGTTGACCGATTCTGTTCGAAAGAAGTACAGACAACTAAAGAACAATGCTGAGTATGTAGAACAATTGTTGGAAGCCCAAGCCAAACCGCTTGTAAAACCTCTGCAAGAGACTTTGGAAACACGTCTGAACGACTCTTATAGATACATAAAAAAGGAAGAACCGGAAGATGTGAAAAAAGAAAACATTTCAATGGAAAAGATACAAAACGATGAATGTGAAGTGGATAAGTCAATGGACATGTCTACACAGACACCTACACCTAGTCAAGTACAAAAATACCTTAAACGGCTTTCCAGTCCTTCATATAAGGACAAAATAGACTCCACATATGGAGTTAAACTCGATGGGAGAGGTAATATGACCATTGGCAGTTTAAGGATAAAGTTTACCAACTCACATGCAATTGTAAAAGATCGTAACTACGAGGCCACTCCAGGACTCCTGGAACTTCTTTTCATGCAGGTTCCCGACAAAGGTTCCATTACACAACAAGACCTACAGTCTTATAAGGAGATACTGCAGGCTTCCAACGCCCATCGTCAAATGTATTCCGCAGAAAAACCTATAAATAGCAACAGAGGTAAAAAGTACTCGACTGTTATTTCGGTGCTGTTTCCACCAAAGTACAGTGTGGCAACATCGAATTCTCCCTCCGGGAGTGGAATAACTGTGGAAAACATTGATCGGTATAAAAGCAATGCCAATCTACTGGTAAAACGACTTAACACCTTAATTCTCTCGAAAGAAGCAGGTCACACAGCTCACAGTGAAGAAATACAATACATAATAGGTTTGTTAAAAATAAACGGAATAATAGCATGACAAAGATGAGAGACAGACCAGCCAAAGAGTCTTTGTCAGCAACCAAGAGAGGAATTGTCAACGAGCTCCATGGACAAGCCAGAAAGAAATTCGTTAGAAGAAAGGTTTTTGTACGTGGTGTAGATGATTTGTGGCAAGCCGACCTGATTGAAATGATTCCTTATGCTAGGATAAATGGAGGGAAGAAGTACATTTTGATGGTGATAGATGTGTTATCAAAATATGCATGGGCAGTTGCGTTAAACAACAAAGCCGGAAAAACTGTTGCAACTGCATTGGAAAGTGTGATTGAAGGAAGCGGTCGGATACCACGCAACATTCAAAGCAATCTCGGTACAGACTTTTACAATAAAGAGGTTAAATTACTAATGAAAAAACATGGCATCAACCACTATAGTACATTCAGCCCTTTAAAAGCTAGTATTGTTGAAAGAGTTAACAAAACGATAAAAAACTGGATATATAAAGAATTCAGTGTACAGGGTAACTACAAGTGGGTAGAATTACTCCCTCAATTAATTAAGAAGTACAATTTCAGGGTGCACAGATCGATAGGCATGAAACCAAAAGATGTCACCAAGCAAAATGAACAGATTTTGGTAAGGAAGTTAAATATGCACAAGGCTAGTAGTGTCGCCAAGTTTAAAGTAAACGACAAGGTCAGGATCTCAAAATATAAAACATTGTTTGAAAAGGGCTACACTCCCAATTGGAGTACAGAGCTTTTCAAAGTTGTTCGTGTACGCCAATCGTCTCCCCCTGTATACTAGTTACAAGATGAAGAAGGCAACGATATAAAAGGAGCGTTTTACGAGCCTGAACTACAAAAAACTAACTATCCCAACACATTTCTAGTTGAAAAAGTACTTAGACGTAAAGGAAACAGAATATATGTCAAGTGGTTGGGACTTCCATCTCGGTACAACTCTTGGGCACAGTAAACAATCCCAACACAAGTAGAAAAAACCTTTATCTCCTGGTTTACAATCAAATAACTTGGCTTTTCCTTCATACTTGTGGGCTTAAATAGACTTTCAACCTATGTTTTTGACCATTCTGAATTAGATCCTCTTAAGACAAACATATATTGTTCAAGCTATGATCAGAAGACACTTTATAGACAAGTTTGGACATGCTTTGTATCAAGAACAGAAGCGTCACTTATCTGATGATGATGATGAAGAAGCATATGAGACTAGTGAAGATGGAACCAAGAGGTTTAGAGCTGCAGTGGATCCTGATGTATCACGACAAAAGGTGTCCAAAGGTTATTTAAATCGATTCTATGTGAACAAAGGTGACTTGAAAGAGGTAGAAGAAAAGTTAAAGACCTTTGCCCTTAGCCTTGAAGAGGTCCAGGAAGCAGTCAAGGATGTAAGAAAATCGATAGAGTCCTTAGAGAGTACTATTAGAGTCGACCTAAACAACATAAAAGAGAAACAGTTATCCTATCACGATAGACTCAATAATCTACAAGTATCAGATGGGGAATCGTCTAAATTAATTGCAACCTTGGATGAAAAGCTCAAAAATCTACAAGAATCGGACAAGAAAACATCTACATCTTTAGTATCTTTTGATAACAAGCTTAAGACGTTGCATGACTCAAATGAGAAAACATCTATATCTTTAGTATCTTTGGATGAAAAGATCAAAAATCTACAACAATCAGACGAGAAAACGTCTAAATCTTTAGAAACTTTATATAAAAAAGATAAAAAGTTGCATGACTCAAATGATAAAACATCTAAATCTTTAGTATCTTTGGATAATAAGCTTAAGCAACTGCAAGAATCAGACGGGAAAACATCTAAATCGTTGGTATCATTAGACGAAAAGATAAAGGAGTTGCAAAAATCAGATGCTAATACATCAAAATTATTAGCAACTCTTGATGAAAGAGTAAACACGATAGATGAATCAGATGTCAAAACCCTAAAATCATTAGCATCTGTAGATCAAAAGCTCTCTGTATTACTTGCAACTAGTGGTTTAAAGTCTTAGTGGATTTGGGCTCATATTGTAGAGGAGAATACACGTTTTGCATACATGTCTGTAATAATCACGCTGCTAACTTATCTATGTTGTGTGGGAACAAGTGGCAGGAAATTTTAAAGTGATTGTACAAATGCAATCAACTCTGTGAAAATAATTGAGAAGAAGGACCTTGAAACACACAAAGAACATCCTACAACCGGTTATTGACCACAGGCGTGCACGTAGACCTTGGCAATTATGGTTTCATTCTTTTTAAAACAAGAAAATAAGTATAGCCTTGAAGCAGTGTATAAAACACAAAATCCTCTCGGTCTCTACAGTAAGTATGGACAGAGCGACTAAACGATCTGCACCAGTGCCGCGTAAAGACCTTTCGCGTGTGAAACGTCGACGTGATCAGGTTCCATCTCCTGTCATCTATCCAGACGTTAACACCATGGACATAGATCATCTGCTTGCCACACTAACTGGGGAAACACTGCAAGAGACACCTGGAGCTATAAATGCGACACAAGTGAACTACTATACTTAAGATCACACTTCACATGAAGGAGGAGAGGAGGAGAAGTACCAGCCAGAACATGCTTCTCTTTGTGCAACACAGTCAGCTGCAGCACCTTCTACTTCAGGTATATCTCAAGTAAAGCAGAGACAATCAAGCCAACTAGCCAAACCGCAGGCATCACTACTTCCAGTTTCGTTGTCTCAGCAACAGCAGACGTTGTCTCCACTACCACCGCCGCCGCCGCCGCCGCCGCCGCAGTGTTCTCAAGATGACGTGATAATCGACAGTGCAACACCTGGGAGCCACGACTTTTGCTCAGACAGATTTACAAAGTTGCGACACAGGCAGATGCTGTTGTAGGACTAGATTCGCTCAGTGACTTTAAACCTTCTATTTATTTTGTGAACAGCATGACTTCAATTTTGGTAACATTTGAGGATTTATTGAGTTTGCAAAGTGCCACCGTTACAAGTGCCGTAAGTAAATTTTTCAATGATAAAACACTCTTTAAACCACTATATCTGCACACAATTGTGGTGGAGCCAAGACCTAATGGCATCATTGCTATCTGTAACTATCAACTTAAGCAAAAACCTCTTAATTACAATATCAATTCAGTATTACTGTCGAGAGCAACTGATGAGTCTGACATTGTTCGACAATCACCCAAAATGCTTTTACACAGTGTATCATGGAAAGCCCTCAAACGGTTGTTTCCTTCTCTCGAGAGTTATCATAATGTATTAGTAGAAATAAGCCCTGCAGTACAGTTTTTGATTTCACGTTACACCAGATACTTTTCAAAACACTATAAGGTTACGACTTTGCTTTCTACAAACACTCCAACTGATTTAAGCTCAATGACACTGGACAAACAGCTAGTTCGGCATATAAAAACCGACTTGCCAAGACTTCTTCAAGATATAAACGTTACAAGGCTTCCAGCTGAGTCTCAAGACCATTGGTACGAACACACGCCTGTGCGCACCTCGTTGTTGCCTTGGATCGACTCTGAAGTTTGTCGTTTTTGTGCCTCAAATATTATAGACTCTGTGTTGGAAAATCTAAAATATGTATCAAGGTTGTGACGTATGATTATTTGTAAAATAAATATGCATATTAAACAAAGACCTCTTATTTATTTCAATCCTATTGCTAAGATAGGGTACTATTTTTAAATAACAAGAATTTTTAAAATAATATTTCCTTTATTCACCATCAATATGTATATATTTACATTTGAATTCAGTTGAAATATTGTTACATGAGCATAATAGTAAAATATATTACCATAAATAAACACAATTACTTCAATGCTTAAGTAGTGTATAACTTCCCATCAGCTCTATCTCTTTCTCAAAATAATAAGTTACGTTTATGAATCGTAACTCTCCTTCAGTACTACATAATTTATTTTCATAATATAAAATGAATTAAGAGTCGAAGAGATATATTTAACAATATTTTCGAAAAGTTAATAGGCTTACATTTAACAATTATAGTTCCTAGCGTTTCTTTGTTAATTTGTCTTTATAATATAAAAATACATTCAATGTAGTTTTCTGGACGTTGATAGAATTATACAAATATGTTAATGCTTTTTCTCTTTAGTACTATCTAGTATATTTTCTTGATATAAAATGAATTAGAAGTACATCAATAGTGCTTACAAGGCATGAAGTATTGCAAAACACTCTTTATAAAAATATATATGCAGTTTTAAAACCATAATATTATACATTGTTAACCAGCTCGATCACAACTTGCTCAAAAGTAACTGTGTTTACAAGTAAAAGTATGCTACAAAACGTATAAACAAAATTAGTATAAACAATAATAGCTTTTTATTATTGGACGAAGAACTAAGCGCTCATTAAAAATGAAATGGATCAAAGAGTTCAATAACAGAATGAGGAGTAACCAGTGACATATCACTGTCACTACTGTTTTCTAAAACATGTTCTTGTGTTAGATTCTTAAACAAACTATTATCAATGAATTGAAACAATGGTTTAAAAATACATCTATCACAGTAACTATTCTCTCGTTTAAGTATTCGATCTACTAGACAATCCTTGCTGATTTCAAAATGTTTTGTTATATTGTAAAATTTCCAATTACGTTCAGTCCAAAATTGACTGTAATCAAAGTCGAGATAATCGTGATCCCAAGATGGAATACTTGTTATTTCAAAACAAGACTGACATAGTTCAAATGTGTTGTGACATGATAGATTACCATATGAGAATTCATAGTAATTATAGCTTACATGACATGTTTGCATTTCATTAGGCAAGAAGTCTGGTATTAAATCAGAAGGATGATTTATTAACATCAATAACTCTAATCTGTTCATGGAGTAAATATCTAAATATTTATACTCATAAGTGTATGGATTTTCTGGAGGACAAGTTTCTCTAAACCAAATAGCTTTCAGACATCTCCTAACATCTCTTTGTACGCTCTGGGGGAGAAGTGATACACTATTCATATTGTCAATACACTCTAAACTAACTTCAACATCTATGAGTTTGCTATAAGCCCTAAGACAATGCTCATATAGCGAGTTCATTTTAAGTTGTATGGAACAAAGGATAGCTTTTAAACGTCGATTTCAAGTATCTTATCCCCCTCAGTTTGTGATGAGCTTATACTCCGATGCTCTTGAAGAATTTCTGCAATTTTGTAATGGCCATGTGCCGTGGTGTGAATTTTATCGTTACATATGTAACGCTTATCATCACTGAACTTGAGAGAACGTTTTTCCACAGTAACCGATGTTAAGTTAAATTTTCTACATCTTATAAGATTAAACTTGGCTTTGTACTCTTTTTCATTAAAGAGTGCATTCAAGTAGTGTTGAAATCTCATTTCCTTATCAACAAAAGACATTTTGATGCCTTTAGCTTTTTTGGTTTCATTCCTTCTTGTTTCTTCAGTCACTGGCGTTGACCTAAATCGCTGGGCATACATTTTGGATTTTAATCCTACATGTTCAAATAAAGCACGACCTTTACATTCATCCTTAAATTTTCCAGCTACTTGTTTGTTTGTGTCGTTTCTCATATGATGACCAGCAGGATAGTTGGATAAATCGAGGTATTCACTGGAAATAGACATGAGAATATCGTATACGTTCTCATTTGTCTCGATCTTTAGGCAAAGAGAATCAGTATCGATATAGCACAGCCAAATACTGCATCCTGGACGTTGAAAGCAGGGTAGCATTACGTTATAAAAGAAGTTGTACATGTGTACTTTTGATATATCGAGTGTTGCGCTCCCAATGTAAATAGGTTTATCCAAAAGAACCACCTTTTTCCTTAGATACACTAGTATGATGCCATTTTCATCTCCTTCATTGATGATAGTTCTATCAATGAACCGTGGCTGTCTTGAATACTTCTCAAACGCTGCTTTGTCTGTAACTACACGAACATCAATGTGTCGTCTATTATTTTGCATGGCTTTGCCAAATACTGCATTCACCATAAGTTTGAAGAAGTTCTTGGAGAAATCACTTGTTGATTTTCCTCTTAGCTCCGAGTTAAATTTGATATATTTAGCCATCCAGGGTGATTGTGAAAATTTTAATACCCTATGCACCTTTGTTACTTTAAGACCAAGTTTCTGGGCTTGCTGAAGGCTAGTATAGTGGGCTATATTGTGACGTGGGGCCCATATCCCACGCAAGTCGAGAAGACTGCTGAGACAGCATCCCCGAGCCGTGGTGTCTTTGGACGAAGGCAGAGGCAGTGAGCTGCGAGACACGGGGCCGAGAAGGTCTCCGAGTACAGAGAGCGTCGGTACTTCCGCGTCGCGCCGACACGGGAACGGGTAGAGGGTCGGTCGGTACCTTGATGTTTTAGCGCAGGGAATTTTATTAATTGTTTTTGTTCGAGTTTAAGTTTGGGAAGTTCGTTATTAATTTTTTCAATAAATAGTTCGTTCGTCTGCTGATTTTGTTGTGCTGTTTTCAACACCTCACCACCTCTCACCCAAGCGAACAACCCCCCCCCCCCGTCACAAGGGTAGACGTGACAAATTGGTGGAGGCGCCGGGTATTCCTGAGACGATTGGAGTCAACGACGGAATAAAAGAGACCGGGGATTATTTAAGGTAAGTGCTAATTTGATTATTTGTTCTGTAGGGTCAAGATTAATTAAAGTCATAACAGAGTAGGGAAGTAATTGATAGACGTTTCTTTTTTTTCAGGGTTTGATTTTGTGTGTTTAATGTGAGGTATTAGTTTAGTGTATTTTGAAGATATTTAGGATTAGTTTTGAGTCACAGTAAAGTTTGGATTTAAATGTAAAGTAGAGTTTTGCGTAGAAATAAGCGTTTGATTGATGAGTTAATATAGCATTACCCTGTTTAAGTAGAAATAAGTCTCCTTTGGACAGTAAGTGGAAGTCGTCTAGGTACAGGTAGAGGAGGGGCGTTATAAGCCATTCAAATTAATTGTAAAGAAGTTGTGGGTTTTAGTGGGTTGTGGAAAGTATAGATTAATATTTCGTTTTTTTTGTTTCTATTTATTGTTGACTTACTGGACTAAAGAGTGGCTTATATCAGGTCAACCTCCTCGGGCGTCCGAAGCCTTACTGTCTTAAGCTAAAGGAGATAGATTAAGTTGTAAGAGGGATTATTTAAGATCCGTGTGGTCGCAGAGCGTTGTTGTGCGTATATTAAGTTAACATTTAAGAGTAAACGGCAAGATGATGAGTGGGAGGAAGCCGGTCCCAGCAGGAAGGGGACACAGAGGAGCTGTCATCGCAGCATTGTTGGACCTGCAGAAAAATCCAGGGCGCACAGCAGGAAGAGGAAGAGGGGCCATCATCGGCAAGTTACTGAGGGCGATGCAGGAGACCCCAGAGCGGACCTCCCCGCCCTTACGTGAAGAAAGCTCGGACCCGAGCAATCTCCACATCGAACTCTCCGAGAGGGAGATCAGGATTCAGGAAGGACCACCGAGGCCAGGCGCCGAGGCCCAGACGGCCTACGCAGAAGCTGCTCAAGAGGAAAAGGTGAGGCCGGCTACAAGGGGGACGGCTACTATGTTGGTGGTGTTGGTAGCGCTGGTAGCCGCAGCACTGGCCTACTTTTGGCTCAATTAAATAGTGACAGTGACACTAAGTGTAGTAAAGATAGCTGAAAAGAAAACTTTAAACATAAATTTTTATATCAGGCAGATACATTCTTTTTTTCCCCGTTTAAGTGTGTAACTCAGGCCAACGTGCCGGATTAGTGACACGTTATCGCCATGTCAGCACGGGGTGACAACCTCAGTGACTTTTGGACCGAGGTTAGGCGGATACCAGCAGTCAAACGGACGGCCTTAGTGTGTGACCGCGAGTGATCAGTAAAACAGTGCGGGACGCCTAATCATTAGACGAGACTGGTGAATAGTGGTGCGAATGTAGACGGTCTGTAATGGGTATGTCACCTAAGTAAAATAATTTAGTAAATATCTAATCTACTAAACTACGAGCAGCGCTTTTAGAGGGCGGTTGTACATAATAATCTCTATGTAGTATAGTTCTATATAGAAACGTATTCATAAATAAGTTGATACAGGTGTTTTGAATTTATTGTGTTGCTATTTAAAAAATGATTATGTATCCATTTGCCATAATTTTGTGTTGTAATGTACTTGTCTCAAGGTGTCAAATGGAAGGAACAATTCCTATCTCCGTGACGTCAGGGGTGTACTGGCAAGTAATGCCCACGGCGGTGATATATGAGTCAACGATTCCCCTAGTGTATAAGAGTTTTTGGCCTTCTGTAGACCTAGCACAGTTAAATTTGCCAGAGAACAATGGATTCTGTGGAGGAGCCTTGAATGATCCTCAATGTACTATGTTTTCGTGGATGTTACAGGCCGACAAGCGGGGGTTGGTCAGCAAATCAAATGGCTGAACTCCAGTGTGGACGAGAGAACTTCGGAAACCGGTCATAGAGTGACCCGGAGTGTTAACTTTATAGGGAAATTTTCACATTGGTGTTGTGGAGTCGTTACAGAGCGACAGTTAAAACCCCTTGTTACTAATCAAAAAGTAATGTTGGGATTCGAACAGGAATTGGCGCATCAAGTGGACGAGGCGTACGAGGAGATAGAGGGTATAAACATTAATATAAAAAATTACAGTGAGGAAGCTGAGAGGACTTTTGGACAAATTATAAATGCAGGTATAAGTATTACTAAACTTATTGACCGATTTCAGAAACAACAATTTACTGAGGAGCAGAAAAATGATTTTAAAAGTTTTAGTTTGCTACAGATGAGCGTACACCATGTCATTCGGCAACTCCAGACGACACAATTGATTTCAAAATTGGAAGTGCTTAGCCAATGTAGAGAAATAAAATTACCTAATTCTATTGTTACAGTTGATCAATTAAAAGCAGACCTAGAGACCGTGGAGGAAGCTATTAAACTGGATGGTTATGAACTGGCCATCCCCTTGCAGGAAGTCACTAAATATTTAAAGTTAGAGATTGCTGATTGTGTCATTTCAGAAAACAGTATTTTAGTAAACTTAAAGGTGCCAATCAGGAGGCGCGAGGCGCAATGGCGAATTTATGAACTAATCTCAGTACCCTTTGCATGGAAAAACAATACGTGTATGTTACAGAATGAAGAAACTATTTTGGCGGAAAGCGGAAATAAACTCATAGTTATTCAAGGGAAAGGAGTGAGAAATTGCCAACCGCACAGGAACCCTTTGTGTTATATCCCTAGGTACAGCGGAGATGTAGCATCTGGAACTCAGTGCCCACGTAAAATATTCAGAGGTGCAACGATTCAGCAGTTAAGCTCAGTGTGTTTGTTCTCTTGTGTTTCAGGAAATACAACCTTAGTAAATCAGGTAGACACGGACCGGTATGTCGTCACTCATGTATCTGGTCCGATGCAGTTAGTTTGTAGATACAGCGAGAATCGCACGTTCAGCATTTCAGACGGGGGAATGTTGGGAGCGTTAGAGGTCAAGGTCCCGTGTGATTGTAGTCTGCGGCAATCATCCCAAGTGTTTGTTTCAGAGTCATACCCGTGTAGGAAAATGCCGCAAGTGTCGGAGGCGATACATGTATTGCCAGCCTCCTGGTCCAAATTAAAATCATTAAAGATCTCTTCTTTTGACAGACAGACGACTAACACGTTTAACACCCTGGAAGAGTGCCTGGATGTAACGTGGCCCACCCACGTTCCTCACTGGAACGTCAGCATCGCGGGTCACCAGCCAATTAATCGACCTACATTTAGATTTTCACAGGAGACACAGGGGCTGTACACGGCTCTTTCGGCCGCTGTTCATGTTTTATATGTATTTATTTTAACTATAATTGTATTTAGGAACCCCCATTTGTTAGGATTAGGTATGGTTAACTTAGTTAGGGCAGAGATGGATTTTTATTATACTGAAAATTCTGAAACGTTCTTGTACGATTGTTTATATTGTATAATAATTATTGTTATTTTTGTTCTGAGTTGGATTTTGACCACAAAAGTCTTTGCAAAACGCCCAGGACTACAGGATGAGGTGGAGCTTAGAGCTAGACGCCTTACGGACGAGGGCGAACTCCCAAAAGACTTGCCCGTTGCTTCCGTGGACGGAAAGGAGCTCCGAATCTCACTAGAGTGGTGGGAACCGAGTAAACAGGGAGTATCCGGTCCCCAAACAGTGTAATTCATGATAATAGTAGTTACACAATATCATGCTGTTGTGTAAAAGGGTTATGTAGATATGAATGTTTTAAACAGGGATGAAGAATTCCAATGTCATTTTTTTTGTAACTGTTTTGTAAGTGCTGTAAAGTTTAACTTTTTTTTTGTGAATATACAAGGTGTTGAGATTGATATATAGTTATCCCAATGAAGGTGGGATCAGTAGTAATGTATGAAGGTGTTTATATGAAAAAGAGAACAAAAGAAATGTCATGTATAACCAATGTAGAATATAAAAAGAGGAAAAATATGTGTTATGATTATGAATCATAATGACGTATAATAGATCGTAACTTGGAAGTGGTTGGATTCTGTTGATTTTAATGTGTTAATGTTGTTGTGGAATAGGAGTCTACAGCTGTACCGAGAGAGAGAGAGAGAGAGAGAGACATGTAGGCGAGGAAGCGCAGCCAGCTGACGGCGTGCGTGGGGTCGCCAAGGTCACGGTGATGTAGGCCGCGTGGCGCGACCACGCCTGAGCACAACATAAAGGAGAATCATTCATTAAATTGTGGTGACATATAAATAGTGGGAGTGAAAGTGGAGTACTACGTACGTGCATGGTATGACAGATGAATGATGGTGGCCACCAACGTATAAATGTGAGAGTGAATGTAATGAATGTGTTTGATTTACCTGTTTACTGCAATGTATATTTTGTTCCCAGTAAGTTAAACGCAAGGTGATGTAGGACAGATGTAGGACATTGTGTTAGTAAAATTAATCATAATGCAAGTACACGCGTAGGCGAATAATCATTTATTCCTGTGAAGCTAATTAAAGAACAAGTTAGGCTAATAAAGCGATTTATGCGTGCTAAGCAATAGCGTACTGAGCGAGGTTAGGGGCGTACGAAATAAAATGCTAACCGTATTGTTGGATTTTTACTTGCCAAAATAATTGTACTTGTTAGAGTTAGATAATATTTTCTTGTTATTAAGGTTTTTGGTAATCATTGTTGTAATACTATAGGATGGTCTGTTACATGTAAAATTGATTGTTTGTCGAGATCTATTGTTGAACCCTGTATTCAAGTAATTTTGCAATATCTGCCAGAATATATAGGCTCAAGAAAAAAAAATGTGCTTATGTGTAGAACTGTTCCATGTAATTTTAGTCTAAGTTTTGGGCATTTTATAATTATCAGTAGCCAAGAGTTTAATGCTAGAGTTTGATAATGTTTAGGGTTTAGGAAAATGTAATATTGTAGCTAGACGTTGCGCAGCAGAGCCGAGCGATAGAGACAGGAAATTAGAACGCTGACCGTGCGCTAACGTGCAAGTGAACGACCGGGCGTAGGTTGAGGCGCACCGGAGACGCTGACGATGTGCTGACTGATTAGCAGAAGTCACGTTGCATCGTGATAACTGCGACACAGTGGATAACTAATAACCCGTTATATCATGAAGATAATTTTGTTAAGTTAGGCATGAAATCTGTTGTATGTTCTATCTATGGCATTTATATATATTCTTTTTGGATAGTTGAGATTATATGTTTCTGATGTTAAATGATCCATGTTACTCTAGTGTTAGGAATTGTATATATTTACAAATTGAATATATTTACGAGAGTGTATGCATATGTTAACTATAAAATAGGATATTATTGTCTTTTGTATATAACCTATACTTTGAAACATGATCTTCACTATTTGAACCTTGATGAATTATGTTTGTAATAAGGGACCATGTACTAAGTTATCTGTATATCTTTATCCGCTTTTTATTCTCATATATCCAGTTTTGTTGTAAAGGGTTAGGTAAGTTAGAGTAGGTAGAGTAGGCCCCGATAGGACCTGCACCATGTAGATATTCGTAATCTAACTGGTAATCATTGAACTGGTCAGCTAGACTAGACCTTGTAAGATTGTTTATTTCTATTTCCTTTATAATGGTGCAGTTGATAAATGTTATTTAGCTCAACCCTTGAAAAACTTTGTAATTTAGCTAGGCAAGGTCCCGCCGATTCCGATACCCCGAACGTTCGTGATTCATCGAGTTGCTGATACTACAGACAATTTAAGTGGAAGCCAGAGTGTGTCTCCAAATGAAAATTATAAACGCCAAGTGATGTGATGCCATAAACAATTATGTTCCCGTCCAAGGACATGACGCCTACCTCACTAGAAGTTAGCCAAAGACTTCAAGACCACACCAGTTCTTCAATGTTATGGACAGTGCAGTACACCTGGAGGAGTTAGTGAAGTGTAGTGCAGATGAACCCGCCTTTTGAAGCAGCTTGCAGAGACATGTCACCCTGATGTTCTAGAAAGACTGTCACATCTACACGCCCAGAGCTGTCCTGTTCTACCAGGCCGAGACGAGGACTTCTTCAGAGGGAGATCTGCAGCCACCCCTGGCAGATCTTCAAGCAGGGGGAGTGTGACGTGGGGCCCATATCCCACGCAAGTCGAGAAGACTGCTGAGACAGCATCCCCGAGCCGTGGTGTCTTGGACGAAGGCAGAGGCAGTGAGCTGCGAGACACGGGGCCGAGAAGGTCTCCGAGTACAGAGAGCGTCGGTACTTCCGCGTCGCGCCGACACGGGAACGGGTAGAGGGTCGGTCGGTACCTTGATGTTTTAGCGCAGGGAATTTTATTAATTGTTTTTGTTCGAGTTTAAGTTAGGGAAGTTCGTTATTAATTTTTTCAATAAATAGTTCGTTCGTCTGCTGATTTTGTTGTGCTGTTTTCAACACCTCACCACCTCTCACCCAAGCGAACACCCCCCCCCCCGTCACAAGGGTAGACGTGACAATATACTTTTCTTTTCTCATAAGCGTTGTTAGTAGTTTTTCATAGTTTCCACCAGGTGGAAGTTTCTTTTCCGGCAACGGTGGAAGATCGTTTAATTTATCATGCACACTGTTTGGTACGTCGACGTCTGCCTCAATTATGTAGCCAAATGGTGAGTCAGTAGGCAAATTCGACCAGTCAACTTTTTCTGGATCTTCTTCCCACTTAAAATTGTCCGTTGGCAAAGGCTGTGACATTGCGTAACCATACAATGAAACACAGTCTAAGAATAAGAGATAGCTGTTTGGTTCTTCAGGTTTGTAGTCATCAGTGCACTCAAGATGATTGTTGTTTGCTCGTGCATATCTAAGACTGCTCTGTACAATCCCACCCCTTATAGACGCTTCGATTAATAGCATCATAATCATAAAGCAATTCAAGGGTGACTCCTGTGTGTCTCAACATAGCTTGCCACGCTAAGGAAGGTGCGGTAAAGAAATGACAAATATCTAGTTTATAATATTTGTAGCAAATATCACGAAAGGAGGAAACTGCATCCATTAGTAAGCAAGTGTCGAGCATAAGATAAAAGTCATGAAACTGACCAAAGTTTTGAAACTGCATGGTATCCCAAACCAGGCGCGCATGTAGATAATCTTCATCGGTGATATGCGAGTCGTTTAATTTGTTGTAAAACGCTTCTTTAGGAGGAAGTTCCGTTTCATTGAATACATCTTCAGACGTAACGTGATCATAGCAGTAGACCCCCTTTCTCTTTATCAATTCTAATTTGTCACTTGGAACAAGTTTTGAGCTTTCTATCAATTCATCAAGAGGTAGGTTTTTAATCAGACTATCCAAACTTGCCGACATCATCCTGTAGCTATCCAGAAACTTAAGGTATACACCTCCTACTTTGATCATAATAGCAATAACCTTTTCTTTGTTGAACAAAATAGTTTTTATCTCACATCCTTTAAAAACATTTAGGTTGGATATAACGATGGCTTGGTCGTAATTGCTGAAGTTGTGAATCCAGATGGGGATGAAGTTCGGTGTTTTACACCTCAAATTACATCGGTTACAGAGAGAGAATCTAAATTTCCCAGAGACGTGATCATGATCAGCACATTTAGTTGTGTCTGGAATTGAATCGTTAAAGGTTCTTTTACATAGATCGCATTCTATAGCTTCTTCGTGTCGTTTACATTCGTCCACTGTCATTTGTATCGGCACATTAGAAGAGAAAACCTTACTAACTCGCTCGGCTACATCTTTTAAGTGCAACATGAATTTCGCACCAGCATCTGGCCCTCGATATAAGAAAGGTTTATTAGTTATCCCATAATTTTCAAGTACTTCCTGGTCATAAGTTGATGAGGTTAGAGTACAAAAACTATTTGCATTATGCTTTTGATAAGTTCCTCCGTCTCGGTTTTCCTCATTTTCCTCTACTGGAACAAGTGTACACTCGAAATCAGCACAAATCATGAATGGGGTTTTAATTTGAGTTTCGAATTGCTGAAATTGTAGTGTACATTTTTCTTTTGGCGGCAGTTTAATTTCCGTAGGTCTATGTTTACCACAAAGCGACAGGTGTTCTTGTAACCAACTTTGCGGATCAGGCTTGCAATATCGCACTTGCTTGTACTGTGAACATCGCTTACACACAATGATTTTATTACTGCCTTTAGCGATTTGTTTATGTATTAATTTTACAAAATCTTGAATGTACACGTAGTGCGAAATATTTTCTCGTCCATGTATCAATAACAAATCAGTATGGTCTGCTAGCTCATCCACAACTCTGAGGGGGCTAATTTTGTTGTCGCTCGTATACTCAAAAACATTAATACTTACATTTGGATTTAGTTTTTCAAAATGTTTAATTTGATTAATGTTTACAGGAAATTTGAGGTTTTCAAAGTTGTAAGTGTTAATCAAACCTTGAAATGACTCTTCCGTAAGAGTGGAATTTGCGTGTACATTAGGAATGTGTTTAGTCAGCAAACTGTACATAAAACAGCGGTTATCACTGTTTAAAACATTTATACACGCTTTTAGCTTAGCTATTTTTGGAGGGATTGCTACATAGCTAGAGCCACTAGGCTCTTTATATGAAAAGTTACTTACTCGTAACGTAAGAGATTTAGCTCTAAGAAAAATCCAGCCACTCCGCTCTGCATCTGCTTCTTCTTCCTCTTGCAACAGCTTCAGCGCATCACTCTGCAGCAGACTGTCCACATCGTCACTCTCGGCGAACAGCATCCTCGAGCGAGTCTTGAAGTTTCTTGTATCTAGCAGACCTTCTTCAGGATGCTCGTAGTGGGCTTCCAGCACCATGTTATATTTGAAAGATCTTGTAATGTCCTTTTCTCTACTTAATATTTCTCTGACACTTTGAAGAGCTGCCTCTACAAAACTTGTTAAATCGGTGTATTGATGCTTTTTATTACGAATAACATAGTCACGAGCACTTTTTAAGGCTTTTTTCACTTCCCAGTCCAATAAAGTGGCGTCGTGGGTCCATAAATTTTTCGACGTAGTTTCTATTGTAGTTGGCTGCAATGACGCGTTACTTGCTTGAGGAATATCAGTAGATGTCTTGTGAAGCCGCAGTAGTTTTTCAGCTATTTCGCTTGTCTTTGAAGCTATTTTTCGTTTTCGTACACCCCCGTCGTCAGGCGAACCAGTAGCGCTACTTCCACCACAGACATTTCCTGTGACACCAACTCCACTTCCTCCGATGTCAGTGTACCTGGTCTCGCTGCTTGTATTGCCACTAGTGCTGGCTCGTGGACTACCAGCTCTGACAATGCTGAGGATGTCACTGCTATGTGTTTCACTGCTCGCTCCATCGTTTACACTACTGACATGATTGACATTCTCACTACGAGCCGTACTGCGGCCTGCTAGACGTGGTATGGAAGCTGGGTTGATGTGAGTCCTCGATTCCTTACTGACACGCACCTGTTGCATCGACTCATCTGAAGGTTCACGAGGTAACAAGTCTTGCACACGAAGTTCCGGCGTGTAATAGTTGCTGAGCGCAAGACATATCACTTGATGTTTATCACGAGAAGTTAACGTTTTAAAATACGCTTCGCGTCACACCGCACAAACAAACATGGTTCCATCTGAGCAAGTTGTGACCGAACTGGCGAACTGTGACAATCACTGTTTACCACAGGGTTTATATAGCAGCGAAGTCTCCTAGTGGGGGTCTCCCCTCTAGAACTTGCTAAAGGGAGCAAACGATAGGGCGTTGGCTGTTGCAATACAATCCTGTGAGAGGGAATGAGACAGCAGTGTTGCAAGAAGGGAAAGAATTGAACCTTAACATATAAGACAGAGATAGCGATATAATGGGTGTGGTCATAAGAGAGCGTAAGATGAACGGAGAGGGGTATATGATCTAACAAAGACAGCGCATGTTCAGAGAGCGTATAAATAGCTGCAACTTGTACACCATCGTCAGTTATACAATTGCGCGTGCAGCATCGGCTCTCTCACACCACTCTCTCCACCAGATCTCGCACTCTTTTGCTCAACGGTAAGTTCGGAGATTATCTTAATCCTAATATTAACTACTTGGGTATCAAATTAATATTACGCTGTGCACTGTTTGTTTTTAGGTTTACATGGTGGATTTATTTACAGATCTTTACGATGTTCTTGGCATTTTAGGTCGTTTACTCCAGGTGTTTTTAATTGATTTAGATTATGTTTAGCACTATTTCTTTTACATGTCTCATAGTACCTGCTAAGTTTATTTAAACTGATGTGTATAAATCTTTATGACTTACTATTATGCGATTGCTTACACTAGACTTTCTTACTACAGAAATCTACCGTTAATATGTTCTTAGCGTTACGCTCGGATTCTAGATTATTGTAGTTATAGGTTGTTAGCATAAGGGGTTTGTTAGTAACGTTCCAGGTCGCACGATACAAGACATATTGTTTCATAGTACTACTCAACAAAATCATCTTACTGGTTGGATTAGTGATATAAGACATTTCATATAATATAATATGTCCGACGCGGCGGAGTAATATATATATATATAAAATATAAGACATGATTAATAGATTTGATTACTAAGCTAATCTATCTTTATAAATATCAGCTCATTTGGACTTTGTTCTATGGGTTTATAGCTAAAGATCGTTAACATAATGGGTTTATTTGTCGCTACAGTCTGTATTTCCAAGCTGTACATTTTATCTACCTTACTTCTACTAAGGCTTATTTATAAACATGCTTTAATATATGATTAGTTGCCTATGATAAGATTGCCTACAGTTATTTAATTTCTTTAGTGAACTGTCGTATAAATATTCTAAGCATTGAACTTTAGTCTTTGTACTACTGTTATCTATTGTGGATTATTAACATGTGGGTTGTTTAACATCACATTTTTACATAGCACAAAACACATCTCAGTCAACTGTATCACTGATTAAACAAATTCGCTGAATTATCGTTATATTTTCCTTTAACAATCAAAACATAAGCGCGTACTTTTGCACATTAGCAGGTCAATGTCTAATGTTCAATAACATCTTTTACTACATGTACGGTAACGAATATTGTTAAAGCTACAAAGCTATTTGTATTTGTGTTTTAGATGTCCGGTCTAGAGTCAAAATTGAAAACTCTTCAGCAACTACCTGAGTATCCGCGAGTCGCTGCCAAAGAGCTGACATCACCAGAGGGGTACAAGATAGTTGATTTGCGGAGAGTACAAACAAAGTTCGGCAAAGCAATCGTAACGGACATAGAGATGCTAGATGGGAGCAAGGCTATTGTATTTCTTCCATCACGATTTAATAATGAGCTTACAGACAGTGACATAAAAGCAATGAAAGAAGGAGGGTGGAAAATAAAGTCAACAGGCATGACTAAAAATTCACCTGATATTTTAATTTATAAGAGTGGAGCTTAGTCCACTGTATCTTATTGTCTTATGGTGTACACTTTTAATATAACATTAAAAACATACATGTAACTATGGTTTAATGGCTTATTAAATTTTAAGGTTTTCACATAAATAACGTTTTCTTATTTACAAATCCTCATTGATAATATAGTGTTTTTACACAATTCTTCAATATGCAATAGCATCGCATTAACAAACAGTGTACTTTCGTTATACTGTTTTATTCTATTTTGCTGTTGGTCGATTTGTCCTCCTTACTCTGTACAGTGTGTCAGTAACAAGCAAGGTTGCGCAAGTAGAGAGTCGACAATTGACCGAGTTTCGG
This sequence comes from Macrosteles quadrilineatus, assembly GCF_028750875.1. Lineage (NCBI taxonomy): Eukaryota > Metazoa > Arthropoda > Insecta > Hemiptera > Cicadellidae > Macrosteles > Macrosteles quadrilineatus. The sequence continues at coordinate 88,610,445 of NW_026542595.1, forward strand.
CGCAAGCGAAATTGAAAGTAACCGCTTACGTAATAACTGCATCACTGCAGTCGCCGGGCGGCGGAGGCAACACATAGCGCTTGCAGTACTAACACAATAATATTACAAATATCTATGAGCTGCTGAGATCATGTGATCTCACCAGCTCCGAGGCTCGAGCACACAAGGTTCAGCACAAGCAAAATTAAAACTCACCGCTTACGTAATAACTGCATCACTGCAGTCGCCAAGCAGCGGAGGCATATAGCGCTTGCAGTACTAACACAATAATATTACAAATATCTATGAGCTGCTGGGATCATGTGATCTCACCAGCTCTTTTTATCTACTAATGTTAATCCCCCTGATTTACTCTCTTTTATTTAGCGGATTATTTTCTCAGAGGAGTGGAGGTTTACCAGTTTCTGTTTCAAGTTAAAGTATGTTACTAATCCAAATATCACTACAAGTTTTTCTTTATTTCCTTTACATTTTGTTTGTTTATTAATAAAGTAGGAAAAAACTTTATTTATATAAAAACTTGACTAAGTACAGGTCAGGAGATTCTACAGTTTTGTAATGGGGAATTTAGGTGTATTAAGCAAGAGTTATTAATAAGTTAATTATTCCCACATTACAAAATAAATTATGAAATGTTTATTTTCGGGCCAAAAACGTTATTTGTTCATGTTTATGATCCACACTGGTATTTTTCTAGTAATTATGATTTTCAATCTGTGACAATACATGTATTGAAATGTTTAAAGAGTTTTAATCACGAGGGTAATTCTACAGAAAAAGTTAATTTCAGCGGTTCTACTTTTTCAAAACTCAAAACTACAATTTTATCTTGTGCATGAATTTCATTTACAATGTGAATAGGAAACAATGGGTTAAGTATGCAAGCTTGAATTAATTCCCATTAGCTAATATTTAATTTTTTTATTTTGGTCGACAGGGGAAAGAAGTGCAAGACAGGGGAATGAAAAATAAATCTGCAATAAATTAAAATTCGTGTTTATTACTCTAAGAACTCAAAATCCCATCTAAACCATCAGGCTTCCAACAGCGGTTCTTCCACTTTGCACACCACGGTTTGTCACAGGCACAATTTTTTCCCGTTAATTTTCTTACACAGTTTTTTTCTGTAATAAAACATTTAATCTAGAAGAGTCCGTTTTCATTTTCTATCCCCAAAATCTGACCCGGAAACAACTCTTCTTCATACATAACAAGAACAAAATCATTTTCTTTAAATTCTGAATCAATAAATTATATATATTATATATAGATTAGATTATTCTTTGATATTTATATAAGCAATTTTCATTCATAATAGGCTACACCTTTCTTTGCACCCGACAAAAATAAATTATTAATTACTCTTTAATAACCAATAATACTTGACTTCAATTCTATCCTTCATATTGGAAGTCTGAAATTTTTGTGTACTATAAGCTTTGGGCTTACCAGCTTTTGGTGCATTGATTTGGGTCTCGCTTTGCCTCTTTACTGTTCGCGCCGCTGTTTGAATCGCTGAAGAGCCGTACGCTTCTTTTTTGATCCTGCGCCCTCTTCCCGCGTCAGATTCAGCGCAAGAGCTTAAGTCTGAAGTATTCTGAGCCCGACTTTCTTTAAGGAAGGTATCATGCAATTCGTCTGGAGGAAAATTGAGTGTTTTTAACCACAACATGATGATGGTGGTTAGAATTTCCTATTTTAAGGTAGTATACCAGGCTAACTATCAAACCTTCACAATCATTGAATACAAATTATTTTAAAAATATTAAAAAACATATCATGCTACTAAAAAACTTAGTTTCGTAGGCCTCTCGAAAGCCCGGTATTTTCACAATTAATTCATATTATGACAAAAAATTCTGCCAAGGGTTTCTCTTTACACCTCCCCTCCTCTGCTATTCTCTATTAAACTGTGTGGCAGTCAAAATGTTTCCTCATTCTCATTCACTAAATTTCTTAATTTCAGATCGTAAAAGCTTTGTAAAATGTGTGAAAGAGTAGTAAATTTTTCGATTTAGTTTCAGTGGGAACCCTGTAGTATGGCCTACTTGATTCATTGAATAAAGGATGAGCTCCTTGGCCTCCTGCATGGCAGATTCACAATAGTTTTCCTTTACCTAGCGCTGTTTTAAGTGTATCCATAACCGTATCATCCGTCCAACTATTGTCTATTCTTTTACTGTAATTTAACTATGTTTCATCTAAAAAAATATGTCTTCTCCAGGTCCACATTGTGAATTTTACGAGAAACCTACATTTTTATATAGCTACAGATGGTCCTTTTCTCCTGGTACTGTTCTTTTGTTCAGTTATGTATATTTAGAACCCAGGTCCATTATGCATTTTCTGACGGATAAAAAACCGCCGACAAATATGACTGATTCCCTTAAACTAACCTTCAGTTTTCGTAGGGTCGGCACTTCATTTTGTTCTTAGTAGGCAATAATATGTCGTCGAACAGCAGCTTAGTCGTAATCAATCCTGTTGGTCACTTTGCAGAACCTTAATCTTCCTTCCTTCCTTCCATGGATCGATTTTTGGAGTACGAATAATTACTTGATTGCAATCAGACACAGACTGTTGAACCTTCACCTGTTGAATACTTCCAGATGTTTTCCGCTCCTGTCATATATTAAACCAGTAACATAATTATGTGCCATAACTTCACGTATCTCTGATTTAATTGTATGAGTAAGACGCTGAGATAGACCAAAAGCATCCGCATAGCGCCATAAATAATTTTTCTCCCACTGAATAGTATGCTTTATCAATTATTTCATCTTTTATTTGGTTTTTAAATCGAGTAACATTTTCAGTTTTTAGATACAGGGGTAATTCGTTGTACTTACTTCTTCCAGATTGTCATTGACGATCAAGATTTAGACTTTTCCGATAGTAAATTTGTACTTAGATTCTATTTTATCTGGAAGGAGAAAAAACAGGACTGGATTGTAGTGACCATTTTTCACTACAAATACAGTAAATAATTGTTTGAAGTATTTGCAGCAATAATCAAAGGTTCCATCAACCATAATAGAAGCAGCTGTTTTCAGCTGATCAACATTGGTTTTGCATCCAAAAATGATAATTTTCCATTAGATAGGTCTCCTCTTTTCAGTTATAAGGCTAATTTCTTCCAACTGATTCTGCGTATGTTTAATGTTCTTGGGCAACGGCGGTAAGGTGTTATTTTCTTATGTTTTGTCTTATTTAGTTTATGTCTCTTTCATTCAGTGTACTACATTTGTACATGAAATTTCTGTTCTGATGATCTTGCATGGTTTGCTATATAAATCCTCTTCAACCTGTTTTTTGAAACTGTTTGATATAGCTTGTCTTGTATATTTTTTAACGTCAGGCTCGTGATTTTTTTGCAACTCTTGTTCAACAAAGATCAGTGGTTCACCTAAAGAAAGCAAAATTATTTAGGTATTTGGTTAAAAAACTACTATCGGCGACTTATTTACATATCATAACGTCAAGTACTCTCCGTACTATGAGTCACGGCCATTTGGACTCTACCTATCTGAACTGAACTGAACCTTATTTAAAAATACATACATAAAAAACAAATTTTCCTGTTTTAGTACTTTTGAACAACATATAGTGTTAAATACATAATTAAAAACATTTTTACTATTTCATAATTTGTCTTTGAAGCGATAATTATTCGTCTTTTAGCGAATTTCCCTATAGGGAAGTAGCTATTACCGTAGGTGGCACGGTAAGACCTAGACCCGGGACCGATTTACTTTTTCATTTTGATGTCCCCAGAGGCCAAAAACACCATTCGTTCAAATTTTTATATATGTATATATATATATATATATATAGATTTATATATATATATATATACGTCCGTGAACGCGATAACTTGAGTAATTTTGGTCCGATTTTGATGAAATTTGGTTTAAAGGTGTAAAGCGAGATAAACTTGAATGAGTTCGCGAACCAGCATGATCGGACCATGGGAACAGGGCTTTAGGGGGGGTTTTATGGGGTAAAAATTGGTTTTTCTCACTTTTGACCCTCAAAACACAAAATTTCCCAATTTCTCTTTAGACCTTTTTAAACACCTTAAAAAAACAAATAATTTAGTATATAAAAGTATTTTTTTTTTATTATTAGTAACGGAGAAAATTAAAAAAATTGTAAATTTAAAATTCCCATGTTATTCTTATGGAGAATATTGTCAAATGTTGTAATTTGATTGTTTATGGATATATTTTGATCAAACTTGGCAAATTTATTTATTTTGTACTAAGCTATCAATATTTTACTCAAAAACACACTTTATTAGGTTCCTTGTAGCAGCAAACCTAGGTACTCATTAAACCTAATGTTATTAAAATATATTTAATTGAAAATCAATTCAGACAAATGGAAATTCGCTTAGTCGGCAGGTTTGCTGCGGCGGGGGTATTTAATTTCAAAATGACAATATTTCAGCAACGGCGCGGCGCGGCTGTAATATCATGGTCCAGCATCGGTCAGGGGCGATTACGGGAATTCCTCCCGCATATCCCTTCAAGCTGCGTCATAGAAAATAAACAAGTCTATGTGCTATGCTGCCTTAGATCCTTAGTAGTAAGTATTTCCTCCTCCTAGAGGTAACATCAGGGTATGTTAGCAATAAAAGTGATCTGGTGCGGAGACGGCGATCTCGTGTGGTCGAGCCTCGATGCAGTGAGTTGGGAGGGAGCTAATAAGGAAGGAGTAGTGATAAACAGTTAATGTTTACAATTATTTATTAAGCACATAGAATGATCATCAAAGAGAACATTGGTTAATATGTCGTATCTTGAGTAAAAGCGATTGGTGTAAAACTGACTCAACTTGAAGAATCCTTTGTCTGAAACGATATCGGTCCAATAAGCTGGTACACCTCCGATCTTCGTAGTTGGAGAAGTAAAACGTAGTGTCAAGGGGATTTGAAAAGGTGAGTTCCTTTTTGTGAGACATGTTGCAAGAGAGCTGGAAGAGGTCTGCTGATAGTGAATAAGGGGTAGTGTATTTAAAGACAAGTTTGAGTAAAAGCATATATTTTGATCTTAAGCTCTGCACATATTTAACAGATCTTCATGAGTTACTTCTGGAGATATGATGTATCGGCCAGTGACGTCTTGGTCTGCTGGAATATCACCGCGTTCATCCTTTTCTGATCTCTGCTGATCTCGGAAGCGAAGTTGTAGTTGTGATCGCCGATGGGATCATCTCCTTCTTCCCACTTGAAAAGTCTTACTCCGCAATAGACACATTTGGTAGTAGCCTTCAAACTAACCATCCTAATGAAGCCTCCTTCGGCAAGATGTTTGGCTGAAGGTGATTTGAGTTTCCAGTCAGTAAAAGTTTTCTCCCTCACTGCAGGATCGTTCACGTCTATTAGTTTAGGGTTGCTCATACACCAATCAGCGAGTATGTGAGCGTTGGACTGAGTGCAGTAGAAACCGGGTGCATACAAATGATGAAACAAACACTGATGTGCCTGTTGTTCATCTACGGGTGGGAGTATTAAAATGTCACTAGAAAGTGGTGGACATCCCAAAGACTCGAGACTGATCACAGCTCGTTGATGATCCAGTATTTCTTCTAAAACTTTTGCCTTCTCATTTGAAGCAGCGTAAAGTAGTTGTGTACTGCAACAAATGTCCTGCAGTGCAGGAAGTAGAGATTCATACTCGACACTCCCTGTGTCAAATCCGATGCCGTGATAGTGTTTGCTCAGCCACCTATTATGTCCTTCAAACGCCGAGGTGTGCCATACTCCACAGTCAGGTCCAGTATATACTGATGTGCTTGTGTCCTTGGGTAATTTAAATATCCAATGTTGAGAACATCTAGAATCTAAGTCCAAAATTGTAAGCTCCTTGATTATAACCTTCTTGTTGTTTCCGACAAAAGCACTGAAATCTATTACTGCCTTAGCAATCATGATTGTGTTGCCCGCACCAACTGTAGGAAAACGTCTGAGTGAACTAACTGGAAGCTGTGGGATATATAGCCTTTCCCCCTCCACACTTACATTATTTTGCGATCCAAATTAGTGGAAGGATCGTATGTGAACGACTTGTCGTGTATGATTAAACAGTATGCAGTAGTATTAAAGGGAAAAGCTTCACTGGTTTCAAACTCCAAACGAATATCAACCGGAGCAGACCTTGAGGAATTCGTTTTGCTTCGAGCAATCAATTACAACTACAGGAGCGTGATTTATGAAACTGCTAACGTTCAAAAGCGGCTGTGAAGGAACATTGTAGTATGATTCCTGGAAACGAGTGTACATATCGTACAAGATTGCGTACCGGTTCTTACTGATATTCAGTTTTAAATCATCATAAGGATAATTTATGGAATTAAGATGAAGCTTAAGATTGGATATCTTACAGTGATCAAAACATGCTGCTGACTTCTTTATGTTGTTCTTGCGATCTTGCTGGAACGCTACCATAACATGCCTAGGTTTTTCCAGTTGAGAAGCAGTCTTTACTGACCATGATTGTTTATCAGACAAAGGTAGTGAGGGATACTCATAGAGTTCCCAGCTTCTAAACTCTACAGGAATGCTTGTACCCCGTTCCAAATGGCGAAGCAAGGCGATCATTTGATTGTCACTCATTGTAACGTATGGGACTCTCCAACACAGTTTTTCAAGTTTAACCTTCACATCTTCAGACTTATATCTGACTTATATCCTTCCTTGTCAGAACACTATTTACAATGATGATAGAGTTTGGGAACCTTTGCTTTGCAGTACTCAACAGGTCTGCCATAGAGTGAAACACCGCACGCTTACCCCACCCTCCATTATACCCAGGCCCACCATTGAAACCATGCACAAGGTTGTTTGTGCCAACAAGAATATATATTATTTTGGGTTGTGCAGATTGATATTTCCCAAGTTTATCCCTAATATGAGAAATTTTAGCACCCGGATTTACATCCACGACAGTCCCACTATCTGCACACCTCTTCCCTGAGTGACGCAAAAGTGAGTCCCCGATCAACAAAACATTGGACATTGAGTTTCCCTGGATCTTTTCATCTACTTGCATTGTACAACTTGTACTGCTTGTGCCATTGGAAACCTCTCCTGTGACACTTGGTTGCACAATGTTGCAATGAGAAGAGGTTTCCTTACCCACTTTAGAACTACTTTTGTTTGACACTCTTACAGGTACCCTAGGTTTGTTTATTTCTCGTTTAAATGACATTTTTTGCCATTTACCAGATGCATTACACAACATTGTATCATTTACATAATTGTTCTCCAACTCGAGAGCTTTAAAACGATTTGAACATTTAACAGTTTTATCAGTTTGGAGAACAGACGTGTTTTTTCTGGTCTTTTTTGTACTTTTACCCTTATGTTTAACACTATTCCATTTCCCAGATTTTTCAGTTGCTTGAGCACCATCGCAGCTGATAATCTTTGAAATCAAGCCCTGGTCAAAAACCGACTTATACACTATCAAAATGTGAACTAATAATACAACAAGTAGTTGTAGCGGTTTAACAAGTAGTAAACAAGTAGATAGGAGTTGTTAGTCCTTTAACATGGCGAGTTAGGTAAATATTTTTACCTAACCCGCCATGTTAAACTTCCCTATCCCAAGCGTGATGTATACAACTTCCTTACTTCTCGAGTGATGTAAAGTTGAAAAAAACTCACTCGGTGATGTAATGAAACCCATTTAAATAACATTGAGTGATTAACTTAAAAAATATACCTCTATGGAGCCAACGACGTTCAACGCTAGAAATCAGCTGTGCACTTGAATTTTATTGTTATGTTTTGAAGAATTTTCCTAACCTAGCTTTTGTTTGTAAATGAACGTTACCGTTACTGTTAGAAGATGAGTGAAATGGATAATGAAAAATATTGTTCGTAACCTCCTGTATATTGTCGGGTCAGGTAAAATCTTGTACGTTACGCGTTACGCAAGAGCGTGTTTACATCACTTCGGTAAATTATGCAACTCGCTTCCGCTCGTTGCACAACATTCACCTGCGTGATGTAAAAACGCTCTTACTACACTTGTAAGGTAAATAGCTATTACACTTTTATTTTCTGAAAACAGCCATTATACAAACCTGCACATTCAACCATCACTGAAATACTTAATATTTTGAAACAAAAAATGGATAGATTAATAATAGATTATATTTCGGTGGTCTTTGCTTCTTTTGGGCAGCCTTCATAAAAACTACACCTCATTAAACGTAAGCATATTGACACAAATATTGGGTCTACCACTGCAATGAATGGCTGATTGGATGGAGTTTGCGTGTGTATGTTAGAGAGAGATAATTTATAACCTTTTTTATTTTACCTGTGAAGTATGAAAGATACATTTTTGAAATATGTAAACAAGCAAACTACAACAGTTTACTTATTCTCTGAAAGAATAACATGGGATTATTAAATTTACAGTTCCTTTGAACTTTCTCCCGATTAAGAGCATAACAACGCTTCAATAAATATACTAAATTGTTATTTTTTATAAGCTCTACAAAATGGTTTAAAAATAATTAGCAAAATGTTTTGTTTTAGGGTCAAAAATGAAAAAAAAATACAATTTTTACCCCATACCCAGAGTCCGATCATGCTGTATGGTTTGCAAACTTGATAAATGATTTTGAAATTTTCCTCGAGTTATCGTGCCAACTTACACACATATAGGCCTAAATGAATTTAAGCGGATAGTGTTTTTAGATTCTGGGTATCTCAAAATAAGAAAGTTAATCGGTCCATGATCCAGGTCTTACCATGAGATTTGCGGTAAGAGTTGATTCCCTATACCTATGGGAAATTCGCTAAAAAGTAACTTACGCAAGATGGCTGCCTTCAGACGCAGATTGCTGAACACAAATTTATTTTTTCTTCCCAGCCAACTGTATTGTGCTGCAACTTCGTCACTCAGGAGAATTTTTAAAATAGTTTTGACTATTTCTAAGCAGCTATTTCCTCCAAAACTGCAGAGGTACTTTGTCTGAAACAATGGAGATGGAAACTATTTAAAATACCCCATGCCGCAGCAAACCTGTAGACTAAGCGAATCCCCACATACCTGATTGGATTTTCGATCAAATCTATATAAATAACATTAGGTTAAACAAGTACCTAGGTTTTCTGCTAGATGAAGAGTGGTAAAGTGTTTTAGTATAAGTATAATAGAAGCTTAGTATAAAATTTAAAAATTTGCAAAGTTTGATCAAAAAATATCCATAAACAATCAAGCCATGACAGTTACCTTATTCACCATAAGATTAACATGGGAATTTAAATTTGCAATTTTTGAATTTTCTCTATAGCCAATAACCATACAAAACCATACTAAATGATTTGTTTTTTTTTTCTCTTTAAAAAGGTCAAAGAGAAATAAGTAAAGTTTATATTTTGAGGGTCAAAAATTAGAAAACCCATTGTTTACACCATAAACACCCCCCCCCCCCGTAACAACCTGTTTTAGTCAGCGGACACTTTAAAATGGAGAAAATCTTCCGCAATCACGACGACACCGTTAACATCTTCCACGGTTGGCAAAATTGAGAACATCCTCAGTAGTCACAGCAAGATCTAGAATATCTTCCGCGTTGACAGTGTAAACTTATGGGGTGATGATTTACTTTAAATGTGAAAAATACAAAATGACTACAACTAAGCTCAGTATACTCGCTTGGCATATGTGAGAATACTCAGGAACTGATTGAACTGACACCATTGTATGAGTTACTAAATTTTATTTGACCACTCACTCTAATCTACAACCCTTTAAAACACAATACATTTATATAATAATCAATAAATCAAATGACGTATTTACCAAAGGAATTAAATATTTTGGGGCCCCAGTATCAAAATAAGAGAATTGAACACGTATATAAGTTTAAAAGTGATAGATATAATACATATGTAAAACGACTCGATCTTAACTAATTAAACCCTTTTACAAAAAATATAGATATTCATAAAATGTTATTAATCTACATCTTTGCCATTTGGCCGAAGTCCAGTTCACAAAACTTAAAACACAAGGCTAATATGAAATTCTATAAAATTAATACACTTAACAAACAAAGACTATTCACATTTAGCAAGCTACCAAATATACACGTTTGAAAATAAAATACTAAATGAGAACTTACTTAGGCTATTTCAAAAACATTATTTTACAGGTTTAACCTTTAAGGCTATTTTGTTGTTGTTTTTATTTAGCAGGAAATAATATTTTTATTATTATTTATGATTTATATCATCGATTATTTAGGTTTTAAATTTTTATTTTTAAGTTAGGTTTAATTTGAATGAATTGTAGTTACTTAACTTATGCCCTTTTTTTATATAATTTAAATTTATCTTCTTTCTTCTAAAATTTGTTGTCCTGGGAATTATAATTGAATTTTGACATACCGAGGAGAAGATCTTGAGGGTAGATGAATTCCCCGAGGTGACGTCTCGTGATGTCCAGGCCTCCCCTTGTCTCCGTTGGCAGATGACTCGGTGGATGATCCTGGTCCTCGATGGCGGATGACGACCCCCTGGAACCTCTTCTCTCGGCGTGGGCTGAGTAGGTGAAGTAGTTTGGCCTAGGACGTATTCAGGTGGCAGATTTTACCAATCCTGATATATTAAGTGGGGTCTACTCGATCCGACCCCGTCCTAAGCCTCGCAAATCTTCTTCCAGACTGATGCCATCTTGCTCCTCCTGTCCCTTCCTTTTTTTTTAAGATTTCCCATCATTCTAATTAACCCCGCCTACAGTGTCCAATCATAGATGATCCCTTTGGTGCTCAACGTTGTGATTGGCTGCCACTTCGATCAGCAGTTCACTGTAGACGTCAGGTTGTGCGTCCATTGCCCGGGACCTTGAATATGATACTAGTAGACTCGTCGGTGCCGTTCTACATGTCTCTTTGTATTAGAAAATTATAATATTTGATTTACTTCGGATTAATATAATTGTTTTAAATGGGCCTAATACGAATTTTAAAAATATGAGCATGAATGAAATTTAGGAATTTAATTAAAATATAAATATGTTTACACTCCCCTGCTCGGGAAAATTTTTCGTCCCCGAAAAATTATCTTTAGTGCCCCAGTTACTCGAAGATGTCTTCGCATCGTCCATTGGATTGTGCTACTGTGCGGTGTCAGCCTGTTGTGTGTAGTCGCTTGTTGCAGCACTTGTTTACATTATTTGAATTTTAATGGATTAAATAAGAGTGATATATTCCATGATTAAAATTACGATCGAGAGGAAATCCTATCAGTACTCATTGTATAAACTTGTGTTAATAAGTAGATCAAGTTCGTTGTTTGATAATTTCCATTTTCTTAATACGAGTAGATGTTACTTAAAAGCTTGGTGTAAATTGACATGTTAATTAATTGTATTTGTGTATTGAACAGCTTTCCATTTGTATGTTTGATTGTTTATATCTGTAATTAATCATTCTTTCTGTTTATACCCTATTAAATGTCATGAAGCATCTAGACTGCGCGCTTAGACTAGATATCTTCGCAAGATGTAATAGTCATAAAATTATTTTGAATTTGATAGTATCTTTAGTTCGAATATAAATTGGGGAATGTTTTTGATCTGAATATAATTTCATATAGAAGTGGTGATGTTAGTTTTGTACTCGGAAAAGATACAATCGCACAATGTTTGAATGAGATTGCGTACAAAGGCAATGCACCTAGATGCTGAGTCTGCTTGATATCATCTTTCTGCTGGAGTCATGAAGCTGCTGTCTTTGTCGTCCAAGCTTGAGAACTCAGTGAGATGTTTGTTCCGTGTCGTGTGTGAAGCTATGTGTGTTATTTGATTTCTTATTGTTTGTGCCTCTGTTCTCGTGTTTCTTGCTGTGTTGTTTCTTGTGTATCAATTGGATATTCACACGATGGGTAGGCTATTGTTCTTCTCGTTTGTGCTGATCGTTTTATAATTGCTATGAGTTGATAAATGTATTCCTCTCGTAATGTCACGTATTCTATTTATAAATTCTTGAACAGTAAATTCTGTTTATGACTTAATTAAACATTTTTATTTGTGTTGTTATTAAATATGACGCTGTTAATTATAATACTCTTCAGAATTTAATGCAAATTAAATAATGTTTTCCTTTCTTTCCCAACATGATGATTATTTACAAGCTTAATAAAGATGCTAGTTAGGGCTAAACGTTAATAATATGTATTTATCTTCTATGAAATGGCTTAATATTTTGTACATGTACTGGCTCTTCACACAATCTACCTCTTTTTTCAAGAGCTACCATGTAGGTCAAATCATTTATTTTCCCGGTAATGTGATATGGCCCCTTGAAACAGCTTTGGAATTTGCTATATTTCTTTGTGTGATCAGTAGGATATTTAATTAATATCTCATCCCCTGGCTGTAAGTCTAAATCTCTTTTATTTTGATCAAAGAAAGATTTTTGTTTATTTTGGGCTTTTTCTAAGATTTTGGGAACCTCTGTCCTAATTTTGTGAATTAGTTTGATTTCTTTTACGATGTCCGTGTCCTGATCTTCGTGTGTATAGATGTAATCAGATGGATGTCTAGCTTCCCGTGCAAAGTTTAAGTAAAAGGGCGTGTAACCTGTGCTCTTGTTTATGGTAGTATTATAGGCAAATGTAACATACTTCAAAATGTCGGACCAATTGTGTAGATTTTCCTCAATGTAGTGGGAAATTGCTGTTTTAATAACTAAATTGGCTCTTTCGGTTAAACCTTGAACTCGTTGTGCATAGGGCGGGCTAGCTTTTTGCTCTATCCCTAAACTTTGTAACAACTGTTTAAGAACTTGTCCCATAAAATGTGTTCCCTGGTCGTGGGTTATGATTTTTGGCACACCATATAAACAAAACAGATCTAGCAGTACTTTAGCTACGGTTTTACAATCCGCGGCTCGTGTTGCACGCGTGTAAACCATTCTAGTGGTAGGGTCTGTAATGATTAAAATGTATTTGTATCCATGACTTTGCGTTATTGGCCCTAAAAAGTCTATAATAATCCTTTCAAATGGTGTTATTGGAGGTATTTGGGGATTTAATTTACCATATTGCTTATACGTGGGAGATCGCCTTAACTGACATTGTTCACATGTTTTTGTGTAGTGTTCAATGTCTTGATTCATGTTAGGCCAATAATAACGAGATTTGATTTTCTTTGCAGTTTTAAAATTTGAAAAATGTCCTCCTGAGAAAATATTATCATGAAAAGTTTTCAATATGTCGTTAACTTTCTCCTGAGGTATTGCTAATAAATGTTCAGTGTTACTTCCGTTAAAATGCTTGTAATACAATATGTTATCTCGTTCTACATATTTTCTGGATTCATGTCTTATTTTCTTGGGAACAGAATCTGGTGATAGTTTAGCTAACTTAATTTGTTTTAAATAGGGATCTTTTGCTTGAAGTTCTTCAAAGTTTTCGGTTTTAATTTCCTGTGTATTTAAAGTTAGTTCAATTAATCCCTGATCTATTATTTCCTCGGGTGGGTTTCTTGAAAGACTGTCTGCTAATAAATTTGAAGTTCCTTGTTTATATTTTACAATAATGTCGTAATCGACCAAAGAAAGAGCTAAACGATTTAGGCGTGAAGAAGTGTTCTTGAAATTCTTGTAATGTATGAGTGCTTGACAGTCGGTGAAAACTGTAGTTTGTCTACCTAAAGTGAATTCTCTCCAGTAGTTAACCGCGTAACTTAGAGCTAGCATTTCTCTCTCCGCGTTAGTGTACCTCTTCTCAGTGTCAGTGTATTTTCTGGATAGATATGCAATAGGATGCATTTTATTATTTTCAGGGTTAATTTGTAGCATGCAAGCACCAAGTGCAAATAATGAGCTGTCAACAAATATTACTGTTTCCCAATCTTCCCTAAAATGTGAAAGGATTGGTGGATTTGTTAAAATTTGTTTGATTTCATTGAAAGCTTTTTCGCAATCATCTTTCCATTCAAAAGGCAAATTTTGATTTGATTGTTTTATTAGTTCTGTTAGGGGTAACGTTATTTGAGCATAGTTCTTTATGTGTTTCCTAAAAAATGATGACGCTCCTAGAAATTGACGTACGCGTCTTATGCAGTCTGGCCTTTTAAATTCCTGGATGGCTTTAACCGTAGATTCTTGTGGTAAAATTCCTTCTTTAGACACGGTATATCCTAATATGTCTACCTTTTCAAATAAAAACTTGCATTTTTGTGTATTAAGCTTTAAATTTGCCTTATGTAAAATTTCTAAAATAGTTGCTAAATTCTCTATTTCTTGATTGAAAGTTGTCCCATAAACTATCACATCATCTATATATGCTATAACTTTGTTGTACAAGTGTTTGTTTAATAATGCCAGTAATGCCTTACTGAATAAAGCTGTGGAAACTTTAAGTCCCATTGTTAATCTTTTATATCTTAAAAGCCTGTCTTGAGTTTTTATAGCAAGTAAATTTCGGTCCTCTTCTCTTACTAACAATTGATGAAATGCTCCTTTGAGATCTAATTTTGTGAATGTGTTGGCTTTGTTTAGACAATTTAAGACTAAATTAACCGATGGAGTTGGATATACGCAGTTCTTTAATATGTTATTAACTTTACGCATATCTCCTACAAGTCTTGGTGATTTATCTTTATTTCTTGTAATAAATACAGGTGAAGAGTTTTCACAGTAGTCGGGACACTCCTCTAAAATGTCTGCTTTTAGTAGTTGGTCCAAAAGTTGGTTAAGTTCCTGTCTTTCTTGAGTACTTTGTTTATATGGGGGTGAGTTTACCGCTTTGTAATTTGGAACTGTTTCTAAAGCTACTGGTGGCAAATTAGCTGGTTCTAAATCTTCAATTTTTGTAGTGAACATTGTCTTATAATTTTGTAATAAGTCTATTACTTTATTGTGCTGTTCTACCGTGAGATGGGGTGATATGTTAAACGGTATACCATTTTTATCAAATAATTGCCGTTTATTGGGATCCATTTGGGATTCATGTTTTATTTTAGCACTCGTAATGTTAGTATTTGTTTCCTCAGTGAGGTAGCCAAGTAGAGTGTTTGCATTAATGTGTTTGGGAAAGTTTGATGCATTGTATAGGTTTATATAGCTATTACCATCATTATCTTTATCAATTAAGTATGCGTGACATTTCTTTTTTTCCTTTAAAGATTTTTCCGACTCAAAATATGTTTTGTCATTTATTTCAACATTTAATTTAATTTTCCTATGTTGATGAGGTGCAATCACCATATCCTCTTCAGTTCTTATGTCAGTAATTTTACTTTTAGGGACTATTGCATTAGTGTTAATAGATTCAATTTGAATTAACCACTGTTTTTGCATTTTTATTCTGTGTTTATATCCACCTAAGTTCATGATAATCTCTTTGGTGTCAAAGTTTAGTTCAACTCGGTTTTTGTTTAGGAATTTATTACCTAAGATTATTTCACTATTGGTATCAGGTGTTATATAAAATTTGTCTCTAATGATTATGTTGTCTATCTCTAACGCAATCTAAGTTGTCCCTATAATATTTATAGGAGAGTCGTTTGCTGAAACTACAGTTGGTAGCTTTTCGGTCTCAATTTTATTTCCCGATAACAAGTTAGAGTTTATCACATTTATATTTGAGCCTGTGTCTACAATACAGTTAATTACTTTGTTAGGATTTTGAGTTAACCTAGCATTTAGTGTTAACACTGATAGTCTCTTATCTTCCGTCTGTTGTATCTTAAAAAGAGTATCATGTAGTTCTATTCTCCCTAAATTCTCCTTTTTCCTTGGCTTGTGTACCCTTCCGTCTGAGACTAGGGATATATCACAGCTATGGATCATGTGTTTGGTTTCTTGTTCATTTAGCTCTATGCAAATGTTCTTCTTATCTTCTTCTATTAGCTCCTTTTCTTCAATTTTCCTGTCTTCCTGCTCTTCTTTTGAAGTCAGTTCTTCTTCTCCATTCCTTTCTTCATTAGTCTTCTGCTCATGGGGTTTTCTAGGATTTGGTGAAGAGAAACCGTTACTATGTTCTCGTATCTTCCTTGTCTGATATTTACAAAGGTTTGTATTATGTACAGTTACTCTGGAAAATCCGTAATTATTTTCCTGTCCCGTAGGTTGAGTAAATATTTTACGTTTATACTGTTTCCTATATCTAGCTTCATTTAAGGTGGGAAATTCACTATCATAATTGGTTTTAAACAACTGGTTGTGTGTGTTACTGTGTGTAGGTTTTATGCTAAACGGCTGGGGAGGTTGCCTTGTGTAGTTAGTATTAGGAACTCCCCATTTTACACGTTTTTTGACCTATTGTGAGTGGGATTTAGCCTAAAACACTGTTCCCTGCTGTGATTAGTCATTTTACAGTGGTCGCAGTACCTAGTTGTAGTGGGTGAACTGTTATTCCTATCGTTGTGGTTCCTGTATCTGCAGTCCTGGGTTTTGTGGTTGTTTCTTTTGCAGATATTGCAGTATACATTATCTCTTCTCATGTATGAAGATGATGGTTGATGTGTCCCGTAGTTGTAGTAGTGTGGCGCTGGCTGTCTATGACCGGAGGTAGTCGGTGAACTCCGTGAACTCTGGAACAGCTGATTTGCTCCTCTGTGTACGTTGTGTTGCGGATTCCACTCTGCAGGCGTTCCATATTGTTGTCTAGGTCTGTAGATCGCTGAACTTCTGAAGCTGTGTCCTCTTCCATTGTTGTTGGGGAAAGATCTTTGTTGTTGCTGCATTTGTGGATAAAAGTCTGGTTGTATTTGTCTTTGTGGTGTTCCTGCCATGGTCATGTTGGATACTATTTGAGTTAAGGACCTAATCTCGGCTTGTAAATTGTTTATTTGTTCCCTACTGTCAGTGTCCCCCCGAATTAATTCCTCTCTTTCTGCTCTGTTGTATTTTTCCCTATTAACTAATTTGATTTGAAGTTGTAGTTCAATTTTTCTTAAGCTTTGTTCTAGTTGTTCTAATGTTTCACACGTTTCGGACAAAACCCTGTCACAAAATTCAGGTCGTAGACCTTGTATAATGTATTGAGCTATCCTTTTCTCTGACATTTCGGGGTCATGCCGTTTACATAGTGTTAGTACTTCTAAGTAATACGTCAGCACTGGCTGATCCTGCCCTTGTACTTTTTTATCCAAAATGTTTTGAAGTGTTTGAGCTTGTGCAACGGGTGTGAATGTACTTATAAAGGTGTTTTTAAGTTCATCCCAACTATCAATTAGTCTCCCTTTCATGTAGTGTTGGTACCAAGTGAGTGCAGTTCCCGCTAAGTGGGCTGGGAATAAATTTAATTTTGACGTTTCCTGCCAATTGTTTGATTGAGCTGCGATTTCGTATTTGTCTATGAAATCGCTGGGGTTTTCTGTGACTAGACCGTGGTATGTACCAGCAGAAATTAATGGTAAATTTTCTTTGGGTTGTGTCATGTTGTTTGCTAAAGGTGGCTGATTTACGTAACAAACCGTATTGTTTAAGGGTTGTGGTAAATGTACGTTTAAAGGTGTGCCGGCTAATTGGATCTCTCCTAAGTCCTCTGATGCTATTTCAATGTCCTCGTAATTTTCGTCCTCCTCACTGTCACTAGCTGGGGTGTCATACAAGTTTTCCCTGTCACTGATGAATTTGTGAATGCGATTCAATGAAGGGTGTTTTAACAGTTCAGCTTCCGAAAGACATCTTTTACTTAAAAGTTTCTTTAAAATCAACTTTTTCTCTTCAGACCAATTATTTTTTACAAAAGCTTTAAGGTCAGCTACAATGGGCCTCAATTCGGCTACAAGGTCCTCATCCCTATATTTTATGTTAAATTTTGACAAAATAAGCTGTAATTGCTCCTTTTTAACCCTATATATGTCTGAAGGTAGATCAACTTCTGTTAATGGCATTTCATTTTTTATGTTTAAAAATTCCTAAACAGAGTATGTTATTTATGATTAGTTACTTGACTGCAATTTAATTAAAACTAAATGTGTATTTTTTTACTACTGTATTTATATTTTGCTATTAACGGTTTGTGTTAATTACCTATTAGATCGTTTATAAGTTCCCTAAGGTATTTTATGTGTTGAACATCTATAACCTGACAAAGTCTTAACTTAATCTAAGCATATACACGGTTTTGTCGCTTTGCTAAATCAAAATCCCTGCTATGCGATTGTCACTTTCTTAAAACATATTAATCATACAATACTTATTTTAACATGCATAACTCATCTGTGCCAGTCCAATCATTGTTGATAATTAAATCAAATCGGCAGCCTCCACCATGTAAACTTATGGGGTGATG
Source organism: Macrosteles quadrilineatus (assembly GCF_028750875.1). Classification (NCBI taxonomy): domain Eukaryota; kingdom Metazoa; phylum Arthropoda; class Insecta; order Hemiptera; family Cicadellidae; genus Macrosteles; species Macrosteles quadrilineatus. The sequence continues at coordinate 88,628,719 of NW_026542595.1, forward strand.
ATTTACTTTAAATGTGAAAAATACAAAATGACTACAACTAAGCTCAGTATACTCGCTTGGCATATGTGAGAATACTCAGGAACTGATTGAACTGACACCATTGTATGAGTTACTAAATTTTATTTGACCACTCACTCTAATCTACAACCCTTTAAAACACAATACATTTATATAATAATCAATAAATCAAATGACGTATTTACCAAAGGAATTAAATATTTTGGGGCCCCAGTATCAAAATAAGAGAATTGAACACGTATATAAGTTTAAAAGTGATAGATATAATACATATGTAAAACGACTCGATCTTAACTAATTAAACCCTTTTACAAAAAATATAGATATTCATAAAATGTTATTAATCTACATCTTTGCCATTTGGCCGAAGTCCAGTTCACAAAACTTAAAACACAAGGCTAATATGAAATTCTATAAAATTAATACACTTAACAAACAAAGACTATTCACATTTAGCAAGCTACCAAATATACACGTTTGAAAATAAAATACTAAATGAGAACTTACTTAGGCTATTTCAAAAACATTATTTTACAGGTTTAACCTTTAAGGCTATTTTGTTGTTGTTTTTATTTAGCAGGAAATAATATTTTTATTATTATTTATGATTTATATCATCGATTATTTAGGTTTTAAATTTTTATTTTTAAGTTAGGTTTAATTTGAATGAATTGTAGTTACTTAACTTATGCCCTTTTTTTATATAATTTAAATTTATCTTCTTTCTTCTAAAATTTGTTGTCCTGGGAATTATAATTGAATTTTGACATACCGAGGAGAAGATCTTGAGGGTAGATGAATTCCCCGAGGTGACGTCTCGTGATGTCCAGGCCTCCCCTTGTCTCCGTTGGCAGATGACTCGGTGGATGATCCTGGTCCTCGATGGCGGATGACGACCCCCTGGAACCTCTTCTCTCGGCGTGGGCTGAGTAGGTGAAGTAGTTTGGCCTAGGACGTATTCAGGTGGCAGATTTTACCAATCCTGATATATTAAGTGGGGTCTACTCGATCCGACCCCGTCCTAAGCCTCGCAAATCTTCTTCCAGACTGATGCCATCTTGCTCCTCCTGTCCCTTCCTTTTTTTTTTAAGATTTCCCATCATTCTAATTAACCCCGCCTACAGTGTCCAACCATAGATGATCCCTTTGGTGCTCAACGTTGTGATTGGCTGCCACTTCGATCAGCAGTTCACTGTAGACGTCAGGTTGTGCGTCCATTGCCCGGGACCTTGAATATGATACTAGTAGACTCGTCGGTGCCGTTCTACATGTCTCTTTGTATTAGAAAATTATAATATTTGATTTACTTCGGATTAATATAATTGTTTTAAATGGGCCTAATACGAATTTTAAAAATATGAGCATGAATGAAATTTAGGAATTTAATTAAAATATAAATATGTTTACAACAGCAAAAGAATTAATAAGCATAATCCGGAAAATTTGCTAAAATCATTATACTTAATGGGCCAATGCTAATAATTTTGTAATTATTGTAATTAACTTTTTTTCATATTTTTTTGGTATTAACAAATTTACAATGTTACTTACAAATGCCACAAAATTTTCTTCGTTTTTAAGAAAATCCTCCAATTCTTCCAAGGCAGCAATATTTTTGAGTGGCAAGAGATTTCTGATATTATCAGACAGATCCTCTTGATGCCCCAAACCTCTGTCAGCACTACCTGTAGTTGCTCCTTTGTTTGTTTTGAGATCCTCAATATCTTTTTTGAGGCCATGAAGCATATGTATTATTCCATTTAATTTTCTTATGGTCATTGCTTGGAAACCTAAAAGAAGTATAAAGTTTTTATTAATAACCTTTTAGATACTATTTTTTGTTAGATAGGTATACTGTGCGTACCCGTAGGAGTCAATAATAGAGGATCAGATGAAAGTGATTGGAAATAGAAGAAATGATTAGAAGTAGAAAAAGACTTAGTCTACAATGATGTTCACTTACTAACATACATTTGAGAAATTCATTGTTTCAATGTATTATTTGTTGTAAATTGTTTAATGACACTGAACAAATCAAGGGGTTTATATGTAATTTTTTCTAGCTTTTATTAGGAATAATTTTTTTTTCAACATTAAGGATGGCCTAGTGTTGAAAGTGTAGTAGTCTGCGTTAAACAATAGGAATTTATTTTGAAAAGTTAAATTTGTATAGGCTTAACAGCAATAACAGTTTATTAATTGATAGCCTAATTAATTGTTAATATTTTTTGAAGTAGGTTGGTTCGTACCATCTGTGTTGGAGGTGGTTTGAGGTGACTTGGAGGTAGACTTGAAGGTCGACGGTGACTTGGAGGTCGACGGTGATTTACTTAGATTTGGTTTTGTCGTTGATGTAGATGTTTTTTGAATAGGCTTATGTTTTCTAGGAGACCTTTTCAAAGATTCTGGTATTACAGGCAATTGTACAGCATCAACCTGCAACAGAATCAACATTTATTATACCATATTCACCTTAAAATTATAACTAGGCCTATAGCCTACATAAACTCAACCAAGAATCTAAGTTTAATTCTTGACTTAAACTTAAGATTAATGGTTTGAAGAGAAATGGCTTATTGCCTGAGAATAGGGGAGAGAAAGGATAGGATAATCAGGCACACGAAGAAAACACAAAATTAACATTGGATATTTCGAGGTCACTGGCCCCTTTATCAACATGGAGTCACATTAGATATTTGGAGTCTTTCACTGGTGAAGGAAGCAGTGTTGCCAACACACTATGAATTTACAAATGAATTGGTACCATATCCAGGGTTTATTTTGTGTTTTCTTCTATGTTACTATAGTGAAGTGGGATGCCTACATTTCTTAAGGTAAGCCTGCTTATCCTATCCTTTCTCTCCCCTATTCAACCAAGAATCTGTAATTTAACAAGGAAACAATAACGATGACTTAACATAGTCAAGATTATCATACATGAAATATAAATATACAGTGCAATTTTAATAAATTTAAAATTTTTCTTGACTCATTTCCCTTTTATCACCTCTGTCCCACTGAGTTACCCATTAGTACCCAAGCCTAGGTCATGAACTAAAAATAATAATAAAAGCATAATGTTACAAACCTCATCATCAAACTCTCTTGCCAAAGTAGGAGATGGTATGGGGGACATCTCATCCCGGTCAACGCTTTGGCTAAACAAAGCCTTTTTCGAGTTGGAAATTCCATCATCGCTCTCTGAGCTACTGCTCCAGAATCTTTTCTTCTTCACCAACCTTTTTTTTGGCTCTCTGTCTGTATCTACATCAGATGTGTACTGAGCTAGAGCTCTCTTCTTAATGGCTTTAGCCATGTTGTCTGAAAACCCCACATGATATAAAGTGAAACCAGTGTATGATCTCGAAACATATTATAGTAGGCTATGTCAAAATGTTATGCAGCAAAATCACACTCTATTCTAATTTACTTAAAATAATTTAATACAGAAAAAACAGAAATGTATAAAACAATTTATGCATTGATGTTCCTACAACTAAATTACCTCAGGTCAGAAAAAAGGAAACCTACAAGAACATCTAACATTAGGTAGGCTACAAGTATGGAGGGATTAGAATGAATTAAATTTAGAGTGCAGAAATCCTAAATCAGTGAAAGCAGTTTGAATAGATTTAATAAATACAAACACATTAAAGATGAAAAATTGCTTACAATGTCATCTTTAGGGGCAGGAAAAGGTTATAAATTTTGCCCTGCGTAAAAAATCAATACCTAACAATTAATTTTTATTCACCAACAACAAATTCAATCAAGATATTGTGTTGAAGATCATTGTGCTGAATTTAACATAGGCTATGAAACTCTAGTCTTGCCAGTAATGTGTGAGAATTAGCTATTTAATGATGTGTTTACCATATGGATGTCCAATAGTTTTTGCTTTGTGGAGTGTCCATTTTCCTGATTCGTTTGGCGTTTCCTTTTTTTCTATGTACTTTTTTATTTTGTCAAATGACACAACCGGCCACCAACAATGCTCGTCTCCATTGAACCAGTTGTCAGGGACAACTTCAACATTGTTTTCCTGAACGAAATGGGCAACTACCCACATTTTGAGCTGAAATGTAATATTCATCAGTTAGATCTACATTCACTACAAATCACAATAATTATTCACTGCAATTACGTTTGAATTATTAACTTAAATTTAAAATATATATCAAAGCAATATATTAAAAACATCTCCTAGCTTTGGCATAAACTTAAGCGCTGTAGTAAGCTTGTATAAAATCTTAACAGAAACGTCAGGTATTAATTAAACATGGTTTGAAGTTTAGCTCAAAGCTGCCTAATTATATGGCTTCATTTCTCAGGAACCATTGAAACTACAATGTTTCAACATATTTACTGAAATGAAGTTTATCAAGTTAGCGAGTTTACCATAATTTCAATAGATTAGTAACCGAGTATGGTACATTATTTTAGGCCTAGTGCCCAAGTCAATGGTTTTGCAGGCCCTATAATTTTATAGAATGCTATATTTTAGGGCTATAAAAATATTAAAAAAAATGTAGAGGCCTTCAACTTACATTAACAGAAGTTTCTCTTTTCTTAATGAGTGTCTTGATTTTCTGGTTTCACTTTCTTAAAGGCAAGTGTCTAGGTACGGTAGCTTACATTTCATTAACAGATTCTGAGTGAATCAGAGGGAGCATTAAAAATTTGTCTCTTTTGTAGGGAAGGAGCATGGCTTTTTGTTTGATGTCTTTTGCAGGACAAGCAACTATGATGTTTTTCTTTTCCTTCACTATGACGATTCCCAAGTCTGTAGATTTACAGGGTTTCTTAAAAAGGGGACCTATTTCATCATATTTATGGCCAATAGCCACCATTTCATCCAGCACGGTGGATAAGGCAAAGTTTCTAACTTTTAAGAGAGTACCATCTGATGTTATGCAATGGCTATCTCTTAAATTACAAGCCAATTGGAAATTTGATTTCACAAAGGTTTTGTACTGTGGGCATGTGCAACCTTCCAATAATGGACCACTGTCATGATTGTTTTTAAACTCGAATCTATGTTCCGAAGGCGAACCTCTGTAAGCAAGCGCAGCATTTTCCTGAACTCGTCTAGCGATTTGCTGCAAAGGTTGACTCGGTTTACGAAGTAAATTTTTCATCTTGAACATGAAATTCTCGAATTGAAAAGCGCTGCATGAGTCCAATGACCCAAAGGTTGTAACGTCATCAGCTAAATGCAATAATCCATGTACATTGTAAGACAACAAATGTGAACCGTAAATCCTCTTAAAAGTTGCCACACAATATTCTAAAAGAGATCTTGCGTAGTCTTGGTATTCGAGACAAACTGTTGGATTTAAAAGTAAGTTCATGGCTACACTGAGACTAGAAAAGTTATCAACAACTTCTTCTTTAAAATCTTGCACCTGTCTCAAAATCACCAATCCAGTGTATAACAAGAACTGTCTTAATTCGGTTGCCTTCCATCGACCAACATCTTCAAGTGCCCTAGGCTTTCTTGCAAAGTCTTTTGGGCAGGGCCGGACTTACCTATGGGCGAAGAGGGCGAACGCCCGGGGCCCCCGGGCCAAGGGGGGCCCTGACAGGGCCCCCTTTGTACATTAGTTTTTATCATTAACTTCGAAAATTGATCAGACACTTAACAAATGGCCTTCTTTTGTAACAGCTTTATTTTTATTTTCGCTATCCTATGTTTAAAGTTATTGTTAGGTGCATTTTAAGGCATTACTAGGAATGAGATTCTTGACCCTAAGGGACTTTTTCTCAGAGTTGCACTGGGCCCTACGCTTAGGCCTGGTTTACATGAGCTGAGCATATGTGCTAGGCTGTGACCACAGAAAACATACTTCTATAACCCAGAATGCCAACCGCATGGTAAAAAGCATTAAGTGTTTTGAGAGAGCTTTGCCTGTCAATCGTAGGCAGCGCCACCAGCGTTGCTATGCTGAGTGAATGGCAACGCTGGTGGCGCTGCCTACGATTGACAGGCAAAGCTCTCTCAAAAACACTTGATGCTTTTTACCACGCGGTTGGCATTCTGGGTTATAGTAGTATGTTTTCTGTGGCTGTGACGGACAAGTTTCAGTTTCAATGAAGCCGCTCGCCTGAACGCACGGCCGCGGCGAATGAGTTGAAGGGGGTCCCGCGCTTGGGGCAAAAATACAATAAATATGAAAACTCTTGTCCCAACGTAGAACGTAACTTGTAAAATTGTATTGTGTTAAATGGAGATTCACTGGAGTTCAAATACTTTTAAAAATAAAAACATTGCTCCGTTTATGTTTTATTAAATGTTATTCTTTTCTTTTACCTCTAAGTATATACCAATCAGGATTTTAAGGGGTAGAAGTGTATTATCCGTTCAATTGAAAGGTTTTGTAAAATAGTAATTAATTAAGTTATGCGTCCAAATTTTGATCTCCAATTTAGTCTTTGGAGTCAAAATCATATACTGTAGCACCAGTAAGATTTTTAAATCTATATAGACACTTTAAAACAACTAGAGTCGTCTGATGTTAACAAAAAATTACATTTATTGGGATTGGGCGAGCGTTGTCGTATGAAATCGTAAATAAGCGAATAAGCAGAAGCAGCTGCAACAATAAATGATAATGAGCTGATAAGGGATCCTGTCTAGTCCTGTCTCTCACGCACGCGCATACACACACATAAAATGCCTTATCGCCTATCCAAAACAATTTAAATCACTTTACTCCCATAGTTTGTCCTTTGAGACTAGTGGTCACGTCAAGTTGGTTGAAATTGTCTTACTTTTGTGTTATTTTATTGTAATTCTGCAAACTAACAGTACAAAAACAAAGCTGAAGTGAGTAATGTTGTATTCAATGCTATGTTTGTGTTGTATTAATCGATATTGGATCCATTTAAACATCTTTCAGTTACTCATATAAATACTTAGCTTGTGAGTGTTTATTAGACATTGCAAGATTTTGCTCCTCAATAAAAAAACTCAAACTTGAAAGTCCCCAATGGTACTTTTCATGCTAGGACTTTAACATATTATAAAAACGAGAATGCCATAGGTACCAAAACCATTATGAAAATAAAATAATCACACCTATATTGTAGTAATATTGAAAAACCATACAAATCGACGGCAATAATCGATAATTTAAATACGTAATAAACAAAAATATATCAATACTTCTTATCCAAATATATTATGGTAGCCTACCATGATACCATACCAAATATGCCGTCACTGGTACTATAAAGCAATACATTTTTATTTTTGTGTATAAAATTAAAATATGCTGTATATAAAAATATGTTAAAATAGTTATATTTTAAGAAAATTTTTTTATATAGAACTTATTGCTTATTTGGCCTTAAATTGCTCTATTTGAAGCCTAAATTTAGAAAATTTTCCCGGGGGAGGACCCCCTAATCCCACTGGAGGACCCCCCCCCCCGAACTGAAATCCTAGGGCCCCATTGGAAAATTTGCCCGGGGCCCCTGAAGTCGTAGGTCCGGCCCTGCTTTTGGGATGTACCGTCTATATGTATTTAACAAAGATGTTACTCTCTTGACTGCCTGAAATGGTAAGCGGTACCTCAAGTCGCCTTTTAGCCACAATTTCAAGAGTTTCTTGACGATACCTAAACAAACGAGGTGCATATAGTCGAGGGGACAATCTCGTATCAGGTCAAATTTTTGTGATGGCAATTCTTTAAGGATTGTCTCTCCTGTGTGGTGTTCTTCTTGTCTCATTTCAATAAAACTTGCATGTGTTCTCTTGATGTGGTGAGGCTTGGACGAAAAGCAAACTCTCCTATTTTTGGAGAAACCTTCTGTTTCACATATTGTGCATGAAAAATATCCTGTGTGGCCTTTCACTTGCAAAATAAATGATTTTGCAGGCGCATCACAGATAAATGCCACATGGCTAACATCAATATTGATGCCTTTGAAGAGCAGACCATCTTGTAGCAAAGTTTTTAACTCTTGAGTTAGTTGTGATAGGAATAAATTGGAATCAACTGGTTTATGCTCTCCATGAAAAGCGCCGATCAAAAATACAGAGGAATGTGGCAATGTCCTAATCTTACCTAATTGTGGCCACAGCTGACTTCCAGAGCTTTTAGAAATCGGCAAACCATCTATCCCAATTAATAACTTGATCGAATCAGGGATAACACGTTCTTTGGATAAAATATTTACAATTCCTTCTTTTAAGCCAAAGTATATAAATGTACCACCTCCCATATTTTCAAGATTTGTCCGTCTGGGAGTACTTAGAATAGTTCTAGAATCACTAGGCAAACTTTTGAAGTCTGGATGTTTTTTTAAAATTTTAAGCATAGGTGTCAATTTTGAGTGATGAATTTTTTCCTTCAGAGCCCATTGTTTGAAATCATTTTTAAACTGATCTAGAGTCCATGCTTGATTAAGTTCTTGCTGCGAAGGAACTGGTTCATCAGTTGACTTATCTTCCTGCACTATTGATTCATCATCAGCCACACATATTGACTCGCTTTCAAAACAATCGGAGTCAGTGCTTCGGAATGAACTTTCTTGATAGTCTTGGTTTAGAACGTCTTGCGTAATGGAACCTGGGGAATCATCTGATATACCTGGGCCTATGATGTTTTCTGTTACTTCATTCTGGCCTACACAATCTGTAGAGCTGCTTTGATTCCCATCAGTAGGAGGAGTGTGAGACAATTCATGTGAAACATTGACGTTCTCCAACTGTGATAAATCAAACGTTGTGTCTCTATCCACTCGCCGGAAAAACTGGCGCTTAGAAATCTCACCTTTTTTGCGGTTCATTTAAGTTACATAAAAAAATTGCTAAAAAAAAGGTTTTGTTAAGTAAGTTAGCTTGAGTTATTAGGCTACTTTATTCTAAGTGACAAGGCTATCTGAAAAAAATAGCCTAGGCAACTTATAACCACATGAACACTAAACCTAGGCCTTTTAACTTATGGAATTACAATTTCAATTTACAGTTATTGCTTACTTAACTTGCCTAACCATTTAAATTTATAGAACGAGAGTCTGCCTAACTTATAGGAGAGGAGGTTTTATAAGTTAATTTAGGCTATCTTTAAACAGAAATCAAACTTAGGAGACAAAATTGTCGTATAGGCCTATTAACCTAATGGGGTAAACTTCTGTATCTGTTGTCATAAATAACTGAATGAATAATTATTCGATTCATCGACTATTTTATTCCATATATCCAAGAACCTAACTAACCAAACGATATATTGAATAAAATAATCGATAGGCCCTATATCGATCAATATTTTAATTCGGTTGTTTTTGACAACGGATAGGGAAGTCCACCCTATTAAGTTATTTTAAAGGGGTTGGGCTGATTAGGTTTTCTTGATTTTTATACAATAGCAAGTTTCATGTAGGTAGGTAGGTAACTTCCTAACTTATTTAAAAACAGTTAGTTTTAGGTGTTTCAACAATGTAATTGCATTTTCACAATTGATTTTGCTAGACTCAGTTTGACAAAGGGTAGGTAGGCCTAGAAGTGGTGAGAATCACCGAATAAAAATAACCGAATCAATAATTTATTGTTGCCTAACATACGAATTTGTTTATTTTACCTACCTTGATTCGGTTAAGTTAGTCATACCCAGCGATTCAATGAATTGTTTAGAAAAATTAAATTTAGTCTTGTAGTGTGAAGGATTTAAATATAATAACGAGAACAACAATTACAGTTTTTAATAATGGGAGTAGCAACTAAGTTTTAAGTAATTTTTTTTTAAATGCCATCCAAAAGTTTGTCGGTTTAATTTATTTTACACTTTTTTGGTTGTATTGCACCCGAACTTGTAAATGCACCTTGATAATTAGGCCATAGGCCTGGCGCACACGGTCGATTTTTCGATCGGCCGATTTAAAAATCGGTCAAAAATTAATCGCCCTTGATTTATGTCTCTAGGCACTTAAGTTAATACGTGGCGATTTTTTAGTCGAGAAATGGATTTTTTTAGCTTGTTTAATCTATCCTAAAATGGACTTTGTTGAATTAACCTGTGTTTGTGCTCTTCCCCTACTTAATTTGATCAAAGAAAAAAGAAGGCAACTTAACTTAAATATTGGGTTCATTCGATAACTTAAGATAGCAAGTCAGAGACTTTTAACTTAAATCAACAGTTTTATAAACTAACTTATACACATTACGTGATGACAGTATAAAGTTCTTTGATTACTAAGTTATAGAATGTCTCTTGAAAGTTTCAGTTTTTATTATAACAGCTGTGGCCTTTTTTAGCGAAAAAAACAACACAACTCACACTGAAGTTCACTGACTAACTTAAGTAAGTAGGCCTACTGTGGAGAACAACAAGTGACAAGAATGATAAAACCTGTACGTTACAGATTTCCGGCCGACAATCACTTCGCCTACGAATCTGTAGCAAACCCAGATATTAAAATCGGCGCAATTCTCGATCGCCTGTGTGCGCGCTTCCATTCTAATACATGATGCACAGATTGGCCGATGAAATAAACGCCTCAAAATCATCGCTCGTGTGCGCCTAGCCTTACAGGAGTTGATAATTAACAATTGAAAAGCTAACATAAACAAACTTGAGCTTTACCGGTAACTTATTAGCCTACATAGCACACCAATTTCAGACATGGAAATAATTGATTAAATGGGTAGGCCTATTAAAAGCTGTCAAAATTTAACATGGACACTGTTTAATTAGCTTTACAAGACCAAATAAAAGCTCTAGGCTCCTCAGTCAACACCTACCTAGGCCTATTTTCATCTTGAACAGTTATCATTTACCCTAAGCTATAAATTCTTTGTTAATAAGTAAATGGTCCAGTAAGAAAGAGCAGAAGGATATGGTAGGCCAACTACTTAATTCAAAGAAATACTTTCAAACATTTCTCTAAGACTAGGTAAGGATGTCTGTGAAACTGCCAATAAACCAACATTAAGCTATGACGTCACCGTCAGATCAGTAGATCAAGAAGGCCGTGGCATCAAAACTTCCTAACCTCAATTTCATGTATCAAAACGTCCTAACCTCAAACACATGTTTCACGTGTCAAAACTTCCTAACCTCAAAAACATTTTATGTTTAAATCATACGTTTTGAGCAGTTTTAAAGTGTTTGTTTTACTAATGTACCATTTATATGTAACTGAGGTGTCTAAATAAAGTATATTAACCACAAATAACACTTGTTTCTATACCATAATTGTATCACGCAATGTACTCCCACGTGCGAAGATAGTATAAAAACCTGAGCTAGTAAAAACAAAAATCTTCAAAAACGGTTTATAAGATTTTGATAATTTTTATGTAGTATAGTTATAAGTACTTAAGCAACCTGAGAAATAAATTGAATTTCCATACCATGGTTATGATGGTTTCCATAAGAGATAGAAGTTGTGCCTGTTCGTTTCTAGGCTACTGATTTACCCATTCAGTAAAAATTTGTATCTCGATATACGTTTACACAATTTTAATAATTTTTATATAGTATGATGATAATGTTTTAAGCTACCTGTGAAATAAATTGCAATTCCATACCATTGTTATGATGGTTTCCATAAGGGGTAGAATTTGTGCCTGTTCGTGTCTAGGCTACTGATTTACCCATTCAGTAAAAATTTGTATCTCGATATACGTTTACACAATTTTGATAATTTTTATATAGTATGATCATAATGTTTTAAGCTACCTGTGAAATAAATTGCATTCCATTACCATGGTTATGGTGGTTTGTATAAGAGGTAGAAGTTGTGCCTGTTCATTGTTAGGTTACTGATTGACCGATTAAGATCAAAATTTATATCTCAAAAACCGTTTACACGATTTTAATGATTTGTATGTAGTATTATTATAATGTCTTTAGCTACCTGTGAAATGAATTGCAATCTCATACCATGGTTATGATGGGTTCTATAACAGGTAGAAGTTGGGCCTGTTCATTGTTAGGTTACTGATTGACCGATTAAGATCAAAATTTATATCTCAAAAACCGTTTACACGATATTTATGAATCTTATGTGGTATGATCATAATGTCATAACCTACCTGTGAAATAAATTGCATTACCATACCATGGTTATGATGGGTTCTACAACAGGTAGAAGTTGGGCTAGTTCATTTCTAGGCTATACTGATTTGACGAATTAGTTAAAAATTTATATCTCAAAAACCGTTTACACGATATTGATGAATCTTATGTGGTATGATCGTAATGTCATAAACTACCTGTGAAATAAATTGCATTACCATACCATGGTTATGGTGGTTTGTATAAGAGGTAGAAGTTGGGCCTGTTCATTGTTATGTTACTGATTGACCGATTAAGATCAAAATTTATATCTCAAAAACCGTTTACACGATTTTAATGATTTGTATGTAGTATTATTATAATGTCTTTAGCTACCTGTGAAATGAATTGCAATCCCATACCATGGTTATGATGGGTTCTACAACAGGTAGAAGTTGGGCTAGTTCATTTCTAGGCTACTGATTTGCCGATTCAGTTAAAAATTTATATCTTAAAAACCGTTTACACGATATTGATGAATCTTATGTGGTATGATCGTAATGTCATAAACTACCTGTGAAATAAATTGCATTCCTATACCATGATTATGATGGGTTCTATAACAGGTAGAAGTTGGGCTAGTTCATTTCTAGGCTATACTGATTTGACGAATTAGTTAAAAATTTATATCTCAAAAACCGTTTACACGATATTGATGAATCTTATGTGGTATGATCATAATGTCATAAACTACCTGTGAAATAAATTGCATTACCATACCATGGCTATGATGGTTTCTATTAGATGTAGATTACTGAAACTAACATAACTGTACCTCCTGTACCGGCTCCATTGTAGGCTACTGCGCTTGTATGTCTGTTTATTGAGTACATCGTACACAAACCTGCACCTGGTGGGAGTAGAAGTTCGACCTGCTCCCTATCAATTTACCTACCAGTTAAGACCTTGCCTACCAATTGAAGAGAACCTCACCCTCACCTAGCATGTTCAAGACAATACTTTCATCCGAATGGCTACTCCTGCATACATTAAGATGGATACAGTATAAGTTTCATATAAAAATAAAATTAATATTTAAAAAAGTATGATAATAAGTACTCAAGATAAACGATAAATAAATGGCATTCCCATACGATGGTTATGATGGTGGCTTTAACAGGCAGACATTCGGGCTGTTAACGATTTAACAATTCAGTTAACAAATCGTTAATTAAAATGAGTGGAGTAAGTATACCATCCATAACAAAGGCAGAGTCTAATATATATATTTTTATAACTTTATGTTAGTAAAGTGGTGCATAAGCACGGTGTGATAAATGTTTGAATTTTCGTTTTGGCTTGTAATAAAGTGTTAAGTTTGCTTTTCATTTTTTTAGATTGTTGCCTCCTCTTCTCCTATAGATGCTCCTTACCTCACCATATAGTTTTATCATTGGGTCATTTTACTTTAAATATTTAAGCTTAAAATACAAATTAGATGCTAAAATATACACTACAAACAAAAGGAACATAAATTAGATGTAATAAAACAAAATACAAACAAAAGGAGCATAAATTTGTTTTAATAAATCAAACTAACTTAGTAAGGAAACAAAATAAACATGAACTTTTGAAACAAATCAAATAAACTTTTGAAATATAATGATATAAATAAAATATAAGAGGCATAAATAATAAATAATTTTTTTTTATTAAAATATAATAACTAGGTATGGCCGATTGTCGATTGTGCAATCGATAGTATCGATTGTTTTTAACAATCGATTATAATCCGGTGGCACGACGCCGTGGTTTGGCGGGGTCACGAATACTAGAAAAGACCCGGTATGGATCATAAACATAAACAAATTACGTTTATGGCCTGAAAGTAAACAAAACCATTGTTAATTAATGCTATTAGTATATTGGTTTTGTTTACTTTTGGGCCAAAAACTTCATTTGTTTATGTTTATGATCCATACCGGTATTTTAGTGTTGGTGTTCCTGTTGGGAAGGTCTCATTCTCTAACCTAACAATCTAACATAGTTGTTTAGTTGCGTTGTTCTTTATGTTGTTCTTAACTATCTACCCAGTACCCCAGTACCTAACCTACACTGTGGTCTTATTTGTGCCTTAGCGCTAGATATTAATTAGTAAATATGTAAAGTATTATTTTTAGGAATTAATTGTGAGAGAATTATTAGTTTTAGCTAATTTATTAGCTAGACATAATGAGTAAGAAGACTAAAAAAGTAGTTGTGGTTCTTTTCTTACACAAAGCGACAAAGCATTTGTCATTATTAATTCTATAATGCTGATTTTTAAAACATTAACATTAACTTAACATTAATGATTTCATATTTATAAACAACGTTATTACAAAGCATTTGTTTCATTTACTCAATTTCCTTGATTTAAGTTTGATTTTAAAGTAGTACCATTGATTGTAGACGTATACACGTGAGTATACGGGTATATTCAATGGTAGTACTTAAAAAGTCGATTGTCTATCGATTGTTATGCTCAATACTATCGGGTCAATCGATTGTAAGGGACTATCGACAATCAGCCATCCCTAATAATAATAACCCGGGCCGCCGAGAGGGTGAGCAAAGAGGGCAATAGAAAAATGTAGTTTTGTTTGTAAAAAAAATCCAAAGAACAAAAATAACACTATGCAACTATTATTGGATTGTTTTGTATTGTATTATTAAATTATTGGGTGGTTTTGTAATATTAAAATAGTTTTGTGTTAATATGTAGTAATATTTATAAATTAGAAAATAGATTGTAGTCTCAGTTCTGGGCTGCACTTTACTTCACGTCCTACACTCATACTCAAATTAAAATATCGATCGATATATCGATTATTATTGATCGATATATCGATTATTTCATTCGATGTATCAAGTTTGGTTGGTTAGGTTATAAAACCTAACCTAACTAACCAAATGAAATAATCGATGTATTGAATAATCTACATATCGATATTTATCATTCGATATTTTCATTTGAATGAATGTACGACGTGAAGTAAAGTGCAGCTAAGTTCTGTTATAGGCTTAAAAACCTATTGTTAATTACAATGTGGCCGAGGATTTCTCTCGGCGGCCCTGTTGAGAAAACATAAACATGTTAGAACTAAACGTAACTTTAACTTAACAAACTAATTAGGCAGTGGTATTTCTGCTGGTGGGGGGGGTGGTCTGGGGTAGCCTGGATCTCCTCCTCCTCCTCTTCCATTGTAACCTTCTCCTCCTCCTCCTCCTCTTCCATTGTAACCTTCTCCTCCTCCTCCTCCTCTTTCATTGTAACCTTCTCCTTCATAGTACTCGCCCTCTTCATATCCTCCATCATAATGCCCACCTCCTACACCTCTTCCGCGTCCACCTCTCCCCCCTCTACCACGTCCACCGCGTCCACCTCTCCCCCCTCTACCACGTCCACCTCTGCCCCCACGGCCACCGCCCCCACGTCCACCGCCCCCACGTCCACCGCCCCCACGTCCTCCTATCAGTAGGCGTAATAGCCTGATGACCACTCGGGAGTTTTTGTACTGGTCTGCAAAGAAAAAACAAAGTTTATACCATTTGCATTTGTTTCAATAGGCTACCATAATTAAAACAAACTCAATTTTCAAGCACAAGCGCCGTCAGCCCCCAATTTTGGCCACTGGCATTAACTTCACTTTTTTGTTTTAATCAGGAATATTACAGGATACTCAAATAACTTTATTAGCAACATGTATCAATGTATTAGGAAATACAGGTTTCCTATGGATTCATTTTAGTAACGTTACAGCATTCATCAGTAAAAATTATATTATAAATCGTAACTCAGTTGAGAGGTGTATATGTGATTCAGAGCTCGCAGCTGTGACACATGCAGTTTGTATCACTGCTGCGCAGTTTTTCTGGAAAATAATGTTCAGAGTTTTTGATAGGGCACAGCACTGTACGGTTAACAACCTTTTCCCCCTCTACTTCCGCCTTGCCGGGTGGAGCCCATGCAACAGTCTCAGTCGTTCTCCATCATGTGTCGTGAATAACTGATCGTAACCCTAGTTCGTCTCTCCCTCTCTCCCTTCGCGTTCGCGAAGATCTTCCGGTATTATTATTATTGTAACTATAAAAATTGATGTAAAAGTATCAAAATTGTAACAGTAGCAGTATAGTGTAGTATAAAGTGTAATCCTTAAAAGTGTAATTGGCATCTAAATTTGTTTTGTGTAATATGTAATCGTTTTGAACTCGTTATTTAATACAACACTTCCCACTGGGTGCCTTGATGAACCACGAGAGCTCGAGCTACAAAGGGATAAAACTTAGTTAGTTACGGTATGCTTTAAGTGCAATGGCAAATATCCATTAAAGATTTAACTTAAACCATTGACTATTTGATACTAACGTAGACGTCTGACCTATATAGAACAGCTGTAGCCAATTTTTTTGTTAAAATAAACGGTATCAGCATTCTGACACATACTTTCTCCCATAAGTTTGTCAACAACCTTTATATTGTGTAAGCGGTGAGAGTAAATATACGGAATTGGGATTAGTATAATCTTGTTAAGAATTTAAAGGACTACATACAAAATTTTTATCAAAATCGTTTTGGGCCAGTTTAGTGAAAATCCGATTTTTCCGTTATTTTATGGGGTTTTTTATGGGAAAATAACATAATTTACAATAACTTTTGAACCGTAATTTTTACAGAAATGGGATTTGTATCATTTTCTTTAGAATATAAAGGACTATAACATACCAAATTTTTATCAAAATCTTTTGGGCCGTTTTGGGGAAAATCCTATTTTTCCGTTATTTTATGGGGTTTTATGGGAAAATTTCCATAAAAAATTATTTTTTTTAAATGAAAAAACTATCAAAACTTTAAGGACCATAACATTCTATGTTAAATTAAAACCGGATTTTTTTCTAAAATCCTATTTTCGTTATTTTACGGGGTTTTTATGGGAAAATAACATAATTTACCATAACTTTTGAACCGTAATTTTTAGAGAAATGGAATTTGTACCATTTTGTTTAGAATTTAAAGGGCTACAACATACTAAATTTTTATCAAAATCGTTTGGCCATTTTTGAGAAGATTTTATTTTTCCGGTTTTTTATGGGTTTTTATGGGAAAATCCCCATTAAAAATCAAAATTTCAAAAAAATGAAAAAAACGCCTGGAGATACCATGGATTAGAACTAACATACCAAATTTCATCGAAATCGGACCACAGGTGTAGTCCCTAGCTCTGTACACATCCAGACACACAGACACACACACACACACACACACACACACACACACACACACACACACACACACACACACACACACAAACATCACTTAGAAAACCACTTTTTTGGGTCCAGGGGGACCCAAAACGAATATATCCACTCAAAACTCAAACTCGAAAATTTTGACGAAAACAATACTTTCTCCATATACTATGGTATAGGGGGAGAAAGTAAAAATTTAACATAGTTGTGTGAGCCAGTCACAGAATGCGCTAGTGACTTAAACTTTCCAGGGTTATTTAGACAAACAATGAGCATGTTTGTACACAAAATAATTGCAATTTGATAATGTCTATACAAATTAAAACTAATCTAAAATTTTTAACATTGGCCTTATGGGTTGCTATGATGGTTACCAATTAACAAAACAACGTTAATGTAAATACAGACAGACTATTGACATTTGGTTATGACAAACCATCTACAGTGAGCTAGCAAATTATTTCTTGGGGTTCCTTCATTCATCCAAGCATTCGACAAAACAAATTGCCGTGGAGACTAATCACTCCATTAGCCTATTTATGATACGAGATCTAGAGGTCTGGTATCGTAATAAAGTAAAAGTTTATTACTTCAGTGCGTTACGAGATCTATTTAGAACATAACAAACATAATGTTGATCTGAGTGTTTTGTCGAATACCTGTTAATCGCCACCACTGACAATCGCTGCCAACTCAAATTTTGCGACAATCGCTACCAGTTTCTACCTACGGCCGTGAGTCACCACCCTCACCACTACGTGACGGCATACCTTACTCCCCTCCCTTCACTTACCACCCTATTGGAAATGACCCCTGAAGTAATACCCCAAGAATGCCCAAGTCTTTAAGTTCCAAATTTGAGTTGGAACTTAAAACAGACTGTTGTTGAACTACGCAGACTGGATCCTAGTTAAGGATTTTTGAAAGTGTTGCCCTTAAATAACCAATAAACACCAAGTAACCATTTGCATGAAATTATTAATCTTTTAAACGACATTCAATTATTTTGTTCAGAACGCAGTAAAACTACGGTTGTGTCATAAGATATATAGGCCTACTCCTTATAAGGAGATGTTATCCAATGTGTACAGACCGGGGGAAACATGACATGAAAAAGTTCGTTGGTAACTACTTTTATTCATTTTTTTGATCAGGTAAGTTAATTAGATGGAATTTTTAGCTAAAGAGTTAAATTTTTAAGTCATTTTTTTATGTTTAGCTGATGCAATTTGGTTGTAATGTAACTTAAATTGTACGATGGGGCTCCCGCCGCGCCGCGCCATGCGAATTCCACCTACAATCTCACTTTTAATAAAGATTAGATATTTAACTTTGAAGAAGTACAGACAAGTTCCTAAACTACTTAGAAAAACACGGAGAACATTTAAATGTTTATCGTCTTATTTTTTGTATTCATCTAAAAATGAGTATTGTTAGCTCTTTTATAAAAATCAATATGACAGTCAGAATATAAAGGAGCGTTGTTAAGACGACCTTGTTTCAAAGGAGTTTCAAAAACGATCTTGTGACTTTGAAGATTCGTATATTGTAAACGAAAAGTCAGAACGTTTGATCAAATTTTAATAAAATATAGATACATATTATAAATTAATTTGTATGTTTTCAGAATTTTTCTCACGCCAAAAAGTGTTTGTTGTTCATTATGTAAACTAACTTTTTCTAAGAAGGTTCGGATGTTGGCTGTTGAATATTTGCTTCATTGAATCATGCTCCTTCTTCTGGGTAAATTTTGACTACAGCTCTCCTTTTTATTGGCCGGTAGCCAATAGTATATAAAGGACGCTATTTTGATTCTTGACATTCCCGCATTGGGTCTGATGATGATTGGAGTGTCCAATCGAAATCGATCACCACCATCGATCTCTATTATTACTACAGCTGGATCACGCGCTGTGTGCTGGGGTTTCGGTCCGACCGCTCGCCGCTCCCCCCACTATGTAAGGTTGTTACTGTCTCTCTCTTACTCATTACGTCTTATGGCGTTTCCGCGTTTGCGCTCACAAAATACGCTATATCTCTGTTTATAGTGGCTCGATTGTCAATTTGTTTATACAGTTGTAATCTGCATGAAACTGCGGAGATTATGGTATAGGTTTTATATTAAAATAACTCTTTTTTAGATTATATTAATTATACTGAACAACAATAATGTATACTGACTAAAAACAAATAGTGTAAGAATCAATATGAAAAACGTTAACTATTGCAATCGACTGTCCTTTGAACTTATCGCTAACTCTCCTTTGGATCGGAACTAGCTAATTCTGGTACTAACTATGAAGTAGTCGTGATTATAGAATGACAAGACACAGTCTCGACGAATGCCGGGCAAATGCGGACACGGAATATTGGGGACACATCATTAAAGAGGGCAAAAGCGGACACTAGAGATTACTGCTACCTGACAAGGGGTTGACAGGTCTCTGCAAATATTTCAAGGGCGGAACATTGCGGACACATGTATCTACGACGGGGAAAAAGGTGCGAGGGAGGGAGGCCACGGGTATTTGGCAGTTTAAATCTTTATCTTTCTATTTAAATCTAGACTATCCCTATACTATCATACGCGTTACGTTTGTGCTTACAATGTAAAAATGCGCCAAGGATTTCCAAAACTGGAACTAATAGCCTTCAACAAATGTTGTTATTTATTATGAATATTTCGTGGAGTTTACTGTCAATAATTAAATTTTCATTAGAGATCACTTGCCAGATTGACAATGTTTGTTAATTAAATAAAGAATAAAGACGGGGAATGGCTAAGAGAAATTGGTTTTTCTTACTTTATTAGTCCGGCCAAGCTGGTTCGCGATCTCCTTTGAAAAACGTAGATTTTTACACGTTTGTTTCAAATGTTGCCAACATCGTATTTTTCTTACTTGAGTGCTAATGGACGCATGTACAGATATCTCTATATTGCACATTCATATTTGAACGGATAGTTTTTGGCCTTTGGGGAGCTTAAAACAAAAAATAAAATCTGTTTTGGTTTCGGGCCTAGGTCTTGCTATGAGACCTATGTTTAGCGAATTTCCATTTGTGCTATTGGATGTATTATGCCTATCCTGTTGTGCCGCATCACGGCAATAGATTGTTCCCTTTAAAACAATTTGCTTTAACAGATTATAGGAATAATAACCGATATGCGTATCCCTTATAAAGAGCACAAGGCCTACCCTTTTGCGTAGTTTTAGCTTCCATACCGAAGGATGCGTACACTGTGACGGTAAGAAGCAAACTGACATCTAATAGTTACCTCCCAACCCAGGCAAACTCGCCCTGTGTATTCTACGTTTGCAAAATTCCAAACAGAAAAATACCAGTAACAACCCAATTTGACAATCGCGCCCCAAGAATTGTTCGTTTGCAAAATTCCAAACAGAAAACTACCAGTGAACTTAATCAATTTACTTAAACCAAATTTTAATAATAACGTATTGATAATATTGTTCAGAAGTGCATTTGATATGTTTCGTTTTAGTTTTACATGTATAATAGGTTTACAAATGTAAACTAATTTCTCTACCATTTTTAATGTTTATTTACATCGACCCCCAATATGTTTGACATTATAAATATCTCTTAAGTTTAATGTATTCTTTAAATAAAAAGACCTATTGTTTGTATTTCAACTACTTATTGAAAGCTGGAATATAAGTTGAACATCATTCTGTTATCGAGTTCTATATGATATTAATAGTTAGAACAAGTGGATAGAGTGTGGTCCATTATCATTTTGTCAATTATTCATTACAAATTATTGTCAATTGATTGTCAAGGCGATAGACACGTCGTACAGTTTTGACAGGCCTACAGGAATGGTATATTACACTACTAGCCCGGTAAATGGTGTTTTACCGTGCAAGCACGACAGTTTGCGGATTTTCACAGGATTTTCGTGCGAGAACAGTGAAGCTTACCGGGGGAGTAACGTACGGTACCTGACATCATACAACACAGAAAAATTAGTATATTTTTAACTCACGAAACAATTTGTTTGGATATAACATAAATTATAACATTTTTATATTTCAGAAAATAAAATAGGCCGTTGAATTTTACTGTTTATTCATCAGCTGACTAAGTGCACGGTAAAAAACTTTTACGCCACACTATACTGGTTTTACGAACTTCCCACACAAGGGTTTAGTCCATATAACAGCTGTTTTCTAATAAAGTAAGAAAACAAATATCTCTTAGCGATTCCTCGTCTTTATTCTTTATTTAATTAACAAACATTGTCAATCTGGCAAGTGATCTCTAATGAAAATTTAATTATTGACAGTAAACTCCACGAAATATTCATAATAAATAACAACATTTGTTGAAGGCTATTAGTTCCAGTTTTGGAAATCCTTGGCGCATTTTTACATTGTAAGCACAAACGTAACGCGTATGATAGTATAGGGATAGTCTAGCTTTAAATAGAAAGATAAAGATTTAAACTGCCAAATACCCGTGGCCTCCCTCCCTCGCACCTTTTTCCCCGTCGTAGATACATGTGTCCGCAATGTTCCGCCCTTGAAATATTTTCAGAGACCTGTCAACCCCTTGTCAGGTAGCAGTAATCTCTAGTGTCCGCTTTTGCCCTCTTTAATGATGTGTCCCCAATATTCCGTGTCCGCATTTGCCCGGACACCGTCTCGACAACCCCCCCCCCTCCACCCAACACCCACGAACCCTCTTTCCAAGAACGGGACGGACTGGTAGCGATTGTCACTGGTGGCGAATGTCACTGGTGGCGATTTACAGGACACCGTTTTGTCAAAATTCGGGTTGAACAGAGCGGCAAATCCTCATTTGAAGGGTTTGGTGGGTGCTAGCAACCTGCGGCTGTCATAGCCATATTGCATTCGCATACCTAATTACTGTAAGTTGACTGAATGATTCCAAGCAGGTTGTTTCTTTTAATTTTCCTTACTGTTGGATACTATTAATGTAAAGACTGTTGGATACTACTACTATGTTACTAATGTGACGTATTAGGATAGTATTATAACTGTAAACCTACATTTATTCAAAGGATTTTGCAAACCAGCATGATCGGACCATGGGAACGGGGGTTTATGGGGTAAAAAATGGGTTTTCTCATTTTTTAGATGCTAACGGCAGGACTAATACTTGAAGACGCCATCGGCCACAGGCCTATTGCTTTATTGCTTTGTCTTTGTTCATTTGTGAGTGATTCATTCTCATTCCCTCTCATTGAGAATATCGATATTGTGGTGCTGACATTTTACTTCAAGTTCGCAGATTTGACAAATCAAACTTGTTTCAAGATTGAATCAAGTAGCTGAAGTATTTTTTGCTATTTGGGATACCTAGTTAATATGGGGTATTATACTATAAAATACATATACACATACCATAGAGTCCTGCAGCCAGGCCTGCATCGCACCATGTTACTGCTGACAGGATTTCCCTGACACCATGGCATACAGAGCGATGCTCATTTATGAGCATCGCTTCGGCGGTATTTAGTGCTCTGTTCATTCTGTAATGAAAAAATGATGAAACAATTTCAGGACTTGAGTATATATTCTATATATTGTAATTGATTAATGAAATGTACAAAATGAAAAAAAAAAAACAATTAATACATTTAAAAAATATGTAAACACTCTACAAATGTTAGATATTGAGAATATGTTGGCCAATTGTCTGCATGGTCCAGCAATTGTAGCACATAGCGGTGAGAAGGCATTGGAAAAGCGAGTTGAGCATAATCCTTAACCTCTGTTACAATCACCATGTCAGTTGTCACTTTACAAATTACACTTACAACCCAGGGCTACAGATATACAAGGGCTGGCTCACTTCTCTTATATTAGCGGCTGCCGCCTGATCCTACTTCCCCTCCCCGCCACTCCTAAAATAGCACTGGTATATCGGTGCGTGGCGCGACGGTAGCCTAGCAAGGCAGTGCATAGCATATGTCGCCCGGCATCTACACACATATTAATAATTTTCGGGTTTCGTTAACCCTCCAACTTGCAATGGGTGAACTTTGTAGTGGCAAGGCATTTTTGGTGATTTTGCAGTCATATTTTTGAAAATTCATGTAAACTAAACCAACAGACCAAATCTATTAAACAAAATACCCCCGCCCCAGCAAACCTGCCGACTAAGCGAATTTCCATTTGTCTGAATTGATTTTCAGTTAAATATATTTTAATAACATTAGGTTAAACGAGTACCTAGGTTTGCTGCTACAAGGAAACTAATAAAGTTTGTTTTTGAGTAAAACATTGATAGCTTAGTACAAAATAAATAAATTTGCCAAATTTGATCAAAATATATCCATAAACAAGTAAACTACAACATTTGACAATATTCTCCATAAGAATAACATGGGAATTTAAAATTTAAATGTTTTTTAATTTTCTCCGTTACTAATAATCGAACAAAAATACTTTTATATACTAAATTATTTGTTTTTTTAAGCTCTTTAAAAAGGTCTAAAGAGAAATTGGGAAATTTTGTGTTTTTAAGGGGCAAAAGTGCGAAAAACCAATTTTTACCCAATAAAACCCCCCGTAAAGCCCCGTTCCCATGGTCCGATCGTGCTGGTTCGCAAACTCATTCAAGTTTATCCCGCTTTACACCTTTAAACCAAATTTCATCAAAATCGGGCAAAAATTACTCAAGTTATCGCGTTCACGGACGTATATATATATATATATATATAAATCTATATATATATATATATATATATATAAAAATTTTAACGAATGGTGTTTTTGGCCTCTGGGGACATCAAAATGAAAAAGGAAATCGGTCCCGGGTCTAGGTCTTACCGTGCCACCTACGGTAATAGCTACTTCCCTATAGGGAAATTCGCTAAAAGCAATAAAATGACAAGTTTCACGATTTTGCACAACAAATCTATATAAATAAAATTAGAGTTTTGTCTGTACATTGCTCAGAATCATAAACTTTTAGGTTATTTTTACGTTTTATACATTAAAGAAACCGAAACAAGTCTCATCTAAATTTCTGTCTGTCTGTCTTCCTGACTGTCACGGTCCAAGAGCCATTTTACGCGGCCTTCTCCTGAAAAACGAGAGTACCTATCAAGTTACAAATAATTTTAATGTATTCACTGGATTGGCGAGATCGTCTTTAGCCATTAAAATATGGCGTCACTACTTTGTAAATAAAATGACAGACGTTTAAAAACCCAATTTAGTGCAATTTTTTGTAAAGTTTTCTCCCAATGTTTATCACATATTCATCTATAAAATAACGAACAGCTGTTCGAATCAAGATTATTTCTTCTAGCTGTCACTGATATGTTTACATTGAATGTTGTTTACAAACAGTGGCGGCGATTGGGCTTGAGAGGTGGGGGGGGGGCAAAATCTACATTTATTGTTGATTTAATTATATTTTATAATTTTGATAAGTATTCCTTAAGAGCGTTTAGGGGGGGCAACTGCCCCCCCTAAACGCCGCCTCTGTTTACAAATACCGCAACCATTTCCGATCATGTTTTGAAAGCAAATCCAAGCCAAGTAAGATTAAAAACGTTTTTCCTTACATAACGAATTTAATTAATCGCAAGTGCAATAATGTGTACGGTAACCGTAAATGAAAATAGAGATTCTTTGTGTATAAAATTGTTCTTGATTTTTGATAACCGGGAAAAAGACCTTGAATCAGTGTTGTATATGGATGGGAAACTTACATTTTTTAAATGAGCGTTTTCAGTCGAGACTCGGCACACGATCGACGGGCATTTTTACATGTCCATTGTAAAAATAAAAGTAGGCCTACCGTGTATTTATGTTTTATTCGTCATGTGTATAAGTGTACAGTTCCTGTATGTGTTTCAAAAACTCCAAGACGCACCTAATGGGGAAGCTCAAGACCTTATATTAGGACTGATGATGGCGATTTAATTTCGCCGAAATGCATCTCCTGTAATAGGATACATTAGGATCGACCAGCGGACACAGGTAATTAAACCTTTTATTGATTGTCAACCGATCCGGAACGAACAACGTAAAATGAAGTTATGTATAATAGTTGGGCAGCATATCTGAAAATATGCAAACCAACTGCTGTTCTTTATATAAGATGGTTTCAACTGAATACTATAAGATCCCCGTGCGTAGAACGGGTACACAACTGGTTTCAAATAAAAACCAAATAAATGTATTATCAAGTAAAAGTACAAATTTTTAGGCAATAATATTGGGGATCAAATTAAGTAAGAATTGTTTAGGTAAAATGACCATTTTAATAAATGTTTATGACTTTTAACCCTAGCGCCGGCAAACGCCGGATATACGGGGCCAATGCATCTTTGGGTTATGTCACAATCTTTGGGTCGAATCTTTTAAAGTCATCAGAAATTATGACTGTTATTACTTTTAAAATAACACCTGTAATACTTAGCAATTGCTCGAATTCGAGCAACAGAGACACTAGTTATTTTTTAACCCCCACATACCGGTACCAACTATATAAAATGGAAGTAAACTTATTCCCCTACATGAATATACATAGTTATAAAGGCAAACATACAAAAATAAATAAATAAACATTATTGCAATTGTTTATAGTAAAGAAAGCTGCTAATTGCTGCATATTTATTCCTTGCCGTACGGTTTATACTTTGTCGTACGGTTTATACTTTGACGCACATGACGATTCCAACGAAACAACAAAAAACAGCGTGGTTCTATTATGCACGTAATACGTGTACGCTTGGAAATAGGTTGGCAACACTTAATGATAATAATACTATGAGCAGCTGATTGACTATTATAACTACGATTTAACCAGTCATTTCGTGTTTATAGTTTCGGTATTTCTGAGCTTTCTGGACTTTTCTGTTAACACGTTCGCTACTGCAATAGTACGAAATTTTTCATTCACATGGACCACCGACGCACATATGCGACGGCCGGTTTCCACCCATAGACTGCCGTGGCTAGTCACATTAAAATAGACTAACGACGCATATTTGCGTCGGGGTTCTAATGTTATTAAATGCTTATATCTTTGTAACGGTCTAAAAAGGCCTTTGCTGCACTCGAGATCATTCCGCCTCATGTGCAGCAAAGTGCCACTTTCACCACTAGTTACACAAATAACTATTTATCTCACTTGGTTGGGATTTGCTTTCAAAACGTGATCGGAAAAGGCTGTTGTATTTGTAAACAACATTTGTAAACATATCAGTGACAGGTAGAAAAAATAATCTTGATCCGAACAGATGTTCTTTATTTCATAGATGATTGTGATAACAATTGGACAAAAACTTGAAAAAAATCGCACAAAACTGCATTTTTGTCCGTAATTTTATTTACAAAGTAATGAGGCCATAGGCCTATTTTAACAACATAAAACCAAGTAGTTGTGTAAGAAGGGAATGCCATCAGCTATCACCATGCCGAATGTAAGCCTATTCCGACATATTTAATATGTTGATTGATCAATCTGATTTTGCTTCAGTTATAGCTGTAGACAAATAATTTGTAAATGCTAGTGAATACATTTGAATAACACACTATCAAATATTGTGCAATAGTGTAGACAAGGATTTTTAAAGATTAATTTACTAATATAAATACTGAAGAATGGATTTGTCTTAATTTAGATATTTTTCATTGTTATGTCTCGATTTTCACTCTCTAATAGCAGTAATATGTATAATAATATAAGATAAACTTACTTTCGAGAGTGTGATGTAAGTATTTTAGCTTGAGATGTCCTGTGTCTGGATCTGATGTCGATGTCTCCAAGTTTCCATAACATGAACGTATGGCGTCTCATTTACAGGAACCAGGGGTAACACTCCCTGTAGTAATCCCTCTTGCTTGAGATGTCCTGTGTCTCATGTGATTCTGATGTCGATGTCTCCAAGTTTCCATAACATGAACGTATGGCGTCTCATTTACAGGAACCAGGGGTAACACTCCCTGTAGTAATCCCTCTTGCTTGAGATGTCCTGTGTCTCATGTGATTCTGATGTCGATGTCTCCAAGTTTCCATAACATGAACGTATGGCGTCTCATTTACAGGAACCAGGGGTAACACTCCCTGTAGTAATCCCTCTTGCTTGAGATGTCCTGTGTCTCATCTGATTCTGATGTCGATGTATCCAAGTTTCCATAACATGAACGTATGGCGTCTCATTTACAGGAACCAGGGGTAACACTCCCTGTAGTTATGTCACTCCCTCTTTAGTACAAATGTCATACTATATCAAATATCAAATTTCATCGTAGATTAAATATTTATTAATTCCAAACAGATTTACGCCAATATAACTGTTGAAATGCATATAGTGAATACCTATGTGAACAATATCTCATTATATTTAATTCTAAATTATTAGAGTTAAGTACATGGATATGCTTTGACAACGAAAGATAGAGTAGTAACTGATAAGAATTAAATAATACATTAGGTTTAGCCCCGAGCGTAGTAAATAAAATATATTTTTGCAAATTTCCCTTATCGGGATTAAGCTATAGGCTACTTCAATTAACGTTTCTTTGACATGTTGATAAAGTTTAAATAATGCCATCAAAGTTAATCTTACAAATCAAACAAAAACAATTATATAAAAAAAGTAAAATAATGCAACAGCTTATAACTTATAACTTAATATTATTCGTGTTATTAGTATGTCCATATTTTTATGAAACAGAAAATTGAAAACTTATAACATAAAATTGTATAAGCTTATGTTACTAGCTTATAATATTAGTACTTTTATGAAACGGCCAGGTTTGAAAAATTGTAGTTTATTATTTTATAAACAAGGATATGATTAGTAAAATATCTTTCCATATTACTAACTTACTTGCGTAATGTATGGGCGATATTTAACTTTGTAGGTTACCAATACTGACGGATATTCTATACCGGAACGTAAGATTTTTTTAAATTTTCAAGGGAGTGGTTTCCGTAATGCTATGAATTCTGGGATTGGAGTGGGACTGAAATTAGTGATTGTGGCGAATCCGAATGGCGATTGTGCCATTACTGCCATTGTGCAATTTATACTACACTCAAGACTCAACGTTGCCACGCAAGGGTTGGTGTTAACAATTGGTGTAAGTATATTTATTAACATTATTTCTATTAACAATAAAATAATCAGGACAATGGGATGCAAAGATGCACATTTCAACCAAACTGCCAGTTTTGGTAATAATGCAGAATTAGTACACGAATAAACGACTTCTACCCCTAACTTACATATATTATGCATGATATAGGCTATGTTGGTTCCTTAACCATAGTTCTTAAGTTCATTAATGTACTTATTAAACTTTATTTCATAATTGAAATGGAATTGGTCACATATCTTTGAACTGTAGCATACTTAATGTTGTTTTGTACCAATTTGTGTAAGTATTTCCATACTCTTAAGCAGTGAATTCAGCACATTCAAAAGTACGGGAGTGTTGCTGGAAGTCAACAGTGCCGGAAGATCAAATAATTTATACCTGTGCCGCTAGGTCAAAAACTACAATGTCTACCTTACATTAGGAGAAAGGGTGATTTATTGTATGACAAATGGCTTGGGTTCTCAAGTAGCCAGAATTCATGGATTTCCACAAAAGATACCATTTCACATCCCCGCCAATAGAGGCAAGAAGCAGGAGCCCGACCATGGATCGGGAGCACCCCGCGCCATGAGCCGGGAGCGCGCCCGAGTTCGCGTGCTAACCTCGCTCGATTTTGAGAATATACATGTGAATGGATGTGGATTTCAAATAGTAATGGAGTTGTACAATGGTATTGAACTTTTATATAGGGGTGTATGGGCCATGGGCAGGATTTTTAAAAAGAGTGGCTAAAAAATGCCCACTATGTTATTCTTATTGGGGAAACGTGCCTAAAGTGGCTTCATATTCTGGGTTCGCCACAACTCACCAGCTTTCCAAATGAAACAGAATATTCCTCGGTTAAAGCTTTCCAAGCTTCTTTTTTTGCTTTATCGGTTGCAGGCGCTTTAGACTTCTCCAAAACAACAGAGTGAAGAGAGAGTAGCCTACAAACAAACTAAGGTCGATCTCCTTATCTTCTGTATGTCTCTGCTCATCATCATTGGACGACATTTCCTTAACGTAACCTGGACACTTGAAAACACTCCGTAACTTGTAACTATGGCACGCTCCTAGCACAGTAGTGGGTGGGAAGTTTGTTGTGGCAGGTCCGTAAGTATTATCTAAGAAATGCTTTTGCTAAGGTTTTTCCGGACTGGGTCTAGTGTTTGCTCTAATTTTAAGACTTTGTTTATTCACACCGATTTTGACCAAATGCTAACACTAGTAGATATTGCTAACTAGCAAATGCCAATTTTTATTCACTTTTTTCCATGAGTGTCCAAGCATCTGCAAGTTTACAGATCCATCTCTGTCAAAAAAACACGTATGGGATTTAGATTTTTGTTTGCAGCTCACTTGATTGGCACAAATGTTTGTATCTTTTTTATAGCTGGGACCAGGAACTGCATTTTGTTTACGAGTTGAGTTAAAATGGGATATTCCAATGTGTTTTCCTAGGCAGGAGCACTGGTTGTATCATAGAACGTTGAGTGCATGATGGATGCTGAGGAATCTAGGCCTGAATTCTCGTAATCAGAAAGATCTTCATCGGCATCTTCAGGGTTGTTATCCATGGTCAAATATTCAGAAGCGACCCTGCGGTTTCCAAATTTCTTTCGTTTCCTTCATCCTCTTTCCACATTTTCGGAAGAGGTATTATGATTGTTGCCTGCGCTGTGCTGCATTTAAAACAAAACGTGCCAAGTAGCTTTTTTGATTATTAAATCAAAATTTTTTTTTTTTAAATCAGGTTAAACGAAAGAGTTATTTTCGTGTAAGCCGGCCTGTAATAGTAGTCAAGCCTCATGTTAGTTACTACGCCCACATATTAATAGAACAAAAGTATTTTCAATTACTTATTAAGGCAGTTTGTATAACACTATTATAAGATTCGTAATTTTAATAATTGTAAGTATTGTAGTAACTAACGATAGAAAATTGTAAACAAAATGACATGCAATTAAAATGTAAAAAAGGTAATATAACGTAATAATAAAATTAAAATGTAATAAAAAAGGTTATATCAAAGGGACCGGTATTTACTAGGGCCTAATCACCCTCATTGACGGAATCTGGAATCATGGATTTTTTTACCAAGTCAAACGTAGTTTTTTCACTTGAGTCCGTATTCAAACTGTCTACATCGGGAATCAACGCAATCAACGGCATTTGCAAAGCACCAGTAGGGTTGATTGAATTGAAAAGCACAATACCTTCATTCTTGATCCTGCCAATACTTCAACTCTTGGATCAAAATTTCCATTTTTATTTTCATCTCGTGTTTTTGATATTTTCCATTCTTCATGTGTATTTATATACACGGTTGACACATAGGCGTGTTCCTGTTGTAATATTTCCCTTGAGCTACGCCCCATGCGCTCCAGAAGTTTTGATGTTTACATGTTCGAAGAATGTAGAAAACACAGGCAATCAAATAGGAACTTGATAAAAACAATCGGGCTACAAAGTCTTTTTTTATTTATTTACGTCAGTGAATTGCTATACCAAACAAAATTATGTACAAATAATGAATATTTAAATAATACATGTTATAATATGTTAACATTAAAAGGATATGTAATATCTTTTATATGATATATAGTGATTAGCTTGACAATAGCTGTTTGGTTAAAATATAAATATGTTTACAGTATACAGGGTGTCCCGTAACTCTCTGGACATACGTATATAGCGTTATTCCTGAGGTCAAGACAAACACATTTCACCATAGGAACATGGGTCTGTGGTGTCTAGTTTACCGACTGTCGGTATTTATGTGTTTTTTACAAAAACATTAATAACTCCTAAACGGTTTGAGATACAGCTTTGATATTTTGCAAAAATGTTTATCTTATTAAGACCTTTTATCGTTAGAAATTATACTAAATCATTAACCGTTTCAAAATGGCGGCCATTTAAAATATTTGATTCAAAATTTCACGAAAGCCGTTAACTTTACAAAAAAAGTGCAAGAGACAAAAAGTTTGTAAATTTTATGTAGTTTCCAATGATACCTTATTTGTTAAGATTGGATAAATAATAACAGAGAAATGTCTTCTTTTCCAAATGCCTGACCACTTTTCTCCGTTTAAACAATGCTAATACTCCTTTTACGTTGTTTAGCATTGTTTAAATGGAAAAAGGTGGTCATACATTACGAAACAGCTAGTTTCTCTGTTATTATTTATTCAATCTAAACAAATAAGGTATCATTAAAAACTACATAAAATTTACAAACTTTTTTGTCTCCTGCATTTTTTTTGTAAAGTTAACGGTTTTCGTGAAATTTGGCATCAAATATTTTAAATGGCCGCCATTTTGAAACGGTTAATGATTTTTTAGTATAATTTATAACGATAAAAGGTCTTAATAACGTGAACATTTTTGTAAAATATCAAAGCTGTATCTCAAACCGTTTAGGAGTTATTAGTTTTTTTTGTAAAAAACACATAAATACCTACAGTCGGTAAACTAGACCTCACAGACCCATGTTCCTATGGTGAAATGTGTTTGTCTTGACCTAAGGAATAACGCTATGTACAAGTGTCCAGAGAGTTACGGGACACCCTGTATAATACTTAAATTGGCCAAATTCGATCAAAATACATCCATAAACAAGTAAAGTGGATGACAGTATACTTATTCAATACAGGGTGATTGATATAAGTGTGCCAGCCGTTTTATTCGAAAACTATAAGAGATATCAAAAAAAAGTTAAATGGTAAGTGCCTTGGATTTTTTATTTAAAAAATTGTAGTAAAGTCGAAAAAATTATTTTAGCCGCCATTTGTCCAATATGGCCGCCAAACTTTGATTTTTCTTATGGAACACCCTGTATTTTATGATATATTCTGGTAGAAAATGTAATTTTAAGACGATTTTATTCTTGTGCTTTTTTTCATAAACCTAACTGTTTCAAAGATAATAATGGTTAAAGTTTTGAAATTTCTGCATGAGAAAGAGTTTCGATAAAGGCCTAAGCAAGCATGCCAGCTGTTTTATTCGAAAACCATTCAAAATTTCACAACTTAAACCATTAATATCTTTGAAACGGTTAGGTTTATGAAAGAAATCACAAGAATAAAATCGTCTTAAAATTACATTTTCTATCAGAATACATCATAAAATACAGAGTGTTCCATTAGAAAAATCTAAGTTGGCGGCCATATTGGAAAAATGCCGGCTAAAATATTTTTTTCGACTTTACTACAATTTTTAAAATAAAAAGTCCAAGGCAGTTACCATTTAACTTTTTTTGATATCTCTTATGGTTTTCAAATAAAACGGCTGGCACACTTATATCAATCACCCTGTATAAGTATAGCGAATATCTAAATTTTCTGTCTGAAATTTGTATCACCATTAAACGTAAAAAAACTTTTCAAAGTACTAGATGAAATGAAATGAAATGAATGAAATGAAATGAAATGAAATAACATTTTATTTCCCAACTGGCATAATACATTTTGTGGTATTTACATAAAATTATACAATACTTAACGTAAAAAAATATAATAATTAATTACAAAAGTATAATACTGTATAACTAAATGGCACAAAGAGAAAAAATAAAAATACCTTACCAAATTAAAAGGAAAATGTCTACATAGGCAGGGGCCTGTGCGTAGACATGAGTTGCGGGTAAATTGTATAGTGGGAAATGTTATCTAGTGTAATTGTTATAGCACGTCTTGCTGGGTAAAATGTTTATCTTGCTTGGAACTGGACTACGATATTTTACTGAACTAAAAAGAATCATGATTTCTCTTAAAAATCAAGTGATCAAGTGAATAGGTTGAATGGAGGTGAGTGGTGGGTAGTGTATTAGTTAGTCATTGTATCAGTGATTGTGTGTTGTAGTGTAGGGTCAACGGTCAGGTCAGCCCAACGCGATAACAGCCTCGGTGTCCTCTGAGCTCAATCCCACAAGCCACGCTACTACATGCTTCTTAAACAAAGAAAGAGATGGAGAATTAAATATGTCGGCATTCTGGTATTTGTCACACAACTTTCGATAGATAATTTGGGTTAAATGAAAGCAGTTTGTGTGTGAAAATGAGTTTAAGGTCTGTGGAACAAATATACCTACGTTTTGCGAGAAGCGCGTATTGTGGGAATGAGTAATTTTTTCAAAAATATTCTCAAAGTTTTTGTACATGTGAACTAAAATAAATTTCAAAAACAACTGTCGGACTGTCAAAACTCCTGATTCTGCAAAAAGGTCGTCAGTTGAATATCTAAAATGTTTTTTAAATGCAACTTTTAAAATTGTTTTCTGCGTTACAAAGAGAGGCTGCAAGATAGTTTTGTAAGCACCACCAAAAGCAATAATTCCAAATGATAACAATGACTGAACATATGCATAGTATGCGATTTTAATTTCTCGCTCTTCGAGAACATCACTAAGTTGCCTGAATGCATAAATATATTTACGTAGTTTATTTTTTAGATATTCAACATGTTCCGACCACTTCATCTTTGAATCGAAAACAATACCCAAGTATTTATATGAATCAACTTTTTCAATTTCACTACAAAAACACAAGTTGTTGAAATGACTTCCACAGACATGAATTTTTAGGTTTTGAAGTTTGTATTCGGTAGTCTTACGTAATGAAATCGGCATGAATTTAGTTTTTGATATGTTGAGAGATAATATATTTTGGTCAAGCCATTTTTTTAGTAAAAATAGATCTGACTCTGCCTTGTTTTTTACCTCCTCCCACGATGTTCCAGTTACGAATATTAAAGTATCATCAGCAAATAAGATTACTTTTCCATTTGTATGAATTTTAGAAATATTATTAATATAAATTAGGAATAGAACAGGGCCAAGATTCGATCCCTGGACCACACCATACTCCACTGGCAGCACATCACTTGCCACTTCACCAAGTGAGACAGTCTGTAGCCTATCAGATAGGTAGCTGCTGAACCAAGCGAGCGAGGTGCCGCGCACCCCGACAAGCTCAAGTTTTTGCAACAAACGATTTCTGTCTACTGAGTCAAAAGCTTTTTTTAAGTCTAAGAATATTAACATACTTCGTTCATTACTGTATACTGCTTCGTTTATACATTTATTGATATCAAATAAAGCGTCAGAGATATTTTTGTCACTTCTAAACCCATATTGATTCTCACTTAAAATGTTGCACTGGTGGAGGTAAGAAACAAGTTGGTCTTTGACAATTTTCTCTAATATCTTAGCGATTACACTTAATAAAGAGATCGGACGATAATTATTCATGTCTGTGAAATCGTTGGATTTATGCAATGGAATAATTTTTGCCAACTTCAGCATGTCTGGAAATATACCAGATGACAAGCTAAGATTGACAATGTGCAGGAGAGGAGCACATAGAGCGTGGATGTTTTCCTTAAGAACAAAGGCCGAGATGCCATCATGGCCAGGCGCAGACCCTCCGCGCAGACCCTGGACGTAATGTAATATGTCGGTGTGTGTAATAGTGTTGAACGTAAAGTGAGTGTCGTGTGAGTAGTCAGCGTCGTTTACGACTGGAGCCCCCCCTGAATTGATCGCATTTGCCAATTTTGAACCCACAGAAGTAAAAAAATTATTAAACTCGTTTGCTATATTAACCTTTAAATCCTTGTTCGTCGAAGAACCAGGTACCATTTTTTCAAAAGGGAAAGATTCTTTAGAGCTAATTCTGCCCGAAAGTTCATTAA
Source organism: Macrosteles quadrilineatus (assembly GCF_028750875.1). Taxonomy (NCBI): domain Eukaryota; kingdom Metazoa; phylum Arthropoda; class Insecta; order Hemiptera; family Cicadellidae; genus Macrosteles; species Macrosteles quadrilineatus. The sequence goes on from NW_026542595.1 coordinate 88,663,811, forward strand.
CAATTCCCCAAAATAATTTCGGATCCCTGTCTGAATTTGAAATTTTCCCCCTATAATAGTTTTTTTTGGCAATTTTTATGTTTTCATTTAGAGAATGCCGCAAGGCCCTAAATGTGTTAAGCAATAATAAATTAAACGGTTGAGTTTTAAGTTTTTTACTTAATTTATCCCTCTTACGAATTAGTTTAATTAAATCTATGGTAATCCAAGGTTTGATTTTTCTAAATCTTGTTGAGTGATATTTAATTGTTTTTTTAGAGGTTTCAATGCAATTACTCAGTGTCGAACAAAAAAGTGCTGAGCACTTATTAACATCTTGATGACCAATTATTGGACTCCAGTCTGTTTGTGTAATATGTTCAGTTAATAGTGCGTGATCAATGTAGGTGTGAGTTTGGTTTTGTGGCAGTGTGTCAGCTGCTGTAGGTGTGTGATTGTCGTTAGTGATTGTCAGAGCAGTGCTGTAATGGTCAGTGATGTGAGAGTGTATGACAGCAGATCTGACTCGTCTCATATCTGGGAAACGAACAAAAATGTGGTCAATACACGTTGATGTATCGAGTGTTACTCTGGTTGGCTTATCTATGCACTGGATCAGACCAGCACCTAATAAACAGTTTAGATAAAGATCGATTTTATCGTTAGATTTAAGCAGGTCAATGTTAATGTCTCCTAAAAACACACAGTTGGTATCCTTGCTTAAGCGATTATAATAATATTCCAGACCATTAATGAAGTAATCAATGTCACTATCGAAGGTCCTATAAACTGCTAACACGTTAAATGTTTTATTAAATATATTGAAATCCAACGAAATTCCATAAACTCTATTGATGTTGACTTGAGTTACGGTAGCAGACAGACGTTTGTTGATGAAAACAATGACTCCATCATTCCTGTTGTTCTGTGTAGCAGTCATTGTAAAGTCAAACCCGTCCAAGTGACCCACCTCCCCCCCGCTCAACCAACACTCTGATAAGACGATGATATCTAGGTTAGCATTCAAGGATTGTAAATAAACTGATAAATCGTCAAAGTTTTTTGAGAAACTCCTGATATTTGTGTGAAATATTTTAAGATAATTATTTAAGGGTATTTCATTGAAAAAATCATCAAATTCAACCCCTTTATCCAGCTCCAAGCAAGAATTGTTTGCAAAAAGTGTGTTTTCATCTGAGTTGTGAATCATCGTCCCGCATCGCCCCCTGCCCGTCAGATCATTGGTCATAATTCTTACAAAATGTTTAAAAAATAAATTGCAAAACTATATGTTTTCAAAGGTAATATTATTTCAAATAGTAACTGCCTTTTGTAGTGTGAATATTGAAAAGTCTTATATTAACTAAACTCCCAAAATATGATAACTGATAAATATGATAACGTTATGTAAAGATAACTACGAATTACAGTATGTAATGAGTAATTCAAAAAGCGGTGTTATTGAGGTGAACAAGTGTCTCAACTGTTCAAATCCCCAACAAATTGTCTTAGTGAGAAACTACTGCATTATTCATCAAGTAAACGTCTTCACTTTGTGTAAAGCGCACAATGAGCTTTGCCACTTCCATCCATATAATAATAATAACTAGAGGTCGTCCAGTGGTCGAAACTCGACCAAAAATATTTAATGTACAGACTTCTTTATTTTCATTCCACACTTTGAATAGAACATGTGATTGGAGTTTCTTCCATTTGTTTTGATTTTCTGTTTATATGTTGTTATTTCGTCACCAGCATGGCAACTCATAATATCCATGTTAAATTTTTCAAAATTTTAAATTCATTTTTTGTGCTTATTTTTGAGCCTATTTTAATTTATAAAGGGATTCTGCACACCTACAGGAAAATAGCTTTCTAACAGTATGCGTAGATTTTCCCTACGATGCACACGAGCTGAGAAAAAAGGTTTTAAAGAAACATGCTTGCCTATTAATATATAGACGAGAGGTCGTCCAGTGGTCGAAACTCGACCAAAAATACGTAATGTACTCACTTATCTATTTTCACCCCACACTGTAAATAAAACATGTGATTTGAGTTTCTTCCATTTGTTTTGGTTTTCTGTTAATATTTCGTTGTTATTTTCGTTACCAGCATGGCAACGCATAAGATCCATGTTAATATTTTCAAATTTTTAAACTCATTTTTTGTGCTTATCTTTGAGCCTATTTAAATTTATAAAGGGATTCTGCACACCTACAGGAAAATAGTTTTCTAACGGTATGCGTAGATTTTCCCTACGATGAACACGAGCTGAGAAAAAAGGTTTTAAAGAAACATGCTTGCCTATTAATATATAGATAGATAGATGATATTTATTTGATTGAAAACCCTAACTACGTTATCGATTGGTTTTCAGTTGCGGTTATCAATATCCAATGTAGTTAGTAAAGAAAGATTCGTCTACTTGAACAAACCTGCAGTTTTGTTCATTGAATTTTCCCGAGATTAACAAATATATTAGAAAATTTTTACCCTAAGCGATACAAATCAAAGTTTAAGTGCTAAGTTTATTTTATTTGCTTACCTCAGATGCCAAAATGTTGGCAGAGCTCACGTGTTCAGTGGCAGAAAGAAAAGTCTCCAGATTAGGAATTATATTCTCAACCATAGCTCACTGTTCGTACGTCAACTGGCATGGAAAATTTCCTAACTCTGCTTCTGCTAGGAGGGTAGCTGACCTCTGTTCTTTGAGACGCTTCAACATGTGCAGCGTACTGTTCCAGCGAGTTAGCTCATCCTGTACCAACCTATGCTGCTTCACATTAGCAGTGATCTGGCACTTTTTTACACCACTCGAATGTTTGAAGTGTCCAACTAATTTCTTTGCAGTAGACTGTAAGTTAAAAAAAAACTGCTTTAAAGCACATTAACTTATTCAACCATGCTGGTCAGGCATAACAGGGGTTCATCATATTCTGCTTTTATTGCTGTTTTTTTTTCTATTTCGTCGTCAGTACTTGCGAACTTAGCTGTGAACCTGTCACATTTATTACACGTGTCTTTCTTTAGGGTTTCAAACTTGAGGTTATAACAGTTGTAAAAAATGTTTTTAAATGAAGAGAAGCTAACGACTTCATTTTTTCCCCTTCCATTGACATATAACTCGTGCATTTAATTTATTGTCATGTGTGGGGGTAAGAATAAGGCTTCCGTTTCCCTTCTTCTGTAGTGTCGTAATCAAATATCTTGTTCTCCAAAACAACAGAGTGTAGAGAGAGTAGCCTAACAAACAAACTAAGGTCGATCTCCTTATCTTCTGAATCTCTCTGCTCATCGTCACTGGACAACATTTCCTAAACGTAACCTGGACTTTGTAATTTGAAAACACTCCGTAACTTGTAACTATGGCACGCTCCTAGCACAGTAGTGGGTGGGAAGTTTGTTGCAGGTCCGTAAGTATTATTTAAGAAATGACTAGTGCCTAGCACTTGCTACCCCTAGCTTTTGCTAAGGCTTTTCCGGACTGGGTCTAGTGTTTGCTCTAATTTTAAGACTTTGTTTATTCACACCGATTTTGACCAAATGCTAACACTAGTAGATATTGCTAGCTAGCAAATGCTAGTTTTTATTCACTTCTTCCAAGGAGTGTCAAAGCATCTGCAAGTTTACAGATCCATCTCTGTCAAAACAACACGTATGGGATTTAGATTTTTGTTTGCAGCCCACTTGATTGGCACAAGATTTTTGTGCCTTTTTTATAGCTGGGACCAGGAACTGCATTTCGTTTACTAGTGGAGTTAAATTGGGATATTCCAATGTGTTTTCCTAGGCAGGAGCACTGGTTGTATCATAGAACGTTGAGTGCATGATGGATGCTGAGGAATCTAGGCCTGAATTCTCGTAATCAGAAAGATCTTCATCTGCATCTTCAGGGTTGTTATCCATGGTCAAATATTCAGAAGCGACCCTGCGGTTTCCAAATTTCTTTAGTTTCCTTTATCCTCTTTTCACATTTTCGGGAGAGGTTTTATGATTGTTGCCTGCGCTGCGCTGCATAACTTCGGGTTTTGAAGAGGTCAATGGAACATTGTTGTAGAATCATCAACAGATTCTGATGAAAGTTCTGACGACGGAAATCAGAATGAAGACTATGAAGTACAAGACGATATTTTAAGTCGGGCAGGTCATACTCGACGTTACTTTTAGTATAAACGAAGGGTCAAAACAATGTTAACCATTTAACTAACTTCAGACTTAAAACTATGCGTGCCAAGTAGCTTATTTGATTATTAAATCAAAAATTTTTGTTTTTACATCAGGTTAAACGTAAGAGTTATTTTTGTGTAAGCCGGCCTGTAATAGTAATCAAGCCTCATGTTAGTTACTACGCCCACATATTAATAGAACAAAAGTAGTTTTAATTACTTATTAAGGTAGTTTGTATAACATCATTATAAGATTCGTAATTTTAATAATTAATTGTAAGTATTGTAGTAACTAACGATACAAACTTGTAAACAAAATAACATTCAATTAAAATATAAAAAAGTCAATATAACGTAATAATAAAATTAAAATGTAATAATAAAAATAATGTGTAGTAAAAAAGGTAATATTAAAGGGACCGGTATTTACTAGGGCCTAATCACCCTCATTGACGGAATCTGGAATCATAGATTTTTTTACCAAGTCAAACGTAGTTTTTCACTTGAGTCCGTATTCAAATTGTCTACATCGGGAATCAACGCAATCAACGGTATTTGCAAAGCACCAGTAGGGAGTTGAATTGAAGAGCACATTTCCTACAAATACTTCAACTCTTTGGTTAAAACTTCCATTTTCATCTCGTGTTCTTCTTTGATATATGCTATTGTATTTAGATTAAATTCCTCCACTAAGGGCAGAACCTTTTTTGAGGTCTTATTCGGTTCTTGAGTAGGTACTCGATGATGTGCATGGCTGATGCTGATAAACATTCGGTGGGTGTTCAGAAAACTTGAACCATTTAATATAATATAACACTTTATGTTTTCTTCAATGTACAATATCTTTTCCTTGCAACATGTGTTTTTAATCAAATTAAATTATTTTATTGTTAACATATGTTGTATTCAAAAAATAAATAAAACAGATTTCTTGTTCTTTTGTAACCATTAAAAGTGTGTTAATTTTTCTCTCTCTCATATTCATTAATCTCAATATCTCCATATTTCTACATAGTATCCCTCTGGTCCTTCGAACTAATTATCATTAAACCCCTTTTTCATTTCTATTCCCATTTTTCAATTATTCCCTACAATTTTAATAACCATACCCTAAAAATCATTCAGTGGGCATAATTTTCCCATGTTGCTCCGAAGTAGTGAATTGTCACTGGCACAGCCCCATATTACAATAAAGAGCTATTTGCTTGCATCTCTAGTTTCCAGCTGCTAGCATAGACTCATGTTACGTGTAGTAACTTAATAAAATAAGTTTTGTTGAATGTTAATCCATTTATAAGACCTAATACCCAATCAACTTATCTTTTCTTAATATTTTACTTTAACATCTATACTAATATATATATACTGTATAAATGAGATTATGGATGTGTGTTTATATACACGGTTAACACATAGGCATGTTCCTGTTGTCATATTCCCTTGAGCTACGCCCCATGCGCTTCATAAGTTTTAATGTTTACATGTTCGAAGAATTAAAAAACAACGTTCTGTCAACAAAGTTTTTTTTTTATTAACGTAACCCGCCATGTTAAACTTCTCTATCCCAAGCGTGATGTATACAACTTATATATTTACTTCTCGAGTGATGTAAAGTTGAAAAAAAACTCACTCGGTGAGGTAATGAAACCCATTTAAATAACACTAGCTGTACCCGCGGGTTTTGCCCCGTTTAACTTCATAAGTATTCGCATGGCTCAATCACGTCCTGGTTGAAGTTCGTTCGCTACGCTCACTCACCTTTAGGTTGGAGCTCGTTCGCTGCGTTCACTTGCCTTCAGGTTAGCTCGTTCGCTACGCTAACTCGCCTTTTGGTTGAAAATTAGCTTTTGTCATAAATTAAAAAAATAATAATAGTGCTGCACCCTGTTGGTAATCCTTGTAACTTTAATGCTATTGAACATAATAGAACAGAACCAACTTGTTTATTATAAACAGCTGTTAAGACTCATTAACTCCTTTTAAATATGAAAAATCATAAGGTTAACAAGGGAAACTCAAGAGCCCTGAGGAGGGGCCCGAAAGCCCGATCAGAATAAAAACTACTTAGATTTTCTATTTAATGCCCAATGAATCGGTGTACCGAATTTCAGCCTCCTAGGTAAATGGGAAGTGGGAGAATTAGTGATGAGTGAGTGGGTCAGTCAGTGAGGGCTTTGCTTTTACATATTTAGATTGAGTGCTTAACTTTAAAAAAAAATAAACCTCTATGGAGCCAACTACGTTCAACGCTAGAAATCAGCTGCGTGTTTGAATTTTATTGATATGTTTTGAAGAATTTTCTTAAACAGCTTTTGTTTGAAAATGAACGTTACTGTTAGAAGATGAGTAAAATAGGTAGTGAAAAATATTGTTCGTAACCTCCTGTATATTGTCAGGTCAGGTCAGGTTTCAAAGTACTAAATCATTGGTTGTAATCCCCACAAAATGGTTTGGAGAAAAATTGCAAAACTATGTTTTCAAAGGTAATTTTATTTCAAATAGGTCCGTAGTAACTGTCTTTAGAGTGAATAACGAGAAGTCTTACATTAACTTAACTCCTAAAATATAAAATCGTTATGTAAAGATGATTAAGAGTTACTGTAAGTAATGAGTAATACAAATAGCGATGTTATTGAGGTGAACAAGTGTCTCAACTGTTCCAATCACCAACAAATCGTCTTAGTGGGAAACTACTGCATTATTCATCAAGTAAACGTCTTCACTTTGTGTAAAGCTCACAATGAGCTTTGGCACTTCCATCCATCTATATAATAATAATAATGATATTTATTTGTTTGAAACCCCTAACTAGATTATCGGTTGGTTTTCCGTTGCCTTTATCATTATCCAATGTAGTAAGTAAAGAAAGATTCGTCTACTTGAACAACCCTGCAATTTTGTTCATTGAATTTCCCCTCGATTAACATATATATTTGAACATTTGTGCCCTAAGCGATACAAATAAAAGTTGAAGTGCTAAGTTTATTTTATTTGCTTTCCTCAGATGCCAAAATGTTGGCAGAGCTCACGTGTTCAGTGGCAGAATGGAAAGTCTCCAGCATAGGAATGATGCTCTCAACCATAGCTCACTGTTTGTACGTCAACTGGCTTGGAAAATTTCCCAACTCTGCTTCTGCTAGGAGTAGAGCTGACCTCTGTTCTTTGAGACGCTACAACATATGCAGCGTACTGTTCCAGCGAGTTGGCTCATCCTGGACCAACCTATGCTGCTTTACATTAGCAGTGATCTGGCACTTTTTAAGCCCCTTAGTTGCACCACTCGAATGTTTGAAGTGCCCAACTAATTTCTTTGCAGCAGACTGTTAGTTTGAAAAAAAAACCTTTGCTGTTAAGCACAGAGTGTTTAAGCACCAACTGTAAAGTGTGTGCGGGACTGGGAAGTTGGGGAAATGAGATCCCTCAGGGGCAGAGACTTAATTCCGAGCGTTGCCCGGACTACTGTGATGACTTTTACATCAACTCCCCAGCTTTGTTAAGTGTCTGTCAGAAATTTTCGTACGTGTTCCCCAGTATGATTAATGTATGGGAAGGGAATTACCTCTAGACACATATGTCCATGTTCAATCTCTTTAGTTGTGTAGAGCAAAGTAGTGCAACGTCCATGTAATAGGCATTTGCTACTGATGACCACAGTCTGTGGTTATTCGAACATGGAATACATCAACAAACTCTTTCTTGTTCCTGAAAACCATGCTATACATATCCGTTATTTTGCCTTTAGAAAAATATTTCTGATCAGGGGTTTTGTACCTCGGTTCCAAATTAGCAATCTGGTCTTTAAATCCTTTATCCTCAACTATTGAGAAGGGCTGACTGTCTTTACAAATCATTTGAGCAATCAAGCAAGATAACATGTCTGCTCTTTGATCGCCTGGCTTACATTTTGATTTGGCGTCAACAAAGTCAGATAATGTAGGTTGTGTACTGGTTTTCTTGTACAGACCACTTGTATATTCCAAACACCACTCGGTGCTTTTCATCAACTTTGTATAGTTAAATACTCAGTTAAGCCTTATAACTATTAGGCTTACAAGAACTTTTGTGTAGTGGTTTTCTTACGAATTAAACGAATTAAAGACTAAGACCAAGGTTGACAACGTGGGGATAGTGTAATTATTTCAGAGGAAAAAACAAATAACAAAAAAACACAGCTTATAAAAATCATAATTTGTGTGTTTCTTATAACTATTTGTATGGATAATACCACAAGAGAACACAAGAGATATATATGTCTAATATTAGAATGTCTAAGAAAAACATAGCTTACATAAAAAAAAAACTTATTTGTGTGTTTCACCGATTTTTTTTTCCAAATATGACTACATAAAAGAATCCCTACACATAAAAAATATAATTCTCTTTTTTTTATAGAACCTGTAAAGGGCATGACTACATAAAAAAATAAGTACAGTACATAATAAACCTAGTTTATTTGTTTTTACTGAACTGTTTTAATTTTCATGACTATTTAATACATACAAAAATTGCCTCTAATCGTACACTTTTAAATACGTGTAATTGTGCTTGTGTATTAATTCCGTTTCTCGACATATCCTTCCTCTGCGGTTTATGGTTCAAAAACTTCAAAGATTGACGATTTTTGAATAATATAATTTTGAGATTGTTCATCATTTTTTTTTTTTTTTATCAGTGTTGTTAAATAATAAAATACTGTTTCATTATTTGTATTTTTGCATGACAGTTTGATGAAGCAGATAGACATAAATCACATAGCGAGATATCATTGGCATTTAATAGAACGTAGCTTAGCGTAATTAAAGAGCAAATAGGGTCATTTGCTGCGTAGTTAGACAATTAACGTGGTACAGACTACTTGTATATTCCAAACACCACTCGGTGCTTTTCAACAAATTTGTATAGTTTAATACTCAGTTAAGCCTTATAACTATTAGGCTTACAAGAACTTGCTTTATCATTTCGTTCATAAAGACAATAAGGATGAAAATTATGCCAAAATAGTAAAATTAAACTAATTAATTGGTTTACTTAAAAACACAAAAATATATAGTAAAAAACAAGTCATCCACTTGTACACAATGCAGCCTGAGAATTTATATATTAAAATAGGCAAGCATTTTTCTTTAAAACCTTTTTTCACAGGTCACGTGCATTACAGAGAAAATCTACGCATACTGTTAGATATATATTTTCCTGTAGATGTGCAGAATACCTTTATAAATTAAAATAGGCTAAAAAATTAGCACAAAAAGTGAATTTGAAATTTTCAAAAAATTACACGGATCTTATGAGTTGCCATGCTGGTGTCTATACTTGTGTCTATAACCACAATAGTTTGCTAGCGCTACCTCGTTTGAGGGGAGGGAAAGTTCACAGGACCTGACATGCGTTTCTTAATTTTTTAGTATTCATTGAATTAAAGACAACATTTACATTAATAATATTATGACTGATACTTACTGGAAAGGTAGCACATCTTTCTGACCTGATCTGTGCTCCCTCCAATAGTTGACTTGGAGAGTTGTAGAATCTTTTTCACAACGTTTTGAGGTCGTATTTCATCGTCGCTTTCTTTTTCCGTAAAAGTAGTTTTTTTCGGGACTAGCCTTTTCTCCTGACCTCCGTTTTGGATTCGGTAAGGGTTCTTTTGCCCCTTGTCAATCTAATGACATTCGTCATAGCTCTTTCATAATCATCTGCAAAATTTAAAATGTTTAATGAATAAATAAATCCTTTAATTTCATTAGGCATGACAGTCATGCAACAGACATGGTTAATATAACACCTATTTGTGATAAGGTCATCTGATAACGATTTTAATTTGCTGAGCCTTTGTCCAATCCAACCACTGATGGTCTTCACAATTACTCCCTCGTTAACAGCCCATTTGGACAGCACCTTAATAATATTACAAATAACAGCATTTCAAATTTTGATTGAAACAAATTGATAATAACAGTACAGTAGCATTGGAGATCGAGTGGGCGTGTTTAGTGCTACGGACTACAAGGGTGTTGATATAAGTAATTTGAAAAGTGGATAATATACGTATTACGGTAAATCACCATCAGCATCTGTTTTTTTCGGGTGTTTTTACATATGTTGTATTTTTAATTATTTACCCTAAATTTTAGGCTAGAGCTCAGCCTAAGGCTATAAATCGTAATAACCTAAAAAATCCTAGTAACCCCTGCACATGAAACAAAGTTAAAACATTGAAACATTAGAATTAAGGTTTTAGTTTGGCATAGCGACTTTATATTATTTAAAGTTAGGCATAGCCTTCAATACAATCGTAAAAGGACAAAGGTGTTTTTTTTTTGTTTTCTTTCTACAAAATATCAATCAGTTGGCACTTAGGTTAGGTTTATTAAGTGAGCCGACCCCTCGCACTGCCCCCAGACGAACAACTATTGGAAGCATGCCCCCCATAGTGACAGTGCGAGTGGCCGCCCCACATCCCTAACAAGTGAAAGGCCGTGGGTGAATGTCAGAAACAAAACAAACAGTGAACAAAGCCTATATATTTTTATCAAAAATTCAACAAAAAAAACAATCAACAATTAACAACAAAGCAGCCATCCAAAGAATTATTTTATCAAAATATTCCAAAATATATTTAAGAAATTTAAATAAAATCTTATTTTGTCTACCCTCCTGAACTTACATAATACTTTCTGGTAACTGGGAAAAAGTTAGGCCTAACAATTAAAGGACGGTAGCTGATCAGTATTAAACTTAAATAGAATAACAATAAATAAATAATAAATACTATAAAGATAAATAACGGTGTAATAAATATTTTGGATAAATAGCTAGCCTATAGTGATAAATCATTTTGGGGCCCCATTAAATAGCAGTCTTGTTTTAAATGTTCATTAGCCAGATTCAAATTAACTTGCGGCACAATGATTGTCCTTCCTGGTGGCAATTGTCCTTAGGCGGTGGTGGCAGAAAGCGGATGGTGGCTTAATGGTCTCCGGAGAAACTGGGCCATTGGCAGCCCGAGGAGGACGAAGATGGTGTGTTCCCCCGGGCGACCCTCTCCGAAGACAGCAGCCGAAACAAGCCTCCCATCCGGGACCTCATCTGACGTCTTGGCGAAACTTAACTACATGTTTTTGTTAAAGTGATAACAATAAAACAGAAAATGATATCGATGGACACGGATACATTTTGAGGCACAACAATAACAAAACAAACTGTGTGTGTGTAGTAATGACAGTCGCTGTCCTTCTGCCGAAAATGTGTCCGACAGCGGAAAAATTGCCCCGGGGTCTCCAGGACTGCTGCCAGACCCAAACCGATTGAGTTCCGGCGCAAAGCCAGCACTCGCACTATACAAAAAACACTGAGGCGTGACATTGGTGGGACGCTTGGTGGACATGTCACGGCTCAACCTCCCCCCCCAAAGGAGGACTTCCTCTCCAAAAAAAAAGAAAAACAACCTCTCCCAATACTTAGAAGAACTCAACACCAACAGATCCACCCAAGTGTCTGAAGTGGGGAACGCCAAAAATCTTTCAACTGGAGGGACTACTCACCCCCAGGGTTTGCACTGGCCAGTGCTGGAAAAATTTACTAGGGAAAAATCTTCAGCAGCGCACAAGGGACAGAAGAGGTGATCAAGCTCTCTGGCCCAGTGCACTTCCCACTCAGACACAAGAGTAAAGAAAGATGACCTACGGAATTGTTCCCCGGAAAGGCTTCAGATGAGAAATGTGAGCCCTCCGGAAAACTTCTCCAGTCTGTGGATCTCCCAGCCGCACGGAGACAGGAGTCAAGAACTTCAAGATGCGGTGGGGACCTGACCACCGATGAGACAACTTAGCGGCTCTCTTGTCCACGGCCGAACTGACCGAATGAGCCTTACAGAAAACCAAATCCCCCACCTGGAAAGGATTGTCCAACCGACCTCGATTGTGCTTCCTCCGTAAAAATTCCCTAGCTCTGATCAAGTTCCTCCTAGCCGCCTGCCAAGTTGCCTTGACATTGGCAGCACCAGGGGGTGGCAGAAGGTCGCCAATTTTCCACACATTTGCCAAGGGATTGTTGGGTGGATAGCCCAACAACAGCTCGAAAGGGACCGCCTTGTGACTCTCATGGTGTGCAGTATTGAAAGCAAATTGGATCCAAGGAAGTTCCTGATCCCAGGTGGTCTGCTTGTCAGCATGAAAAGCTATGAGAGCGGATCGAAGATTTCTGTTAAACCTCTCAGCATGGGAAGGCTGTGGATAGTAAGGAGAAGTGGTCACATGGCGGATACCGTGCCCAAAGCACATTCTTTTGAAAAGGTGAGACACAAACTGAGTTCCGTTGTCGGAAACAATGGTGGCGGGTATCCCAAAGTGTTGGAACAAATGAGTACGAAGTGCCTGCACGGTGAGCTGTGCAGTGGCGTTCCTCAAAGGAAAAAGCCAACAAAACTTGGAGAAGGCATCCACACAAACAAGCAAGAATTTGTTTCCTGACTTGCTACGTGGGAGAGGCCCTACATAGTCTATGAAAACCTTCTCCAAAGGTCTCTCCGCCACCTCAGATGACAACAACCCATACTTGGTATTCTGAGCAGGCTTGCTTAGCGAGCATGTTTGACAAGAACGCACTCGTGCCGCAATGTCCCTGTCCATACCCTTCCAGATGAACATGTCCCTAACCTTCGCAATGGTCTTATGAATCCCTAAATGCCCACCCACAGGGGAAGAGTGAAAGTACGCAAAGACCATGGGTACAAGAAGACTAGGCAGCACAACCTTGGGTTTACCTCGCTGTCGGTCTCGACAACAAAGGGCACCCTGGGACAGAAAATATGGGGGGTGGGCTCCCCCATTTTGAAGCTCACCAATGATCTTAGCCAGCTCGGGATCTTTTAGCTGATGTGGGATGAACTCAGAAAAGGCAAGGGGAAACTCCAGGAGCACGGCACACCCTGTGTGCTCCTCCTGATCAGAAGGTTGGTCGTCCGGTGAATGATACATCCTGGATAAAGTGTCAGCAATCACATTCTGCGTGCCTCGAACATGTTGCACTTGGAATTTGAGGGAAGATATCTGGACAACCCAACGACCAATTTTCCCAAGCTGGCGAGGATGTGCAAGGAGCCACGAGAGCGCTTGGTTGTCGGTTTCCAGCAAAAACTCTTTGTGTTCCAAAAAACGTCGGAACTTATTCACTCCAAACACGACAGCCAAACACTCTAACTCATACACAGAAGAGCTTTTCTTTTCGCAAGGGTTCAAAGTGCGTGAGGCATACGCAATTGGCTGCCTAACACCATCTACCTCTTGAGACAACACAGCCGCAATAGCGACGGAGGAAGCATCGGTTTGCAAAACAAACTTTCGACTGAAATCTGGCATCGCCAAAACCGGGGGTTGCATGATAGCTTCTTTCAGAAGATCAAAAGACATCTGCTGTGCTTCACCCCAAACAAACTTGGCGCCCTTCTTCCGAAGCTCATTGAGAGGAGCCGCCAACTCAGCCACATTGGGGATGAAGCGCCGGTAGAAACCCACCATTCCAATGAAACGGGCAATGCCTTTGACATCTCGGGGAGGAGGAAACTCCCTGATAGCCTGGGTTCTAGCCGGATCGATACAGACACCTCGAGATGATACTAGATGACCTAGGAAAGAAATCTCAGCCTGAGCAAAACTAACTTTCTCGGGATTTACGGTAAGGCCAGCCCTAAGCAACCTATTCATGACTTCCTCAAGATGAACCAGATGGTCTTCAAAGCTCTCACTGTACACCAAAAGATCGTCAAGATAGTTGAACACAAATTTGAACTTGACGTCATGGAAGATGGAGTCCAGAAGTCTGGTGAGGGTCTGGGCCCCCACAGCTAGGCCCATGGGAATCTCGTTTGAACTGGTACAAGTTCCACGGAACGCAGAAGGCAGTGAGAGGTCGAGATTCAGGTTTCAAGGGAATCTGATGGTAAGCCTGGTTCAAATCAAACACGGAAAAATACTTGGCCTTACCGAACCAATCGAACGCAGAGTGCAAATCAGGGAGAGGGACAGAGTCAATTTCAATCTGAGCATTCAACTTGCGATAATCTAGAACCATTCGAGACTTGCCATTTGGCTTTGGAACTAGAAAAGCTGGACTTGCGTAACTTGAGCGAGAAGGCTCAATTACCCCATTTTCAAGAAGCTCATTGATGATTCCACGGAGTGTATCCATCTTGGGTGGAGCAAGTTTGTAAGGATGAGAACGAACTGGACGGGTGTCAGTCAAACGGATTTCGTACTCCAAAAGATTGGTGACTCCAAGCTTTGGCGTCAGCACCTCAGGAAAACGAGAACACAAGGTTCTGATTGCTTCAGCCTCACCAGGAGTCAGATGCCCTAATGGATCAACTTTTGGTTTGCTGGGTGTCTCAGGCTCGACCACAGCTGCACCATCCACAATTTCATCCGCAAAAGGAATGAGCACCCGTCTTGCGAAACGAAAGAAGCACTGGCCTCTGCCTAAATCCAAAATCAGGCCACAATGCTTGATGAAATCCGCTCCCAAAATGACAGGAATGCAAAGGTCCTTGGCTACCCAAAAACTCCACACCCAAGAAAAATGTGCAATCTTGAATTTCAAACGGGCTTCATAGATGATGGGAAGTGGGGATTTCGATGCAGTCCAGCAGATGTGGGTACTTCGCTCAACTTGCTTGATTAGCCCAGAAGATTTTAGATTTTCAAACAGGGAAAGGGAAATGAGACAACGGGCTGACCCAGAATCCACAAGGGCCTTCTGCACCGTGTTACCTAAGAAGATGTTGAGTCGTGGGCAAGTTGAGCGCGCCGCTTTCACTCCCATGCATGCAAGCTCCCTCATACCCCGCGACAGAGGCTCCCCGAACCCAGCACTCCCAGAAGGGGCAGTACTCACAGAAACCAAATTCTTACTGACTTTCTCCAAAACAGCTTTCTCACAGGGCGGTTTAGGCAAACTTTCCCCTTGCGAGCTACTCAGGTTTTTGGACAAAGTCGCAAGATCAACCCTCTGACGACACTCTCGTCTCATGTGACCTGGTTGACCACAACCAAAGCAAACAATAGGATGCCTCTGTCTCTGCGGTGTTTCAGGACCTTGACCCACGGAAGCTACAACGGGATGGAGAACAGTCTGGGGAAGATGCCCCGGAACATGCTCCCTCTGAAAATCAGCGTCTTGAACGCTCCGTGAAAGGATGACCAGCCTATCCAGGTCTGCAAAAGAAGAAGGCTTCGGAGCAAAAATCAGTCTGGACCGCTCCTCAGGCTTCAACCCCTGCAAGACAATGTCCACCAGTTGGTTTTCAGGGATGCCCAGCCGTAGGACACGCCACACGCCACGAATGTCACCCACATACTGACTGAGAGTTTCGTCAAATTTTTGAGGACGAAACACCCTCTCAACTTTCAATCTCTCCATGACCCTGAAGGGGACAAAGAGCTCAAGCACTTCACTGTGAAAAATGTCATAGTTTACTCCCCGTTTCAAACAGTCTAACAATTTGTCACCAAGAGGTCTCAGGCAGAGTGGAACCAGCAGTTCCAACACTACTGAGTCCTCCATGCCTGGGAACTCCTTCAGGTGCAACACCTTTCCCAAAAACTCTAACAAAGGTACCACCTCTAAACCATCAACCGGGCGAATGTCGCTCAAAACCCCAACAATGGGATTGGGCAGTGGAGCAAACAAACCCATTTTGCTTTCAGTCAGTCGGTCTACCTTCAAAACACCCAAAAAAATTTTACAACGAACAATTCACAAACTTAACTAGGCCTAACTAAAGACTCTGGACTGAAATGCCTACAGTCAGATGAGGTCCCAAACAGAAGAACCTGCCCATACACACCGCCTTAGCCACCAAAACAAAAACACGGGCTTACACTCACCACATACACACATACATACATACACTAAACGACAACACCTAACATTTGTGTGATGAGGTAAACACACACACACAGTTTCAATTTTGGGTTTGGACATGCTTTTGACACTCTTGCTCCCAAAGGATGCAAGTCATTAACCAGATTCCACCCGGTGACTCGGCCAAGGGCGAGCTCCTAATAAAAAACTACAACAGTGTGCTTACCCCACCACAACAACATTTCTTCAAAAAATTCCCAAAACTGCCAGACCAGAATCACCCAAAAATCAAATCCAACCACGGCCCTTCGTGGAAAGAGCACAAAAAACCACGCTCTGCTACCATCTGAGCCGACCCCTCGCACTGCCCCCAGACGAACAACTATTGGAAGCATGCCCCCCATAGTGACAGTGCGAGTGGCCGCCCCACATCCCTAACAAGTGAAAGGCCGTGGGTGAATGTCAGAAACAAAACAAACAGTGAACAAAGCCTATATATTTTTATCAAAAATTCAACAAAAAAAACAATCAACAATTAACAACAAAGCAGCCATCCAAAGAATTATTTTATCAAAATATTCCAAAATATATTTAAGAAATTTAAATAAAATCTTATTTTGTCTACCCTCCTGAACTTACATAATACTTTCTGGTAACTGGGAAAAAGTTAGGCCTAACAATTAAAGGACGGTAGCTGATCAGTATTAAACTTAAATAGAATAACAATAAATAAATAATAAATACTATAAAGATAAATAACGGTGTAATAAATATTTTGGATAAATAGCTAGCCTATAGTGATAAATCATTTTGGGGCCCCATTAAATAGCAGTCTTGTTTTAAATGTTCATTAGCCAGATTCAAATTAACTTGCGGCACAACGATTGTCCTTCCTGGTGGCAATTGTCCTTAGGCGGTGGTGGCAGAAAGCGGATGGTGGCTTAATGGTCTCCGGAGAAACTGGGCCATTGGCAGCCCGAGGAGGACGAAGATGGTGTGTTCCCCCGGGCGACCCTCTCCGAAGACAGCAGCCGAAACAAGCCTCCCATCCGGGACCTCATCTGACGTCTTGGCGAAACTTAACTACATGTTTTTGTTAAAGTGATAACAATAAAACAGAAAATGATATCGATGGACACGGATACATTTTGAGGCACAACAATAACAAAACAAACTGTGTGTGTGTAGTAATGACAGTCGCTGTCCTTCTGCCGAAAATGTGTCCGACAGCGGAAAAATTGCCCCGGGGTCTCCAGGACTGCTGCCAGACCCAAACCGATTGAGTTCCGGCGCAAAGCCAGCACTCGCACTATACAAAAAACACTGAGGCGTGACATTGGTGGGACGCTTGGTGGACATGTCACGGCTCATAAGTTTGTATAATTTCATTGTAGACAAATTACTACTTTTAATTTACGATAGTATAATAATAAAACCAATTAGGCTATGGCTAGGCCTATAACTTAAAGGATATTATACAGTTATATGCTTTGGAGGTTATGCTATTCAGTTACTATAACTTACTAAACCTTCCCTAAAAAATCCGACTTGATAGGCTAACCAACAACATCAAAATGAAGTGCCTTAAAGTTAGTTGATATCAACGGTAAGTGTAAGCAGCAGATAAACTTACCAACGCTCGGTGTCAGAACGAACGAAACAAATGAAGGGACAGTTACCCGGATAACAAATAACAATAAAGAGAGATGTGTAACTGTTTCAGCTCACTGATACGTCACCAACATGAAACGCCTGAAAACTTTTTCATATTTTACAATTGACAGGACTACTTCCACTGTTGAAAGATAAATGGCTAGCAATAAGCAAACGTGAATTCGCCATCTGAACTGAATCACTGTGATTGTAAAACGCAGGCTAGTCCATCTGATAATTTATACAATCATACATCACACACCATACAATGATAACTGGTCTCAGATATATGAATATTATAATTTTATTTATAACGCAAACAGTAAACACCACAAAGTCCAAAAACGGTATCGGTCCGTTCCGTCGTTGTTCGGTTGAGGTTGGTTGACTGTAGTGCTGCCTGTAGTGGCGGTGGGCGTAGATGAAAACGCACCACAGAATACACACTACACATATACAGAAAACACACCACAGAATACACACTACACATATACAGAAAACACACCACAGAATACACACTACACATATACAGAAAACACACCACAAATATAAAACGTGTTTGCATGCATCGGTAATAGACTAACCAACACAAGTAGACTTCTCATTACATTGTAAATTATTTTCAAACTTGTTTTTCGTGTCTAGTTCTAGTTTATATCCAGTGACATTGACCGTTAGTGCCGACGAAATTTTGTTTATGATTATTTTAGGGTTACTTTAATGATTTGTGCTTTTCTGGTACAATTGCATAGGAATTACAGCGGGTAAAAGGCTGGATGCATTGAATATTCTCAGAATAGACTTCCCATGTAATGTAAAAATTTGAAGCCAAGAAAACAGTAGAATTCCACACCATCTCACCAGATAGTAGTAGTGTATTCGTTTTGGGTTTAATATAAATTAATTTAGAATCATAACTAACAGCTGATTGATTTATTACTTGACACAGAATATGGATGTTTCCTATCGTTTTATGAAACCATTGGATAACCAATACCTGTCATGTTAAATCGTTTCACAAATATTTTAAATAATATTAAACAGTTATACTTTTATTAAATAAACTAAACTATAAAAAAATAATATAATTATATTTTAACAACAACAAAAAATTATATCATAAATTGTAAATTCTTTTTAAAAATTTAAAAATTTAATTCAAAACATATTTTAAAAATTATTTAAAACAATTTTAGGCTATTCATTAAGAAAAATAATAATTTTAAAAATATTTCAGTCGTTTATGAACATGATTTTAAAATTAGGGTTTTCTTCACAAAACCACATTGTTAAGGAAATTAAAGAAAAAATAGTTTTAAAATCTTACATAAAAGATTTTCCTTTTAAGATTCTATAAAAAATAATTTTAAATTTAATTGATTAGTTTTAAAACGATGCTACTTAAAAGAGTAAGTTTTCGTTCTCTACTAATTTCTGTGATGCTGCCTTTGAAAATTTAAATTTAATAAAATTCATAAAATAGGAAATAGAGCTAACCGGAATAGTAAACAAAATTCATAATGAACAAATCAACAGTAAACAATTATTTTTACAGTTTGAATTAAATTAGCTCACGAGTAGTTGAATTCACGATTGCAACTTAAATCAAACTACTATAGTTCGGCCGCTTAGAAAGCGACCTCCTCTAGCATTGGCTTAGCATTAGCGCGCAGGTCGTTTTCTTAAGCGGGCGAACTATAATAATAAAAAGCGGGCGAACTATAATAATAAACTCACTGATTTACACATGTCTTGGTTAAAATCGTACTGGTTCAAATCAGCTGATTCAATTATTATGATTTGTAAACAAGGCTAAATCGGCTATAGTAAATAACATTATTTGGTTTCCTAGTCAGATTAAAACTCTTGTTTATTTTTCTTGTTATGGATCCTTTCACAAGTTCAGAATATGCTGAAATGCATTACGTTTATTGTTTTTTGTTCCGGAATTGCGTTCGCGAGCACATTCGATGCTTTCCAGACAGGCGGATTCCTGATCGAAAAACATTTTTTCGCGTCCACCAGTGTTTGCGTGAAAATGGAAAGTTTCCCACCAACGGGCACTTAGTTGGCAACTTTGTGCAAGATGTCGGATTGGAAGAGGCTGTCTTGGAATGGGTAAGTGAAGATCCAAGGATAAGTATGAGGACATTAGCCCGTGAGTTTGGGGTATCTCAAACATTTGTGTCAAAACTATTACGAAAAGAGGGGTTGCACCCATTTCATTTCACGCGCGTCCAGAAACTCGAGCCGAGAGATCCACCTCAGAGGCTCCAGTTTTCCGGCAACATGACCGCAGGGATTTCCTGAAAACAATTTTATGGACTGATGAATGTTCGTTTACGAGAGATGGAGTCTTTAATTTCCATAATGAGCATCACTATGCTGACGATAATCCGCATCTCGTTCGTGAATCTGAAGTCTGTCACGATTCAAGGTAAATGTGTGGGCTGGACTGATAGGAAATCGAGTGATTGGACCATATCTTGACCATCCTCCAACGTTGCCTGGCCTCCTCGGCCACCAGACCTCAATCCATTGGATTATTACTTTTAAAGGGCATCTTAAACAAGAGGTTTATCGGCCGCCAGTGGAATCGGCTGAAGAAGTGAGAAACCGAATTGTCACAGCTACTGTACGATTATGCAATAGCCTACGATAAACTTGAATGCTAATGTTAGATAGTTAAGAAAACGTTACCGCATCTGCATCAGACAAAATGGTGGTCATTTCGAAAACTTGCTTAAGTAGCAATCAACAATGTTATCTGAATGCTTGTAATTAATTCGTTAATGCAAAAGAACCATAGAGTTACGGTATGAAAATGTTGTGTTCATTTGCCTCGTATTATTAAAATAAGAATACTCTTACTCATAAACCTTGTTTGTATTTAGTTTCATATTAGTTTTTTTTGTGATTTCTACCAACAATAATTTAAAACTGCATATCAATTTAAAGCTTATTAAATTAGGAAGGTTTTTCATCTTGTTGGACATTGCGTGGTACTAGGATAAAGTAAGAAAAAGGGGTCTTTAAACATAAACAAAATAACTACGATACGATATTTTTTCCTTTAATTCGGATAGGAACCGATGTATGTAATGAAATATTTGTTTATGTAACCTTGGTTTTGTAGCAAATTTAATGCCCTTTCGAATTATTTTTAATAATAATTGCTAGATTAATTTGTTTTATTTATATAAAGTAAATAGTAGCAGAATGTCCAATATTGTTAGAAAAAAATCTCAATTACGACCAAACTGTTTGAAATCGGACTATTAGCAACTTTTTTGTTCATTTTGATCAGTAGAATCCACTGGCGAAGTTATGGGCGTTAGTAGAAACTCACCCTGTGTTTTCGGATTCTCTATAGTTTTCCATGAAAGACTGACTGTTCGGAAACCGACTTTGTTTTTCTTTATATATTTATCTAGATTTTCCTTAAACAAAGGTTCCGTTTACGTTTTATGTTGACATGTCTGTTTTTCTTGGTAAAATCGGTGAGCATCTTACAAAATGCATTAAAACGTATTTTAGTAGTTGACATCAGTTTAAATTGTTTTGATTGCCATAATAAAAATTTAAATATTTATAATACATTACGTAATAGGCCAAAAGCAAGTCTTTCAGTTTCTCTTTCCGTATTCGCCAAAGTCTGCCACATGAAGATTTCATCCCAGGAACTCTTCATTTCAAAAGGAATGAAACATTCTGTCTTCTTTAAGTCCTCCATTTTTGTTACATTGATTGGCAACTTTCCATTGTAAGCATTATTATTAGGAAGGTCAAAGGTTTCTTTGTTGTTTCCGAGACAAAAAAATGCATCTCGCGTTAAACCATCGATGTTGGTACTACAGGTTACATGTTTAGGACTTTCACTTTCAACCTTGGAGTCATAGTATTTTGAGATGTGAAATTTTGTTTTCATGTGTTTGGGAACAGATTTTCCAAAGGAATCACCACTTAAAGTACTTTTTAATAGTAATTGGGCCACCAAGAACTGAAATCCACAAAATCTTTCACAATGTTCCATCTTGACTACTGTGTTCTTTTGAAAGTGTAATGATGCATTGAGTATGCCTTCAACAACTTCGTCAACAGTATAGTATCTTTCTAGATTGTGAAGATGCCTTTTGATAACACCAAAGTCTCTAAAATTATACACAAACGGGTGGTCTCAACAAGTTGATGCAACAAAGAATGCAGGCAGAACATGTCCCCGTTTTTCTCCGCCAGACCTAGGATATTGTATACACTACTTATCTATCATCTTCTCGTCAGCTTAAGTCTTAAGGTAATTGATGGTTTGTTAATTTGGGGTTGTCTGTTGAATCAATAGAAGTAAAGAGGTAAATTTCCATTGTTATCTTCTCATGTAAAAGAAAAAGATCTCATGTATAGTCCTGCAGCTAGCTATACTTTAGTGTGCAAACTTGCGTATACTCAATATTCTTGCATAACGTTTTAGTTTAAAGTCTAGGGAGTTTAAAAAACCTGGGTGTTTACCTCCTACCCCCCACGTTTTCCGGCTATGACGTAATCAAAATGGCGGCCATTGATTTTTAAAAAGCGTATATTTCGCAAACTATTTGTCGGATCGGAATGAACTTTTTTTATTTGAAAGATAAGTTTAAATGCTATCTGTTTTACATTTACACATTTGTTGTATGTTTAGTAAATTTTTTGTAATTTTGCAAAAACCTGTATTTTTTAATATTGTTGTGTTATTTTTGTTTGTAACGTTTTATTGATACAGTATATCAAAAACCACCAATGGAAAAAGTTGTAGAACATTTAAAAAGCTTTACAAAAATACCAAATTCGATACGTTTTACTCAAAATATTACTTCAGGAAACTAGATAAATCTCATAAAAACACCTATTTTGGCGCAAAAACGCCTACTAGTCCGGCATCTAGGGCAGTGCACAAGTCTTATATAGACAGTTTTACCATTCAATGTTAATGTATGTGTCTAAATAAGTGTTTTCAACTCGGGTGTCACTTCTGCACCCACTGCAGTTTCCGGTTATGACGTCATCAAAATGGCGGAAAGGGCTATATTAAAAATAACTATATTTTACATACCATGTATCGGATCGGAATGAACTTTTTTTGTTTGAAAGATAAGTTTACATGCTATCTTTCATACATTTACACTTTTGTTGTATGTTTAGTATATTTTCGAGTGAATTGCGAGTGAGACAAAGTTCGGAAATTAGAGTGAGACAATGTTTTTTGATAAGCGAATTGGCCACTTTGCTTGCTTTCTCAAATCAGTGAGAGAACATGTACATTGTTAGGTATCTTTAGGAAAAAGTATTAACTTATCACACAACCAATGGACTGTAAACAATACACATTGTTGAATACCTATTAAGTACAACTAAATTTATAACTGTCCTGATTTTTTTTTTACCCGTCTGATACTTAGGTAACATACCAATTAATTAAATAAGTTAAAACTTAACTTAATTGGCCAATAGTGGTATTGCTTGCTACTAGCTAAGCTTTTGCTTAGGATTAAATTTAGGATATTAGGCCTATAATATATTGTTTTATCGCTATTCGTAAATAACACGTTCAATTTTTCGTATATGAATTACTTAGACTTCCAGTATAGACCTCTGTGTTCAAAATACGGTGAAAAAGGGAAGACTATAAACGCTGTGTGTCCGTAGAGACGATAACTTGAGTTACTTTTGACTTGAGTATGATTTCGATGTAATTTGGTGTGAAGGTGTAAGGCGGGATTAATTTGAATAATTTTGCGAACCAGCATGATCGGACCATAGGATCGGAGTTCAAAGAGGGATTTTATGGGACTAAAATGGGATTTTCTCATTTTTTACCCTTATAATACAAAATTTATCAATTTTTCTCCGAACCTTTTGAAAGACCTTCAAAAAACAAATAATGTAGTATGTAAAAATGTTTTTGTACGGTTATTGGTTAAGGAGAAAAAAACATTTTTCATTTAAAACTCCAATGTTATTTTTATGGACAATGTTGTAAATGTAGTAGTTGGCTTGTTTATGGATATATTTTGATCAAACTTGGTAGATTTATTTATCTAACACTAAGCCATTAATATTTTAATAAAAAAAAACACTTTATTAGTTTCTCTTTAGCAGCAAACCTAGGCACTCTTAAACAATGTTAATTTAATAGATTAATTGAAAATCAACCCAGGCAAATGGAAATTCGCTTAGTCAACAGGATTACAGGATTGCTGCACCCGGGGTATTTATATAGTGGGAACATTCCTATGGACTAATTACATTGATTTGTTGTGCTTTTATTTGCATAAAAGGGGGAAATGGTCTTATTTTATGTAAAATAGTTGGTGAAATCGTAACATGTAGCAATTTTAAAGACATCATAACCGGAAACTGCAGTGGGTCCAGACGTGACACCCGATTTAAAAACACTTCTATGGACACATACATCAACATTGAATGGTAAAACTGTCTATATATGACTCGTACACAGCCATCGGTGTCGGATTTATATGAGTTTTTGCGCCAAATTAGGTTGTTTTGTACGATTTTCCTAGTTTCTTGACATGATCCTTTGAGTAAAGCATATCGAATTCGGTATTTTTGTAAAGCCTTTTTAACGTGCTACAACCTTCTCTTTAAGTTATTTCTGATATATTATGTCAATAAAACGTAATCAACAAAAGTATCACAAAAATATTAAAAAATATAGGTTTTTGCAAAATTACGAAACATTAACTAAACATACAACAAAAGTGTAAATGTTTGAAAGATAGCATGTAAACTTATCTTTCAAACAAAAAAAAGTTCATTCCGATCCGATACATGGTATGTAAAATATAGTTATTTTTAATATAGCCCTTTCCGCCATTTTGATGACGTCATAACCGGAAACTGCAGTGGGTGCAGAAGTGACACCCGAGTTGAAAACACTTATTTAGACACATACATCAACATTGAATGGTAAAACTGTCTATATAAGACTTGTGCACTGCCCTAGATGCCGGACTAGTAGGCGTTTTTGCGCCAAAATAGGTGTTTTTATGAGATTTATCTAGTTTCCTGACGTAATATTTTGAGTAAAACGTATCAAATTTGGTATTTTTGTAAAGCTTTTTAAATGTTCTACAACTTTTTCCATTGGTGGTTTTTTATATACTCTATCAATAAAACGTTACAAACAAAAATAACACAAAAATATTAAAAAATACAGGTTTTTGCAAAATTACGAAAAATTTACTTTAGTAAAGATTGCACACTAAAGTATAGCTAGCTGCTGGACTAGTATCCTCTTTTCTCTAAATCAAGAGAGGATAGCTTAATCTCATCGGCGCTTGAGGCACAAATTCTTCCTATTGATGTTGATGGATCCAGTTTTTTTTTAGTAGGCGTATCTAGGCATAGCTTATCTCTTGGTTGTGGGAAGAAGAAACTACGGGCTAGCCCTTTAAGGTGTAGAAAGTTTATTCTAAATGCATTGTTGACTTTTTCTTCTATACAATCAAGCCACTAATAGTTGTCACACGCCAATGTCACATAACCGGACAAGATGTTCTTAAAAGCAGTTGGTGGCTTATGGTATAAATCAGTTACACATACAAGGAATTCAGTGCTCAAAACTATTTATTATATTCTATACAAGTTAAAACATATTTAACACCAGTTGAGGATGCACTCCGTATTTGCAGTTGATACTGCTTATATTCTTCATAGCAAAGATATACATTCGCCTTGGTACAGTTTCTTTTACACTATAATTATGTGAAATGAATTAATCTATTAATCATAGCATTAATCAACCACTTAAGTGATTTTAAATTTATTTTTTATACGATCTAATATATTTTAAGTTATTAATCTATTAGTGTTATACTATAGAAACCTTAAATAATTGTGTTGAAGTTTTATTTCCTAGAAAATAACCGTGAGAAATCTAGAAGGTCGGGTAGAAGAGCCATTTGAACTCGGGAAAGATAAACCACGTTTTCAAATATATAAGATTAATAAAATTAATCAACATATACTAAACTAAATAACCATGACAAAATGTCATACCTCTTCGTGAGCGCCTCTAATGGCCTGAATATCAAGTAGGCGAATTTCGATTTCATTCCATGTTTTAGTCAGCATATCTTCAGTCACAGACATAACAGCATTCGTAATTCTTCTTTTGAGCGTTTCCAAATCGGCTACCGGGCTAGAATAAACAATGTCCTTTACAAACCCCGACAAGAAAAAATCCAGGGGGGTCAAATCTGGGGAACGAGGTGGCCATTTTGTTGGTCTACCAAGTCCAATCCAGCGCTCTGGGAAGATAGATGGTGTCCGCACAACAAAGATTTATAATCAGGGAAAGACTTGATCAGGGAAAGGTTTTAATTTAAATTTCTTTTTAAATTTCTTTTTAAAAATTTCTTTTTAAATTTTTTTTAAATTTCTTTCAAAAAATTTAAAGTTTTAAATTTAAACATGCATATCACTTTAAACATTCACTTCATCACATCTAACTGTAACTACAGTAAAATACGATGATAATGAGTGAATGATGATCAGTAAAATACGATATAAGGTAAATCAATTTAACCATAGACAAAAAGAATTAAATATTTATTCTTAAACACTTTGTTGTCTTGTATTGGTAGGAAACTCTTCATTATGAACCAGACTTAGTTAACAGATTGAAACAAAATATAAATTCCAGGTTTGCTCTGGAAGTTTTAAGTCCTGCAGTCTGTGGTTAGCCTAAAAAACTACAGTATTTCAAACTACGTCCATATGTTATTTGTAAACAAAGGGAAATGAGTTTGATCAAATGTCAACAGATAGCGCCGCCTTCCAAACTTTGGCCCTTAAGTGTACTTAAGTGGTGCCCTTTCTAAATATTCTGACGTATTTGCACATCTACGTGAAAATACCTTTAATTTGACACCTCAAACTTTAAAATCCATCAAGCCGTTATTGAGTTATGACTGTGAAAAGAAAACTGCTTGCGTATTAATATATAGATTATTTCCACATTACAAAATAAATTATAAAATGTTTATTTTCGGGCCAAAAACGTTATTTGTTTATGTTTATGATCCACACCGGTATTTTTCTAGTAATCGTGATTCAACCTGTAAAAATACATGTTTTGAAATTTTTAACAAGATTTTTAATCACAACGGTTTGTAGTATTTCAATTGAATCATAATAATTCTCAATGCCAATTAGTTAATAAGACAAAACAAAATTAATAATTTTGAGTAATGTAGCACCCCCTTATTTTTTGTTTATTTGAACTATCAAACCTCAATTATTGTAATACAGAATTTCTTACGTCCAGGATAAATAAATTTGTATTGTAACAGATTTTTTAAGATTTCAGTAGTGTAAAAACGCTATTCACTGGAGCAGGATCAGGTGCAACCCCCAATTGTACCATAGCACCCCATCATGTGTACACGATATTTTACGTTTCACCTGTTTTGGATTGAATATATATTTCTACGTAAAAATGCTGTGTGTGTTCATTCATGTGTAAATTCATAGCATGAGGAGCAGCTTTAAATTTATTAGTGTAAAAACGCTATTCACTGGAGGATCAGCAAGAGC
Organism: Macrosteles quadrilineatus; assembly: GCF_028750875.1. Classification (NCBI taxonomy): domain Eukaryota; kingdom Metazoa; phylum Arthropoda; class Insecta; order Hemiptera; family Cicadellidae; genus Macrosteles; species Macrosteles quadrilineatus. The sequence goes on from NW_026542595.1 coordinate 88,691,062, forward strand.
AACCCTCAATTGTACCATAGTACCCTAGGTGCAACCCCCAATTGTATCATAGCACCCCATCATGTGTACACGATATTTTACGTTTCATCTGTTTTGGATTGAATATATATTTCTACGTAAAAATGCTGTGTGTGTTCATTCATGTGTAAATTCATAGCATGAGGAGCAGCTTTAAATTTATTAGTGTAAAAACGCTATTCACTGGAGGATCAGCAAGAGCAACCCCCAATTGTACCATAGCACCCCACCATGTGTACATGATATTTTACGTTTCACCTGTTTTGGTTGTACTTAATGTATATTTTATGTACACACACTATGAGGAGTAACACCGTGTACTGTTCATGGTTAATGACAGTTATTGCACTTCACAAATCTTATTACTTGTTTGCTTTGCCTTGAATATATATTTTGAGTGAGGTATTGGGATTATCACCGTGTACTGTTTATAGTTTATGATATTTTACTGGGTGTTATTGAACTTAAAAAAAAAAAAAAAATCTTTTTACCCTATGGTGTCACTTGATGAAAATGTTATTTATTGTATATGAGGAGCAACACCGTGTACTGTTTATAGTTAATGATATTTATTGAACTTCATAAGTCTTGTTACTTGATTGCTTTGCCTTGAATATATATTTTGTAGGGGCTTTCTCACTAAATTGTCATTCTCTACTTTAAATACGTTGTTGTGTGTTCGTTGATTTCATCTACACATTGACTAGTGAAAGGAAAAGTGGTCCTGCCAGCTGTCCAGACCCACCATCCTTCTCTCGTCTCGTGACCTCCATCCTTATTTCCAATGACACTATTATTCTAAGTGAAATAGATTAAAGAAAATAAATTTTAGTCTAACCAGTTGAATATAATTATTGGTGCTGCCATGAAATGATGGGTAGGGGTTTAATAATAACTCCAAAATGAATGTCTAATAATTCTATAATTTGTCCTCAAAATAACCATTTAGATGATATATGAACAGTAATTCAGCAGGGCTAACTTAGTATAGAATTATGCTCACATCATTATACATATAAAATTAACAATTGATTCTAATTGCTTCAAGTGTATAAAGGCCTACAAAATCATTCTTTGAGTTTAGTTACTTTTAAATTGTTACATTTGATGAAAACGTAATATCAAAAACTTTGTAATTCTTTGGAAAACACTTGTAATAATTGAGTCTTTAACGATGGTTAATTAAATCAGACAAACTGACAACATGTGGCAAGTAGTTTAGATACATATAAAATTAACAATTGATTCTAATTGCTTCAAAAGTATATACAAAATCATTCTTTGAGTTTAGTTACTTTTAAATTAATATATTTACACAATATTAAAAGCTATGTACTTTGTAATTCCTTGGAAAACACATGTAATAATTGAGTCTTTAATGATGGTCAATTAAATCACGCAATCTGACGACATCTGGAGAGCAAATAAATGGATATAACAAATTAATGAATAATGTTTTTCTAATATCCTTTAGATCCTGTACATGAATATACATATAATACAACCCTGTACAACAAACATTATCACAGGAGCCAGCACACCCCACTAGTACAATGGATTGATAAGCAGTGGCACTAGATGTGGGAAATTCAACATAAAAAAATAATAAACAATCATCCTTGAAAGTAATAATTAACTACGTGATTATATTACAAGATACAACAACATAATACATATATCTCAGTGGCACCAAGTGCGGGGAAAATTCAAAATAAACAAACATAATAAACTATGTACTGGGATTACAAGATACAACAACAAAATATATATATCTCAGTGGCACTAGATGTGGGAAATTCAAAATAAACAAACATAATAAACTACGTAATGGTATTACAAGATAGTGGCACCAAGTGCGGGGAATTCAAAATAAACAATCATAATAAACTACGTATTGGCCTTACAAGATAGAACTCAGTAGCACCAAGAGCAAGAAAAATAATAAAATACATCCTTGAAAGTAATAATTAACTATGTACTGGCAAAATCATTATTACAAGTTAGTGGCACCAAGTGTGGGAAATTCAAAATAAACAAACATAATTAACTACTTACTGGCATTACAAGATAGAACATACATGTAGACCCTTTTTATTTGTTAATTCTCATTTCAAATTTAATTACTTTCTCAAAACACTGTCCTGAATTTTTGGCCTCACATTCCCCACGCTCCGTTAAAAGTTTATTGAAACCACTCTCAATTTCACTAGCTATACTACTCTCTACTGTTAGGATGATTGATTTAGTTTTAAAATTCAATTTACTAACATCACCATCTTTTGTGTATTGGGATTCTATGTAAAATTGAAATCTAACTACCTTGTTTTTCTCTACATTCTTCCTTAGTATTTCTTGAATCTGCTCCCTCAAGTCCTCAAGAAAATCTTCCATACTTCTACATGTTTCCCCGATGTGTTGGACACTCCATCTCTCCACCTTTCCTTGAAATGCACTTCTAACAAGAACTAACTCCATTCCTTTTTATATATCTGAAAAATTTAGAATAATTAATCTAGGTCGGGTTTTGGGATAGCATAGTGTCCGAACGCAAGAGTATCAATTTTGTTTGGTAAAATGTACCGTTTTTTATCATCTGGATTTAAGCATAGCTTTTTCTGTTTGATTAGGGATACTGCCCCCTTTGAAGATGATATTCGGACATTATCCAACCATAGTCCAGTTTTAGTTTCTGCTTCCTTAGGTCGTGTGTTAAAGAGGCTATCTTTATAGTCTTCAAAGTCCACCTCTTTCTGTACTACTCTCTTCTGTGTTCCTTTGCTTTTCTTCTTGTTTGTTTCTTCGATTTTCTTCTTTACATCAAACTTCTTGGTGGCGTAGACCGACAAACTCTGTTAAAATGTTGGGTGCTAGTTCATCTTTGAACTTACCAAGGACCAGTTTATTTTTTAAAGAATGTAAAGGATGTTTAGGGTCATAATTCCGGGTGTCAAGCTCATTTACAATTTTGGGGTCGTTAGCTATGTCATTGTATAGGTCTTGAGTGTATATTGTCATAGCATATGCATCGGTATCTTTGTAGTTGATTTGTATGTTGTCTCCGTATTTAGGTTTTAGAACATCATAGTAAAAAGAAAATAAGTGGACTTTACTCAAATCAAGGACTGCTGCACCAATAAAGATTGGTTTGTCAAAAACGATTGTCTTCGGGGCCATATTATACATCACAAGACTTTCACCAAAATCATAACTGTCTATAAACTGCGGGCTAAACGATAGTTTGCTAGCTTGCTCACAAGTCGTTGGGACTACTACTCGGATCCGTTTTTCAACTCGTTCACAAGTCTTCCCTGAAAAATAAAAGCAAACATTTTAGGGTGGGAAATAGTTTAATTTTTAATACTGTACATGACACTTTGTGAATAATAAGATTTAACCCCCATCAAAGAGTGTAGATTTGCAAACTGACCTTATATCCCCAGTGGTTTTTAAAGTTCCCGTGTTATCCATATTATTTGTCAGCTAGATAATTTAATTTTTGTTAATATTTAAGGAAACATGTGCTAAAGAAATGAAATATTTAAAAACCATTTTAATTTGGGTTGATGTAAATATTATAATGGAATAAAGTAAAAAAAATTATAATATTAAGTAAGAGGAGTCTATAAGAAATGTTGATTATATTGATCTGTTATGTACATCGTGAGTATTTCCATAATCTTTTAATCGGCTATCAGAAATTATGACTGTTAATTGTTTTAAAATATATTCGAATTCAAGCAACACGTACACTAGTTATATATGAAATGTTGACATGTGTGTGAAAGTCTAGGTGTTAATTAAGATAACTTGTAAAATGAGATCTTAATTAGAATCTGTGTTAATTGACAAACTTGTAAAATGTGTGTGAAAATCTAGGTGTTAATTGACGTAACTTGTAAAATGTGTGTGAAAATCTACGTGTTAATTGACATAACTAGTAAAATTTGTGTGAAAATCTAGGTGTTAATTGACATAACTTGTAAAATGTGTGTGAAAATCTACGTGTTAATTGACATAACTTGTAAAGTGTGTGTGAAAATCTAGGTGTTAATTGACACTCACCATATAAGGCATTGTTCATAAGCTTCCAAAATTTCTCTTCAAATGGGTTGCCTGACTCAATCCTCTTTTTGGTGGTCAATTCGACATAAGGGGCGATGTATGGGGATTGCTTGAACTTGATTCCTCTGTGGATCTTGGTGAGAATTAGTCCGTGTTCCACAGCCTGTTGTAGAGCTCGGTAATGGCAGACATACTTCGTCCTCGAGCCAAGTGTCTCCATTAGCATATTTTGTCCATCAATCACTTGGACCTCGGGTAGGAACGGCATGTCGTTGTGAGTGTCGTGTAGATGATCGGGGTATTGGAAGTCCGCCTCCAAAAAGTAGCCGGTGTCTGAGTCCGGGGGTAGTTGTAGGACTTCTTTCACTAAATCGTCATTCCCCTCAACCCAAGTGAATTCACTAATTGGTAGGTGTTTCGATAAACAAAAGCCATATAAATTGTTGGCGTCAATATACCATAAATAAGAGGTTGGTTTTGTGGGATCGTAGAGGTGTTCCATGTAAGGGTTATTTGCACGGCTTAAGCGGTGTGAGCATCCCACTAATCCTCCACGCATTCCTCTCCGAACAAACTTGACCATTTCTAGGTCAGTTAACAAATCAATTGTTACATTTGTATAACGTAACATGGCATCAAAGGTCAGTCCTGGAGTACTTACATAATATAGTGGATCGAGTTGGAATTCTCTCATTGACATTGCTCTAAAGTCTTCAAATACATCTGCCAATAGTAAAACGTCACACATCTGGTAAATCATGACATAGTCCTTTAGGGTTTTGCATTCAAAAACTCGCCAAATGGATTTTGCGTGTTCATAATTTTGTGGATTTATGTCTTCATCTGTTAAAATGGAGTAAAATGATTCCATTGGAGGGAGAGATGTTTCTTCAAGTTTAGAGAGTGAAGAGAGATAGTCGTAGGGTAGAAAGCCTTTAGTGGTTATAAGATTGAATGTTTCGTCCTCAGGAAAGTATTTACGTGATAATGCTTTTTTATTATCACTGAGAAAGCTACTCAGTTTATCCAAAGAGAAAGAGAGGAATCGGTAACTATCAATAAATTGAACAGTCATGCCCCCCATTTTCTTAGTAAAACTTATAAAAGTGTCTGTTGTGTGGGGAATGACTGTAATTTTACCATCTTGTTTTCCTAATTCTGGAATAATGAAATTTGCATCGTAGCGGGAGAGGTTATGAACGACGACATTTACAACCCTCTGGTCTCTGTAAAAAAGATTACAGCGATTGTGGGCTGCTCCATAAAATCGGCCAGAGACATGATCATGCGAACGTACCTTTTTATTTCTATCATCAAAACCCCCTCTTAAACATATGTGGCATGTAGTAGCAAGGTCGAACTCATGTTGTTGTTGATCAGTAAGTTCAGGGACATCTCTTATTCTCTTTGTATATAACACCTTTTCAATTTTTTCTATATCTTCTTTTAGCATGTTAAATAGCTTGCTTGGAGCATCAAGACCACAGTAGGCTCTGTAGTTGGTCAGCATGTCACTTTCTTCATCTTTTAGTAAATATCCGAATGAAAAGGGGATATGTTTTTGTAGAACAACGGTGTTAGTAGTTCCGGTTTCTTCAACAGGCGTTGTCAATGATTCAAAATCCAGATAAATTGTGAATCGTTTCTTTCTAAGATTCTCAAAATTCCTGAAGTAAAGCTTAGTTTTGTTGCCCTTTGGAGTGTCATTAAACAATGGACCACCACTAATTCCTTGACAAAATTCTGCGTGTCTTTTGAGCTGTTCTTCTGCTTTCTTGTTAGGTGTGTTGTAAAAATAAGCCCTACATCTTCTACACATTTTTACAAAATGTCGGTGTTTAGATATCCTGTTCCTTAGCAAACCTTCGAAGTCCAGGATTAGGTGGTACACATTTCCCACTCTAATCAAATCAAAGTGTTTGTCTTCCTCTACAAAGCCAACACTAGTGATATAGGCAGGAATTAATTTTCCTTCATGAATAGAAAAAATTGACAGCGAAACACAATTCCTTCTCTCAAAGCTAGGAAAGTCTGTTACATCTTCCCCCCATTCAAACACAGTAGTATTATCCTTAGAAGAAATTGCATACTTAAAAGATTCTTCTCTGTTTAGTTCAGGTGGAGATTTTTGGATGTATTTCGTGTCTAAGGTTTTCTCGCTAAAGCACTGATGAAGTTCCAGCTCTTCTTTAGTCTTGAATTTGTCACTACATATGCGACAGAAATAACAACCTCCTGCCATGTTATGTATAAGTTTGAGATGTAAAACTAAAGAACTGTTGGTAGCAAAAGTCTTGCTACACAACCTACATTTAACTCTTTTAGGTAAGAACCGATGTTTAGTTCCAAGGTGAGCTAGAAGACCTTTCTCAGTTATAAATTTTCTAGGGCATCTTTTACATTGGAAATTGGTTGATTTCAGTTCATGTTTTTCTTCCAGATGACGTTTGAAGTTATCAATTAGATGAAATGAGCTCGTACACTTTGGGCAGTAAAATCTACTCTTAGGAAGGTTATGCTTCAATCTATTGTGTAACACAATGCTCCTTTGATTTTTGAATATTTTTGGTGGCGTACACAATTTACACATTATTTTAATGTTTGAGTGTACATTTTTGATATGCCGTGTCAAGTTACGTTTGTGTGTGAATGTTTCTTCACAAATTCCACAATTATATAGTGGAGTATTCCTTGCATGTTTAATAGCAATATGTTGTGTCAAATTAGATTTTCGTGTAAATGTTTCTTTACAAATTTCACAATTATATACAGGGATATTTGTTGAATGTTTAAGACCAATATGCCGTGTCAAGTTAGATTGGAGTGTGAATGTTTCTTCACAAACGTTACAATTATAGACAGGGATATTTCTTGCATGTTTAAGACCAATATGCTGTCTCAAGTTAGATTTTCGTGAGAATGATTTGTGGCATATGTTACAGTTGAATGTTGAGGATGGAAAATTATGTAATTGATCTTTGTGACGTTTAAGGCTAGATTTTCTGTTGAAGGACAGGTCACAGATGTCACAAATAAACTTCTTATGGATAATTTGTATATGACTATCCAGCTCATTTTTCGTCGCATATGCATTTGAACATAATGTGCATGGGAAGAACCCAGTATCTCCGAAACTAGACGTAGATGGTTGTGGGTCGTCCATCTGCCCTAAAAGAAAAAAAAGAAGGAAATAGAAAGAAGGTTTTGAATCAAAATAAAAACAAACACTGGAGAGAATGACGACCCAGAGCCGAGGTCCATTAATGCAAAGTGAAAACGAAACTATGCCCCTCCCGTTACTGGACTCAGAACCGGTTTATGTCAATGACCCGACCCACCTCAACTCACGCTGCAACTCGACTTTACACCAAATCTCTCTAGTTCATAGTAAGAAATCATTAATCTCACATTACCCTTTTAAGACATGTTGGCTAGAGCATAGCCATAAGGCCCATCGTGCAAACTGGTATTAGATAAAAAAAAAGAAATTATAATTTAGTTTAGACAACTTTTATGTTCTAAGATTATACCCGGTATAAAATAACATGCAAACTAATAACATTAGACTTCTCATCTCCCATTGTAAATTTTAAAGCACGTTTTTGTGTCTAGTTCATGTACGGTGACACTGGGTGCTAGTGTCGACAACATTTTGTTTCTATTATTTTAGGGTTAATTTCTTGATTTGTGCTTTACTGTTTGGTTATGTAACTAGGGGACAACTTATTGTTTATGATTGGATCGTATTATTTGGTTAAACGAGGTTTTAAATGACTGTAATATTGTAAACAAAACACAACCTCTACATAAACCGTACAGAACTAACAATAAAATTGTCTTCAGCTGTTCCATAAGGATGAGAAATCTACTAAGGGAGTATGTTTTATCTATGCTAGTAACTATTCATGTTTAATGTTTACTTACCACATATAGGAGGAAGGTCTATTACTGAATTTTCGTGGAAGTTGTAGCAAAATATCAGCTGAAACAAACATAAAAAAAAAAAAATGACTCAATAATTTCACACCATTATATTTAACAGGTTTGGTTTTCATATCACTCTTATAAGTAAAATACCACTCATTTTTAATAGTCAATAACTAACGATTACGCATAATAATCTCAAAAAACAGCTCCTATGATTGTAAAAAATATCTATGCTACACTCTGTTCTGGGAATATTAGTTGAAAACTTTAATATATTTTACTGAATTGTAACAAATTAGTAGGACATTACAAAGGAAAATGACATTCATATGAATGCTACATTTTGTTGTGTATGTTGTATTACGACTGTTAAAATGTATACTATCTATATCTATAAAAGATTAAGTATGTAAGTATATACCCTATGGTCTCCGAAATTGCTTGACAGATTGTAATGAAACTTTAAGGCATTATTCAAGGATGGTTTGTGTTAAGTTTGGTACAGACCCGTCAAAATGGCTTTACCTAAGTGGGTTTTAAGGGAATTTGTTACTACAATATAATGTTTATGTATGTCTAGAGGACATTTTGTATTTTTAAAGAAAATTGACGCATTGTTCCACGATACCAATGATACCAGTGACAATCAACAATATATTAGATTACTCGTCCACATGAAAAAGTTTATTCTATAATTAAGACTGAGTGAACGACTTAATTAATCTAACAATATCTGTAGGCTGAGTTATTCAACCTCTTAAACGAATTAAACACCTTGAGCAATGCTCAATCCCATGGAATTAACAAGTTAAATGTCTATGATGAAACTTTTTGTAACTTGGTATCCAATTAAAAACTCCAAACAAAACATGAAGCCAATTACAATAATTTACCTTTAACGTACAATATTTATCAATAGGGATTCTAAAGATTACTAAAAAGGAAAATGGTTACTTACCAAATAATATAGGTAGTGTTGAAAACAGGGTACATGAGACGCTCTCCAACCATAAACTGAAATAAAATATTATATCAATATTTTATGTCAACTCAACAATAAGTAATGAGTAATACTGAAATGTGAAAGTTTGTGTGTTTGTTTGAAGTTCAATCACACATTAAAAAAATGGACAGATTGAGCTGAAATTTGGCATGATGATAGCTCATATTCCCAATTAACATATAGGTATATTCTTATCTAAAAGATCTCCGCCCCAGGGGCTCTGTAGTTCCCCATGTTAACATTATGAGGGAATGAAAGAATTTATTCGGCTGTTGATTCTATGATATGCAAAAGTCTTAAAAGGTTATAGGGTGCAACATTATATATGACAACCGCTAATTTGAACTAAGTAGCAACAAAAGTGTAGTACCCAGTGAGAGCTAACTGTCAAAGTAGAAATGTTTATAGCTATTTTATATTTTTAATTTCATGAATAATTTGTGATATTTTGAAATCTTTAATAATTCTTTTTGTCTATTATTTAGGTTAAGTGCTAGAACATGATGGCTATGGTAGTAGTGTAATACTATATTATACCATAAATTTAAAGAAGCAAAGTTTATCAAACTGTGTCCTCTCCCATTGCAAACGCTAAGTAAGAGTATAACTGCAATAACCATTTTACACTGATGCCAACCCCGTACGAAGGAAAGGTATTCTGCTAGTTAATAATAAAATTCTCAAGATGTTAAAGGTTCAACCCTTACTCAAAAATATGTCAGTAACAAAGAACTCATTCTTATTCATTACATTAGTATTCAGTACACAGTGTACTATAGTTATACGTAATAATAAGAAATAGACCCAGAAATCTTTTAAATCGAACAGTGTTAAGATTAAGATAATGTTTACAACATATTTCTCAAAAGTGTTTCCTCATTTAATTTGTACAATTAAAATCAAAATCAACTAAGAAATCATTGTGCACCAGAATTGTCCAATGTAACAAGATAATCTAAAGGTTGAGTAGAGTTAAAAACTATTAGACAAATGTAAAGAGTTACATACCTTAGATGTGCTGGGACACTAGTGTCGGCAAGGAGATGCGATTCGCAACTGCGCAGATCACTGACCTGCCTCCATTTTATACTGCAAATTTGCCGTTCATCTAACGGGAGTGTTACCGTTACACAGAATCATTCGCAACTGCAAAGATCACTGCTGACCTGCCTCCATCTACTGCGAATTTACCGTTCATCTAACGGGAGTGTTACCGTTACACAGAATCGTAGAATCGGAAGATGGTACCAGGAGACAGAGCTCAATTTTTGCAATCCTTCTCATCGCTTAGTAGTACTTTCGTTGTTTATCAGTTTAGTAAGGATTGCATGGTAGTTATATATTCTCTACATGTCATCCAGTCTCACACAAAATATATATTCAAGTCAAAGCAGGTACATAATCAAGTAACAACATAAAGTTCAATTAACAACTAGTAAAATATCATAAACTATAAACAGTACACGGTGTTGCTCCTGATGCAGTCAATAGCATCTTTACACAAAATATATACTCAAAGCAAAGCAGGTACGAATTCAAGTAACAAGATTTGTGAAGTTCAATAAATATCATTAACTATGAACAGTACATGTTGTTGCTCCTCATATACAGTGAATAGCCTAGCATTTTTACACAAAATATATATTCAAGGCAAAACAGGTACATGATCAAGTAAAAAGATTTTTAAAGTTCAATAACACCCAGTAAAATATCATAAACTAAAAACAGTACACAGTGATAATCCCAATACCTCACTCAAAATAAATATTCAAGGCAAAGCAAACAAGTAATAAGATTTGTGAAGTGCAATAACTGTCATTAACCATGAACAGTACACGGTGTTACTCCTCATAGTGTGTGTACATAAAATATACATTACAACCAAAACAAGTGAAACGTAAAATATCGTGTACACATGATGGGGTGCTATGGTACAATTGGGGGTTGCACCTGATCCTGCTCCAGTGAATAGCGTTTTTACACTAATAAATTTAAAGCTGCTCCTCATGCTATGAATTTACACATGAATGAACACACACAGCATTTTTACGTAGAAATATATATTCAATCCAAAACAGGTGAAACGTAAAATATCGTGTACACATGATGGGGTGCTATGGTACAATTGGGGGTTGCACCTAGGGTACTATGGTACAATTGAGGGTTGCTCTTGCTGATCCTCCAGTGAATAGCGTTTTTACACTAATAAATTTAAAGCTGCTCCTCATGCTATGAATTTACACATGAATGAACACACACAGCATTTTTACGTAGAAATATATATTCAATCCAAAACAGGTGAAACGTAAAATATCGTGTACACATGATGGGGTGCTATGGTACAATTGGGGGTTGCACCTGATCCTGCTCCAGTGAATAGCGTTTTTACACTACTGATTTCATTGTAAATATATATATTCTAATAGTCCTTATCCAACAGATATAAATCTATATTCTTATTTAATAGTAAAAGTACAAACCTGGCTAGAGAATTCTTATAGTCATAATTTGTTAGTTCAAATTTCAAAGGTACTACAATTGTTATTTCGTATAACACATTAACTTAAATGCAGTTCCTATATGACATATATACTTCAATTGAACATTAAATTGATGTTCAAGAATTTTCAACTGAACACTCACGTTTGTACAAATAAAGACTATTTAACGTTCAATAAATGTTCAAACGTCACAAATATCGATATACATATGATATGCATATCTTGATCAATTGACATCAAATGGTTATTAAAATTAGGCTAAATTAAGGTTAATTGGACATTTCGTGAACATCATAATGCACATTCATTTTTTTCAAATTAAGACTATTTAATGTTCAATGAATGTACAAATGTTACAAATATCGATTATGATGTGTATATTTAGTCCAATTTATGATCATTTTGGTATAAAATTGTAGTTCAATTTATGTTCAATTGGTCATTAAGTGAAAATAGGTTTGCATACTGATGTTTTTTTTATTTTATTTTTTTAATTATTATTATTAAAATTAGTTGACCAAAACAGTCAAAAGTCGCAATCTTTGATCACACACAAAGTATCTGGTTCAAATGAGTATCAATTTCAACTATTAAATTGACATTAAAAAATAAATATATTTTTTCAACTCTTGGTGAATTAAAAACTTACAGTTTGGACAAAACTATTCATTATATTCTACGCAAGTTAAAACCAAATTATGTAAAGAAGTGCAAACATCGAAAATAAAATAAAATGATAATAAAAGTTTCTTTGTCAACCAAGCTACTGGTCTCTTCTGACCAGCTAGAGAAAACTAAATGCAAGGATGAGCTGCTAACACAACAACAACAAAATTACCAGGTGGGTAAATAACCAAAGTGGCACATGTATCCTCAATCTCCCCTATCTGTTTGTACTGTCATTGATCCAGGGTTTAATCTGCGGTTAATCTTTTGAACCTGGAAGTTTTTTTTTAACTATCAACCAAGTTGAAAAATCCTCTTTATCACTGGTGTTGTAGTCAAATAAATATAACACTACACGAACACGAAAACATTATACAGAAATCTAGACGAATTGTAATACTGATAACGGTTGGGTGGTGTAGCTGGCAGAAGATAAGACATGACTTTTTTTCATTTTCTTATGCTACAGCGTCGTCTTGATGGATTATGCGGACATTGGTGGCACTGCAATATGACCAAGCGTCTTCACTAGAAGCAGATTCTACTACCACATGTCTCTGTGGCATTATATGTACGTACATGTAACACACTGTATCACGAAGAGATGCTTCCTACTTCCTGTAGGTAGCCATGTTGTTGTTGGACATATTATAAAAGAAGCCTCGTGGTCGTAGCCAGTCTTCGCTTACAAGTAGACGGTTGACACCATCACATTCCAGACAACGCTGTAGTCTGTGTCATCCACTATTGACATCATTCACTGTCCAGTATTCATTTGTTGTTTTTGGACATATTGTAAAAGAAGCCTCGTGGTCGTAGCCAGTCTTCGCTTACAAGTAGACGGTTGACACCATCACATTCCAGACAACGCTGTAGTCTGTGTCATCCACTATTGACATCATTCACTGTCCAGTATTCATTTGTTGTTTTTGGACATATTGTAAAAGAAGCATCGTGGTCGTAGCCAGTCTTCACTCACTAGTCGGCGGTTGACAGCATCACATTCCAGACAACGCTGTAGTCTGTGTCATCCACTATTGACATCATTCGCTGTCCAGTATTCATTTGTTGTTTTTGGACATATTGTAAAAGAAGCATCGTGGTCGTAGCCAGTCTTCACTCACTAGTCGGCGGTTGACAGCATCACATTCCAGACAACGCTGTAGTCTGTGTCATCCACTATTGACATCATTCGCTGTCCCGTATTAATTTGTTGTACTGGTACATATACATATTTGTCACCAGTTGAGGTTGCATTCCGTATTTTCAGTTAATACTGCTTATATTCTTCATAGCAAAGATATACATTCGCCTTGGTACAGTTTCTTTTACACTATAATTACCTATGTGAAATTAATTAATCTATTAATCATAGCATTAATCAACCACTTAAGTGATTTTAAATGTATTTTTTATACGATCTAATATATTTTAAGATATTAATCTATTAGTGTTATACTATAGAAACCTTAAATAATTGTGCTGAAGATTTATTTCCTAGAAAATAACCGTGAGAAATCTAGAAGGTCGGGTAGAAGAGCCAATTGAACTCGGAAAAGATAAACCACGTTTTCAAATATATAAGATTAACAAAATTAATCAACATATACTAAACTAAATAAGCATGACAAAATGTCATAAAAACAAAATAATAATGACAGCAAGCAAAATATTACATCAAACGCTTTTACATATAAAATTAATTACAAAAATATAATAATGTACTAGTGATAATTACATAGTTAGCCTTAAAGGATAAAAACAACACAAAATAATGTTAATCTCCCTGATTTACTCTCTTTTATTTCGCGGTTTTTTTTTCTCAGAGGAGTGGAGGTTTACCAGTTTCTGTTTAAAGTTAAAAGGAAAAGATACATCTTATATACAGTACACCCTTGAGTATCCAAGCCCTTGGGTTACCCGAGTTCGGGGTAGGCCTTGATTGTGTGTGAGTGTCTTTATGTAGGCTATATGCGAGTGAACGTACAGAGAGCTACACGGACTACACCTGTGATCCGATTTGGATCAAATTTGGTATATTACTAATCCAAATATCACTACAATTTTTTTTTATTTCCTTGAATATTTGTTTGTTTATTAATAAAGTAGAAAAAAAACTTTATCTATATAAAAACTTTACTTAGTACTGGTCAAGAGATTCTGCAGTTTTGTAATAAGGAATTTAGGTGTATTAAGTAAGAGTTATTAATAAGTTAATTATTTCCACATTGCAAAATAAATTATGAAATGTTTATTTTCGGGCCAAAAACGTTATTTGTTTATGTTTATGATCCACACCGGTATTTTTCTAGTTATCGTGATTCAACCTGTGACAATACTTGTATTGAAATTTGTAACAAGATTTAATCAACGGTTTGTAGTATTTCAATTGAATCATAATTCTCACTGCCAATTAAGTTAATAAGACACATCAAAATTAGTTTTGCATACTGATGTTTTTTTATTATTTTTTTAATTATTATTATTAAAATTAGTTGACCAAAACAGTCAAAAGTCACAATCTTTGATCACACACAAAGTATCTGGTCCAAATGAGTATCAATTTCAACTATTAAATTGACATTAAAAAATAAATCTATTTTTTCAACTTTTGGTGAATTAAAAACTTACAGTTTGGACAAAACTATTCATTATATTCTATGCAAGTTAAAACCAAATTATGTAAAGAAGTGCAAACATCGAAAATAAAATAAAATGAAAATAAAAGTTTCTTTGTCAACCAAGCTACTGGTCTCTTCTGACCAGCTAGAGAAAACTAAATGCAAGGATGAGCTGCTAACACAACAACAACAAAATTACCAGGTGGGTAAATAACCAAAGTGGCACATGTATCCTCAATCTCCCCTATCTGCTTGTACTGTCATTGATCCAGGGTTTAATCTGCGGCTAATGTTTTGGACCTGGAAGTTTTTTTTTATACTAACAACCAAGTTGAAAAATCCTCTTTATCACTGGGGTTGTAGTAAAATAAATATAACACTACACGAACACGAAAACATTATACAGAAATCTAGACGAATTGTAATACTGATAACGGTTGTGTGGTGTAGCTGGCAGAAGATAAGACATGACTTTTTTTCATTTTCTTATGCTACAGCGTCGTCTTGATGGATTATGCGGACATTGGTGGCACTGCAATATGACCAAGCGTCTTCACTAGAAGCAGATTCTACTACCACATGTCTCTGTGGCATTGTATGTACGTACAATTATACTAAGGATATCTAATAATTTCTCTTACCTTTTCCATGATGAGATGATTCTTTTTAAATGGGTCAATCTTAATGAAATAGAATAGTAGGAGTGAACTACGAGTGAACGATGCGTGTAACACAATACAGGGTGTCCCGGAACTCTCTACCAATATTTTAGGGCATTGCTCCTGGGTAAGAAACGTACCTAAATATCATATTTAAACTGTCCGGAAGTCCTTAGTTACTCACACAGCCGCCATTTTGTTTTTTCGGTTATTAATTTTTTTCTAAAGAATGGTTAAACATACGAAATGGAAACTTTGCACAAACATTTATGACAACTAAACAAAGCTACCAAAAAATTATAACGATTATTCAAATTCAAAAAACAATGGCGGCCATTTAATTTTTTTGTAAAATCAATGGTTTTTGAGTTATTTAAGAAATAAAATTTTAAAGGCTTAGGATAACCATATCGTCTGCGTAAAGTAGAGCATGTATCGGGATATTACCTAGATAAGGCGGGTGTGATTCGACATTTTCCAAATATTCTATAACATCGTCTATATATAAGTTGAATAAAGTAGGGGACAACTGGCAGCCTTGCCTTACGCCTGTGTGGGACTTTACACTTTCAGATACTTTAATGTATTCCGCTTTGACACAAAAACTTACTTCATCGTAAATAGTTTGAATTATCTTTAACATTTTTGAGCTTATTCCTTTACGTTGCATTTTATACCATAAGGCCTCTCTTGATATTGAATCGAAAGCTTTATTAAGGTCCACAAAACAACAATACAGCTTGCCCCTTTTTTTTGATAGTTCTCTATCTATAAGTGTCCTTAATACAAATACATTGTCTATCGTTGAATAGCCCTGCTTAAAACCACACTGAAAACATGATATCTTTTCGTATTTGTTTGCCCAAGCCCTAATTCGGTTATTTGACAGTTTTGCATAGCACTTGCCTAACACTGGGAGCAATGTAATGGCTCTATACGAGTTGGGATCTTGTCTGTCTCCACTGCCTTTGTATAGACTGTATATCATACCCTTGCCCCATACATTTGGTACTTTCCCGCCATTAAATATTAATTCAAACATCCTTAAAGTTATATTTAAAAACACTTCGTTCTGCAAAATACTTTTTATAAACTCTGGACATATTCCGTTAACTCCACAAGCTTTCCCATTTTTTAATTCTTTAAATGCCTTAACCTGCTCTCCTCTGTCTATTTGTTTGTCCAACTCTGTCACGGTTTCTACAACTGTCAGCCTGCCAATGTCACGTGGCTCCCACTTATCTGTACTATCAAACAGTTCCTTATAGTGATCTAGGAGGGCTCTAACTGGTACAATATTTATCTCTCTATTAACACCTTTACCTCTCATAATTTTAATCATTTTCCAGGCCTCTTTAACATTGTTTCCCATCATCAACTGTTCTAACCTCAGACTCCATTTCTTACCCCATTCAGTCTTTTTTTCCTTACATAATGCTTTATAAATACGTTTCGAATCCAGATATTTACACAAATTTCCATGCGTTTTATTTCTGCGAAAAGTTCTTAAGTTCTTAATTGCCTCTCCACGCAGTGTTCTACATTGACTATCGAACCAATTATTTGTCTTTATCTTATGATTCTTGTTTTCAGGTTTTTCTACTTTAAATAATTTACCAGTTATATAAAACACAGTATTTATCAAACTGTTCGCTTGTTCTATATTATTCCTAACTAAAGCCTCATTTACACCTATCAACAGCATATCTACAGTCTAGCTGGAGTGTATGTCATTCACAAAACTCTCCCCCCTCTCCTCTCTCCACCTATAAATGCTGATATTGTTACAACCAACATCATCACCCGTAACATTAATCATATTTCTGAACATTGGCTCACCCTCAAGTACTATTTTAAGCATTATAAACAGAATGACTAGAAAATGACTAGAATCCAGAAAATCTACAACATTAAAACTATAAACTTTACATAACAGTGAATAGGACAAAAACACAATAATCTATAACAGAGCACCCGTTTTCAGAAACATAAGTAAATTTCCCAGGCTTATCATTTCGTCTCCCATTCATAATCACTAATGATTGCGACTTGCACATCCCTATCAGCTGTTTACCTTGCTCATTGACAACAACATCACTACTTAGCCTAGGCTCTAAACTACTTATACTCTCATAGTTATTATCTTGAAGAAATTCAGGCAAATATTCACTTTCTACATCTGTACTAAATTCATTCATATTCCCTATTCTAGAATTCCAATCTCCTATTAATAAAAAATCAAAATTCTTATACCTTTCCTCGAATTTCTCCATCTCAGTTGCTATGTCGTCATAAAAGTTTACATTTCTATACTTGGACGTTACCGGGTGGTTATAAACAACACCAACAATAATTTTGTCACCTTCTAGTAAAAACCAAATTACATCTTTCATTAAATTATCTAATAAAACAACTTTGAATTTTGATTTTACATACACTGCTATACCACCTGGAAAACGTCCTCTATTTCCCAACCTAGCTTTAACTTTTTCATAACTTACATAAACATCTAACTTTAAGACTTCTTTACTAAATGACCATGTTTCTACTAACGCTATTATATCATGCTCTTTTAACAAATTCAACAGTTCTACATCATGCAATAAACGTTTTATTCCCTCTACATTCCAATAAAAAACAGACAATTTGTTACCTTTAACACTCTGAAATTCGTCCTTGAGTATATGGCACCCTCTGCTACTATCACTTCCTGTGTCCTATTTAACTTTTCCTCCCCCTTGCTGACTGTTCGCTCGTTGACTGCCGCCGCCCTCGTTGCTGCCGCCGCCCTCGTTGCTGCCGCCGCCCCCGTCGTTGCGTCCGCGTCCGCTGACACCTTTGGGTCGAAGCCAGCCATCGATACGTCCTCGTCCTGGGGTCCAACTCGTCTCTTCTTGCGCCTTTTTCACCTTCTGCCTCGTTACTCTACTTGCAATCAGTTGTGTATCCTCAGCACCTTCTCTATCCTTTTCATCACTGCTCTCATCTGAATACTCTATCGACACAACTTTCTTTACCTCCCAATCATATTTATACAATTGTCCGTCTACTTTAAGCTTGTTGAAGATTACCTTAGCTTTTGCACCTTTTCCCTTAGCCTCCTTCATCACTGCCAGCAGATGCTTCCTTTCCTCCCTTACATTTTGACTAAAATCTTCGTTTATAAAAATGTCGGTGTCCTTTAATTTGCTTCTAGCCTCGAGAATCTTTTCTTTAATGCCGTAGTGAATGAACTTGACAATAATCGGACGTTTCCCTTTTCGATGGCCAAGACGATGAGCCCTTGCGATGTGGTCTCCAGTCACCTCGTTCAGCTCCATTACGTCGTTAATCACCTCCAACAACTTGTTTTTACAGTCATGCCAAGACTCATTGTCCTCATCACTTTCCTTTATTCCAAAAAAGATAAGATTGTCACGCCTGCTCCTGTTTTCTAAATCATCTTGTTTACCAATTAACTCTTGGATGTTTACTTTTAGTTTTAAATTATCTGCTTCTAAATGATCAATTCTCTCTAAGTTTTTGTTAACCTGTTGTTTTAAGCTATTTTCAACATTGTCTATTTTCTGATTTAGCTCCTTAAATTTTTTTTCCATTTTCTCCGTGGAATCTTGAATAAGCTTATACACATCTTCAATTGACGGTCCCGGGTTTAACTCAACTCCTCCGATGACAAGCAAATATATTAAAAAGAACAGACATTTACATTTCCGTTTCGACATTTCACTTTTTGCAGTTTTTGCACCTTTACTTGCTCCAAAAAACAAACCTATCCGAGCTCTCCATACAACAATCGAGATCCAATTTGCTTTACCTAGCGCTGTTTAAGTGTACCCTAAGGGGGTTGGATAAGGCCTATCTTAACAATGTTAATTTTAAAAGCTTTATGTACCTTTTTCTGAGCAACCTAGCCCTATCACCTTCAAACTTTGTGGCATTGTTATTATGACCTTTATAAACAATTAGAGCTGAAAATATTTTTTTTTTATATAGGTAAAAAACGAGTTAATTAAATGAAAAAAATTAGATAAATGATTTTTTTAAATTGAACGTAAAAAGTAATTTTAGACATAATTTCTGCTCAAAATGTAAGGGACAATGTAAAGTACAACTGTGATTTACTTCAACTCAATCACATTAGGGGTTCCCGAGAAAAAGGTACATATGTTTAAAAAAAAGTAAAATGTCGGGAAATTGTAATTAAAGGTAAAAGTTAGTTTCACTGACCTGAAACCTTGGATTAGTGGCACCCTGCTCCATAACTAGGGTCATCAGGATCCTCCAGCTCTTCCCACTGATCTTCTAATCTCCTCTTGGCATTTGAATGGGCTTGCCTAGCTTTTTTGGCCACTTCGGAAGCCATGCGTTGAGCTTTTTGCACACGTGTATTGTCCAGCTTCTTCATCGCTTCACAACAGTTTTTCCCAACAGCCATGCCCAGATGTTTCAAAACCATGCACCTAGCAATATTGCCCTTGTTGAAGGAACTGATGGCATCATAAACACCCAAGTGCAGTGTTTTTAGGCCTACAAAAACTGTTTTTGGTAGGCTTGACCAAATTACTTGGTTGACAGACTTGTTCGGATTTTGAGATCGTCCGTAAAGGCATTTCCGCAGTAAATCAGGTGCACTAAGGTCTGTGAGAGTAGGTTTTATCTTTTTCATGATGACAGAAGAAAGATGGAAATGTTTTGAATGATCATATGGTTCTTTTGCAGCCAATGCCTTTTGGTACTTACACCAACTTTCACTTCCCTTCTGACATATCCATGGTGAGGTTCGGCATTATTCGAAATCAAGTGATAGTATGTTGCCCATACTGCCTTTTGCATTGATTGTAAGTCTTTGGTATTCCTTAGAATGGCTAGACCATAGTACTTCTGAATGGCTAATATAGCCGCACCAGTCAGCCTGTTTTTACCGCCCATAGTTTTGCCATCCGTTTGTTTGTTTTTTCCTTCTCTTGTCTTCAAGGTCTTGAGGCGGGATCCCATGCGTTTTTGCACGTGACCTATACACTCTAACTTAGTCACAGGGCAATCATCCCCATAAGGATTACTTCCTAAAACACTGGCAAAACCATATACTAGTCTTCATATTTATATTATATAAGTTTTTGTCTTGAGGCCTAGTTGGAATAGAATTAGAGCTTTCAAAGTGAGCCAATGGTTGATTATTGCATCCAGTGCAAGAAAAATCTCCTGAAAAGAACAGGCCTACGCGATTCTTTACTTTAAAATCAATGGGTTCCTTACATAGTTTACAAACTGCTATTTCTGAGATAACTTTCATCAGTAGTTTGAAATTAACTATCATACATCAATTCACACTCACTATCAAGAATATTATTGTAGTTTTCAGAAATGTTACCTAACTTTACTTTGGAAGCACTAACAACATCTGCGTCAGGAGTAGGCCTAGGAGAGGACACATTTTCTAACCTATTTTCCACAATATCACCACTGTCACAACTTTCAACCTCTAAACAAACTTTCTTCTTGCAAAACTCTCTCTTCCTCTTCTTAAAACTTTTAGTACTTCTAGGCATTATGTAGATAACAAGCACAGTTTTAACCACGATTCACCAAAACAACAAAGATTTGTTTACGTTTGCACTACAACAATATTATTTTCATACACAAACAGATGATGTGAATAAGACTGTCAGCTAGAGTACTAACCAGGTCTACCAACTTCTAAAAACCAAATCATAGCCAGGTCGAACTCTATGTAAATACTATCATTAACATGTAATAAACACCACCGTTTCCCAGGATACGAAAATTGATTGTTTTGTAGTATATTATTCAAAAATAAATTTTAAATAGTTCCAGTCATCGGATTTTGATAGTTTTTACACCAAAATGTTCAGAAAAGGTCCTGGAATTATGAAATACAAAAAAATAAAAAATAGTAAATGTTTTAAGTGTATCCATAACCGTATCATCCGTCCAACTATGGTATTTTCTTTTACTGGCATTTAACTATGTTTCATCTAAAAAATATGTCTTCTTTAGGTCCACATTGTGAACTTTACGAGAAACCTAAATTTTGTTATAGCTACAGATGGCTTTTTTTCTCCTGGTACTTTTCTTTGTTCAGTTTCGTATACTTAGAACCCAGGTCCATTATGCATTTTCTAACGGATATAAACCGCTGACAAATATTCCTGATTCCCTTAAACTAACCTTCAGTTTTCGTAGGGTCGGCACTTCTTTTTGTTCTTAGTAGGCAATAATATGTCGTCGAACAGCAGCTTAGTCGTAATCAATCCTGTTGGTCACTTGGCAGAACCTTAATCTTCCTTCCTTCCTTCCATGGATCGATTTTTGGAGTACGAATAATTACTTGATTGCAATCAGACACAGACTGTTGAACCTTCACCTGTTGAATACTTCCAGATGTTTTCCGCTCCTGTCATATATTAAACCAGTAACATAATTATGTGCCATAACTTCACGTATCTCTGATTTAATTGTATGAGTAAGACGCTGAGATAGACCAAAAGCATCCGCATAGCGCCATAAATAATTTTTCTCCCACTGAATAGTATGCTTTATCAATTATTTTATCTTTTATTTGGTTTTTAAATCGAGTAACATTTTCAGTTTTTAGATACAGGGGTAATTCGTTGTACTTACTTCTTCCAGATTGTTATTGACGATCAAGATTTAGACTTTTCCGAAAGTAAATTTGTACTTAGATTCCATTTTATCTAGAAGGAGAAAAAACAGGACTGGAATGTAGTGACCATTTTTCACTACAAATACAGTAAATAATTGTTTGAAGTATTTGCAGCAATAATCAAAGGTTCCATCAACCATAATAGAAGCAGCTGTTTTCAGCTGATCAACATTGGTTTTGCATCCAAAAATGATAATTTTCCAGTAGATAGGTCTCCTCTTGGTCAGTTATAAGGCTAATTTCTTCCAACTGATTCTGCGTATGTTTAATGTTCTTGGGCAACGGTGGTAAGGTGTTAATTTCTTATGTTTTGTCTTATTTAGTTTATGTCTCTTTCATTCAGAATACTACATTTGTACATGAAATTTCTGTTCTGATGATCTTGCATGGTTTGCTATATAAATCCTCTTCTACCTGTTTTTTGAAACTGTTTGATATAGCTTGTCTTGTATATTTTTTAACGTCAGGCTCGTGATTTTTTTGCAACTCTTGTTCAACAAAGATCAGTGGTTCACCTAAAGAAAGCAAAATTATTAAGGTATTTGGTTAAAAAACTACTATCGGCGACTTATTTACATATCATAATGTCAAGTACTCTCCGTTTAATTTGATAAAAAACAAATTTTCCTGTTTTAGTACTTTTGAACAACATATAGTGTTAAATACATAATTAAAAACATTTTTACTATTTCATAATTTGTCTTTGAACAGATAATTATTCGTCTTTTTAATTTCAAAATGACAATATTTCAGCAACGGCGAGGCGCGGCTGTAATAAGCTCAAATAGTAAAGCACAAATCATGATAATATCCCTAAAATAATATAAACAAAATGTTGTCTACACTAGCAATCGGTGTCGACAACATGTAACAATGCAATTACTCTTCACAGAGTTGCAAATGGAGACATGCACGTTCAAATCGCAGGAAAACCTCTAATGGTGAGGGATACCGTCAAGACCTTGGGTGTGGTACTTGACAGTGGCCTCACTTTCTCGGACCACATCACTTATGTTTCCCAGGTGGCTTTGGGAAGGCTGCGTGGTCTGTACCGATACAAAAACATCCTGCCAGAGACAGCCAAGCTGCAGCTGGTACAGTCACTAGTGTTGTCAGTGCTCCATTACTGTTTTCCTGCATACGGCAACAGCATCTCAAGGGAAGAGATGTCCCGATTGCAAAAAGTGCAGAACTCCGCCATTCGTTTCGGTTACGGTATCCGTAAGCGTGAACGCGTATCCCCTTTTCGGGATGCTGCGGGGTTGCTCTCAATGGGTGCCGTGTGCAGGGCGCAGACTTGTAGCCTCATCCACCGGGTCTTGGTTCAGCAAGAGCCTAAGTACTTGGTGGAGAGGCTTGTGGCACGTGGGGAGGTGACTCAACATGTGACCCGGCAGAACGCCTTGCTCCACATTCCAAAAGTAAGACTAGAAGTGGGTAGAAAAGGGTTTTCTTACTTTGGCCCAAAGATTTATAATGATCTCCCTTTGGACCTAAAACAGATGGGGTTCCTGGCTTTCAAAAGAAAAGTAAAGAAAATGTAAAGTACTGTATTTAAGGTTTTATTTGTTCACACCCTGTATACAAGAAAGTGGCCGATTATGTTAAAAACTGCGCCATTTTATAAGCTTTCTAACCATATGCTACACTATTGAGGCTTAGATATTCTGTTGTTTGTTTTAGTGGTTTGAATACCAGAAAACAGGGTGTCTTTAACATTTAAAACATAGAAAGCCGGCATGTATTAAGCAAAAGTTGTATTTTTGTTTCAGCTTGAACATAAAAAACAGTAAAAAAGTTCCCTGTTTTCTGGTATTCACACCACTAAAACGAACAACAGAATATCTTAACCTCAATAGTGTAGCATATGGTTAGAAAGCTTATAAAATGCCGCAGTTTTTAACATAATCGGCCACTTTCTTGTATACAGGGTGTGAACAAATACAATAGACCAATGTTTTTTAAATTTTTATGAAACATCTTAATTTTTATCTTTGAAACTATTTACAATGGGGTTTTTACAACTGATCCTCCGTCATTTTCTATTATTCTTATTCAAAATTTAATGTAGAACACGAAAATGACATTGTCTACTCAAATCCATTTACCGGTAATTGAGAAATAGCTGTATTAAGTTTGAAAACATAGTTATTTTTGAAAAACATAAAATAATTCTTTGGGAAGCTAATTTTTGGACTTGGAACCTTTTATATGCATCATTACACTGCATTTACTTTGTACTTACGCCAAAAAAATTTTGTAACACTGATGACCAGCCACCCTGTATACATACAAAACTGGAAATTCTTCTAGCACGGCCACAAACTCTTTATTTGTCTGTTCATTGTCGGGAAGCGGTATTACTCTATGATGAACACTCGTTTTCTATACATGGGACACGAGTACAATATTCAAACCACTAATCTAGTATAATATAACCACCACTCGAGTATAAAAACCCACCACTCAACTCATAACATAAAGCCCATGACACACTATCGAACATGCCACCTGACCTGACGACGGACCCAACATCCAACTGACATATGTTGAGTGTTTCCTACACAGTGTCGAGCATGTTACCCAACAAGTCAGGCGAAATATTAGTTCTGAGATGGATTTTGAGACGACTGTACTGTTTGTGAGGGATTTTTTGTTTAAAACTCAAAAAGAAGAAAAATAGGCGATTTTGGTCAATACAGTGGTTGTTAGATCGAAACCAGTTTAGCCACATGACGCTCCTGGATGTACTGGCCACCAATGAGCCTCAAGATTGTAAGAAACATCTGAAGAGGAATGAGGATACCTTTGAAGAGCTTTTAAATCGTGTTTATCGATTGACGAGATAACTTTTCGTACACTCTCTTGGTCCGTTATAAATATCATTGGGTTGTAATACCAAAGAGAAGGCTCAAATATCTCTTCTTGGCCACTTCCGGTTTTCTCTGAAATTTGTACCTTTTTCAGCTCTCTCCGGAACCCCTTCTGGTCTCTGCGCTCCTGTAATTTCTGTACCATTTTGGGTCCGGTGGTACTTCAATAAGTATTGGCAGAACAGGGTCATTTGCAAGAAGGGGCGCTTGGTTGTCGTTTGGTACAAAATCATTGCTATACAATTCTAAATTTTGTAAACTGGTATCAATGTTCCCAGTAGGAAAATCAAAAATGTCTGAACTGTTATTTTGGAATAATTCTATGCCCATACCAATAGATTCAAGCGAGTATAGGCCTAAAGTAAGAAGTGGCACCAAACTACCGTTACTATCGTTTAGAGAAGAGTTTGAAGCAACGCTCGGATTGAGACTTTGTTCAACAGGTAACCTAATGGCTTGAAAATGGGTGTGGTTTGAACAGGCAGTAGTTTCTTCTTGAATATCTTCAACAACGTTTTTTTCCTCCCGGTTGTCTTCATTTTCATTCTCGGAGTCAGAATTCTCTGCTTCTTTAATTTCAAAGTTACTGGCATCCAGCATCTCCAACAGCTCATCACCAGTAACAAATTTTCATGGTCTCCTTCCCGCCATAACTGAACGCATCACTATATTTTTTTTAATTTAATACAACAGCTAATCTGAACTAAGCAGCAACAGTGGTAGAACATTTGATTATTGAACGTTTGTTACCTTATAGCCTTTGTTCTTGTAGAAAGATATTAAATCCTCCAATATATTTCGCCACAGTGTGTGGCATCATCAGGGAGACGAGAAGATCTATTTACACATTTTATTTATAGTTTATATACACATCACCAGACCGTACGCTTACGTCGCGGCGGCTTCGCGAACGCGAGCGTGGGCGCGGACGCGCGACGGACACCTGTAGGGGATCACACTAGTACCGTCACCTTCTTTGTTCACTTACCTACTGCTGAGAAGGGTTGGTTTTGCGGATTGAGAGTCTAATCTTTGTTGGGGTGGGAAACTTTCATTTTTCGCAATATATATATATTGCGGGGTTGCCAAATCGTTCGTAAATTTACATTGTTGCCGGTTGGTGCTGTATTTTCTATGTCGTAAATGGTTTCAAAAATGACTGAACTGTTGTATTCTTCTTTTTTATTAAGTAGGTTGTCTGGTCCATTTTTTTACGTGTTTGCAAATTTGGTAGCTCTCTTGTACTTTAGCTATTGTTGGAATGAGTGTAGTTTAGTACTGTCAATGAATCAGGGAATGTTATTTTGTGGGTATGATTTTGTTTATGATGCTTGGCCACTATTGAGGTTGGATTATTATGATGGGCAGTGTTGTGTTCTTTGAAACGCTTATCAAAAGTTCTGTTGGTATATTCTATGTATTGTTTATCAGAGGGAGAGCATATGATTTTGTATACACCTTTTTGCTCCGCTATCGATTGGTCTGTGCTGACATTTAAATTATAGTTTGGTACCGGGTTGGTTTTAACTTTATATGCTGGATTGTATCCTGCTTTTTTGAATATTCTTCCAATCTTTTCTATGGTTTTGTCGATGGCATGTTGGATGGATACATATTTAGGTTTTGTGGTTCCAGTATCAATGGTGTTATTGATAGGCAGTTCTCTATTTATTTTCTTTTTCATTTTGTTGATTATCGTGTCAACTATTGCAGGATTGTATCCGATGTTTTTGGCAATGTTTTGAATTATGTTTTTTTCTTTATTGTATTCATCCTGGTTTAGGTTGTAGTTCAGGAGTCTATAAACTAAGGAACGGAAAGCTGCCAGCTTTTGGTTGTATGGGTGGTTAGAATCTGCAGGAATTACAAGGTCGGTCTGTGTGGGTTTTCTGTAGATTCCAAGTTGTAGGCTTGAATTATTTTTGAATATCTTAAGGTCCAGGTAGTTTATGGATTTATTATTTTCTGTTTCCATTTTAAATTTAATATTTGTGTGTATTTTGTTGAGGTAATTGAGTCCAAGGGTAGCTTGACGTTCGTTACAATTAAGAATTATGAAGGCGTCGTCCACATATCTTGCATATAATTTAATTTTGTTAAAGAAAGGGTTGTTAAAAGACAGTATGTGCTTTTCTTCAAAATGCTGCGTGTATAGTTCAGCCAATGTGGTGGATAAAGGACCTCCCATTGGTAATCCTTTTGAGTCATAATATGCTCTATTATTATAGGTAAAGTAGTTTTGTTCGGTGACTATGGTGGTGATTTTGATTATGTCGTTTATTTATGTCGTTTTACATCTACTGAAAAATTGTTTGAAGCAACTAATCTATTTCTTCGAATTTCCAAAGCTTCTTTTCTTGGGATATTGCCGTACATGTTTTCGACATCTAGTGTAGCTAGGGTGTACCTGTCCGTCACTTCTTTTGATTGTATTTTATTAATGAATTCTTTAGTGTTTCTATAGGTTGATTCTGATGTGTTTGGAATATTGTTTTTAATTAACATGTTAACATATTTTGCTATTTTGTAAGATGGTGAGGGGATGGCATTTATTACAGGTCTGATAGGATGCCCTTCTTTGTGTGTTTTAATAAGTGGTTTGAAGACAGGCGCGGACGGGTTAGGGTTGTATAAGAATTTAGTTTTCTCAGGATGAATTATGGAATTGTTTCCGAGAAATTCTTTGATTTCTTTGTTGTATTTTTTGGTTAGGTCTTCAATTTCTATTACATTATTATTTTCAAGATATTGTGTCACTTTAAGATCTAAATCTTCATCTTGTATGATAACTGAAGTATTGGATTTGTCGGCCGGGATAATTTGTGATTGGTTTTGAACAAGTTTCTGTTTTATCTGTTGGATTACTTTGCCTGTTGGTTCTTTGTGATTTCTAATTGGAGGATTTAACATCTTTCTACAAGAACAAAGGCTATAAGGTAACAAACGTTTAATAATCAAATATTCTAGTTCTTGTCACAGGGAAATACATCAAATAAGTGGTAGAACATTATAGCTATGGTACATGTGCTATACTATAGTATACTGTAAATTTAATAAAATTCTCCCATTGCAAACGCAAAGCACGAGTATAACTCCATTAACAATTTTATACTTATACGCCAACCCTGTACAAAGGACGGGTACTCTGCTAGTTCACTAAATAAAAGGCAGACCATGACTAATAGTAGGTTTAAAATACTTGTGGAATATTAGATAATGAGTATTGGAATAGATTATTTCAAGGTGGTGTTGTAAAAGAGTCTTGAATTGAGAACAATGTTTTTATAATCACAATAGTAAATACATCAGGATTAATAAAATTTAAAATAACATATGATTGTTGAGGAATGCAAATAGAAAATATATAACAGTAGGCCTAGGCTACAAAACCAATTTTTGTAACTTAAAGTTTTATTCTTGTGCTCCGTTAGGCCTAGGCTGCACAACAAATTATTATAGCTTTAAGTTTGATTCTTTTGCTCCGTCAGGCCTAGGCTACACAATAAGTTATTGCAACACAGGGTAGATTTATTTTTCTCATTTATCAAAATGTAGGCCTAGGCTACACAATAAGTAGTTATTGTTAACAAAGATTGATGTAATTTGCTATTTTTAAAATTTTGTCTTGCAGACCAAATGTACACTCTTGTGTAACAATACAGAAAACCTAACGTACGTTTAGAAACCCAATGTACACAGTTGTGTAGTATTAAAGAAAACACAGCCTTGGTAAAAAAAAAAAATAATAATAATAATGCACATGTGTACAAATAATTTTATGCTCTTGCTGTCCTTTTAAAAAACCATTTTAAACCAAAGATAATACTATGACCATATTCTATTGTTATTCCTTAACAGGATTAATGTATTTAAAATGGTAAAATCATAGTTAAAACAGAATTAACTTGATTCTTACCTGCATGCACACGATGTCAACAATCATGATTATTGAAAAAAACCACCATCTTGAATAACATACTAAACAGCTTCCAGACAGAAAAAAAGATGGAGTAGCTAGCCAATAGTGTAAAGTAACAACTACGTTATTATGTTTCACTCTAACATTGTAAAAAGAATTAATTTTAATATGCACACAAATGTGTACACAAGGACCGAAGAGGATATGGCGAAATATAAATATTTCAATGAAAACCAAAATCTGCATATAAACACAAATGTCAAGTCTGTTCTTCTATATGCCAGTGAAACTTGGAAAATGGATCAGCGTAGTACTTCTCAGCTCCAGGTGTTTGTAAACAGGTGTCCTCAAACGTACAATGAGAAAGTTCTGGCCAAACACTATTTCAATTTAACATCTCTGGGAGGCAACGGGGCAACAAAATATCAGCTTGGAAAATAGAAGACGGAACTGGAGGTGAACGGGTCACACTTTTACCTTTTAGCGAATTTCCCATATAGGGAATAAGCTATTACCGTAGTACTCATGGCAAGACCTGGACGCCGGACCGATTTTTTTTTTTCGTTTTGAGGTCCCTAGAGGCCAAAAACACCATCCGTTCAAATTCATATATATATATATTTATATATATATATATATATTTATATATATTTATATATATATATATATATTTATATATATACAGGGTGAGTTTTTTAAAGTGATCCAATAGCTAACTTTTTAATTACAGGACTTAGCACCTCACTTTAAATTTGAAACTTGCTCAGTTTTAAGTTTCACTCAAGAATACGATTTCAGATTTTTTCATTGTGGCCGCCATTTTCCAATATGGCTGCCAACTTTAAAATTTCTTATGGAACACCCTGTATTTTATTTTGTTTTTAGATTTTACCCTAAAAAATAAAACATTTTTGTTCTTGACATTTTTTCAATATCTCTAATAGTTAAGGAGCTACGAGGACAAATTGTTAAGTATTAACCGTAACAACACTTAAAACTAACATTGTAGTCTAGTCAAGATATGAATAAAAACCCCTTAACCTTAAAAAATTGCTCTAAAAGGTTTTTTGATGGTTTTCATTTCCAAAAAGTATGTTAAATAACATACTAAAAGTCTAATAAAATCGGAGTCTCGGAAATTGGGTTTTTCCAATATGGCGTCCAAAAACTAAAAAAAATAATAAACCTTACTATTTTCCCTGTAAAATTTCTTCTGAACCTCCAATTTAGACCGAATTTAGTACAAACCTTTGAAATTGTATTATCTATAAACTATTCATGATTTAAGATAAAAAATATACAGTAAACGTGTTGTATGGGGTTGAAAATAGGTAAAAATCTGTTTTAAGTTGTTAGTAGTAATAGCTTATTTCAATTTTGGTCACTATAGGGAACAAAACTTTTTATCGCTAGTCTGTGCTATACCCATGTTGTAAATCCTTAAAAAATATATGCAATTTAGTATTCTTAATCATTAAATTATCTTTAGTGGTGGTGGGATGGTTATAAAAAACTATGTAATTCTTATGGGAATTATGAAAATTACCATATCTTAATTATTAGTTGCTACGCTTGGATAACAATTCATCATTCCAATCCTTTTATTTTGTAATAGTTCACAAGTAGATTATAAAAAAATATATGTATATAGTATATATATATATATATATGTATATATGTGTATGTATATGTATGTATGTATATATATATATTAACAGGTATATTTTGGTAATACTGTTGTTAATCAGCTGTTTCTAAACTCCACAGGATTCGTTCCGCTCGTTCAATTGTAGTTAAGTAATAAAACACAAATAGTTAATTACAAAAATAATTACATGTATAATGTTTACAGGTTTATTTTGGCAATACTGCTGTTAATCAGATATTTTTCTGACTTCATATGATTCCAATCGTATTGTTGTTCATGTTTACAGTTATTTAGATCAAATTTAGTCGATTCAAGATATGAAATAAAACCCCTTAACCTTAACAAAATTGCTTTAAAAGATTTTTCGATGGTTTACATTTCCAATAAGTATGTGAAATAATATACTAAAAGTCTAATAAAATCGGAGTCTCGGAAATCGGGGTTTTTTCAATATGGCCAAAATTTCCAAATTTCACTAAAATATTTCCACAGACAAGCAAGCTTTAAGACTTTATTTATACTCCTTAAGAATAACATGGTCATTTTAAATGTACACTTTTTTATTTTCTCCGTAACCGTTAGGCATACAACAACGCTTCTGTATACTAAATTATTTGTTTTTATGATCTCTTCAAAATGGTTTGGAAATAAATTGCAACTTTTTACAGTGAAAAATGGGAAAATCCCATTTGTACCCCGTAAAAAATAGGAGATCTTAAGCATACTCAATTTTTGGACTTAACCTAGACACAAATGTTAAATATACACAAATAATAATACAAAAACTTTCTTCAGGGTTATATGTTTTTAGGCCAGTGTCACTAATGTAACCTGGACATTCTAAAATAAAAATATTTTTTCTTATGGTCTGGCAATCTATGGAGGAACGCCCAAAAAATTTAGATACAGTTCTGAAACTCTAAAAATGCTATAAGAATCATGCTATACTTAGACAAACGATAACTGTAAAAGATCAATTTTCAAAACTACACATTTTGACTGTCTGATCAATAAATATGTACTATAACTAGTGGCCTGTAGGGGCCATAACCCCTAATTTAGACTAAAATAAAAAACCATATATAAAAAGACAAATATATTCGAAATATGTTTTTAAAATTATCAATTTTATGTTACTTAAAATTAACAGTGTTTCTTTTTTTATAACTTGGTTTTCCTTCCATTGGAGTCGTATATTAGAGGCTTTTGATGTGTCAATGAAATACAATTGTAAAATAATGATTAAATAAATAACACAACATAACAATAATTGGAAACGTTCACACGGTTCATGGCCTGAGCCCGGAGAACGACGAATCAGAGCTGAAATCATACTGCCAAACATTGCACATCTTTTCTAGTTTAAAATTGAAGATTTGTTTTGTAATCTTAAAAATTCTGTTATAGTTTCCATTTTGAGAACCAAATGTATGTAAAGGTTAAAATAATTATTAATTATTATGAAGGCACCCCATTTCGCGGTAGTAAGTTAGAAATATATCTATGAATTTGTCCCTGAATTTTAAAACAAAATTTGAAAATTAGAAAAAAATGTTCATTCATATGAAACTAGAAATAAAATTTATATAAATTTATCAATCTCAGCTTCTATGAAAAAACTAAAAAAAGGAAACCTTCATGTGATCAACATTTTTGAATCATTTTCCTACCAAATTAAAAAGTAAAATAAACCAATTATTTCATAAAATAATTATTCCTAAAACTAAATTTACTAAATTTTTTACTAAATTATTTCATAAATCTACTCTACTGGCTGCAAGAATTTGCAATGCTCCTGCAACAAAGTATTTACCTTGTACTACAGCTTGTGGACTTAACCAGCTTGGAGAACAATGTGACAGTTCGTAAAGTGATCATAACAGTGTACAACTTGATGAAAATTATGAATTATTATTTGTATAATGCTCTACTACTAACCAAAAGAAAGTGCGACTATATTATACTATTACTAATATTATAAATGTGACAGTTTGTTTGTTTGAAGTTCAACCACGCATTAACTACTGGCACAGAAAACGTACTACTATAACCACTGGTCGGATTGGGTTGAAATGTGGCTTTATGATAGCTCAGATTCCCGATTAATACAAGCCTATTCTTATCTAAAAAATCCTTTCGGGCTAAAAATTTATAGATATTTATTTAAGTAAATAAAATATGTATGTTGAATTTAGCGAGCTTGTGATCTTTATTTTAAGACCTATTATTGGATTTTCAAGTAAAAAATAGTCATAAATTAAAATACCCCCATCACGGCAAACCTGCACCCTAAGTGAATTTCAATTTGTCTGATTGATTTTACACTAAAATATCACATTAAAAATATCACATTCATTCCATATTTAAATAGCACTACTTTAATTAGTACTTCGGTTTGCTGCGGCAGGGAGGGTAAAAAAGTGTTTTTAGTAAAATGTTAAATAGTTTAGTATAAAACAAAAATGCATTTTCCAAATTTGATAAAAATATTTTCATATACAGGCTAACTACAACAAGTTTTCTTTTTCTCCGTAAGAATAACATAGGAATTTTAAATTTAATTTTTTTTTAATTTTCTCCGTAACTAGGTATTAGGCCAATGACAACGCTTCAATGAACTAAATTGTTTTTTTTTCTGAGCCCTAAAATCGTTTCGAAATAAATTGCAAAATTTTACGTTTTTAGGGTCAAAAATGGGGAAAACCAATTTTTACCCCATAAAACCCCCCATAAACCCCAGTTCCCATGGTCCGATCATGCTGGTTCATGAACTCGTTCAAAATAAATGTAGGTTTACATGTTTGTACCAAATTTCATCGAATTCGGATCATTTTTGCTTGAGTTATTGTGCTAACGGACACATTTGACCAAAATCTTGGACGCCATCTTGAATTTTGGACTTCCGAGACTCCGATTTCATTAGACTTTTTTTCCTGGAAAATACACATAATTCTAAGTCAAAATAACCAATAAAACAATTTAAAGCAATTTTTTTAGGGTTCTCGTACGGATTTACTCGACTATTGTTTTAAAACATGCTTTAGAATTCATGCAACTTTGTATGAAAACTTTAAGTCCTCGTAGCTCCTTAACCGTTAGAGATATTGAAAAAATCTCAAGAACAAAAATGTTTTATTTTTTAGAGTAAAATCTAAAAACAAAATAATATACAGGGTGTTCCATAAGAAATTTTAAAGTTGGCAGCCATATTGGAAAATGGCGGCCACAATGAAAAAATCTGAAATCGTATTCTTGAGTGAAACTTAAAATTGAGCAAGTTTCAAATTTAAAGTGTGGTGCTAAGTCGTGTAATTAAAAAGTTAGCTATTGGATCACTTTAAAAAACTCACCCTGTACATATATGTATGTGTGTGTGTCCGTTAGCACGATAACTCAAGCAAAAATGGTCCGATTTTGATGAAATTTGGTACAAACGTGTAAACCTACGTTTATTCGAACGAGTTCGCGATCCAGCATGATCGGACCATGGGAACGGGGTTTTATGGGGTAAAAATAGGTTTTTTCCATTTTTGACCCAAAAAACATAAAATTTAGCAATTTCTTTCCAAACCATTTTGTAGAGCTTAAAAAAAAACAAATAATTTAGTATATTGAAGCGTTATTATGCGCCTAATGGTTACGGAGAAAATTCAAAAAAATTGTAAATTTAAAATTCCCATGTTATTCTTATGGAGAATAAGTAAACTGTTGTAGTTTGCTTGTTTATGTTCACATATTTTGATCAAATTTGGAAAACGTTTTTATTTCTTACTATTAACATTTTACAAAAAAAAAACAGTTTTACCCTCCATGATGCAGCAAACCTAAGTACTTGTTAAACTAATTCTATTTAAATCGGGAATAAATGTTATATTTTTAAGTAGACATTTCAGTGTAAATCAAATCAGTCAAATGGAAATTCGCTTAGTATGCAGGTTTGCTGCGGCGGGGGTATTACCTCTTCTTTCTTCGCCACAATCCTCAGATCGGGGAGTCGTCAAAAACTCTTCACACGAACACTCTTCGGAAGACGGATGAATCAATAATTGAAAAGAAGGCCCTGGAATGGAATCCCCAAGAGTCGAGAAATAGGGGAAGACCCTGTGACACCTGGAGAAGGACAATAACGAAAGAAGCTTTGATTGTCGGGAAGACCTGGTGTCAGCTGAGGAATCTGGCGCTGGACAGGAATGGATGGCGAGCTCTTCTCGTTACCCTATGCCGTATACGTTATCATGGATGGATACGCTAAGGATCGATGGAAATAAGTCTAGTAACTCAAGTTTCTCCCTTACTTTAGTTTGTAAATTAACGTCGGATGATATCTTCACGTGTCAAAATTTCATCGGGGCTTGTGGTCACAATTGTCTATATTTTTCAGGGCATGGCTCCAAAGCATCTCCAAATAACCTCCTTGTCCCAAAGTTGTACAGTATGGCGCAAGCAACAATAACAATAGGACAACGGTGGGGACTGGTGCAAAATGTTGTTTTCGCGGAAACATCTAAATAATTAAATACATTAATCAAGCAATATGTAGTTCCTTGTAAATTTATATTGTGTGAAAATCTGTCCAATCTATAACATTCATGGAACTTGATAAAATATCTAAACATTCAACCTGTTCAAAATGTATCAGCCTGTATTTTGAGAATGTAGGAAAATGTTATTGCACTTAAACAGTAAATAATTGACTTCCAGTACAATTCTCACAAAAACATCTGTTAACAGAGAGAATTCGCCTGAGTCTGCTCTTTAGTAGGCCAAACATTCTTTTGACCGTTGACCTGGTCCAAACAAAATCTCGATGATACGAATGCTCGGCTGGTGTTACTGGTCGTACAAGTGGTGTCATCATAAATCTGAAATGCATAACATTTTCCATCGATGTTAGTCGATCTGGTATTTGTCGATGCACTCTAATACAGAGTGCTTCAACTCTTTACTCTAATACAGAGTGCTTCAACTAATGCTGCGAAGTCAAACCTGCATCTTGAGACGTTTCTCCTGGCATCATCTTTTTGACTGGCTTGCGATTTCTCCGTTCTATGTCAATGTCCATTTCAGCACAAGTAATGGTTCCATATTCCAAAGCTTTATTTGCGTGCTCTTCCGTACTCTCTTCTAAAAATGGTTTCAATGTTTTTAGCTTCAGTTCGCACTTTTCCAAACTGTTCCATATTCCAAAGCTTTATTTGCGTGCTCTTCCGTACTCTCTTCTAAAAATGGTTTCAATGTTTTTAGCTTCAGTTCGCACTTTTCCAAACTAATACTTTGGATTTGGAGGTACTTTTGGGCGTGGTTTACCTCTACTAAAATGTGGTACCATAAATGCAAAAAACAAAGAAAATTAAAATAGCAAATGTCATCAGCTACTCCGGTGCTCCCCCGGTATCAAGATATTCAGAAGGATTACGTAATCCATCCACAGTATCGACCGGCGTTTCGAAGTTTTGCAGCATAGGTTGTACCGCATCATGGTGACCACTCCATCTAGTGTCACAGAGTCTCTTTACAGTCGACGCCTGCGGTTTCTATACATACCTCCCATCGATGTGTGGAACAAGAAAACATGATGTAAACACTTTCCGAAGCTCCAAAAAATGTGACACAAAAGAAAACACTGCATTCGAGCTAGATAAAATATCTAAATATTCAACCTGTTCAGAATTTATTAGCCTGTATTTTGAGAATGGTGTAAAGCGTTATATAATGCAAAAATTCAATTTCATCTTAACCGCTGTTACAATAAAAGGTAAAAATTTCTTATATGTGACTCAATTTTAAACTTTTTTCGTTTAGTGGCGTTTTAATTTTGATTGTACGAATGAATTAAGTGCTTGATTTTAGGTATAGATAAACATTCCTCTTATAACATAAGCCTACAGTTAACTAAACAATGGTATACGGCCGTCTGTTTGTTTGGCACTCCTGAATGTTAAAACATAAAACTCATTTCTGAAAATGAAATTAATTTACTAAATTGGTACAGAATAGCTCAGGAATAGTGTATATGTTTTGGATAACACTTATCAGAGAGTTCTATCACTACAGCAACAAAGCAGGTCCACCCACCCAAAGGGGATTTTGGTGTCACGCCATTCATATATGTAGCTCTTTACATAGATTGTTGTAAATTCACTTATATTTTAAGTTCCAGCTAGATCTACGAGGCTGAAATTGTGGAGTATTTACCCTGGTCCTCCCTGGTTAGCCACTTCATTAATGTATCTGGGATTCAAGATTAATTATTTTGTAAAGTGTTCAGTTTTGAGAGGATATGCCGGGTTGATTCTGGACTGCTTTGAAAGTGTCCATTTCTGTTTTCGTACAAAAATGAAAAAGTGAAAGGGTGAAATCAATCTTAAAATGTAGCAGAGTTAAACAGGAAGGAAATTTTTGCAGCATTATGAAAACAATGCAATACATAAATACTGTATAATGACGCACAGCAATAAATACAATTACTCCAAACCCCAAATAAATCACACCAATTTGGGAGGGTATTCTAAAAATGGTTAACATAGTGAAGAGAATAAGAGAGAGAGTTAACGGTTGAAAGTATTAATTATTTGTTATCTTATCTAAAAGCCCTTGTCTTTTTCTCCAAAAAACATTCTAAATGACATTTTAAAGTAAGATGGCAAAGGGGAGCACTTTTCCCCTATAACTGGCAATGCAAACGTTTGTACCATTAAAAAAAACCACAAGACATATGAAGTTGGTGTTTGATTTTCCTAAAAACTTGTACCTTCAGACGTAAGTGGAACTAAAATTATTAATTTTCAGTAATTAGAAATATTTTGTATTTATTTTTGGAAACTGTATTGCAACGTTAAATTTATGCTGATTTAATTTTTTTACAGGGGCATTGCTTAATTGTTTTATTTGATTTTAGTTCCAGATGTACAATGTAA
The DNA here is from genome assembly GCF_028750875.1 of Macrosteles quadrilineatus. NCBI lineage: Eukaryota > Metazoa > Arthropoda > Insecta > Hemiptera > Cicadellidae > Macrosteles > Macrosteles quadrilineatus. Next base: position 88,728,561 of record NW_026542595.1, read on the forward strand.
TTTATTTGTACTCAGAAAAAATGTCAAGGTGATATCTCTTATGGTTCCTGAGAAAATGGGACTTTCATGTTTAAAACGCAAGTTTCGAGAAACGAGGAGAATCCTAAGAAAAATCGTTTCACTTACCTTATTTAATACATTCCTGTGCCATATGATGGTTCGGCTGCCTCTTCTTCCTCAAACAGGTGGTCCAGCCTTCAAAGATTTCCCCCGGTTTGAGGCCTAATTACTTTATGTCTTGGCATTTACAAATATGGCCATCATTAAATGAGGTCTTTGCCTCTGTTAAATGTTTGTGAGTAAATTTTAGCAACCGAAGGACCATTTAAAAATACCTGTACAATTATATTGTGAGTAGAGTGTTCCATGCTGAGACATTGCTGCGAAGTGAGGGCCCCCAATCAGTCTGGTAGTCTTCATGGTGTGGCGGACGAGGTGTTGAGATGATCACAATAATTACACTGAATTTAGAGGAATAAACTATACAAGAGTAAACAGAGAATATTAGAGCGTTGAGAGAATGACGTGGTCACTACCATGTCCAAAGCACATCTAACCCGACGCTGACGCTGCTCACTATCTAGCCGGTCGGGGGAGGGGAACATCCCGATCAAAGTTCAATTCTACAGGTGTGCTATTGAAAATGAAAACTCAAAGGATTGGATTGCTTACAATAAAATAAAATCTTGACCTCGATTCTAATAACTCTAGTAAAAACTAAAAAATCTATAATTTGTTTGGTTACAGAAATATAAAATAAAATACCCTGCAATGTGCAAATAAAAACCTTTTAAACCTTACATATTGTACTTAAATATCCAACAGCCTCATATACACCAAATTTCAATGTACTTATCTGAACATTGTTCAACCACTCGTTTACGTTTTGGATTTTCCGTCTAAACACTTTTCTAACAGTTCTGGCCTGACGAGATCTTTAAATATCGTCTGGATGAAAGACATTACATCTTCAGGTAGATGAAAATGTTGCTTATGGCTATGGTTTGTTCTGAAGCTTGGCTCAATTGAACTCACACCACGTACTTGGATCCTTAGGGCACAGGCTTTGCCAATACGTCGCTTTATCATTCGTGATGACATGGTAATAGGAGACCCATACAGCTCTTACAATATCTTTTACTGTTTTTTACAGCTCCTTCTGATTGCTAGGCCATAATATGTTTGCAATTTCAGTATTGCAGCTTAAAATAAACGATTGTTGCTCCCTAAACATTCGGTAGTTTTTAGTTTTCATCTTTAAGTGTTCTAAGCCGTGATCCCATCCGTTTCTGTATGTGTCCAACACATTCGTTTTTTATTCTCTAGTCCATCCCCATATGGCTTACTGGCATTTATTTCATCATATACTTAAGTGTCCCAATCACCTAAGTAATTTATGTATCTAACGTCGTATTCTGCGAGGGACTGGTTGAAAATCCTAAGGGCTCCCACAACAACTTCCATCCCTCCACTTGTTCCATGATAATTGGGTTCAGACTTTCGTTCATGTGGCCCTGTAGAGCAGCAATTAAAATACTTTAAAAAAATCTCTATGTCAACCATCTTTCCTGTGTCCAGAGAAGTTGCAGAAAGTATTCCGTTCAACGGGGTGTGCCCTCGCTTTTGCCATGATCCATCAGGGCAATAGATAAATCTCTGGAACCACCGATGGCAGCTACAGCATCTGATACTGCTTGTTTAATGGATTCTTTACAAACCTTCTCAGAAACGGTGGCTGAAAACTTTTAATACACAAAATACAAATTGATTTGATGGCTAAGATTCACTACTCCTCAAAGCTTTTCAGCCGCTGCTTTACCTTTACCTATGGTCCGCATACTATAAACTAATCGAACATTCAGATCATACAGTTTTGTCTTACTAGGCCTCCCTGTTTTAGCAATTTCTACCTGATCACAGTTTTTAATTATAAAAAAAATTAGAATTTTCACATTTAACACATTGAAAAGCAATTTTACACGCGAGTCCGGCAATATTTTTTTACTTATTTTTAGTTTGTGATTACACACCTTACAAACCGCCACAGTTTTCAAACTGGATTCCAACTTTCACAACTCAATTATGGTAGGTATATTAAAAATCATCAACCTGGTCATACAGTAATAAGGAAGGGGTAACCTTAGTCTTGGAAGAAGAGATCTTTGGACTGGGACCTACACTTTCTTCTAGAGTGTTAATAGAAGGCTGTTCAACATTAGAAGTACAAGCACCAGCCTACAATCTATTTCTTCACTTCCATTTGTACTAGTAGGTATATACCTTCGAATAATATTCCTCGCAAAACATTTTTTCTTAGTGAGACGATTGGTTTCAACACAAAAACTAAACACCATTAGTTACTAAAAAGAAATTCAAAGAATGATTGTTTACATTTAGTAAAAGGTAAGCAGGCAGAAACTGTGATATTATTACTGACGACAGTTTTTTGTTTTTCAGTAATGTAAAACAAATTGCAGGTTAGCCAACCAAAGCTTAGTATAACATTGAATAACAAGCGCTAAACGGAACTATTACCATACAGTATACATGCCAAAAATTCAAAACAAAGTTTTTTAATATTATTTTTGGGCACTTGTTATTGACTTACCATGGTGATTTTTGTTTTTAATCATGAGATTCTCGGCTATAAAAATAAGTAAATACCCCCGTCGCAGCAAACCTGCAGACTAAGCGAAATTCCATTTGACTGATTGGATTTGCATTAAAATATCTCCTTAAAAATATCACATTTATTCCCCATTTAAATAACATTAGTTTAACGAGTACTTAGGTTTGCTGCAACAGGGAGGGTAAAAAGTTTTTTTTTAATTGTTTATAGTTTAGTATGAAATGAATGCATTTTCCAAATTTGATCAAAATATGATCATAAACAAGCAAACTACAACAGTTTACTTATTCACCATAAGAATAACATGGGAATTTTAATTTTAAAGTTTTTTGTAATTTTCTCTTTAACCATTAGGTGCATAATGACACTTCAATATACTAAATTATTTGTTTTTGTTTTTTAAGTTATACAAAATGGTTTGGAAAGAAAATGCTAAATTTTAAGTTTTTAGGGTCAAAAATGGGAAAACCCAATTTTTATCCCACAAACTCCTGTTCCCATAGTCCGATCATTCTGGTTCGCGAACTCGTTCGAATAAAATGTAGGTTTACACGTTTGTACCAAATTTCATCAAAATCGGATGATTTTTGCTCGAGTTATCGCGCTAACGGACACATATATAAATATACAGGGTGTTTCACGGGAACCCTGACAAACTTCGGGAAATGGTTCCTGGGGTCAAAACTAGAAAAAAATGTCCTGTAAGCATATGTCCTAAACTCAATCGTTTGCTATTTATACGTAAAAATGTGTTTTTTTAGGTTTTCAGTGTATCTGTTGAACATTTTAACCTCTAGATTAAAAAATCTTCAAGATATTTTAATTAAACTTGCATAGCTAGATAGAATATTAAATTACAAAGAGATTTCATTAATATTATGTGCACACATGTTGGGTATCACTGAGAAAAATGAGTTAAAAAATCAAATTTTCCCGAAAAAATGATAATCCAAAAATATTTTTTATTTTTGACAGCTCTTCATACTTAAACCATTTAGTCGTTTGGCTTGCAACTTTACCAAAAGTTGTAGAATTTAATGGAGAACAATAAAATATCAACTTGTGTATACCTTTTATGGGGATTATCTTTATCAAAATCAAAAATATTGTAAGGTAACACATATTAATTTAATTTGAAGGAATAAACAAAAATGTATATTTAGCTTATTTATAAACATACCCCACTAAAAATTCGTATATTGGTTTTCCTAGTTGAGAAGGTTCGTATAAAGGCCTAAAATCCTCCATCCTTTTCATTTTTTATGGTGTAAAACAAGCATACTCACTCACTTTTCTATGTTAACCTTATAGGGAAAAATAAAATATGACAACTTGCAAATTTCTGAACATATCTTATTAAAACTTGGCTTATGACTTATTTTGATTGAGGACTTTAGGATTAATGCCAAAAATTCCAGTTTTATATTCATTTTGCACAAAACTAGCACAATCCTATCCTTTACGGGAAATAATTAGTCTTTTCAACTATTAGTCCTAATGGACGTTTTGACCTTTTAAATTTAAAAATGTAAATGCTATTTTAAAAATAAGTTCTTCATAGTTAGTATAGGTTGACGTGAAAACATTTTATGGAAGAAAGTAAAATATTTTACAACTCAATCAATTTCAACAAATCTAGGAAGTGCACTAACTTGGACGCATTATTATAAACATTTAAAATCCTAACATTTACCAACTGAAGCTCATTGGGTTTCAGGAGGGATCGGATTATAAGGGTTCAGGTATTTGAAAAATCGATATTTGTTGTTATTATTTCGTAATTGATTACATTTTTTAGTGTGCAACTAAAAATAGCTTTGAATTAAATAGAATATTGGTAAACCTGTAAATGCAGTTAATAAATCATCTGTTTTGCTCGGTCAGCTGATGCAATTTTTATTGTTGAATACTTTGTTTACATTGAATTTCCAGTCCATTGTTATTGGCAGTGAATATCATGTACACTAACAGTGAATATGCAGATATGGTATTTATTTATGGATTTTGTGATGGAAATTCAAGATCATCCGTTCAAGAATACGCTAGAAGATTTCCCAATAGGCGTACGCCTAATAGGCAAGTATTTACAGATCTATTTAATCGACTAAGGGAGACAGGATGTGTTAGAAAAGTTGTCCCTGACGGTGTAGTTCAAACTCCTGTAGAGGTTGAAAATGACATCTTACACTCTGTTCAGCAAAGCCCAGGAACAAGCGTAAGAAAGCTTTCACGACAGCACCTGGTGTCTATTTCTAAAACCTGGAGAATTTTACATAATGAAGGATTATATCCTTATCACTTAAGAAAGGTTCAGGCGCTTCACGCTGGTGATACCCTAAGAAGGTCTCAGTTTTGTCGCTGGGTAGCAGGAAATCGTCACCAAATTAAGTTCATACTCTTTACTGATGAAGCTCAATTTACTCGGAATGGAATAAACAACTCAAAAAATGTCCACATATGGGCCGAAGACAATCCACATGCCACAGTGGAGACAAACTTTCAACAGAGGTTTTCGGTGAATGTTTGGTGCGGTCTTTTAAATGACAAACTTGTAGGACCTCACATCTTAGATGGTGCTCAAAACGGTGTAAGTTATCTACATTTCCTAAACAACACTTTGCCGGAACTGCTCGAAGATGTTCCCATCCAGTCAATGGCAAGGATGTTTTATCAACATGACGGTGCTCCCCCACACAGGAGTCGAGCTGTAGTTGAAACGCTGAGAAACCGTTTCGAGGAAAAACTTATTGCTCATCAAGGACCAGTGAATTGGCCCCCTAGGTCGCCCGACCTGACTCCGATGGATTACTTCCTATGGGGATACATGAAAACAGAAGTTTACAGAAGCAAGCCTCAAACAAGAGAAGAGCTGGTAGAGAAGATTCACACCGTAGCAGAAACAATAAAAAGTAATCCTATCATGATAAGAGCAGCTACATCATCTCTGGTTAAACGTGCTAGACTGTGTCTGTCTAAAAATGGAGGCCATTTTGAAAACCTCATCAGTTAAAAAACTTTACTTCAAGCCTTCATAGTTTATATTGGCAAAAAAAGAATGATGTTTCCCTAGTTACTGTTTTTCTTCTTTAATTTGCAGTAATTTAAAGCTTATTAAAATTATTATGATACATTATTATATTAATATTAATTAAAAACATACCACAACATGTAAAACTTGGGTATACTAGGTTATAATTATTTAGTTCCAATTAAACTATGTCAAATAAAAAGTTTTAATTAAATATGTACTTAGAAATATGAGAGCTATTTTATTTTATTTTTCCTCATAATGTTAACATAGAAAAGTGAGTGAGTATGCTTTTTTTACACCATAAAAAATGAAAAGGATGGAGGATTTTAGGCCTTTATACGAACCTTCTCAACTAGGAAAACCAATATACGAATTTTTAGTGAGGTATGTTTATAAATAAGCTAAATATACATTTTTGTTTATTCCTTCAAATTAAATTAATATGTGTTACCTTACAATATTTTTGATTTTGATAAAGATAATCCCCATAAAAGGTATACACAAGTTGATATTTTATTGTTCTCCATTAAATTCTACAACTTTTGGTAAAGTTGCAAGCCAAACGACTAAATGGTTTAAATATGAAGAGCTGTCAAAAATAAAAAAAATTTTTGGATCCTTATTTTTTCGGGAAAATTTGATTTTTTAACTCATTTTTCTCAGTGATACCCAACATGTGTGCACATAATATTAATGAAATCTCTTTGTAATTTAATATTCTATCTAGCTATGCAAGTTTAATTAAAATATCTTGAAGATTTTTCAATCTAGAGGTTAAAATGTTCAACAGATACACTGAAAACCTAAAAAAACACATTTCTACGTATAACTAGAAAACGAGTGAGTTTAGGACATATGCTTATAGGACTTTTTTTACCAGTTTTGACCCCAGGAATCATTTCCTGAAGTTTGTCAGGGTTCCCGTGAAACACCCTGTATATACACAGGGTGTTTTTTTAAAAACTTGCATCTTTATTTATGTAAAAACCGCAATAGATAGAAATATGCAGTTTGCGGGAATCATCTATTGTCGTAGGTGGCCCAATGTTTTTGAATTCAACGTTACATTCATATTCCCCCCTTTCCCCCTCTTCCCCCAACTTAATTTTTTTAAATAACAAGGTACCCCTTGTGACATATCAAATAAAAGAGCATGAAAAAAGAAAATGTTTATTGAAAAAAAATTGAAAATCGGTTCATAAATTTGCGAGATATATCCCTCCCCCCTCCCCGGAACTGAATTTTTTTTTATCGCAAGGTACCCCTTGTGACATATCAAATGAAAGAGCATGAAAAAAGGAAATTTTTGGTGAAATTTATTTTTCATTTGATATGTCACAAGGGGGGTACCTTGCTATTTAAAAAAAAGTTATGGGTAGGGGAAAAGGGGGGGGGGATTATCTCACAAATTCATGAGCCGATTTTTAATTATTTTTCACCAAACATTTTCTTTTTTCATGCTCTTACATTTGATATGTCACAAGGGGTACCTTGCTATTTAAAAAAAATTAAGTTCCCGGTGATGAGGGGGGGGGGGAAATCTCACAAGTTTATAAACCGATTTTCAATTTTTTTTCATCAAACATTTTTTTTCATGCTTTTTTATTTGATATGTCACAAGGGGTACCTTGCTATTTAAAAAAAAATAAGTTGTGGGCAGGGGGGAAAGGGGGGGAATGTGAATGTAACATTGAATTCAAAAAAATTGTGCCCCCTACGTCAATAGATGATTCCCGCAAACTGAATATTTCTATTGCGGTTTTTACATAAATAAAGATGCAAGTTTTTTAAAAAAAACCCCTGTATATATATATATGAATTTGAACGGATTGTGTTTATGGTCTGTAAGGACTTCAAAACGAAAAAGTAAATCGGCCCCGGGTCTTACCATGAGTTCTACGGTGATGGCTTAATCCATATAAAATTCGCTAAAAGGAGAAAATGTTTAAAAGTTTTATTTTTTGACCAAGTGTAGACCAAGTAAGGTCTACACCTATCTTTATCTAGGTTTTTTTATCTAGGTTTTATGTATGTTAAAAACATAAAGTGCAAAATGTGATTATTATCCGGTTATATATTATAACTATATTATTCTGTTTGTACTTGAAAAGAATTCTTTTTTAGTGTCTTACTGACTATCTTGTGTGAGACCCAACAAACACCTGGTTCCTCCGCATTGGCAATGGCTTTATTAATTCTAAACTGATTAATATATGGCGGATATTTACAAAAGTCTCCTTCTATCCAAGAAGATGGCACCCACCGCTTGTACACCATCTTCGAACTCGCAAACTTGAAAACCAATCCTGCAAAAGTAGTTTAAACATATAATACAATTATAAGTCTGTACTTTATGCATATGTTAAGTATTTATTAGTTTTCTTTATTTTATTCATATTTAAAATATTATAAATAAGTCAATCAAAATTGATTAACCAATGTTTATGTTTACAATGTATTATTATTAAAGTTTTAATTGCAATTCATTTCAATATTACAAATTGTCATATGCTATTAGGCCTACACCAAATATATTATATCACATTGTATCTAAAAATAATATTTTATTATGAGGATTGGCAACACTGTAAGCAGTTTAACTACTCTATAAATGTTCAACAATTATTTTTTTTTTCCAAACAACATCCGAGACATGTGACTGTGATGAAGATGGAAAAGAAGCCAAATTGAAGATCCATAAGGAAAAGTGTAAATTAAGCCAAGAAAATTATTAAAAATAGTGTATTCCATTTCAAGAAGATTTAACAAGAACTAGTATGTTAAAAGTCACATAGCCTAAATGGTCACTTTATATGTTCATATTGAGAAACATACATTCCTTCACTTTCTTTGTTAGAAAACTTATGAAAACTTATCCAGCGATTTTGCAGCCATTTAATCAATTCAGCTTTTCGGGAGTTGCTCGTAGGTTGTTTTTTAAGTAACTTATTGTGATAAGATGCATTGTCCATTACGACGATCGACTGGGGAGGCAAATTTGGAATCAGTTTATCTTTCAACCACTTAACATAATTTACAGCATTTCAAGTAACTTATTGTGATAAGATGCATTGCCAATTACTACGATTGACTGGGGAGGTAAATTTGGAATCAGTTTATCTTTCAACCACTTAACATCATTTACAGTATTTCAAGTCACTTATTGTGATAAGGTGCATTGTCCATCACGACGATTGACTGGGGAGGTAAATTTGGAATCAGCTTATCTTTCAACCACTTAACATCATTTACAGCATTTCAAGTAACTTATTGTGATAAGATGCATTGTCCATCACGACGATTGACTGGGGAGGTAAATTTGGAATCAGCTTTTTTTCAACCACTTAACATAATTTACAGCATTCATCATCATGATAATCTCCAGTTGTAAGTCCTGATTCAAACATTAATTTAGCGTTAGGAACGAAGCCTTATTTATATCCAGCGTGAATAATAATTATTCTACTTCCTTTAGACACGGGGTCTTTGAGGCCAGCTTTTCTATTTTTTGTGTCGGACCATGACATTGATTTAGTATTTGTACGCTGAATGTAAGTTTCGTCTGTGTGTATACAATGTTCCTTTTCTGCTCTCGATACTCTGCTATTTTCCGTAAGTATGCTATTACAAGAAGTTTTAGATCATGTCTTTCAATCAACATTTTTCTGTTATCTTCAGTCTTTTTCCACGCAAACCCGATTTTGTATAAAGTTTTTCTTAAAGACCTTGAACTTTCTTTGAAATTTAAGTTTGATGCATTCATTTCTTCCATTATTTTTTTATTGTAATATGACTTTTGTGGATCAAGTGGTAAGTATTTATTAATCGCCTCAACTCATCTAGGTGGAATTAGCGCTGACGGTTTTCATTCTCTTTAGATTTTTTTCAGAGAAATACATGTTGGTCTTTTTTGGATTTTTTTGTTTCGGCTAAAATTCTTTCTATTGTTCGAGGGACCACGTTTGTTGCTTCTTGGACTTTTTCAATCGCTTTGTACTTAAGCATATTTGGTTCACTTCCTTGAAAGTAATTAAAAACATTGAAAACAATTGCCCGTGCCTTGCTATGTAGAATTTTACCTTTTCCCCCAACTTAAGACATTTTTTTCACGGTCATATACAAAAATTATGTTAAAAAATAAAACTATTCCTAAAGTAAGATCTTGTTTAGTATTTACCCATTGTTAACGAAAAAAAATCATATTGACTAACACAACTGATCACTTTAAAAAACATTTCCCTCCTAGGTTATCACTTTATAAAAAAAAAAAAAAAACAAATAAATAAAGTTTTAACACTTGAAACCACTATAGTCACTCAACACTGCGAAACGGAAACGATCTACTCGACATTTTCTCTAAGATGCAGCTGAGGAGCGAGTCGACGAATTTAAAAACCTGACCAATTGTTATGTGTTTCCTGGAAACTAAGAAATCCCACTAAGTTGTAAATAACGGTAAATATAGTCAAAATTGATAAGCACAGTTTATCACAGTTTGTGTGACAAAATATTACATCAAGCCATGATGAATAGGAGGAATGCGTAATATGCTGCGGCTTGTGCAACGTTTAGCTGTACGCATTTCATTGATATGTTACAATTAATTAACAACTAATTCCCTTATACCTAATATTATATAGACTATTATGTTAGCAATGGTGTTAAAAAATAAAACAAACATTAGTAAAAATAATTTTAATTTATTTTTGTTTTTTACAATTAATTAACAACTAATTCCCTTATACCTAATATTATATAGACTATTATGTTAACAATGGTGTTAAAAAATAAAACAAACATTAGTAAAAATAATTTTAATTTATTTTTGTTTTAGGTATGCCTACTTCATGTAAATAAAAGATTAAAAATAACAAAATAACAAAAAAAACTTAGCCTAAACTAAATCAATAAGCTTCGAACAAATATAAATCAGTACATATATACAGGGTGACAAAAAAGTCTGGAAACGGTTTAATATCTTTTAACGCTTATCTGGTCGACAACGTTCTTGTCACCTGGTAAAGCCGTTTATATTTAAATTTCGTCCAAATAGCTCAGCAAGCCAAGGTCCGGTTCTATTTGTTGGTTAAGGCTCAGACCCGTGACGTTTAGGACGATGTCCAACAGTTTACGTTTTCGGTCTCATCACAGCACACATAACCAACAATAAGATTAGCAAGGTGGTAAGATAACTTTAAACCGGATCGTGGAATAGGTTGGGGTTTTAAAGTCCGGTTAATCCTGATTACTAGGTCGGATAAATGACGTTATTTCCCAACGGTCGTTGGTCGGATGGTTGGGAAAGGTCGTTAATTTGAGAATCGGTCCCAACGGTCGTTGGATCGGAAGTAAAGTTATCCCGAGTGTAGTCGGTAGGGATATAAGGTCACTTCCCAACGGTCGTTGGATGGATAATTCGAGTTGGTCGTTAAAGGTAGGATTGACTTTGGATAATGCAAATAGGCATTTTATTTATCCGAACCAAATGTATAATTGGCATTGGAAACTGTAATTAGACATTTAATATATGAGAACCAGATGAAACATAAACTTTGGTTCCTGCAAGTAGACAATTCATTTGCGTGAACCAGACTTATAATTGACTTAGAATACTGCAAATTTCCATTTTAGTGAACCAAATATACCGTTGACATTGGATCTGCAAGTATTTAATCTCATTTGCGAGGAACACATGTAAAATTGACTTTAGAAAAGTATTGGATTAATATGCTAGCTCCGCTCAATATTGCAAGCATACAATTGCATTGCACACCTAGTTTAGTTAATGAAACAGCTGGTCAGTACAATGAACTGATGTTTGTTTATTTACTCGAAAAAAATGTTTGTGACGTTTTATGTAGATTTAGGAGGGTTATGTTTGGTTTTAAAGAAAGTTTGTAGGTACACGTTTTGTAAAGTATTGCTCAAAGTTTCATTTTGTAATTTATATAGTAAGCTACGTGTAAAGAGGCTTGACTAAAGTTGAAGAATTATGGTAAAACATGTCATTCGTGAAGCATCAATATGAAGCAATTCATGCTATTGCTACACTTAGGTATGTTGTCATATTCTTTTGGATCTATTAACATGAAAAGTAGGGGTTTGAAAGTAAGCAGGTTTACACTTTTAAATCAGTTTATATTTTCAAACCAAATCATATAGTTGGGTTTGAAAGTAAGCAGGTTTACACTTTTATATCAGTTTATATTTTCAAACCAAATCATAGAGTTGCCGTTTAAAACACACATCAGAATTACTTTAATAGCTCTCTAGGTGGCCTTTGCTCTAGGTCACATTTTCTTCCCGTTGCAAAGCACGGGTATAGCAGCTTGTATTCTTTAGTTTGTTACAAACTATTTGTTTCGATGCGTTTATCGGGATCATTTTTGTACCAGCTGTCTTCAAAGCATATGTTACTGGTGTGACCTTACTTGCTGTAAGGTACTTCTCGCAGCTTACTTCTTTAGTGAGCTCAAAGAATGGCTCTTGAAAGTCAACCAACTAATCACAGAAGTCTCATTCTTCTCAAGTTGGTAACACGCGGTCTGGATCATACAAACGCTAAGGCCTCTTTTGCTGTTTTTTTTTTTTTTTTTTTTTTTTAATTAATCAAACCTCTCCAACATGAAGTACGTTGAATTCCATCTTGTAATTACATCCTGGAGCAAATATTTTGGTTGCTTTGAGGCAGATTTTTCTCAATACTTGACAAGCAGTATTACTCCTTTCAAACCAACAATGGATTATACTTTTTTTATCAAAGTACTTACAATTCCAGAGATGTCAGAGCGTGTTGAACAATCAAGTTCAATTTGGGCGCATAGCATCCAAAGTGCTTGTACTACAATGCATTTTTGACTCATGTTATTTCACGCATTATCTGTTGATACCTTCTCTTTTAACTCCTAACGTTTACAACTGTTTGTAAATAATCTAATTATATTATCGAGGCATTATAAAAATCAATGACAGAGCATTCAAAAGCGACACCCTTAATTTCAAATAGTTGGTTATGTAGTGGAAAGTGACTGCTGCTTAGTAACTGTCATTTGTGAGAGATGTCCTGGGATCAGCAGTTAAACAAACATTCTTTACTGAATTAAATTCTTCTCTGATTTCATTTTTGGTCAACATTTTGGAAATGCTATCCATTTCCTGAAACAATACAATTCAATTCAAATTAATTTGAGCAAAGTAGGGATATGAAAAGATACCATTTGTATGAAATTTGTAGAGAAGCGTGATTTAACGTTAAGAAACAAATTCTATACATCTAAGTAGTTGATAATGCATATGTGCAATGCCACTATTTCCTCAGCTCGGGAAACACGAGTGATTGATGCAGTTTGAGAGCTCTCATCGCCACATGTTGGTACTGACGCCCACTCGTGGTCACTTCATGGACTGATTATGGAAACAGAATAATTTGGCTCGAAACAACCACAGCCACATATAAATGTGTATTTGACGGATCAAGGACAGGTAGAAAACTTTATATTTTAAATAAACAAAAATCGTTGCTCGCTGTATAAAACCTCTCGGGTAAAAATTCAGTTTTCTCAACTCTCCTAAAACGCACTCCTAAAGTTAAACTGTGCAAAAAGTGTATTAAATGAGTTTTGGACTGGGACTGAGGGGCTGAAGGGCCATTAAAACCTATAAATATGACCGGAAGTATTAATTTCGTAACTATGTCCAAAACATCATAGGTACACCATTTTACACAATTTCTCACTTTAGGAACTTTGATATGAACTTAATTACCAATAAACGATACCAAACGTAGTCAGAAAGTGATAACATTCAATAAAACCACTTACGCAATCAATGCATTCCAAGAGTCGATGACGCAATCAACTCTGTGTAGGGTAAAGCTTTTCGGCGGCTTTGAAAAAATGGTGGATGCGTTCCACCGGCGAATAGCGTTGTTTGAACTGGAATTCGGCTAAATATCCCACGAAGTGGGTTTTCCGAATACCATACCGGGGATGGTTGCCCGCACCTCCTTCCAAACACACTCAATATTGTTCCTGTGAACACCAGTCTCGGAATCTACGAAGTTCACAGAGTGGAGTTGACTTGAAGATGCCTGAACCCCTTGTGACGGTACAATTTCGTCCTGGGTCACAATTGTACTGTCGGCCAAGAATAGCTAATCTAAATGAGTATGTCCAGGGTTAGTAGTAATAATAATAGTATTTAGTTTTAAAATATGGGCTCAGACATGGTCGTTAAAGCATCAGCTTTCAGTAAATGACACATTCATCACTGTCCGGGTTAGGCCTTAATTTAAACAAATTAGTAATTTGGACTACTTGGCGTTGGTTCCGTGAGTGAAAAACTGGTCGTAATTAACTTAAATCTTAACTAAAAAAAAAAAAATAAACCTCTACATAATGGATATACCGTGTTTCACTTTTGGAATTAAAACCAACTATACTTCAACTAAACCGAATCAATTATAGGCCTACACGGGTCCGAGGGCTATTCCGCTCCTCGGCCTAACCCTAGTATTCGTCGCTAATGTACGCGACGAAGCCGTCTCGCTCGGAACACCACCCGCCACCGCACCTTCCCCCACCACCGCGCCGCCGTCCAAACGCTACTGCTGTTAGCTCCTCAGCTGTCTGGGAACGCTGTGTTCGCGGCATATTGTTGTTGTTATGACAGTGTCAAACTCAATCGGTTTAAAATCACCTTTAATAAATATTGATATGAACGAAGTAGGCTAGCCGTTTAATGTTAAATAGGTGTAAATAATGTGTCATTAATTTTTGAATTATTTCTAAAATAATTATTAAAAGTTACTAATACCTAGCCTATATAAGTGAAAATAAACATGAATTAAATTGATATCGTAACTTAAATATAAACTTATTACTTGTTATTTCCATTTATTAACTTAAATAACAAAAATAGGAAGAAAAGTGTATTATAATGCCATATTAAATTTAGAGGTAGGCTTATACTTTACATAACTATTTATATTATCTATTTACAATGAATACAGTATTTACATGCGCCTTCATCTTGGAAACTGGAACGACAAAATTAACATTACAATTTGGCTATTTCAAATGAGGAAATATCTTAGTGTAAATTTTGTATAGGCCTATTTTGTTTATTTGTCACAAAGTTACTAAGCATGGGATATGTTTGTGGGTACTGGTATCAATGAATATATCTGGGGTATCTGTGTGTGTGTGTGCTCAAGTTTAAAAACTTTTATTTGAGTGAAAGATTTAACTAAAGTGAAATAACTGAAATGTAAAATACAAGAATTTTAACTTGGACATACAAACATTTAACTTAAACGAGATAATAATATAGACTAACCAACACGCCGCGAACACAATAACAATAACACATAGACAGACTACAAAGACGACAGACGACACTAGTAGCGTTTGGACGGCGGCGCGGTGGTGGGGGAAGGTGCGGTGGCGGGTGGTGTTCCGAGCGAGACGGCTTCGTATATACGCGGGTCCGAGAGCTATTCCGCTTCTCGGCCTAACCCTAGTATTCGTCGCTAATATACGTGGGTCCGAGAGCTATTTCGCTTCTCGGCCTATCGTCTCGTAATATCCGCGGGTCCAAGAGCTATTTCGCTACTCAGCCTAAGGTTTCGCGAGGTACTCCACTTACCAGGGAGAGATGAGGTTAGCTATTCGCCCAGCACTCGAGTGACTACTCTAGAGGCGTGTCGCTGCAGCTGGAACTACATTTATCCACCGTTCCGAGAGTGGAACTCGTTCCACCGTTCCAAGCGGAACCACAATCCAGTTCCTTTTCCGCCGGAACTACTTTTTTAGCTGCAGCTGAAAACTACTGAGAGGAACGAT
Organism: Macrosteles quadrilineatus; assembly: GCF_028750875.1. Classification (NCBI taxonomy): domain Eukaryota; kingdom Metazoa; phylum Arthropoda; class Insecta; order Hemiptera; family Cicadellidae; genus Macrosteles; species Macrosteles quadrilineatus. Next base: position 88,744,063 of record NW_026542595.1, read on the forward strand.
TTGAATGTAGTTCCGCACAAACAGCTGCAGCGTTTTCGTAAATTTTGAAAGATAAGTTCCGTAGTAACTGGATTTGTAAAACACATATAGTTACGCCAAAACAGCTGCAGCTGGTTTATTACTAACCATGAATATAAAAGACATAAAATCCTTATCGGGCAGAGCAGCTGCTGTGTTTTGACTTGGTCTATCAGTACAAAGGCTTAATGACTTTTTAATGGTTTTATTGCAACTGGCAGCAATAAAATAAAAATACACCAGTCTCAGTTCTAGTAAAGTCGTGCTCGTGTACGTACATCTCAGTACAATAATTTATTGTTTTGATTAACATAAGTCAGTTTTTCCTATATTAATTTTTGAATACGGTATTTTGTGAAGGTGTCAGTGTTGTGTTTAGGTAAAATCGTTTATAGCCGCATTTACACTATGTAGTGGGGAGGCAAATTTAGTAAAATATGTAAAATAACAAAGTTGGCTCACCCCGAAAGGTAACCGGTGAACACTATGCTAGATGATATTGTATAGTAGTAGAGATGATATTTTGACCGGTGTTCACTCTGTATGAGTGGGACTCTCTTTTCTGGACGCCATTTTGGAAAATGGCGGATGTCACTGTTTGATCTTTGTATAACTCGAGCAAAAATGAACCGATTTTGATGAAATTTGGTATAAACGTTTAAACTTACATTCATTCGAACGGGTTCACTAACCAGCATGATCTGATCATGGGAGCGGGGGTTTATGGGGGTTTTATGGGGGGTTTTATGGGGTAAAGATGGGATTTTCTTATTCTTTGCCCCCAAAGTACAAAATTTTCCTATGTTTCTCTAAACCATTTTAAAGGACTTAAAAAAACAAATAATTTAGTATATTAACGTATTTTTGTACCCTTATTGGTTACGGAGAAAATTCAAAAAAGTGTTATTCAAAATTCCCATGTTATTCTTATGAGGGATATTATCAACTCTTGTAGTTTGCTTGTTTATGGATATATTTTGATCATACTTGGTAAACTTATTTATTTATACTAAGATATTAATATTCTACTAACATTCACGCTTTATAAGCCTCCCTGTAACAGCAAACCTAGGTACTCGTTAAACCTAATGTTATTTAAATTGAATTAATTTAAAAACGAATCAGGCAATTGGAAATCCACTTAGTCTGCAGGTTCGCTGTGAGGCGGGTATTTTATTCTTGACATTTCTTCCTATACCTAGTGGTTCAGGAGATACTGTATAAGCAGTTAAAGTCGGGGTTTCCTCCATGTTAATTACATTGATCCGTTTTAACTGTCAACCTAATCCTAATGTATTTCTTGTGCTATTTCGTTACACTTTTGACTTGACATATAATAACAAATCTAGATTATCAGGCACATCTCAGATTCGCCCGATGCATTAAAATACTTGGTATGTGGCCTCTTGTCTGCCAATTGAGCGGAGTGAGCATTGATATAAACAAATAACCTTATTTACAAATACATTTTTTTATAAAAAAATATTATAGATTACAAAATAAAAACATGAGTAAATGTTATTGATCAATAAACCTCATGAATTTAAACCATCGTTATAAGCAATTGCCATCTCTTTTTTCTTTACTTACCATTTGCTTCTCTTATTTATGCTTTTCACTCTCTCTATAGAAAATGGCTCAACATACAAGCCCTAAATTGTTCTTAATCTTGACAATTCTACGTAATAGCCTTGACAAGTCTACCTCAGCCTGATTTACAGTACATTCTTGACTGCAATGTACCGAAATCGATAGATAAGATTCATTGGATATTGCCTTTGAGAACGTTTTACACCATACTGGTGGATAGGCAACAAACAACCCGTTGTACAATGTTGGTCCAATTTATTTTTCAAAAAATGAATGTGTGGGTCAAATTGTACTAAAATGCATATTTGGAAATCTTTTAGTTAATTTTCTGTTTTGGTAAATTTGTACACGAAGCTACCTTACCTATGCTAACACATTACATATGCCTGTAGTAGTCCAAAGATTACTCTGATGTATCACACGACAACCTTTTTAAATGAAGATGTGTTTGTTAAGGGCTTTGCATATAAATTACAACATGAATAAATCATATACATTAATAATAAACTACAAGAAAATGATTAAAACCGATATAAAATTAGTTTCTGTATTAGGCTACACCATTTAATTTGAGTTGTAGAGACTGCACTGTGTTAGTGTAGAACCTATAGAATTCGATTGTAGTAAATAAACCTGACATAAAAATGTCAACATGCGGTTCTGTTGGCTGTAACAATTCTTCTAATTACGTGAAAGTAGAAGGAATATCATATCAGAGGGGTATAAGCTTAGTTATGACCATCGATGTATAAAACTATAACATTAGTTAGTTTTATATGTCGATGGTTATGACTAAGCTTCAGTACGAATGCGATGCTACGACAGCCGCGGGTGGCTAGCACCTGCCGAACCCTCCAAATGAGGATTTGCCGCTCTGTTCAATCCGAAATTTTTACAAAACTAAGCACGATAGAATAAAGTTAAATACGAACAGTAAAGAATTTATGTTTAAAGAAATATTATTGTAATAACTGATAATAAATAAACAAAAGTTAATTTAATGTCTCATTGTATTGAGGTCCATTATTTTAAAAATAGAAGATAAATTGTGTATATTGAAAAGTGCGAAGGCCCAACGGGATACATAGGGTGACAGTTAAAACGGATCAATCTAATTAACATGGAGGAAACCCCAGCTTTAACTGCTTATATCTCCTGAACCACTAGGTATAGGAAGAAATTTCAAGAATAAAATACCCGCCTCACAGCGAACCTGCAGACTAAGTGGATTTCCAATTGCCTGATTCGTTTTTAAATTAATTCAATTTAAATAACATTAGGTTTAACGAGTACCTAGGTTTGCTGTTACAGGGAGGCTAATAAAGCGTGAATGTTAGTAGAATATTAATATCTTAGTATAAATAAATAAGTTTACCAAGTATGATCAAAATATATCCATAAACAAGCAAACTACAAGAGTTGACGATATCCTCCATAAGAATAACATGTGAATTTTAAATTAACAATTTTTAGAATTTTCTCCGTAACCAATAAGGGTACAAAAATACGTTAATATACTAAATTATTTGTTTTTTTAAGTTCTTTAAAATGGTTTAGAGAAAAATAGGAAAATTTTGTGCTTTGGGGGCAAAAAATAAAAAAAATCCCATTTTTACCCCATAAAACCCACATAAACCCCCGTTCCCATGATCAGATCATGCTCGAACCCGTTCGAATAAATGTAAGTTTAAACGTTTATACCGAATTTCATCAAAATCAGTTCATTTTTGCTCGAGTTATACAAAGATCAAACAGTGACATCCGCCATTTTGGAAAATGGCGTCCAGAAAACGGAGTCCCACTCATACAGAGTGAACACCGGTCAAAATATCATCTCTACTACTATACAATATCATCTAGCATAGTGTTCACCGGTTACCTTTCGGGGTGAGCCAACTTTGGAATTTTGGCCATTCGCCTCCCCACTAATGTAACAAATGTTGATGATTGATATTTGTGTAAAGTTGTTGTATAACTTGTTATATGACAATATTTTAACAAAAACAATTAAATGTATCATATGGTTTTATAACAATGACATGCACTAGAGTGTTTAAAAATATGTAATGTTAACAGAATTGTCTACTCAGCATACAAATTTGGGCATTATTATGTTTATAATCAACATGGTCAATATTTAAATTTCTTTTCGAATTTAGTTTGTTATAGTTGCAAAAATATTAATCTACAATAAAACAATAACTCAAAGTGCGTCTGACATTTAAACTAGCCTTACCACTTACGATATTATTTTTAAACCCAATATAAACTAAAATAATTGTATTTTTAACTTAGATAAAATGAAGTATTGTATAGATATAATAGCAATGTTACATTATTTTATTTTTTGCGATTACATTCCCTAGTAAAAGGTCATATAACTATGTTTAAAATCATTGTTGTGTTACAAAGTGTAAATGCGGCTTGAGTGCTAACAATTTATTTGTAGGCCAAGACACTTTAAGTTTGAACTTAAACAATGTTTTCGAAACATCGGAAGAACTGCAGTAGTATGTGGAAATATTTCACCATTACCAATGAAAAACTTAAAAACTGTAGATGCGATCTGTGCGGAATCACACTGTCGTACCGTTCAACTTCGTATAATCTGAAAAAAACATTTGGAAAGAAGGCATGTGGGGGTCAATCTCAGTGCGGATCCAGGCCGTCCTTCAGAAACTACAACATCTGCTGAACAACATCGAACATCGATGGTATCTTTAGAAACAGCAGGTCCATCAAATTCTGTACTACAATCTTCATCAACATCTGTATCACAAGCATCTTCATCAACATCTGTACCACAATCTGCATCAACAAATACTGATGGAACTGCTACATCAGGTAATGTACCATTATCAAACCTTCCTCTACCTGCAACTACAAATATTCAGATAAGTCATTCAGAAAACCCCCGGAAAAAAGCAAGGCAAGGGAGTATTACAAGCTACGTCCCTAAAAAATTCACTCAAAGCCAAAAAGAAAAAAATGACTCATCATTCTTAAAACTTTTTTATGGGGATTTTCAACCATACTCCATAGTAGAGGACATCGGATTTAAGGAATTTGTTTCTGCCTTAAATCCAAGCTATCAATTGCCCTCCAGAAAGACGATTTCCCAAAATTTAATTCCTAAAGAATTTAAAAAAATCAAAACCGTTATCGCTGAAAAAATGAGCAAAGTGGACAAAATTTGTTTTAACTGTTGACGCTTGGTCATCAAGTACAAATTAAAGCTACATTGCAGTTACTGGTCACTTTTTGGATGACGACTTCTTATTGCAGTCAGTTCTCTTGGACTGTACAGTCTTTGAGGGATCTCATACCTCAGAACACGTTTCCACAGAGATAAGTAATACAATAAAATCTTACAAATTGTCAGGAAAAATATCTGCTATTGTCACTGACAATGCTCCCAACATGGTGTCCGCGGTTACAAACTTTTTGAAACTAAAACACTGGCCCTGTTATGCGCACACACTTAACTTGGTAGTGCAAGACGCCTTAAAAAGTGTATCTGTTGTTGTGGAGAAATGTAAAAAAATCATTACTTTTTTTTAAAAAGAAGTAATACAGCAACAGAAAAACTTCCTAAATACCAAAAGAACTGCGGGATTAAAAATCCTAAGAAACTGTTACAGGATGTATCGACACGATGGAACTCGACTTATTATATGTTAAACAGATTTGTAGAGTTACAAGAAGCTGTCCGAAGTTCCATCGCTCTCATTGAAGTAGATTTGCCGACCTTAACAAACGACGACTGGAACATGTTTTCAGATCTCTGCAAAGTATTAAAACCATTTGAACAGGTAACATGCAAGATGAGCGGGGATAAATACTTCACAGGAAGTCAGATTGTTGTTTTAACAGTTGGCTTACAAGACGTATGCTCGAAACTGATATCACTCAATCTACACGCCACAGTCAAAGGAGTCGTCTCAGATCTATTAGTTGGCCTTCTTGAACGATTCGATAATATCGAATGCAATAAACTTATATCGGTAAACTCGTTTTTGGACCCGAGGTTCAAGCTCTATCCTTTTTCAAGTGATGCTCACAAAGATTCTACAAAGAAACTGGTCATTAAACTTGTAGCCTCAAAAATTGCTCAATCCACCACCCAGGGAAGACCTAATGACAACGACACTCCAGCTAGAATAACAGAACCACAAACAGAACTTTCCGTATTTAATTTTTTTGACTCAATCATCGGCAATGTAAGTAAAGACTCAAACAAAAGGTCTCCGCAGGCGATGGCAATCATTGAAATAGATAGGTATCTTGCAGAAAATCCCCTTGAGAGAGAAGGTGACCCGTTTTCATGGTGGAAACACAATGCTCGGTTCTATCCTAATCTAAGTGCTTTAGTTAAGGAGTACATGAACTTTATCGCAACTTCAGTTCCCTGTGAAAGGTTATTTTCAAAAACGGGACTTGTTCTTAGTGACCGCAGATCTCGTCTGCATTATACCAAAGTCAGACAACTTGTATACCTTAACAGTAACTGCAGGTATATGTACCTTAATATCTAAATTTATGTCCAGAAGTTTTACGTTCTGCACTTTATTCCAATTTCTCTAAAGACGTATATTCTTATCGCATTTTCTTCGTATGATCGTGTGAACGGGTTGTACAATACTATAGGCTAGTTGTTGATTCCAAGTTGGTAAACTTTAATTTTCTTATTTAAACTAAAAGATGTACATTAGTTTATGTCCATCTCAATCTATTTTGATTTATTAGCGTATCATTGTATGAATTTGACTAACTATACTGTAATTATTAATTTATTTCAAACAAGATAATTGTTTAGTACTTGTATGATAAGTTAATTAATTGGTAAACCATTGTGTAGTTTAAAAACAGTTTAAAACAATTTTTAACTGTCTTCAATACAAACGTACATAAACTAACCCCTTCATATTTTATATTTATTAGCTTACCTTTGACTAAACTTGTTTAGACTATACTGTTATTAATTTATTTCAAACAAGAAGATGATTGTTTAGTACTTGTATGATAAGTTAATTAATTGGTAAACCATTATGTAGTTTAAAAACAGTTTAAAAACAATTTTTAACTGTCTTCAATACAAACGTACATAAACTAACCCCCTTTATATTTTATATTTGTTAGCTTACCTTTGACTAAACTTGTTTAGACTAAACTGTAATTAATTTAATTCATAACAAGAAGATGTTTCTAATGCAGTAGTATGATAAGTCAATTGATTTTAAAGCTGTGTTTTATTTTATTGTATTATATATATATATATATATATATACATATATATATATACATATGTATATATATATATGTATATATGTACATATATATATATATATATATGTATGTATGTATAAATGTTCTTCAACATAAACAAATTTACATGAATTTATCCTTTTATATTTAACATTTTATTAGGCCTAGCTTCCCTTTGTAACATGTTTAAACTGGACTATTTAATTCGTAGTTGAACAATAATTTAATAGTTGATTTCAAGTTATAACCATTTTATTTTTAAGTAAAATCAAGTAAACAATTTACATGATTTTATTTTCATCTCAATTTATTTTGCTTTATTAGCGTATCATTTTTTGAATATGTTTGAACTATACTGTAATAGTATTTCATTTTAACAAAAGGATGTTTGCTGTGTAGTTGTATCATGCAATAATTAAACCTTATTTATTATTAAGTACATTGTTTGTATTCCATCCCGAGAAAATTCTTATCTATTAGCTTCTATTTAATTTAAGATCTTAAAACTAAGCTTTACTTATGAGTTTGGAATTATTTTGTACATATATAGGTGTTATCTCTTGCAAAAAGGTTGATCACGTCCACCCTTTAAAGTGCCTCTTTTAAATATGTTCCAATACTGACATCGCTCCGCCGCAGCGGGAAGAACTAGCTGCAGCGGGCAAAACTAGCTGCAGCTAGCAAAACTAGCTACAACACGTTGGGGATATACTTTTGCACCGCTGTCCAACGCGCACTCGGTTCGCGCATCTCCCCCGAACTTCTACGGAGCCGGCCGAAGGCACTCGACTAATCACTGATCAGTGCAAGTGCAATGCCAAATGCGGGATGAAATTAATTCTTCTCTTCCACTTCCAACACTAGCTAGTGCTGGAGGACGTATTATATTTCATTTTATTTGAGTTGCTTAGACGGACCTTAGTGATAAATATATAATGTACATGCTTGACTTATTATATTATGATATACATAGGTAGGCATACTATTAGTAAAACCATTGATTTTTTATAAAAGCTAAAAGAAATACGTAATAATTTAATATTGTAGTTATGACAATAAAAAAACTGAAAATCAAAATATAAATTTTACTTACATAATTTGCAGTAATTTCAAATGACTCCATAAATTCCAAATTATACCGAAACAGCAATAAACTATTTAAAAATTGATAGTATATACAATATTTACATGCTCAGACTGTTTGTGTTTCTTGTTTTATTCTAAATTGTCCTCACACACCTGTAAAACACATAAAAAATGAAATAAAAAGAAAAGTTTCTATAAAACCAAACCAAACTGAAATGATACTCTGCTTTATTAGCAATTTTATAGCAATGACAATAATAACATTTACTTTAAATTAAATAGTGATTTTATGATAGGTTATCTTTTTTGACGCTCATTTATACATTTATAGGTTTTTGTATTATGAGTCTTAAAAAAATTTAAATTACATGCGTTCTTGAAAAAAATAATACGGGTTGCTGTTTTTCAATGCACTTTTAGTTTGTTAATGCTAGAAATTACTTACCTCCGGAGATTGCAACTGAAGCAATGCCTCCATTGTGATCAACTGAGATTCTTCTTTTGTCGGACGTTTTGAAGTCTTAGGCTTTGCGTGACGTTTTTTCGTGGTTTCAAAACGTCTTTGAGCCTGAATGTTCTTTGTTGCACTTGACTGCGTTTTGGGGAGCTTGACATTACTTTTTATCGCTCTCAATTTAATTTTAAAATTTGTCAGCGCTTGTTGGCCTACTCGGACTTCTTCCATAGAATTCATGCTGCTTATTATGGTTTGGAAGTCGTTGATCAACTGTGTTTTTAACGATTCAACTGGAGATACAGCAGTTCCAACTTCTTTTAAAATTTGAGTTTTTTCTTCTGTATCTTTATTTTCCTCTATTATTAGGTCTAGATTTGAATGATTGGGATCACTGACACTGACATACATTTCATCTGTCTCATGTGGCTTGAGTTTCAGGCAAAGGAAATGGATGTGTTTACACATATTCCATTTTATACATGCGTCAATGCAAGTACAACTGTATTTGTGAATACATGCTGAGCAGTGTTTGCATGTTATGCGGCAGTCGCAGGCCTCATCTACTATTCTAACAGTATATGTTTGTGCATTACTTGATGAGGATACTTCCCAAGTCCCATCTCCCGTACATATGACGTGAGAGTTCCTCATTTTTAAGGACCTCTTGTGACGTAGACGAAGTTCTTTTAACTTTGTAGTTACTTTTCCCTTTTCTATAACTGTAAGTCGATCAAATAACTTTTGTTTCGTCATTTGCATTATGGCATGTATCGACTTATCAAGCCGTTTCACTGTTTTCCCTTTCAAATATAGATGCTTGATCGTTCTGTGCATGCGTTCTAAATGCATGTTTGTGTTTATTCCACAGTTTTTTCTAAAACAGTATGCCCATTGCTTATAGCAACCACAATACTGGTCTCTAAAATACTCTCCATATTCTTTTGTTTCCTCATCTTCACACAATGATTGTACAATTGGGCTTAATATAGCTAAAAAGGCATCTTCGTCTGTTTCCTCCATTAGAGTTTTAAGCTTTTTGTATGCTTCCGTTTGTTTATCTTTGTTTTTAATTTTATTGAGATTCTTCTGCCACGCCCTATCTACGTGCCATGTGCAGTACAGACGATTTTTGACTCCACCCATTACAGAATTCCAGGCATTATAAAATAAATCCGCCATGTCCGACATAAAAACAGAAGGCTGAATATTTCCTACTCTACTTTTAATACAAGATAGGAAAGCCCCAACAGTCTCGCTGTCAATGCGATTACAAATAAAAAACGCACATGGAAACCCCTGCCTCATGTCGTCAAGTACCATTAAGGTGACAACTTCAAAATCGTACGCATTTAAGCCATGTGTGCCATCAATACAAATACAGTCATTGCCATATTTTTTTAGGATCTCCTCCTGTGCTTGAGTCATGATACCCAAAGCAAAGTCTTCTTGTTTGAAGGAGGCTAGATCATGACAAGCTTCATTCTGAGGTTTGTATAATAATATACAATTTGTCTCTGAATTTCTTTCCTCGTGTACCCATGCGTCAACGCTAATGGCGTCATTTGAGTGACGAACGACATCTTGATTTAAAGAAAACTCAGTTTCAATATTGTAAAGATCTTGTTTTGTTAATAAATGGACTCGGTCTAGATCTTGCGTACCGATAGTAGAGCGAATATTTTCTAAAATGGCATCAAACGGCACTTGCTTACTCATTGTAGCGGCAATATTCTGTCTCTCTTCAAGTGTTAATGGAATGTGAGCCAGTTCAATTTTATGTCCAATATGTGTTGGGCAGTATTTGACAGTTACTTTACCATTATTAAAAAAAGTAACAGTCATCCCACAGGGGCAAAAACCATTTATTTTTCTAGATCCCTGAAGTTTCATTTCCCTTTTTCTACCACATTCATTGGTTTTTGGCTGAAAAAATCCTGATCGGTTGCAAAAATATTTTGCAGTTTTAGTTACATTTCCTGACACTTTTTTCCGGTCAGAGGTCTTTTTGAAAAATGAAGTTTTGGTTATTTTTTCTTCATTTAATTTCCATTTTAAAAACTCATCTTCGGTGTTAAATTCGAGTGTTTCATCTTTAATTTGGATTTGGTGTTTTTCTAGAGAGTGCTGGGCAAATTGATTGAAAGAGAAAAAAGTAACCCTACAAATCGGGCAGGTAAAACTACCTTTAATATCATTGTCTGAGCTCACACCATGAACATTTTTTAAGTGTCGTTTCAAACAAAAATGTCTTTCAAAGTTTTTATCACAAAATCGACACATATAGTTTGGAGGCATATTTACATATTATTATTGGGACCCATTTACAAAGATGATAAAACTAAATGATGATAAACAATTAGGCCTATATACACGAGATACTACCTTGCAGCTTGCACCAACCAACACGTCCGTTACAATACAGTGAATAAACAAATTTAAAATTATCAAACAATTACTTTGTCACACAAAAATAATAATTAATTCACCATGAACACAACAGACAACACGAGTGCACCCACTTTGACAGCTACGCCACGTGCTCGATCGGGAGTCTTCGGCTGACCGTTCGGCAGATGCGCAACCTCGGATGCGCATTGGACAGAGGTGCAAAAGTATATCCCCAACGTCTTGTAAACTAGCTGCAGCTGGAACTGCTTTTGGAACGAGTTCCACAGCAACCTTGGAACTAGCTGCAGCTGTTTCGCCCGTGTAACTGCTTGGCACATCTCTAGACTACTCCCTATCTTGTGCTGCTTATATAGGGGTCGCGACGCTGGCGCAGTGCGTGGCCGCTCAGTGAACTACAACCCCGCGCCATTTGAATTACGAAACGGTAACGGTCCACTCTCAATATTTTACCGTTACACCCCCTTCTTAGTTCGGGGTGAAACAAAAAACAACAAAAAAATCTCTTCAGAAAATGTTTAATGCAACATCCCTGCATAAACAAACTAAGATCTACCTAAAAGAAATGTCACTCATGACTCACGAATGTCACTTATTAAAACGAAACGAAAACTTCTTTTGAAACTAAAACTTCTTCTCTGAACAAACAAAACTTAAATCATCATCCTGCCTCCGGAACTAGAGCTTTAAGATTTTCTCGCGGATCCATGTCCCATCTTCTGCCCAGCGTCGGACTCTATCGGGGCTATAGAATGTATTCTATAGCCCCGGGACTCTAAAATGTCTGACTTTTCGTCGTCGTCGGTATCCAAGAGGTTCAGATACTTCGCCTTTTTTGGATTGTCCCCTCGCGTACGTTTCTCGCTTTACTTCCATCCTCTAGAGCGATTTGTCACATTGTTTCATTGTGATTGGGGATTGGGAAAGAGGTGATATTGGGTCTGGTGGTGGCTCGATAATGGAGGGGTCGTCCACCACCCGAAGATCATCCTCATCTACCATAAGCGTTAGTACTGGGGACACCGATACTTCCCTCTTGGGGTTCGTTTCAACAAATTTTGGAACTTCTATGAATTGTTTGTTTTGCCTGAAGCTCATGTTGTCTTCCATTTGGAAGACGACTTCTTTCCAAGCCGGACCCGTGATCCCCAAGCGCGTCATTTTTGCCTGTTCCGTTCCCACAAATCTTAGCTCGGTTTCCCTAGCTGTCGATGGCTCTACTATCTCAAAATTTTCTTGTCTCAGCGTCCCCTTCGTATAGCCGCGACTGTCCCCTTTCGGAGTGTCTTGACATCTTCGAGTATGTCCCGTATTATCCCGTTATTTGCCGATATTTGTTCCGTCACAGCACATACGTACACTCCACATGACACCGAGTCTTGCTGTTTCGATGCTTGCGGTAGGGTCTCAAGCATCTTCCAGTCGGTGGAATCAAAATTCTCGTACTGGAGCCGGGCAACTTCTTGAAGGAATACTAAGATTTTCTTCACTCCCTCTAACCTAGGAAGGTGGAGGGGATCATAATGCTTGTATAGTCTTGTCCCTAATGCGAAAGTAGACCAGGGCCCAATGTTTATAACCCCTGCTCAAAACCAAATAATTATTAGTTTACTTGAAATTAAAATCTAAAAGGTGATGTTTGAACTACGTACTCTATGCTGACAACTCTGGACTACAAGAACTTGAACACGACTGAAATTATAAATCTACTTTATTCCCCTTTTCACCAATAAACTCAAACAATTAGGCCATAGAAAACACAAGAGACCTAGTTACTCAACCTTGAGTTAAAATTCCAGGATAATATAAATCCAAACAAAGCTAAGTTCAACAAGTCAGTTAATACCCTTGATATTCAAATTCAATAGTAGATGTAATTAAAGCAAGTGATTTTACACTTATTATCCAGATTCAATAATAGATAAGTTCAAAACCAGTTATTTTTACCCTCAATATTTAAATTCAATAAAATATAAGTTTAAACAAACACAAATTCAATAATAATCACAATGAACTGCAGGTGGCCACCGTGCTGGAAAACATATTAATACATAGAAATATACAAAATATAAATTTACAACAAAAATGCATGAACAAGATAAATATATATATATATATATTCAATTGGAGTGTATATGGAGAACCTCTACCACACGCTGAAAGTCCCAGTTCCTAGGAGATTGACCACAAAATTCTTGATGTACAGTATATAAGGTATATAACTAAGATAAGTAATGTGATATACAGTATATAAATATATTTCAGTCAAAACAAAAATTTTTATGAATGTTCAAGTAGGCCAGTTAAAATGTTTAGATTGAGCTCAACCAAAATTTAAAACTATTTCTATCACTTATCGGTTGGTATTAGGAGATAGTGACGTAGAAATGCGTCCGTATGAGCCGGAAATGAGGAATTGTTTCCAGATGTCCTCAGACTCTTAGAATTTCACAAAATCTGACTAATCAATTTGGGAGTGTCAGAAACTAAAGACGGGAAGTGGTTGGTCATTATTGTCAGTACCGTAAGATTTGCAGCCAGGTTGTGTTTTTACAGATGCTGCCGTGACTGGCCTTGAGCCACTTTGTACAGTAAACTGCGTCAGCTTAAAATGGATACAGTCCACAAGGGGCGAATCCATGCTGGATAACAAATGGTATGGCTATACAATAAGGTCGGAAAAAGAAACATCGGAGGGTTGCAAAATGTGTGTGCAATTTGGTTGCAATGCAACAAGAATTACACCTTTAGCAACAAAAAGCTCACTGGCGTGCATGAGACTAATGATCGTCAACAAAAAGCACCACAGGACATTCTGTCTTTTTATACTCGACTAGAGCATTCTTTGATTTGACTTCCTTCTAGTCCTTAATTCACAGTTTAATTATGATTTTTCAGAAATTTTTATTATTCACTGATTATTGCAGCTATTTTATGCGTACAGTATTTCTACACAAGTTTTAACTTAAAAACAAGAAATGCTTAAGTATACTGAAATTGGTAAGAAATAGGATGATTGAAGGAAGGATCATAGGCCCTATGATTGAAGGAAAAAAACACAGTTTTTTACAAAACTTTATTAAATTAGAACCAACTGGAAAGCACAAATGACAATTAATCGTTTGTAGCCTATTTCTTCAAATAAGTATGGTCTAATAGAGGGTTTGATCCTCCTAATAACTGCAAACGTTCCCTAGAAATGAGGGTTTGTATTTTTTCTTGTAGTTTAAGTCTGTTGACTAGAGGCAATTCACTTAGTTGGGCAGAGACATATCTACCAAATGCCTCTACCTCATCGATTGGGACTCTCGAAGTTGAAGGTCTGCTGTCCCTCAGATTTTTGAGTTTGTCGATGACCCCCTCAACCTTATTTAGTTATTGTGCAGTATTGTGTGCATGTACCCTCCATAATTGGCTAAGAACAACTTCTCCAGGTACATATTTCGAAAGGGGTTGGATTGATCAAGAAGATACAGGAAGTCGTATGTGCGTCCCTGGTTTGTAGCGCTCAACAGGAACAGCACTGCGTCATTGAAAACATCTCGAACAACCAACTCGCATACCAAAGGAGCTTCAGACACTAGAAGGTAATTAACAGAATTCATTAATGGAAAGAGACGTTTATCTTGTCTAAAATATATTGATAAAATACAAAAATTGAATTTTTTAAGACATAAAAGGTTCAGTCTCCCCTTAACTAGCTAGTATACTGTGAGGTTTGAAATTTTCTTCATATTTTTAAATTTTTCTGTTGTAAAACCATTGCAAATTTCGGAGAAATTTCAGGATACTTTATAAATATAATAATATAAGTCAGACATGTACTCATGTCAGCAACTCACATCAAGAAAAAGATAATAATTTCAGAGTGCCCAGTTGTGCTTGATTTACTACCTATATTTAATTTACTGCCTGAATTTTATTGATTATATTAAATAAATTGTTTTTCTACAATTAGTGACATAGGGCAGATAAATGATAGAATTGGTCCACAAATAAATGTTAAAATAAATTATATTTTATTGATTAATGTATATCAATTTAAAATGAAATTCAATCAGATAAGCTATTGCAGATTAATGATCAGAAATATTGTTTTTATTGAATATAATGGGCTACTTATTAATATCAAAGGAGGTCTTGTTAATATTAACTGTAGTTTCTTCTATCATCAAGTTCCATCTAGAATGCATAAAAAGATAGTGTTTGCTTAATTTTTTTCCGCAATTTTAGCATGAAAACTGTTGTAGATATAGTCCAAGAATTTTAGGGATAAAAAAGCCATTCGACCTAACAAATTCGGACTAAGTGGAAACTTTGCACAGTTGTTTAGTAAGCCTAAATAAATAAAATATCAAAAGTCCCCATAAATCCCGGCAGTGCTTCAGCCGCCATATTGGAAAATGGCGGCCAATTTCCACTTTTTTATAATATTTCACAAACTATTGGTATTAGAGAATTTTAGTGAATACAAAAGTTAAAGAACGTATAAAAATACATCTTTTTTATATTTCAAGGTTTGCTCTATCTCTAACGGTTATTGAGATAATTAATAAAAATTAGTATTCAATTTATAATTCCCATGTTATTCTTATGGAGGAAAATAAAATTGTTGCAGTTTGCTTATTTACGGATATACTTTGATCAAAATTGGCAAATTTATTTATTTCATACTAAGCTTATGACATTTAACATTAATACACGCTTTATTACTCTCCCCATAGCAGTAAACCTAGTACTCGTTAAATTTAAAGTTACCGTATTTAAATAGGGAATCTATCTTACATTTTAGGAAGTATTTTAGTAGTAGTACGGCGGTTTAGCTAGGATATTATAAACTATTGTGCACTTTATGATAAAAGCACCAAATTTGGCACAGAGGTAAACCGATGTAATATGATCAAATTTAGATGTGGAGCCATCGGCCAACTGCCCCCTAGCGGCCGTGGCGGCCATTTTTGAAAATGGCCGCTACTGTATAGACAAAATACAATAGAGGTTAGATAAAATTGTCCAAAAACGTCCGATTTTGATTAAATTTGGCACAAACGTGTAGGATAGTATCAGTGAGCTTGAACTCAAAAATCAGAATGATCGGACCATCGGATGCGATAGCACCCCAAGTTTTATAGGAGTTGACATTTTTCAAAAATCAGGTTTTTGCACTTTTTACAATAAAATCTTTGAATGATGAAATGAGGACTTATTCCATGTTAAAGAGCTTTAAAAAACAAACAATTTAGTTCTTTGGATCATCAGTGTAGGTTAGATGGTTGCGGAGAAAATGTAAAAAGAATTACCTTGAAATTCCTCATGCTATTCTTATGGATACGTTGACCTATGTTATTCTTATGGAGAATATATAAAATTACATATAAAGCTTATTTATGAATATATTTCGATGAGACTAGGCATAGGCCAGCTACGGCAAAGACCTTCAACGATTATGCCCAATAAGTATTTGTGCCTCACATACTCTCAAAGCTTCATCGCGCCAAACGAGTGCAGCCCTGGAGCAGCACGTTCGAAAAGCAGTAAACCAAGGCGGACATGTCTGGGGTCAGGCCCTGGTTTCTGCGCAAACACCGCCATCAACAATTGTTTTTCTTCGAAAACATTTTCCGAAGCCCCTTGTTGATATCGTTGTCCGTGCTTGTTCTCTCATACAGTAGTATGACGAACCTTTCAATGGAGTGCATGTCGTCTTCAGTTACACGTTCTGGTGCAGTTGAAAGCAACGTGAGCGTCTGGGTAAGCTCAGGTAGCACTTTCTACACTGCCCATGCTGTCCTCCTTCCACGTCCGGCGAAGCAAGAGACCGTTTCATAGCCCGTCAACGCATGGAACATCGGTAGAGCATCTGCCTTGTCAGGACCCAGAGTCCAAGCAGTCTCATGGGCCGCAAAGAAGCGGGAAGTCTTACCCCAGACGAAGGACACCCACACATCAACTTCCGTATTCAAGGTACTTGCCAGCGCCACTGCCAGGACAACAACATCGGTGTCAAGTGTGCAGATGATGAGCATAGTCTTGTGGCCATTGCGAGCAGCGTGAGCGGCATGCAACACAATGCGGGTGTCGGCCTCCTCGTGGTTGCAAGGAGCCAGTGATGAAGTATTCACAAGCGATGACTTTCTCAAGACATCATCTCCTTTAGTGATGAACAGCTCCTTGTGTGCAAGATGGAATGAGTCGTAGAGGACGTCAGAGAGGAAAGCGAACAGCTCTATCTTGTTTTCTTCAACTCTGAGGAACCTGGCCCAGTTGTTGGGTATAGTTGAACCACCCACCACTCGTCTTCTTACCCCATTTCCCCGCCTGGCTCTTGCTGTACCTTTCAACAAGTTGTTAATGTAGCTGTCCCACACTAGGTCCAGTCGCGTGGCGTGATGAAGCTTTGAGAGTATGTGAGGCACAAATACTTATTGGGCATAATCACTGAAGGTCTTTGCCGTAGCAGGCTTCAGCAGTTGGATTATGACTGCTCCGTCTAGGACAATGCAGCTTGATGAAGGAATCTCAGACCTAGGCGGACTGAAGTCTTCTAGATATGCGAGAAGATCACTCTTCACACCAAACGGGATGCTAACCCTATCCGATAGTGCAGGAGGGAAAGCTTGGTTTTCATGTCTGAAGAATTCGTCTAGATTCCCATCCCGGTTCTGGCATCCGATGTACAGACGAGAGGAGAGGTTCAAGTCATTCTTGAGATTTTTATCTTGTTGCTTGCCTTTTGCGTGAGGTTTTATGGTGACTGACAGAATATTTTGAGGTTGTTTCTTTTAATGGTATCTTTTTTGGGTTTTATTCTCTCTACCAGGCGTTCTCTGATGAAGTTGTCAAATTGGACCTTTCCCACTTTATATGCACGACGGAGGTCGGCTACAGCTTGAGGTGGTGTGATTTCCTTGGTGTCGAGTACCAACAGGTCTTGACTATTTTTTTTAATGGATTCCCAAAGTCTTTCATCACTTTTATGAACTGGACGTCTTTTTGGAAAGATGTCTGTACACTTGAGAACTGGTTGTAAAGCTTTGTGTTTTGTGACTGGTCTTGGTTAGATTCCTTAAACTCTTCAATGAGCCTTGCAACCTCTGGTCCTGCCACCGTCCATTTATTTTAACCCTCATCTTGTGACCAAGGAAACCGTTGACTTCTCGGATACGACGTTTTTATAACAGATACAAAAGTTAGGAACAAAAAGCAAAAACGTCGAAAAGTACCCCTGTAACAGCAAACCTACGTACTCAGTGAATGTCTAACCGATTTTTATCAAGAAAGTGATGAAATCGCTGGCTTAAAATATACCTATTCATTTTACTACTGCAGGTGATATATTGCCAGGTTTTACATTGTGATGAGTATGCAGGTTTGCTGAAACTAGGGTATTTTAAACAAATATCTATTAACTATAACCACATAAAACCAAATACCAAGTCTCATCGAAATATATTCATAAATAAGCTTTATATGTAATTTTATATATTCTCCATAAGAATAACATAGGTCAACGTATCCATAAGAATAGCATGAGGAATTTTAAGGTATTTTTTTTTTACATTTTCTCCGCAACCATCCAACCTACGCTGATGATCCAAAAAACTAAATTGTTTGTTTTTTAAAGCTCTTTAACATGGAATAAGTCCTAATTTCATCATTCAAAGATTTTATTGTAAAAAGTGCAAAAACCCGATTTTTGAAAAATGTCAACTCCTATAAAACTTGTGGTGTGGTGCTATCGCATCCGATGGTCCGATCATTCTGATTTTTGAGTTCAAGCTCACTGATACTATCCTACACGTTTGTGCCAAACTTCATCAGAATCGGAAGTTTTTTGACAATTTTATCTAACTTCTATTGTATTTTGTCTATACAGTAGCGTCCATTTTGAAAAATGGCCGCCACGGCCGCTAGGGGGCAGTTGGCCGACGGCTCCACATCTAAATTTGATCATATTACATCGGTTTACCTCTGTGCCAAATTTGGTGCTTTTATCATAAAGTGCACAATAGGTTAGCTAATCCGCCGTACTATAGTGATCCAGTCATGCAAATGGATTTTTTTTTTACATATTAACAATAGTTTTCTCTTATTAGTATTCAAGTTTAAAGCCCACTCACTATCTCATCACTACTATGTAACTACTTACATTGTAGGCCTACTTATTACTCCCGAATTATTTTGTCGGTGAATATTAGAAAATTCAACCTTAAAATCTGTACTAAATGCGGCTGAGGCACAGCCGGAATTTTTGGGGACTTTTTCCATTTTCATCAACTAGGCTTACTGTGCTTAACTGTGCAAAATTTCAATTTAGTCCGGATTTTAAGGTTTCATTTCCTAATATTTACCGACAAAAAATTATACCGGGAGTAATAACGTACCATGTAAGTTTTGAGTAGTTACATAGTAGTGACAAGATAGTAAGTGGGCTTTAAATCATAATACTAATAAGAAAAAATAATTGTTGATATGATGAAAAAATTAATATCCATTTGCCTGACTGGATGTTTTCTAAAAATATATCCTAAACATGTAAGATATATGCCCTATTTAAATAACTTTAAATTTAAAGAGTACTAGGTTTGCTGCAATAGGGAGGGTACTAAAGTGTGTATTTATGTTAAGTATCAATAGCTTAGTATAAAATAAATAAATTTGCAAAGTTTGATCAAAATATATCCATAAATAAGCGACCTGCAACAATTTTATTTTCCTACATAAGAATAACATTGGAATTTTAAAATTAAACTAACTTTTATTATTTATCTCAATAACCGTTAGAGATATAGCAAACCTTGTAATATTAAAAAGATGTATTTTTAGACGTTCTTTAACTTTTGTATTTACTAAAATTCTCTAATACCAATAGTTTGTGAAATATTGTCAAAAAAGTGAAAATTGGCCGCCATTTTCCAAGATGGCGGCTGAAGCACAGCCGGGATTTATGGGTACTTTTGATATTTTATTTATTTAGGCTTACTAAACAACTTGCAAAGTTTCCACTTAGTCCGAATTTGTTAGGCCGATTTTCCTAATATTCTTCCACTAATATAAGGAAAAAGATCGCTTGCTAAATTAACTTCACACAATACTTTTCAGTAAATAAATAAACTAGGAGTACGCTCCGAAGTCGCGTATGAGAATGAACGAAGACAATTCCATGTACATAATAATCTGTCATTGGCCCCTCACCGCTCACCCTGCCCCATGCGGCGCGGCGCGCCGCAAGTTTGTGCGGTGGCAGTGGCCAGACTAACTGCGATTTTTTTTTTACTACGGGCGTAATGCTCTTTTTTATAAATGATTCTAATGCCGCATATATCTATCCAAAAATCAAATATGAATAGCATGAGCTCTACTTTTCTCTATCATAAATTATAACGTCAGTGGTGTTTGTTATGTTTCTGACTGGGGATGTTAATCTAAACCTTGGACCTGTTAATTCACAAGTAACTGGGGTCAGTTTGACACTAAGAATTGTCCATCCTAGGGCCCGTGCCCCTGGGCATTTGCCCCCTTAATTAGCCCCCCCCCCTCACGGTGGTCCTGTAATCATGTGAAAGAGTGATTAAAAATCATGGGCTGAGTATCACTTCTTTAAATTAATAATAAATTATGAACATATTTTTTTTAACCTAACGTACTCTATGATGCACAAATAAATTGTGTGTGATACATGGCCAAATAAGTTGAATGTATTACTGTACAGTACCAAAAACATTAATTGCTCTACTCAGCTTAATAACGGAGTTGTTACTAAGCTACAACTACTTACTGTAACAAGCGAACTATGAAGGGTTCTTCAGGTTTTGTATTACAAATTACAACAAAACTTTCAGACAATAACACATACGGATCCGTCCAGCCCACGCCATCTGTATTTTGTTGTTGGTTCATATAATTTATTCTTTGTTAAATTTTCATATTTATTTACAAAATGTATTGATTGTTAAATCACATTCCATACTGTTGGTAATCCACAGAGCTGACACCAAAAAAATTAACATATTGGACATGTTAGTTGTAATGTCTAGCCTGACTGTAGCCATGCTATATACACATGTCAATTGTCAATGCATTTTTGTAATGTCCAATGACAAATAAATATTTCTGATTTCTGATTTTATATTATCATCCGAACCACTAAATGAACCTCAGATTCGTAATTTTAACCTTCTTTTTACAGCCACTTAGGAATCTCACCGACAAAAACCAATTGCATTTTTGGATTCAGCGTGAAAGAAACTGTAATTAAACATCTAAAAAGTACATCATATCCCAATGATGACATACTAAATAATTGCAGTGAAGTATTTTTTTCGGAAAAATACTTTACATTACATATTGGTATTTATCCGATTTAATTTTTGTAGGTATTAAACAATATTCTTTATTTTTCCCCGATGTAGCCTAAACATAAAATTGATTAATGGCTTGTTCGGTTTTTGTTTATATTTCATAAATTAAACTACTGTCTAGGACTATAATTTACCAAAGGAAACTAAACAAATAGGCCTAGGCCACCTAATAACAAAACAACTAAGGATAAAAAATAAAATGCTTCTTAATGTTTTTTGTTATTTTTTTATTTATATCATATGGTATCTTAAGATTAACTCAAATTTGATACGATAGTTAAGTTATTATTGAACCAATTTATAGTTATGTTAGGCACCTTTTTATAAACTCATGAAAAGATCAAAGTTAACTTACCGTAGCCAATGTATTTTTAAATTTATCTCTTAAACAAATCATACACAAAAGATTGATGTTGTTTTATAGAAATGCTACATTTGTTATCAGGCCTATTATTATAAACTAAAAAGTAAGCTACACAGTGTAAAGAGTATCCTTAAAAAATATGTTAGGCATAAATTGTTCAATATTGAAAGAGACCTAGGCCTACATGATAAATGGATTAAGGTAAGTTGTATCACCTAGAAATTAACTGATTACGATATTTTATAGCCTAAACTTATAGGCTATATCAAACGAATATTTCATCTTATAACATATGGGTCATTCTCAAATTCAAGGCAAATTTGGGGATCGGAAAAAAAAAAAAAATTATTTTTTTTTACAATCATTTATTTATTAAATCAAAAGAAAGATATCCCTTAGCCTAATAAGAAAACAAAGATGGCTGAGCTTAATTCTAATATTTTTTGTTAAAATTATACAATTTTCTTTCAGGATGTCATACATTTTTTCCCCCACTCACCTTCCCCCCCCCCTTAAAAATAAAAAAAAAAAAAGAAAAATAGTAAAATTTAAAGTTTTAAGTAAAAGTTTATAACTGTAGCTAACAATTAAAAATTTTAAAAACGTTATTTAATTAAAAGTAATAGTTGCTGATCCAAAAAAAATCCATTTTTTACCAAATACACCAAAACAGAAGTTAAATTTTAGAATAAAAGCTACTTTTTTTATTTAATTCATAAAAAAAAACTAATAAACCTGTGTAATGATCATTGGTTCTTGCGTTGAAATTGAAAACAGGTTTTAAAAAGAAATATTTTTTGATAAACAGAGCTTTTACTGGGTGTGAGCGAGGAGAATTAGTGTGAGCGAGGGGAACTACAGAGTGAGAGAGGGGAACTACAAATTGACTTTAACCCAGAGGTTAAATTGTTACATAGGGTAGTAAATTTTATAAAACAAAAATAAATTATCTTTTGATTTTGGAAAGTAATCATGACAACAAATCTCTCTAAATAAGTTATTTGGTCACGAAACATTCTCTTCGCTCACGTTTTTCTCTCCGATCACGTGAATGAGTATTTTAAACCTAGTATTTATCAAAAAACCCAGAGGTTAAATTGTTACAGAGTAACTTTTGATTTTGGAAAGTAATCATGACAACAAATCTCTCTAAATAAGTTATTTGGTCACGAAACATTCTCTTCGCTCACGTTTTTCTCTCCGATCACTTGAGTGGAGAGAAAATTTGAAGGTCTATTACTTTAGAGTTTAGACGCGACAGTAACTGCAGCTTCTGCTGGCCTGAGAGTGAGGTTATACTGGCTGCTCGGTACTTTCAAACAATACCATTGTAATTATTGTTATTTGTAAATTTATTGAGTTATGATACGTGAGTGAAGGGAACAGCAATAAAGGTACGCACTAATTCTTGTATCGTAGGCTAGGTTCCCTGCGAAACTGTCCCCCTGAAAATGGGCAACTTAACCTAAGTAGGCCTACTAAGGACACAGGTCTAGTAGCTAGAAGAAAGTTATACATTACCTTTTTAGGTCTAGGTAGGCTTATTAAGGCATATTTGCTTGATTGGATTTATACTAAAATGTCTCCTTAAAAATATCAAATTTAGGCTAATACCTATTTAAATTCAATTAGTTAAACGAGAACTTAGGTTTGCTGCAACAAGGAGAGTAAAAAAGTGTTTTTTGTTGTAAAATGTTAGTAGTTTAGTAAGAAATGAATGTATTTTCAGATATTCAACCATATACAAAGCACTTTGATCAAAATATGCTCAAAAACAAGCAAACTACCGGTACAACAGTTGAATTATTCTCCATAAGAATAATACTTATAGCTATTTAAAATTTACAATTTTTGGAATTTCCTCCATACACTAACTATTAGATGCATAATAACTACTAGATGCTTCATTATACTAAATTATTATTTGTTTTTTAAGCTCTACAAAATGGTTTGGAAAGAAATTGTAAAATTTTGGGTTTGGTTAAACGCAGAGGATACGCGTCCGGTAACCTGACGTGGATTAGGCGTCCGGCAGTTACTGTCATAACCTAACCTAACCAACCAAACTTGCTGATAGTGAAAAAAAACAAATGAAGGTTCAATTCTCTTCATAACATAAAATTATAAATGCCAAAAATTCTAACAAAAGATGTACAGTTAAGAAGAAATTACATTCAAAGCAAAATCTGTGACAAAAAGTTAAAGTTACCGATGGGTTTCGAACTGGGGACCTCTCGCATGTCAGTCGAGTACTCTATCCACTACACCACGATTACTGATGGCTGAACAACATATCATTGTGGTAATGGCGTTCCGGGACCCCTTACCGGACGCCTAATCCACGTCTGGTTACCGGACGCCTAATCCACTTCTGGTTACCGGACGCGTATCCTCTGTGTTGGTTAAAAATGAGAAAACCCTATTTTTACCTCATAAAACCCCCATAAACCCCCGTTCCTATAGTTAGATGATGCTGGTTTGTGAAAATAAATGTAGGCCTAGCCTAGGTTTACACGTTTATACCAAATATCATCAAAATTGGATCTTTTTTGCTTGTTATTGCTTGAGTTATGATACGTGAGTGAAGGGAACGGCCTATAGGTTAGACCTAAGTTATTAAAATTCATCGAACCGAATCATGATTGATATAGCCTATTATTAATTTAATAAAATATCGCAGGTGTTAGCGGAACTCCACCCATGCCTAGGGACTACTAACTTAAATGAGAAATTCTTAGGTTAACTGACTTTTAGAACACTCGTTACATAAGTTTAAACTATTTATAGATTCAGATGAGCTACGAATGCTTTAAACCTAACTAAGGCATGCATGTAGTAGGCTTTATATAGAAACTTGACTGCAGACAGATAAGTTAGGTCTACCTAACTTAATTCACCCTAGGCCTACTTAACCTGGAGTTTCCTAAGTTAAGTTAGGCACAGAAACGGATTGCAAAACACAGACTCCTCCTGGCTGCACTTTAGTAAACATCCTACACTAATTCGAATGAAAAATATTGATAGGCCTAAGATATAAATTATTCGATTATATCGATTACTGTATTTCATTCGGTTAGCCTAACGTAGTTAACTTACCAAATTTGATATATCGAATGGAATAATCGATAACTTATATCGATCGATATTTTCATTCGAATGAGTGTAGGACCTAAACGAAAGTGCAGCCCTCCTCATGTCTTAGGTAGGCCTAGGCATCTTACAGTCACTTAAGTTAATGTCAAGTTAACTGTTTTCCTAGAAGCACGTCGGAAGACGTTGTTAAATCGCCTTTCCGCACTCCGCGCCCAGGAAAACCCGGCTTAAGGACACAGATAAGCTAACTTATACTAGTTAAAGGTTAGAATAAATTGATCTATTAACTTAGGCCTACCCTAGGTCCTTTAACTTAAATTAATTAGACTGTAGAAAAGGCCAAGGTAGGTTAGGCCTATTACCTTTGATTGCAGGCTACCCTACTTCATAGGGAACACTCTGTCAGATACACTTGACAGTGTAACCAAGTTAAGTTAAATAGGCCTAGCTTATAACTTACCGGATAACGTTAAGTTATAGGCCTCATATGAAATTCAAAATAACACTTGAAAGATCATATCTCAATAATGACGATTAACTTTTGAAACACTTAACCAGACACAGTTATTTAAGTTCCTTCCTTGCTTAGTATCTAATGGTCTCTAACCAATGGCCATGGCTCCCTCAGTTCCTAACCTAGATCTAGTGTTTGCCATTGACAACAGTCACAAAGATAGGTATAAAGTGAATTAACTCTTACACCCTAACTACAAAGAGTAATATTTGCGGTTTATTCATTAAAATTATTGTATCAAAATGTTAACTATTTTATTTTACAGCCAACATTAACAACTAATACACCCGACAGAAAGCACTAACAAACAACCGACGATAAGAAAAAGGGAAACTATGTAACTTAACCTATATGTTTGAAAAAAAATCTTTAAAAAATCTGATTGGCCCTATAACAATAATATTGAAATTAATTAATATAAAAAGCTCAAGACAATCTTAAAACCACTTATTTTTAGAAACCCATCATGCCACCCAAGTGATAAAGTGCACACATTATTTTAATTAACAAGCATTCCATTCCATTCCAAGGACTGTGGTCTTACTTAATTCAAACCTAGGCCTACTAAACTAACAACCATAAAAACAAGTTCTAACATTTTTATCGATTGTAATACATTTAGGTGGATATTTTTATATCCCATATTTATTTCCTCCGATATAATTTTTTTTTTAATAATTATAATTTAAAGATTTATTTTGCATAAAACCATTGACTAATATAATATACCTACAGATGTTAAAACTGTTTACTCCATGGATGAAAGAAATAATAGAATTCACTTCGGTCTCTAGAATTCACAACAAAATTGTTGCTCGTAAAATGTAAACAAAAAAAAAGAAGAAGAATGTAGCTCATAATGTTATTCTTATGGGGGAAAATTAAAATGTTTTTTTTAGGATTTTATAATTATTACTGAACAAATAATCTCCAATAACGAACTTAACCGAGATAATATGATAAAGAACCTTTGTGCAAAACATCAACTTGATATACGAAGTTATATTCGAGTTATTGGAGATTGATGAGATGCATTTTACACCAGTATGAGAATTCACTTCGTTCATTCAATTAATAAATCTTACTGTCACATAACTTTTACATAAAATAAAAATGCTATAAAACGAAATGCAAATACCTTAAGACTAAGAAGTTTTAAAAGACTAAAATAAACTAAAACTATAAAAACAAAAGTGGTATGAACAAAATGTTTAAGTAAAAAAGTTTAGTAAAAACAAACTTATTTTACAACTTGATCAGTTAAGAACTCATCTATACTGTAATAGGTTTTTTTTTTTTAGAAAATTAGCCAGGCTGTTTAGAAATGCTTGGACTATATTTTGATCTTTAACTCTTCGACAGTTTATTAAATAGTTTTTTGCCCATGTATGTCGGGGAATTTTCTACTAATGAAAGACAATACCGCGGATATTGAAAGTTAGTTTTAAACCTAGTATCATACCTGTGCTCAACTTTTTCATTACTTAATTTTCAAAATTTTCTTCTAGGTACCATCAAAAGTGTTTAAAAAATTGTTAAACTTGGAACAGTTATTTCTCATATTTCTTAAACAAAATGCTTACATAAATGTTCTACATTGTGCAAATATCATTATTCTTAAACATTTTTTCTGAATCTTAAAAATTAAATCAATATTTGATGCAAAGCCCCAGAATTCAATTCCATGTTGAAGAATTGAATAGATGTGTGCATATTATAACATCAAATGAGTTTTAAAGTTAATTGTGTTTCTTAATCATATCATTTGATAAGTTTTAATGTTCCTTTAACAGGTAATATTTTTCTTATTTTTTCCCGTAGTCATGTTACATTAACTTTATATTTTATTCTTGGACAATGGTACAATGTTCATTAGAAATGTCACAAACAAATTAGGTAAACTACTGTTCCACTTACATTTTTTAAGATTATATAAATAGTACAGTTAAAAATTAGGGCTACAGAAATTCATAAAGTAATTTTTAAATTTAATGGTAAAATCAATCCTTGCAGCTGTAAGTAGGGTTTTATTGGCTTAAAAAATGGGACCGGTGGATTAAAAGAATCTCGTACATTGGTTCCTAGCCCATACCTGTAGACTCTTGAGGTCCTAAGGCATTGGGAAGCATTTAGCCCAGGCAGCACAAATATGTATATAATACGTATTAAATACTTTCGACCAGAGTAAATAATCGGTATATAATACGTATAAGAAAGTGAATAACATGCAGATAATATATGTATTTTTTTATGCGTACCAATACATATTTTATACACAAAACTAAATATATATATAATATGTATTGGATCATACATATTTCTAAACTATGAATATTAATACTAGGAATTTCATTATAATATTTACAACAAGGCTGAGTCCACACTAAATGATAGGACCTTTAAGAAAAACTAACCTCAAGCCATGCTGCGCTCCTCTTGGACAAATTTCAGCTGTGCCCCTGATGTGAACATCACCTAATTAATATTGGTTCAAGAATATTCTTATGTTAAACATATCGCTGGTAAATTTGAAATTTTTAGCCACGAAAAAAATTACTGTAGGCTATAAAAAACATTTAAATCACACTTTTTTATTAATTACCAGTTCTTTGTTAAAATAGTGCACAGCTCTTAAATAATGATTATGATCGTGTAAAAAGGAAAAGAGCGCTGAAACTGCAAAATAATAAAAAAACTTTAGTTGAATTGTTTGCCTGATTTAATATAATTTATTAGTGATTTGGTAAATATAATCACTGATGAAATAGTAAAACAGATAGTGACCTGATACATGTTTACTTGCCCGCATTTTCATGTGGCGTCAATTTTGTTGGGACTGTTTTGACACTCATATTGAACTTCAAAGGAAATGTGCCAATATATCAATTCTTTAGGTTCCAAGCCTAGATATGGCTCATTACCATTGATACCAGTGCAATTTAGGTGGCAAAACAGTGCAACAAACTTTACATCACCAGAAAAGCGTACAAAAAATGCTCAGGTTTTTGCCTTAACTGTATTGAGTTTTTTTTTTGTTTATGGTATATTTATTGTATCCAATGAAATTACATATTAGAAAAAAATACTCTTCTAAGATAAGAAACACATTAGACCGAGCTTATTAAGTTTTAAGACACAATTTAAGTATTCTTTAGTAATGTTATACACACCCACATATTCAGTTTTTGTTAACCATCAATTGTTTGAAACAGGGAATGGGCAAATAAATCATAGGCTGTTTGTTGTAAGAATAAGAATGTTATTTTCCATGGATTTTACAATATTTACAATGTCCAATTCCAATGTCTTACTGGCTATGATCTAAGTTACAGTAGATTTGCTTATAGTTATAAATCAAAACTTGTATATCTACAATATACAGTTGCTTATTTTGAATTATTTTCAATGTGAAACAAAAACTAATTTCTTACAAACTAAATAACCATTTATTTAAATTTTTGGTAAAAATAGATGTTGATATTTTTTGGAATTTTTTAGGTCATTTGGTATTAAGTTAAACATTTTTGGTGCAATGAAGCTGTAATTCAGTTTCCAAACAAATTTAAATACAGAACATGCTCTATTGAATTTTCTAAACTATGTCAATCATAGATACAAAATGAATATAATGAATTCAAAATGAGGATAAGAGACCATTAAAAGTCGAAAACCTGACGTTTGAGAGAGTTTCCAAATTTAGGCACTTAAGAATAACAGTTAACTCCATTAACATAACAGAAAATTAAATAGAAAAGAGACTTATCGCTGCAACTAACTGCTTTTGAAACATGTCAAAAATCTTAGGATCCAAATTACTGTCAAAATCCACAAAAATAAGAATTTATTAAACTATTATCCAACCGGTTCTCTTATATGGATCTGAGGCCTGGACCCTAACTGACAAGAGATTAATAGTCTTTGAGAACAAGATATTATGAAATATTTTTGGCCTGATAAAAGAAAATGAAATATGGCGGATCTGGGAAAACAGAGAACTACGAGAACTTTACTAAGACCCAGATATAGTATCTACTGTTAAGAGGCCAAGATTGAGGTGGGAAGGACACAATATAACGAGAAGAGAAGAAAACTGTCTCCTGAAGATAGCTACAAATGGGCGACCATGAGGGACCCGACCACCAGGAAGACCCAAACTACGATGGGGAGACCAGGGGTGGAAAGACCTTCAGCGCATGGGGACATCAATTGACCAAGCAGCAGACAGAAAAGACTGGAGGCAACTTGTTGGCGAGGCCAAGAACCAACTTAGGTTTGAATGGCCAAGGAATGCATTAGCTGTAAAGGATTTTGCTTAGAAAGAGTTTGGCAATGATTTTTCGAGAATTGGATGACGACTTGAATTGCAAATTGCAATGAAAACCCAGGAAATTATTAGAAATAGAATGAGGTAAGGTAAGAACGTAAATGAATGAAAAACAGTGGTTTATTCCTTTACACAAAAAAAGCTTTTGACACAGTGGATCACAGTATTTTGTTAAACAAATTATATTTGTGGACCCCCTAGGAGTGACTCATAACTGGTTTAAAAGTTACATGTTGGATAGGCAGCAATGTGCAAGAGTAAATTCAGTTCATAGTGATATGGGGTGATTAAAAATGGGATCTCCCAGGGGTCGATGTTGGGGGCAATCCATAAATGACCTATGCGAAGCAAGTTTTCATGGAAAATTAAATCACTCGGCCATGAGCAGTGACTTCAAAGCACTCCAAATCACATGCTTTTAGGAACTGAAAAAAAAACAAATACCTTTATTTTAAGTCTGAGAAAAGATTTTAAATTCAATGATTCAATTGTACACCATAGTGCTGCTGATGGCATTAAACAAAAGACTGTGTGTGTAAAAAAATGTGCTGTAGGAAAATTAAATCACTCGGCCATGAGCAGTGACTTCAAAGTACTCCAAATCACATGCTTTTAGGAACTGAAAAAAAAACAAATACTTTTATTTTAAGTCTGAGAAAAGATTTTAAATTCAATGATTCAATTGTACACCATAGTGCTGCTGATGGCATTAAACAAAAAACTGTGTGTAAAAAAAACTGTGTGTGACTGTGTGTGTAATAAAATGTGCTGTAGTTGGACAAAGAAGTAGGCCTACCATTAAGTATATAGGATTACACTTGGATAGCAAGTTAAACTGGAAAATGCACATTACAAAACTAAAAAATAAATCAATAGCTCTTACTATATGGACATACGGTAAAAAAACTTGTTCAACTACAGTAATTAATTAAAACAAAAGTTCATTGGTCATCAAAGTTTGGACGTTGCTGACTTTTGTTTCTGGCGTAGATCCTGGTGCCGGCTTGCCGGAATCACTCGCTCACTTTCTTCTCGAATGTTTTCAAGTCAAAATTCTTATGAGCTCTCTGAACTACCCCTTCAAAAATACAATTATACTATTAAAATTTAAAGATATAAAATTAAACATTTTCTAATAGAATATAATTTATTGTACATTATGAATATTGTTTTGGCTCATCAATATTGCAGTAAGACTATACCGTTGTTGTGATACAAGGGTTAAGATATAGTCTAAGCAGTGAAATTTTGTCCTTCATATAATGTAGTAAACTCCAAGCAAACAATAAAAATTGTCAATCATACAATCTATCCGTTTTTAATGTTTGACTAAAATTATTATCATCAGCAGCTTCTGTGTCAGATGACCAATTAATTGATGTCCCAATCCAATACAAGAAACTCGCCGACACTATACTCTTTCATTCATGGGTATTTTCAGTATGTGTAGGCCTATATAGGTTCTGCTAATCCTTAGATGATACAAAAAAGGGCAGTCAACCACAGTAGACTCCCTCTTATCCGGACACCTTTTAACCGGACTACCCTCGGCGGAAATGACATCTCTTTAACTGGACAATTTTTATCAGCACTTTGGTTTAACCGGACTATATTGGCAGGAAGTGGGCGGTACTCAAACCACTGTTCTAGTGGGAAAGATTTGAGACCGATTGTGTATCTAATTACAATGCTCTCCTAAATTTAAGTAAAATACTGTATACAGTATACATTTAAATGGTCCGTTTTAACGAGTTTTTAGGTATGCTGGTTTAACCGGAAAACCTGTTATCTGAACTGTCCTCGGTATCGAGGAGTTTGGATAGGAAGGAGTCTACTGTATTGGAATATAAATAAATTTGTTTCATCATTGCCATTTATTGGCAGCAAGAATTTGTAAGTCAGCAGCTATTTATTTAATATTTTTATAGGCATCAATTTTAAGATCTAAACTTGTCAGATAAGAAATTTAAGACCTTTTAAAAATTACTTAAAATAACAGTTGATCATGAAAATGGCTCTACATTCTGTACCTAGAAAAAAAAAGATCTTACGTTTGATCAGTAGAACAAGTCTTAAATCCTTAAGACTTCTTTTGGTCCCTCCTCTGCCTTCCCAACTAAACTCTTTCCCCAGCTCGTTTGTGAAGATGCAGACCAGAATTCTTCTGGTTGAATCTTCTATACTCGCTCCACCAACTGCCCGCAGCAATCATGCTTTTAAGTGGCTTTTAAGTCGTGCTTTTAATTTTTCAAAATCATAAAAAATTCATAATTTTGAATACGTGCATCTATATTATATTTTATTGGAAGTATATTAAACTGGCTGTAATAACAATGAGATTTTATAGTTATTAAACTAAAAAAGAATTATAGACAATAAAAAAAAAATTTAATTTTGAAAGCACGGTTGTTTGTTTATACCAAATCATTTTATATGTAGTAATGTATACTATAGAAACTGTAGATATTTTAATTCCCTATGCAAAAAATGTTACTTTTTGAATTTTCTTCGACAAACAAAATTGTTATTAGGTTTTTTGTAAACACTTGCATTTTGCAATAACATGTTATATTGGGGAAATGTAACACATAATTGCAAAATATTGTTTACAGTCACATTTTCTGAAAATTTACCATTTAATACAGAAATAGGTACCTAATTCAAATAAGTTAAATTTATTCTACTACAAAGGATACAATATTTGACTCTGTCTACTTACCTACGTTACTAGTTTTCGGTGTAAATCATCCTTTACTGTAAAAATGCATTGTTCTATTATTGTTCACTTGCTATCCAATATATAACTACACTACATTTACACTATTTACACCCTTCTTCAGTTTATGTCTCTTAGTTTGTTTTTGTGTGATATGCTTCAAAGCAGTTCTCCAAATGCAGAGCTACATCACACTTCTGACACACTCATCTGACTTCTGACCGCTTCCCGTGTTTATAGCACACCTTGCAATTTCTTGAAGGGAACTTTTTGCTCGCAGTTGGTGGGATTTGCATTGCAAAATGTGCCCACTGCTTGCATTGCAGTCTTAACGGATAGTCAAGAGAGGGCCTTCCGGGGTTGGATTTCTCTGGTAGAACAATGTTCTTCAAAATTTCTTCTATGAGATTTAGGTGGTAATCCCGGTAATGCATGTCTGCACGGTGAATTTTGCGCCAAGCATACCATTGTTACAGTCAATGATACACTTGGCTTTCATAACTACAACTGTTGTTTTCCCTTTCATCACTATCTCTTTAGCCACAGTCATATCTATTTCTTCATGTATAGTGGATAGCATTTGGATGACTTTTTTTATCCCTCCATTGCACAGCTATGATCCCATCTTTGCTCATTCGTTTGGCATCTCCTACCTCAAGCTTGGGCATATCGAATTTCTGGGGCATGTTTTCTCTTGGCTGGTTAGCTGTGCCAACTACATGGGTGTTATTTTCCAGCAATGCCTTACAAAGATCTGGTGAATTATACCAGTTGTCAATGTATAGGACATGGCCAAGGTTCAAAATGGGCTCTGCTAAATGCAGTACAACCGCTGAGCTGGCTGGCATATCAGAGGTTTTGTCTGAGCCTGTGTACATTTTGAAACCACTGCAGTATCCACTGGATGATTCGTAAAGTTTGTAGATTTTAATTCCAAATCCAGCCTGCTTTTTTGGATTAAATTGGATGTAGGACAACCTAGCTCTTAGCTTTAATAGGCTTTCATCTATTGCAACATTTTGCTCAAGGTATATGTATTCATAAATTTGTTTTCGAGGTATGATATAACGGGTCGTAATTTTTTTATTTTGTCATTTGAGTCTGTGTAGTCACTGTCTGAGAAATGTAAAAACCTCATGCCGCCTCATAAAGTTTTTTTCTGCCGATTCGGATCAGACAATAACTTTTGTGCCTAATCATTCGTTTCAGTGGCAATCATGGCAAAAAATTCCTCACCTAAAAATTAATCCATGCACTGTAGTGCGTTAAGGTTATTTCCCAGTTTCCTACTAGAGATAGCGTTCAACCCAGGCGTGTTTGCAAAAGGGATATTTTTAACTTTATTACTACAGTCTTCCCATGCCCATCTAGACCTAGATTTTTTGCTCTTTTGTTTGGGCTGTTTAGGAGCACCTTCTCTCCGCTTCCTAACAGGTTCTTTTCCTTTGCCCTTTGGCCTTCTTTTCTTACTGGTTACAGTAGGCCTACTACTACTTGACTCACTAGGACCAATACCAGTATTCTCTTCATCTAACACCATTTCTTCCGAATCATTAGGCCTACCTAAATATCTCCTTGCCCCATCTCCTCACAAACTGGTGTGTCAAATTACCCTAGCCCTACCTCGTCATAATCTACCACTGATTCTTCTAAATTTCCACAAATATCCTCATCATGTTCTCTAAACACCTCATCAATATCAATGAAGCTTTCGCTGTCATCGGAGTCTTCTTGACCTAGGCTTACCTCACTCCTGATGTCCAGGTTTTCTGCCTCCTCAATCCACCCACAATCACTTGATTTATTACTGATAGCATCGTCGTCTGGTCCATCTAACAATCTATCAATTTAATTCGAAAATATTGAATTAAAGTTATTTAAGTGGCCTGCCATTGTAAAAGGATTACATCATTCACAAGAAACCACGCACTTATAACGACTTTTACGATATTTTCACAACTTCAACTTCACTAAACTGTTTACAAACAAAGAGTGACGAAATCATAGAGCTGTATTCCAGCTGGCATGAAATGAAATGAAATGAAATGAAAATACTTTTTTATTGAGGCGAACATTAGGACCACATGGTGTCCTTTCTTACAGTTAACCTCTTATGTACTAAATATACAGGGTGTAAATTAAGTCTGGCACACATTTTTTATCTTTTTTTCTATAGTAGATAGAAGAAATCAATTTGCGGGAATGATTAATAACAAATGTTAGGCACTTTTTACAAATTTTGAAAATAATAATTCCCTTAAGGGCAAGGGGGGGTGGGGGGTAACTAAAAATTTTCAAATGACAACCCCCATCTTGTGACCCCTCATTTTAAAGGTCATTGGAAGACAAATCCAAAGATGTGTCTAAAAATTTTTTTTTTGCACCCTATCCAAGATGGCGGTTTAAAATGTACTTAGGGTTGAATGGGTAAATTAGGTATGGCACACATTTCTTATCTTTTTTACTCTTTGTAGATAGAAGGAATTAATTTGCGGGACTGAGTAAGAACAAATGTTTGACACTTTTTCATAATTTTGAAAAAAATCCCCTTAAGGGTAAGGTGGGGGTGGGGGGTAACTAAAAATTTTCAAATGACAACCCCCATCTTGTGACCACTCATTTTCAAGGTATTTGGAAGACAAATTTAACGATGTGTCTGAAAAAAATTTTTTTGCATCCTGTCCAAGATGGCGGCTTTAAATGTGCTTGGGGTTAAACGGGTGGGGTCTGGAACACAATTTTATCTTTTTTGCCATTAATAGATAGAACTTATCCACTCGTGGGACTGAGCCAAAATCAGGCACCTTTTTATTTATTTGAAAAAATCCCCTAATGGTAAGGGGGGGGGGGGCAACTAAAAATTTTCAAATGACAACCCCCATCTTGTGACCTCTCATTTTAAAGGTATTTGGAAGACAAATTTAACGATGTGTCTGAAAATGTTTTTTTTGCATCCTGTCTAATATGGTGGCTTAAAATGCATTTAGCGTTGAACGGGTGAATTAAGTCTGGAACACCTTTTTTCCTTTATACTCTAATGTTTGATAGTGTAAAAATTGATTACCAATACAATAAAATAGAATACCAAATAATTACAATAATACTACAACCCTACAACAACAAAAACACAATAGCAATCAAAATTTATAGAATTCCTAAACTAAATAATAAATGTAATTGCAATAATCAACTTTACGTACTTGTTAATATTCACAAATGCTCAAACTGATGCCCAAGAGAAACTTGACAGAGCCCCAACCGATTGTAAAATTCGTTTACCACCCTGGACAGCGTTTCTTCATTAATAGATCGTGCTTCCATTATTATTCTTGCTGTGAGATCCTGGATGTTTTCTGGGCGGTTAACAAATACTCTACTTTTTAGGTGGCCCCACAAAAATTAGTCTAACGGCGTCAAGTCGGGTGATCTGGCAGGCCATTCAATAGCTCCCCGCCTCCCTATCCAACGATCTGGAAAAACTTCGTCCAA
This sequence comes from Macrosteles quadrilineatus, assembly GCF_028750875.1. Classification (NCBI taxonomy): domain Eukaryota; kingdom Metazoa; phylum Arthropoda; class Insecta; order Hemiptera; family Cicadellidae; genus Macrosteles; species Macrosteles quadrilineatus. The sequence continues at coordinate 88,779,746 of NW_026542595.1, forward strand.
GTAATTTCGGACTTCAGCATTATAGTGAGGTGGTGCGCCATCTTGCTGAAACCAAATGTTCTCGTTGACAACATTTTCTTCGTCTTCCGGAGGAAACTCATGGGCAATGGCAGGTACTATTGACTCTCGCAGTAACTCCAGATAACGGTTTCCGTTTAGATTTCCTTCGATCACGAATGGCCCTATTAATTTGGTCCCGACAATGCCTGCCCAAACATTGACTTTTTGGGGATTTTGAGTATGGCATTCTTGAGCCCAATGAGGATTTTCAGGAGACCAATACCTATAGTTTTGTCTGTTCACGTGACCATGAAGACTAAATGAAGCCTCATCTGAAAATACAATTCTATTTTTGAACATTGGATCCAAAGTACACCGTTGCATCATGAGTTCACAGAATTCAATCCTGCGGTCAAAATCGTCCTCGTTCAATTCATGTATTAACTGAACCTTAAAAGGATGAAACTTCTCGGCTTTAAGGGCTTTGTGGACCGACATGTGACTTATCCCAAAGTCATTTCCAATCCTACGTGTCGATGTGTGATGATTTTCTTCAACGCTAAGAAGTATATTCAGTCTAGTTTCTTCAGTGAGTACAGATTTTGGCCTACCACTTCTTGGTTTACTTGCAACATCCCCCGTTTCAGCAAACTTATTACATATCTTAGATACTGTAGCTCGATTAATTTGGCGATCAGGGTACAAGTTGTTAAAAATATCACACGCTTCAAGTTGAGTCCGTTTTTTATCTCCATAGCCAACAATGACAAGTATTTCTATCTTCTGTTTTGTTGTTAACAACGCCATGTTAAATAAAAATAATAAAAGATGTACTTACGACTACTCCAAAGAAACTACCTACACAGACTGAAGGGGAATAAGGAAAAACTGATAAGATTGTTACCTGATTAGCCTGCAGTCTTAAGAAAGAGGATAGGAATTCCAAGTGAGTGCAACGTCCAAACCTGGAATCTCAATTATCAGATTTATTTACTAAGTGATAAGAGCTACATAAGTTTGTTTATTGCAGTTCGTCCTATTGTCCAAGTTTTTCTGATATAAACTATCAAATCTATTATAACTTTATTTTTGGTAAAAAAAAAATAAAAATGTGTTTCAGACGTAATTTACTTGTTCAACCCTAAGCACATTTTAAGCTGCCATATTGGACAGGGTGCTTAAAAAACATTTTTAGACACATTGTTAAATTGGTCTCTCAAATACCTTTAAAATGAGAGGTCACAAGATGGGGGTTGTCATTTGAAAATTTTTAGTTGCCCCCCCCCCTTACCATTAGGGGATTTTTTCAAATAAATAAAAAGGTGCCTAATTTTGGCTTAGTCCCACGAGTGGATAAGTTCTATCTATTAATGGCAAAAAAGATAAAATTGTGTTCCAGACCCCACCCGTTTAACCCCAAGCACATTTAAAGCCGCCATCTTGGACAGGATGCAAAAAAAAATTTTTCAGACACATCGTTAAATTTGTCTTCCAAATACCTTGAAAATGAGTGGTCACAAGATGGGGGTTGTCATTTGAAAATTTTTAGTTACCCCCCACCCCCACCTTACCCTTAAGGGGATTTTTTTCAAAATTATGAAAAAGTGTCAAACATTTGTTCTTACTCAGTCCCGCAAATTAATTCCTTCTATCTACAAAGAGTAAAAAAGATAAGAAATGTGTGCCATACCTAATTTACCCATTGAACCCTAAGTACATTTTAAACCGCCATCTTGGATAGGGTGCAAAAAAAAAATTTTAGACACATCTTTGGATTTGTCTTCCAATGACCTTTAAAATGAGGGGTCACAAGATGGGGGTTGTCATTTGAAAATTTTTAGTTACCCCCCACCCCCCCTTGCCCTTAAGGGAATTTTTATTTTCAAAATTTGTAAAAAGTGCCTAACATTTGTTATTAATCATTCCCGCAAATTGATTTCTTCTATCTACTATAGAAAAAAAGATAAAAAATGTGTGCCAGACTTAATTTACACCCTGTATACTAAACAATGTATTTTTATAAAACTTTTAAAACTATTAACAAAATAATAAGTAAAAACTAAAGTTATAAATCTTTGTCCCTAATATACGCATACACACACACATTCACTCTTTGCCATACCTAGGCCTAACGCACGCCATCCCACCAAGCCACGGTCATCCGATCGAGATAGTACGCCTTCAGCGCCGCCGTCAGTTGGGGACGGGATTCTATGCTCCTGATAGTGAATGGTAGTGAGTTCCAAAGGCGACATGCTGTTACTGTAAATGATCTATTATAAACTGTTGTCTTATGGTGAGGAATTTGGAGAGTTGATGAGCCAGAGCGGGTATTTCTTGCACCTCTTTCATTTAAAAATCTAAAATTGATCGCGAGATAATTTGGAATTTTGAGATTGATGGCCGAATGAGTTATATTAATAATGCGTATTTCTCTAACGTCAGACAGTTTTAAAAGAGAAGAATTTACATAGTACGGTGTGACGTGATCATCTCGTCGAAGATCATACAAAAATCGTATACAGTAATTTTGAGCTCGTTGCAATTTTGTTGCCAAAGCCACGGTCATATCATTAACCACGGTATTACAGTAATTGAAGTGGGGAAACACTAGTGACTTGATCAGTAAAAGTCTAATGTGAAATGGTAAAAGTCTGTGCATCTTCTTCAGTGTGTGGACAGCGGCAAACACCCTTTTACAAGTGTTAACCACCGTGTCAGTCCAGTCTAGTGTGTTGTGTATCGTCAAACCAAGACTTTTAACTTTGTCTTGGTATGGCAATACAGTACCATTCACAGTGATGTGAGGTAAAAAGTTTTGGTCAAGTCGGTTTAGTTGTCGTGCGTGGCCAATAATGATTGGTTTAGTTTTGTCAGGGTTAAGTTTTAGTCCATTCTTTGCTGCCCACTCCACAATTCTGTTGATGTCGTCGTTCATTGATGTGATTGTTTCATTCACCACACTGACTTTGAAGTGAGCGTAAATTTGTAAGTCATCAGCGTAAGAATGACTTACAATGAGCATAGTAACTAAATAGCAGAGAAGTAGAAAGTCAAAGACTTATAAACAAAAACATGCTCAAAGATTGTATGCGATAATAACAATCCTTATTCAACTGGACAAAGGAAAAAAACAAGTCTAAAATCGAGTCCTAAGTGACGTCATTTTGGAAAAAGTACATTTATTTTTTATATATATAACCTCACATCCTTATTAAAGGTTATTAATAGCATTAAGCTGCGTAAACAATTAAAAACAACCCTAAAAAATATATAAAAACATGATGTCGTCATCACGGAACAGTTCCGTGATACGAATTTTGGACCCGCAACAGCTGTCACGGAACTGTTCCGTGATACAAGGCCAATGGGAAACAAGAAATGCTTAAGTATACTGAAACTGGTAAGAAATAGAAGAAGTATGATTGAAGGAAAAAAATACAGTTTTTTACAAAACTTTATTACATTAGAACCAACTGGAAAGCACAAATGACAACTGTTCGTTTGTAGCTTATTTCTTCTAATAACTATGGTCTAATAGAGGGTTTGATCCTTCTAATAACTGCAAACGTTCTTTAGGAATGAGGGTTTGTATTTTTTCTTGTAGTGATACAAGGCCAATGGGAAACAAGAAATGCTTAAGTATACTGAAACTGGTAAGAAATAGAAGGAGTATTTTCTATTTTCCCTATATCCGCCATGTTAAATTATGTACTAATTTCTCAAAAACTATAAAAGATACATGCTTCAAATTTTTTGGGTATTGACATTGACCCCTGAGACATCTTCAGACCAAAGGATTTTCTTTTATATGCATTAGTTTTTTATTTTTTATATTTTTAAGTCCAAAATTTTTTTTATTAAAAGAAATTATTTTTTTTTTGTGAGTCATATTTTCAAAAATCCTTTGGTCTAAAGTTGTATTGAGATAGCCTTATGATGTGTGAAAAATTTCAGTTCTGTCGTACAAACGGTTACCGAGATACAGGAACATTTACGATGAAATTATGAGTTGCGGAAATCGAAGAAAAAGTGGAATAACCGATACTTACAGAGTTGTAGTGAGCAGCTGAGTAAGCTATACTATCTGAAGTTTCTCTATTGCACTGTATTTATTATGTTATTATCTTTTTAAGTTTTCCCTTGCTCATACACCTCTTTTAAAGCTCCTCAAAGGCTTTTTCCGATCCTCCTATCCGGCAAAATTTAAAAGAAAATTTGTAAATAATACAAGAAAAATTAATCTAGGATCTTGTTTTTTTTTATATACATCATATGTATATATCTATATAAATGTATAAACATATTCTGAATGTGTTACAATTTCAAATATTTTATATCATGGTTGCTAAGATACTATAGGGTAGGTAAATCAACAATAACAGTGTCTATAGAAACGAATAGAAACACTTACGGGTAGTAGTGGCCGGGTGAGTAAGCAGGGTTGTCAGGATCTTCCTCAGCTTCAAACTCGTCCCCAACAGTTTTCTCTTCAAGCTGACACTCTGCCTACACTTCTTCTGGACTTCTTCCAATGCCTTGTCTGCTCGTTGAACCCAGCGTTTGTCCAACATCTTCATTGCCGCTACACAGTTTTTGGGTATTTACTCAGGGGAGGTATAGAAGAGGCTACGATGACAGCTGAGATCTTCTTATTAGCTGAGGGAACGCCATTACCGTAACAAAACGTTCAACAGCCATCGGCCTCGGTGGTCTATCGGTTAGCGTGCCGGGCTGATATACTATAGTTCCCGGGTTCGAATCTCGCTGGTAGCGTTAACTTTTTGTCCAAGATTTTTTTATTATCAGCAAGTTTGGTTGGTTTGGTTTGGTTATTACAGTTTAATTTTATTATTAAGTCATTATAAAATTTTAATTGAGCAATTTCTAGTTTTATTTAATAAACAGAATTATTTTTCCGATTACTAAACTTTTGTTATATTATTTCTTTATCAGCAAGTTTGGTTAGTTCGGTAAGGTTATGATAGTTTAATATTATAATTAAATACCCCCGCCGCAGCAAACCTGCAGACTAAGCGAATTTCCATTTGACTGATTGGATTTACACTGAAATGTCTACTTAAAAATATAACATTTATTCCCGATTTAAATAGAATTAGTTTAACAAGTACTTAGGTTTGCTGCATCAGGGAGGGTAAAACTGTTTTTTTTTTGTAAAATGTTAATAGTTAGTAAGAAATAAAAACATTTTCCAAATTTGATCAAAATCCTACTAATATTATAAATGAGAAAGTTTGGATGTATGGATGTATGGATGTATGGATGTATGTTTGTGATAAGTAAACGCGAAAAATACTGGTCGGATTGGGCTGAAATTTCGTATGATGATAGCTCACATTCCCGATTAACATATAGACGCATTTTTATCTCAGAAGTCCTTTCGGGCTCCGCCCCAGCGGCTCTGGAGTTTCCCATGTTAACCATATAAGTAATCATAATTAAAAGAAAAATAAATAATTTTGTCAGCTGTTTCAACTACACAAGTTGGTTCTATGATATTGAATAGCATTAAAAAGTTACAAGGGTTACCAACAAGGTGCAGTACTATTATTTTTGTGCATTTATGAAAACATCTCTCCTATAAAAGGCCAAAAAGGTAAAATTTTGTTTTTAAAAGGCTTATGTGTAACTATTTTATCAACAGATGTAAAGATCAAAATGTTTCTATTTTGTGTTCTCTTCCCGTTGCAAAGCACGGGTACAACAGCTAGTATGTTCATAAACAAGCAAACTACAACAGTTTACTCATTCTCCATAAGAATAACATGGGAATTTTAAATTTACAATTTTTTTGAATTTTCTCCGTAACCATTAGGCGCATAATAACGCTTCAATATACTAAATTATTTGTTTTTTGAAGCTCTACAAAATGGTTTGGAAATTAATTGCTAAATTTTATGTTTTTTGGGTCAAAATTGGGAAAAACCTATTTTTACCCCATAAAACCCCCCGTAAACACCCGTTCCCATGGTCCGATCATGCTGGATCGCGAACTCGTTCGAATAGACGTAGGTTTACACGTTTGTACCAAATTTCATCAAAATCGGATCATTTTTGCTCGAGTTATCGTGCTGACGGACACATATATATATATATATATATATATATATATATAAATATATAAATATATATATATATATATATGAATTTGAACGGATGGTGTTTTTGGCCTCTAGGGACCTCAAAACGAAAAAAAAAATCGGTCCCGGGTCCAGGTCTTACCATGAGTACTACGGTAATAGCTTATTCCCTATATGGGAAATTCGCTAAAAATAGTAAAATTGAATTTGAGGCATTTATAATTTTATTTTATGAACAGAACTATTTTTGCGATTAGTAAACCTTCATTGCCAAAGTGCTCTCTACTACAGCGCTGTTCGCGGAGGAATTTTGAACTAAATGCCTCATTTGTACCTCCCCTAAGTCAGACCCCGGCCGGCAGACAAACCCATAAGTCTGAACATGATGCACTTGACCACATTACCTTTGTTATATGATGAAATAGCATCATGCACACCTAATTTTAAGGTTGACAGCCTGACAAATACTTTCTTAGGAATCCGGCTCCAAATTAGGGTACGTTGTTCAGGGACTCCGCCATGTTTTGTGTTCCGCCATGAGCACATTTGGCGAGAAGGACAGGATTGGCGAGGTCCTGAAAAATTGGTTTCAATTCCTGTAGTACAGCAGGTGGTAGGTGGGTATGCTCTTCATGTTTGTATTCAACCTTTTCTTGCATTGCTTTCTGATATTTACACAATGTATCAGCGTCTGTTGGACACAATGCATGCATGGGTTTGTCATCGGTTGAGCCGAGGTGATAAAATTCTGACCATATTGCATTCATCATTGCTTGTACTCCTTTTGTTGCATTTCTCCTGATTGCCAGGCCATAGAATATCTGTATTGTGTCAATTGCATGCAGAGTCAACCTACTTTTACCACCTGGAGTCTTCCCATCAGCAAGAATCTTTTTTGAATTTTGTTGTTTGTATGTCCTCAAACGCTTGCCCATCCGCTTCTGGACGTGGCCCACACACTCCATTTTCTCAATTTCAAAATCTGGCCCATAGGGTTTCAGTTGATTTATTGTTTCAAACCCTTTACAGTCCCCGTCCCCCAAGTAATACTTGTATCGTATTCCATAGTTCGGTTCCGACCGCTCAAACATCTTTGTCACTCCCTGTACTTCCATTCCACCGCTGATGCCGGAATAATTGGCAATACATTTGGGCCCGTGGTCTTTGTCTAATCTTCCCTTACATTGGCAGAATTTGGACATGACTTCTACATCAATTACCTGCCCAGTTGTTATGCTGGTGGCGGTAACAACACCGTTGAGTGATGAGAAACCGCGTCGCTGCCAGCTCCCATCGAAGGCACATGCAAGGTCTCGATCTCCGTCATTTTGTTTGACTGCCGTCTCAACCGCTTCTTTCATTGATTCTACACACACCATTTCAGTTAGGGATCCTAATATTTTGTTGTACTTGGCGAATTTTGAAGGTGTGGGCAAATTCATTACGCCTGCGAATGTCTGTCCGGTTTCCTGGCCTACTCCGATGCTACGCAAAGCATACACAAAGCGGATGTTGACATCATACACTTTGCTCTCTTCATTAGTAACACCAAGCTTGACTTTAGCCAGCTGGCTATTTCTTTCACTGCTTTTGACTTGACATTCAGTGCATGATAATGTGAGTGTACAAGCTAAGCCGATCCGTTTATCAACAGAAAGAACCAATGGGCCATGACAATCTTTACAAACGGCTATTCTAGAAATGATTTTTTGAACAGCATCTAGATCTACAATATCATACTGAAATGATTCATTATCAAACTGCTGATATTCTTTGAAAGTGCTGCTAAGTTTTACCTTTGAAGTACTTTCTCTTTCGCCACTAGGCCTAGGTGCAGGCGGTGTTTTGTCAAGGTGCCATCCAAAGGCTTTCCTCCGTTTAAAAATCATTGTCGATCTAGGCATTGTATGGAACAATAAACTAAACTTTCCACAAGTATTTACACGTAGAAAAGTTCACACAACACTATACTACAATAAAATTGAGGTTTCTACACTGAATAACAATGGTTTGGTTAGGATAAACACAAACGACTGCAAAACAATAAACAATAACACAGCTGTCTAAAGTAAGCAGTCAGGTGAGTTCAATGCCTTTATAATACTGTTGGCTGTGTAGCAGTATAACAGAAACAGTACTATAACAAATAAATAACAGCGTTAGTGTAAAAGAGACACAGGCTCGGTTGCGGCATGCTCAGTTCCTGATTTTGAGGCCTAAAGTATGAGCGCAAGCTGTCAGATATTATTTTTTAAAGCGAGTTTACCGTAAGAAAATATATGCATGTTATATATCATTGTAAAAAGGACATTTCAGTCTATTTATAAACCGCAAAAACGAAAAAGTGAAAAAAATAAAATTTTAAGTGGTCTGCTCCCCTTGTCTGTTGACTAGAGGCAAGTCACTTAGTTGGGCAGAGACATATCTACCAAATGCCTTTACCTCGTCGATTGGGACCCTCGAAGTTGAAGGTCTGCTGTCCCTCAGATTTTGGAGTTTGTCGATGACCCCCTCAACCTTATTTAGTATCTCCAAATTTATAGGCGTATCAGTTGCTGGAACATTCTGAAAAAAACGCTCATGAATATTCATGTATTAAAATTCATAGTTGTACAAGATTATTTCTGTGTTTTTGGTGCCAAAAACAGAAGACAAATGGAATGAGGTTCAGAAGAATTTTGAAATTAAATGGAATTTCCGGTCATGTGTCGGCGCAATTAATGGTAAACATGTTGCTATAAAACGTCCGCCTGGAAGTTGCTCCGAGTTTTTTTAACTACAAAGGGGGATGCAGTGTCAATCTTCTGGCGTTGGTAGATGTAGACTCAACGTTTCTCTATGTTGAGGTGGGGACCAATGGAAGGGCCAGCGACGGAAGCGTTTTCCGGTTCTCATAACTAAAGGCCATGTCACACCGACATCCGCCGCTCCCGCCGCGGGAGTACCGCGCGCGGAGGTTTTTTCTCGAGCCATGTCACACCAAAAGTTCGCGTCCGCGGCGGGAGTTTTGAGATGATTTCATTACAATTCATTTTACATAAGAAACACATCTTACCTGTTTAGTATGTCATGCAAATTATTTTATTTTATTTTTTGTAAGTAGTTAAGTAATTAAAAAGTAATTGAAGGTTTTTTATTTGTTAATGTACATTAAAAAGTGTTTTAAACTGTTTTTTTTTTTTAATTTCATTTAGACCTTATGTCCGTAGTGCAAGCATTATAAATACGGTTGAGGATCTATTATTCACTTTCAGTGTTTTGAACGTTATTTTTCGCTACACTACAAAGACTATTTACTTTTTAAATAAAACATAGGCCTACGCCCATTTTAAAACTAATGTTTTTTTTTCTAAGCCTTCTATTGAAAGTTCAACTTAATATTGAATGTACAGTTTTGGTTGTTGCAAATTGAAACAGTTGATGAAACAACAAAACATTGTTTGTTTACGTCGACAATATAAAAAAAATATAGAAAACATTAAATTTTCGCCATGAACATTATTTTTGTATGGTAATCAAAAATGATTTTTTCTGTTGATAAACATATTACGAAGATAAAACAAAACAACATACACCATAAACATAAGAAACATGTTAAATTTAATTTCAATTTTTATCAAACTGTATTACTGTACGGTAATTTTAAACTTTAAATAACTTGGCCATTCGAGATGCTCCTTTGCGCATGCGCTAGACCAAACTCCCGCCGCGGTAGTCTCAAAAAATCGCTCAGCAGGCGGACGTGGCGGACACTACCGCACGCCCGCGGGCGCGCGGTAGTGCGGTGTGACTTGGCACATTTGATAACATGGTAAGCGATTTTTCAAAATTCGCTCCCGCCGCGGGAGCGAGCTCGGTGTGACTTGGCCTTAAAGGTTGAAATGGACAACAAGACATTACAGCTTCCTTATGAACACTTCAATTTGGGTGATGATTATCTGCTTTAAAGATCTAATTTCCTTATCTGTCAATAACTCTTTGCTTTGGTTTAACACCTTGTTCAGGATTTTTGCTAAATTGGCTGTGGGATCATTATTATTTTTCTCGAGTTGATTTTGGTTAATAAAGTTCGAAACTTTAAGGTAATAATCAGATTTGTTTAGGATTTTACCTTTGTCAGCCTTGGTAACAATCAAATTTCTTTTTTTTTTTTTTCGATGGATTTTATAATTCTCAGTTCATGTTTATGCATAATAGTTAGCTTCTTTTTTTTGGAAACTTTGTTTCAGCCTAATTATTTTATTTTATTTCTCATTCACTAGAATTCTAACGGTATTCTGAGTATTATTATCATGTATCGTATTGATAATAGTAAACTATTCTTACCATTGTAAGGTAAATTGTATTTAAGGCCTTTGTCAAGAAGTTTGAGTTCATCCTGATCAAAATAACATTTGATGAAACTATTCTTACCATTGTAAGGTAAATTGTATTTAAGGCGTTTGTCAAGAAGTTTGAGTTCATCCTGATCAAAAATAACATTTGATAAGTTAACAGTTCTTTGATAGTATTTATGCGTGGATTGTTCAACATCGACTAAGTGAGTTTTGTTGATCAAGTTATCCAAATTCTTACTCAAAGTTTAATTAGAGCTTAAAAATTAGAACTAAAGAAATCCATAAAGTAATTTTAATTTAATTATTAAAATAAATCCTTGCAGCGATAAATAGAGTTTTATTGGTTTAATTAAAGGGACCGGTGATTTAAACAATCTCGTAATACATTGGTTCTTAGCCCATACATGTAGTCTCTTGAGGTCCTTAGGCATTGGGAAGCGTTTAAGTCTTGGTCTTCGTTGGAATTATTTTCACTGTCATTATAACTTTTGAAATCGCCAGGGCATGAGTTAATAATGAACTCCTGCAGACTGTTGTCGCTAAATCCTTTATTAGTCCAGTCTACATCAATGGTTTGCTTCACTTGCTGATCATATTTTGTCCACAATTCTGGAGTAACCTGGTTCACTGCATTCAAAAATAGTTCTTTCAGCCTAAAGGTTTTGTTCCTATCTTTGACGTACGACTTTAAGTACGCCCAGACCATTTCGATTGGGTTGTACTGACAATGGTAAGGTGGAAGTCTAACTACTTTGGAACCTTTTCCAGCAGATCTGGAGTCGATGGCGTACGTTGGGATCGGGGGCTTATGCAACTTCACAAGTTTATATTTTTCTGGCTTACTTAAGTCCGTAGGAAATTGGATGTTCTATTCTTTTAGCCATTGTACCATGTCAGCTTATGTTGAGTTAGATCTTGGAGCTTTGCCTTTCTTCCTTGAGTGATAAAATCTTTTTTTAGAACTACATGAGCATACTGGACAGTGGAATGTATCAGATGAAGTTATGCCATTATATACATCATTACTATTGTCGCAAATATAAAATTTGCAGGTCACCCAATAGCTGTATCTTGCATGTTGAACAGGTGGAGGTGGTATTTAAAAATTGTTCAAGGTGGTATTTACTTTTAGGTTGTTAGATGACGGTAATAAAGTATCAAGCAGCTGTAATCGATTGTTGAGGCCTTGCTTGGACAGATTATTTTTTACATAGTATTGAAGAATTGTCATGACGGCAAGGTCTGTAAAAACATGACTTCCCTTGTACAATGGTTCTGTCGCAGTGACTGTTGAAGCATTTGGCTGACTATCATTACCACTAAAGAAACTTTGTAAGTCTGAATCTATATCACTACAATCACTAATGCTGTCATATAATCTGTGTATGAGATTGTAGACCTACTATCGTCTTCACTAGGTTCAAAGTTGGAGGAGTTATGTAAGTCAACATCGATATTGCAAAACTCACGAATATTGCCATTATCATCGTGACGCACAACAGGTTCTTCAGAACTACTTTGCTTTCCTGAGATCCACCTTCTGATAGTGGTTGGTTGGGGGGGGGGGGTGTTTAGCTCTCAGTGACGCCGTTAATTCCGCCTCTCCTCATCTACCTGTAACTGTGGTTGTGACACTGTCCTACCTGTTGTGTTCGACTGACATTTTGTGAGGCATATCCTCGACTTTGGAAGTAGCCTCGTCCTGGGAGGTGAAAAACCTAGCCCCCAAAGGGGAGGTAACTGCTCTGTGTTGGTATCGGCATTTTCAAGTAGGCCACAGACATGGACGACTGGGCATTGGGTCCCAGTGACATTCCTTTATCCAGGATGGAGGGGTGTTTAGCTCTAGGAGAGATGGCAGTGCATCATATTCTCTAACCTACCTGTGTCTGTGGTTCTTTGGGCTTCGGCCTGCTTGTTGTGTGCGACCAGCATTCAGTGTGGCATATCCTCGACTTTGGAAGTAGCCTTTCCTGGAGGTGAAAACGGGCAAGTACCCGTAGCTCACGGGGACACTCAAGGGCAACGTAACTTTCCGCAGTGTGAGGGTAACGGTTTGTAGGCACATATGCAAACCAATCCCTGCCTCTGAGCACGGACGGTATGGTTATCTTGAGTGTGGGGGGGGTTTTCCCGGAACCTCAATTGAGTCAAGGGTGTCGCCACCTCTGGTGGATAGGTTCATCCGGGTGGGTCCCACTTCTATACCTGCCTCCTTTTGGGAAACCCTGATGGCCTGGCAGTGATGTTGGGTCTGACGGGCAAACGAAGTAGATCGGGTGCTGGGTCCGAGCCCGCCAGGGGTATCTGGGGATCTATCGCTCTGGTTATCTCTGGTTTCCCAGCAATGGGTAAGGCCTCGAGCGGGTAGTGGTGTAAATGGGAGGTTGGGGTTCCGCTGACGGTCCCCTTCCTTCTGGCTATGATGGCGGGTTCTGCCTGTCAGGGATTAGATAGGTCCCGAGTGTTTGCACTAAATGCGTCGGGGCGCTCCATTATGGTCCTCTAGGGCTTGTACCTGGTGGAACCCAGGTGGAGTGACGCTTAAACAAGCAGCCGGAATCCCTGGTTAGGATTGAGGGGCAACCCTCTTTCCGAAGGGTCTGCTTCGGCAGCCGGCGAGCCTGATGACCTTAAGTCATCCGCCCATGATGTGCTAAAGGTTGATGCGTAAGCTTCGGCCTACATCATGGGGCCCGGGTATGTCCTCAAGGATAGGTACCGGGTACGCAGTCAGGGGGCTTCGGCTCTCATGACAAAGAAATAATAATAATAATAGTGGTTGGTAAAGCCAGCCTATGATTATAGCGCTGGCTTTACCCTGTACACAATGGTTGATAAGGACTAAAACGCCGTAAATTGTTGTGGCTCCGCGATTAGACTATTTGGAGAGGACCACTTTGATTTCCCTCTTCACGTAATTATTTCTCCTTTCTTGATGCGCGAATAGTCCGTTGTCCCCATCTTGGCAACGTGTATTAACGCAGCTGGAAAACTATTTATATTTTTTACCTTTCGGGAAATTATGTCTGTCTAATAGAATGCATTAATTTTTACTTTCTCCTATACATAGAGGAGAGTGGGGCAAGATGGGGTACTTATCATTAAAAGTTAAATAAAATAATAAAAAAACTCAGATTCATGAAATATACATTGAAAGATGTAATTGTACATTATTAGTGAACAAATTGCATATAAAAAAAGTTCATCTCCATGAAGGTAAGTATTACCAAAGATTACATATGCTAACGCAAAATATATATTGCAGCTAAGCCATTTTTGTGATATCAAATTCCATGCGAGGCCTAGCGAATGTTTTTACAACCTAAGACTTAATTGCCGACATGACCAGCTGTTATATATTTACGTATTTTTTGTTATTGTTTATTGTGTTATGGTTAACCTTTATTTGTGCTTTTTCATTCATTAGAAGATTTTTTGAAGCTAGAAGTTTATTAGATAAATTAGCAGAGTGAAGAACGTGTGTAGTTAATTACGATTGTGTCATGATGTGTACATTTTCCTGAACAATACCAGGTATTAAGAAGTGCTCTTTTATTGGTTGTCTATCTAATCGCATTAACAGTCTAAATTTAAGATTTTTCAAATTTCCTATTAAAAACAAGAGTGTCTGTGATAAATGGGTAGAAAACACAGCAAACGAAAAACTTAAAAACCTTCCTGACACTGCATTGCATTCACGTTTAGTGTGTGAACTCCATTTTGAAAGTGACTGCTACACAAATAATATAAGAAGTCAACTAAATAAGAATGCTGTACCAACACGACTGGTTATGGACTATGAATATACACCGGTTGTTACACAGCAGTCTGCTCTCACTGCTGCCTCTACAGACGATCACCACTGTCTCGCTGTAGCCGGTCCATCATCTAGTGATACGTCTACAGTCAATGTTGTAGGTTTTCAATTTCCTCTAACATCCACAGAAACCACATTTAATCCAATAGATACACCAGTAAATAGAGACACAACTATACCACTACATGACAATTTACCGACTTTGACAGCTTGCAACTCACTTGAAACCCGGAGGGAGGTTAGACTTAAAAAAAAAATTGATTGACAAAAAGAAAAACCTTCATCGCCTTAAACAACGCTATCGAAGAGAAAAACTAAAGCCCATGTCAAAAGAAGCTGCTTTCTTAGCTGCCAGTCAATATATAAAAAGCGATGCGTTGAAGACTCTTTTGAGAATGGAAATTTTCCACAAAAAGCGAACTAGCTGGAGTGAAGAAGAGAAACAACTGTCAATAGAAATGCACTACCGGTCACCGGCGCTGTACAACAGCTTACGAGATGACAAAAAAAATGTCCCTTCCAGATACCAGTACAATTTCAAGGTGGTGTAATGTTTTAGATTTAAACACAGGAATATCAGAAGAACTATTGAATTTGTTGAAACAAAAAGTCAGTACAATGTCAGAAATGGAAAAAAATTCAGTTCTGGTGTTCGATGAAATGTCAATAAAGAAGAGCTTATGTTATAATGAGAAAATTGATTTAATAGAAGGCTTTGAAGACCTTGGGATACTGGGACGTTCTTATCGGATAGGCACGCATGTATTATTGTTCGCCAATTGTTGATGGCGCCAATTGATTATTGTATTGTTGTTGATGGGGCCAATTTAAACGTACTCATCATGGACGTATTGAATGCACTTTTTTTCACGCGCGCAGTCAACGTGTTTTAACTAACATTCTCTCTTACCGCAACTTCAAAAATGATTTTTTATGAGGTGTTCCTTAAGCTCGAAGTTATCTTACTCTAAGTTAACTTATATAACTTAATATTGACGGTTTCACTTCTTGCTTTGTTACAACTTAACTCTAATCTACTAATGACGACTAACAGCTAGGGGGCCTGGGCGAGTCTTTTGTATATGACGCACCACATATCATGAAATGCATCAGGAATAATCTTATGAAACATGACATCAACTTTGATGGTGGAACTGCCTCTCGGAGGCACATTAAGGCTCTTTAATATATTGATTCAAAAGACAACAAGGCTAGAGCTGTTTGCAAACTTACTGAAAAACATATCAGTCCGAACACCTTCGACAAAATGAAAGTAAAGTATGCTACGCAAGTCTTCAGTCAATCTGTAAAAGCAGCTATGATTACGGCTGTGGGTACCGGAGAACTCCCTAAAGAAGCACTAGGGACTGCTGAGTTCATTGGAAATATGGACGAAATCTTTAACTGCCTCAACAGTAGAAGTTTATTTGACGCCAATCCGTTAAGGTGCGGTGTTTCAAACCACACTCCTCAAGGAAAACAGGTGATAGAAACACTTTCCAAGGCGTTGCCCTGGGTTGAGAATTTGGAGAAAATTGTTCCACGAAAACAAACAAAGGAAGGAAAGAACACTGAATCAAGACAAAACAAACCACCATGTTTTCATGGGCTTAAGTTAACAATAATGTCTGTACTACTATTGTGGAAAACTTTAACTGAAGAGAAATGTCAATTTCTCTTAACAAACCGGCTGACCCAAGATGTCCTGGAACACGAGTTTGCCATATCCCGGATGCAAGGAGGTTTTGACCGAAATCCTTCGGCAATGAAATTCAGGCAAAACCTTCGCCGTCGAATCCAGGTTACTCTCATGAAGCCTCCGTCTACAAGTAACTGTGAAGTTGATGACATAGAAGAAACTTTGATAACGGTTACATCGGCACCACAGTCAAATCAGAAGCCAATAAATAAAGAGCGACTTTCCGACATAGACGGAGAAGAAGACGTGGAGCAAGAACTAGAAACACGGACTTGGTGTATTGATTCAGATGTTGAGAATGAAGGCGGCCAAGAATCACATGCTCCTTATCCTAAACCTGACCTAAAATTGCATACACTTGAAAACTGTTCGGTGCGGTAAGTAATTTCCTATGACCAGTATGTGTGTGTTTTTTTTCTTTTGTTAATAGGCTTATGCTAGTTTTTATTTTAAACTAACCATTTGTCTTGGCTAAAACAAAGCAAATTTTATTTGTCTTCAAATGAGTCGTGATTATTAATTTATTATTTATTCAAGCAATAATAAATTAATAACCATGACTCATTTTAAGAAAAATAATGACTAGCTTTGTTCTTGCCAAAACACAGCCATCAACAACAACGTTTACATCTCTCTGATCATTTCAGGTACGTTGCTGGATATCTAGTGTACGTCCTCAATAAGAAGTTTCCTTGCCAACGCTGCCGCTCTGAGTTAATGGAAGACATGCGGCTTGATGAACCAAAAGAGTTGTTAATATTGAAACGCTCTTTCAAAACGAAAGATGGCATGAGTCACCTAACCGCGCCCTCCTCCCTTATGGTCCAAGTCACTGACCTAATGTTGACCTTGTTTCAAGAAAACTTTGAGAGACTTAAAAGTAGACATGCAGTATTGAATACCCTTGTGAATATTGCTAGGTCTAAAATCTATCAAGTTGCAAGTGAATGGTTGGCAGTTGACAAACCATGTAGTCGTCATCGTGAGTTTATGATAAGATATTGTATGAAATTGAAAATCAAGAAGCAAACTTTGTGGATGTCTAAAGCGATGTGAATTCCAAAATCGGAAAAGTCAACAACATCACAAAAGGTCACAAATGTCCAAAACCTGTAATATTGATAAACTGTCAAGGGTTCTCTTAGTATAGGCTACGTTAAAAGTCAATGCAAAAAAAATATTATAGCATTTTTGCTTACTATATCTCTTGAACCTTGTATTCTTTGAGTATTTTTATCCACGTAGTTTACATCAATAAATCCTTTTCTACCCTGGTCTCCTTTATCTTACCCTAGACTTTGTATTTTAAATGCGGAATGTTAAATGTTAGCTTTGTAATTGTACTTTTTGTAAAATAAAGTTATGGTACAACATTGATGACAGCTCTGTGCTTGTCATGTCGTTTGACAGCAGCGTTTCCACACGACCAAAAAATTATATGAAATTGTGACCATACAAAGTAGGTATTTTAAGCCAAGTTATATAGCTACCAAGGTATCAATCCAGCTTATAAATTGTTAAAAATCCCGTTTCGTCCTGCATGATTTTTTTTCGTTCAATCATTAGTATTAAGTTATATTAGAAGTATCATGTTTTAAAAATTAATTTAAACATTCTAGCCAATAAGGATTTTGATAAATTATTTTAAATCAATCGGATTTAGTTTTCGAAAAATCAAGTAGAAAATAATAAAAAAATAGTCGTCACAGCCAATAATCCAATTTTATCCTGCATCCCATTTTAATCCCTAGAATGGAAACACTGATTGACAGGTCAGCGCGTTGATGTAGTTGCGAAGAACAGGTGAGTTAATCCCGAGCGCGACCGAACATTACCGTACTTACCCGAACTTGAATCGGTAATGCAGATCGAGACTTGACACAGCGCCTCTGTTGAGGTACCACCCAACTACGTGAAGGTGGCACCGTCCAAAAACGACTTGGCACAAAATCGCGGTAAGCTGCAATATCTATTTTGCGTTAGCATATGTAATCTTTGGTATTACTAAAAAGTTTTTTTCGTAAACAGAACAAAAATTCATCTTACCCCACCTGGTGGGGCAAGATGGCGTTTCCAGTGGGGTAAGATGGGGTTTCCAGTGGGGTAAGATGGGGTAAGTACGGGGCATGATGGGGTTAGTCACTGACAAAGTCCACAAACATGAACTGCTTCTTCATCTTCGTCTTCCTCTCCTGCACAAGAGCAGTGAGCCCACCGTTGACAAACGACACACTGAATCCAGCCTTCAGAAGATTGTGAATATAAATAACCGCAATACAGGCATTCTGCATCTGAAGCTTCAGATGAGGATGAACTGTCCCGTTTCCGCTTAGTACTGGTTTTTGTCACTTTAGCTTTCTTTTTTACTTGTTTGCTCTTATCATGGTTTGATGTATCTTGCAAGGTTTTACTTTTTTTGTTATAAGTTTTATTCTTTGGAACAAATTTTTTAGTCAAATTTTGTTTAGCTTTTTCTTTTTTCTTAATTTCTTTTTCTATCTTTAGATTAAGTTCTGCTTGCAGCTCATTTTTGTAAGGAGACTCACTCAAAACCGCAGTCTTGCCGTGTTTTCTGCTCCTCTTCTTCAAATGAAGGCCACTGCATGACGGAATTGGAAGAATATCTTCTGGAGTTGGGCATTTAGTATAAGTCATCTTATTTTCATTACCTGGATTGGTGTTCCCGGGAAGTGCAGGAGATTGAAAGTTTCCGACCGATGAAGCAGTTTGGGGTGGGTCAGGAAGCAAACCAGGCGTGGTAGTAGCAGCAGAGGATCTGGTTATGTCAAGAACAGAAGCTGGTTGGGGCGTGGCAGAGTCAGTAGCAGATCTGGGTATGTCAGGAACAGAAGCTGGTTGGGGCGTAGCAGGAGCAGCGGCAGATCTAGGTGAGTCTGTTTGATTTGGGGGCGAGCCTGCATTTTCAACCAATGGCCTGTCTGTAGTCTCTGAGGGTGCATAGTCATGGTCGCTGAAGGTTCCTTGATTGACTGGCCAAATTCCAGTTTTCCGGAACAGGTTTCTCTTTTGTAGCTCTGCTCCATTCCACAAACTTCTTAAACCATGTGAAAAAAATCTCTGACTGCATCCAACCACTTGTATGGAAAGCGGCCCATGCCCCAGGTGGACAATCATTCATGAGCTGGTCGTTAGTTCGAGCCCTTGGAAATACAAACAAAGGGGGCATATAAGAACCAGCAGCAAACACACTTCAATGGTAACTGTGTTGCCTCTTTCAGCAGATGATACACAACACCTAATCCCTGTAATTAACACCCCCTAGTGCCTGTAATTAACAGTAATCAGGCACTGAACAAAACTACTTTTTGATGAAACTGTCAACATTCGGCACAAAAACATGTGTACAAGACAAACTATTCACTCAAGATGGCCGCCACCTGTTGGAAGCTTACTTTACTATACCCTACTGCTAATACTGCCATTCTCCGCTAGGTTGCAGCACTTACAAGGTCAGGAGCTCACCTACCCCATCTTACCCCGGTACCCCATCTTGCCCCACTCTCCCCTATAGTATATGGAGAAAGTATTGTTTCGTCAAAATTTTCTAGTTTAGACGTCCTCCTATTTTCAGTTAAAATTTTGATTATTTTCATTTTCATTACTTTGTAATATCACTGTGGTAGAATCATCTTTTGGAAGCCTATCACTACTGACTGAATCTTTTATTAAATTACTCCAGTTTTCCTCCTTACCAATACAAGTTTGTCTTTGTTTACCTATTTAATCTTTATTTATTTGCTTCCTTTAAAAACCTTTACAAGACGATTGCATTTTAAAATGATATTGCTTCAACTTCAGCTAAAACATTTTCTATAGTCTATATTTGAATGATCTAGGCCTACTTCATTACATAAGACTGTACTCTGGTTTTCATTTACAGAGTGATTTGGTTAACAAAGGAGGAGGGTTTGCCTCATCATAAGCTAAAAAAAACAATTTTTTACACATAATATGTTTGAAGGATCAACTTCTTTATAAAATTTAATTTAATTTTTATTCACATTAATAGAGTGACTCATTACTGGAGTTTCAAGGGAAAATATGTCGTCTAAATCCACATATTTCATAATGCTTTTCACTTCATCTTTAAGGTTTATGTTGTAGTGAGTTTAATTCTCCATGAACTCAGAAATTCTTGTATGACAAACATTTTCATTATAATCATCCTTGTTACAGTGTCTCTTTCCAACATCTTTCAAAAATGTAAAAATGTCATTTTTATATTTTTGGAAGATGTTGGAAAGAGACATTGCAATACTGAATAGGCATTGTTTATTGCCGTAGCAATTTTGGATATTTCATTGTCAGTGAATTTGCACAGCAATCTTGAGATGAAACATATTTTAACATCGATTAGAATCAAATCACAGCTTATTGATTGAGTATTCTTTGTAAAATATGTTTATAAAAACAGTTGTCATCATACTTTATCCCAAAGGGCTGTTAAAACTTTACTGTTGCTTAAACTTATGTTCAAAAAAAATCCTCAAGTAATTTACATAGTCTAAAACCTCCTGTAAAATATCAAAAGAAAAACTGTAAATCACTATTAAAATAATTTGGAATAACTTATTGAAAGGACATCAAACGATTAGTATGATATATAGGAGTACACAACTGACAAAAAGAACTTTTTGCACACTTGTATTTTACCAAACTGCAATGTTGGTAAAAAGTAAGAAACATGATACTCATTTTCCCGCCTGGTTTTTGTCTCTTGTTACTAGATGCAGGCCTAGCCCTTCGCCGTTTTACTGTTTTTGTAGAGACTAAAGTAGCAACTATGCTATCTTGCCTCTGTTTGTCAGGTCTTTTATAGAAGTTAGAATGAAATATTTTGTAATCTCTAGGCCTAAATTTAATGCAAGCAAACCTTTCATTGTCATGAGTACATGGTTGAAAATAAATAGGTTTCTTTGGTGGAGCATACCTGGCTTCTTTCAAAGATTTCCTTTTACCTCCAGAGACTTGTCTCTTTCTACTTCCGACACTATGTTCACAAATCACTACACTTCCATCTTCATCACACATTTTTCACTAATTATTTATTTAACATCAATAAAAATACTTATGATAACACAAGGGCACATATTTAAAGGCACACTTTGTACAACAGCAAAGAGGTTATTATGTGACCAAAAGGGCTGCATCCATTGGCCAGTTGGACAAAACACGTTTTGCATTACAGACACCTGAGGACAAAACTCACTCTGCACGAACACCCAGTTTTCAATATCAGTTTTAAATGGGAAAAAGCGTATTTTGCCTGAAAAGCAATGTTACCCTGATAGTGAAAATGAAGAAAATGAATTGTTTCCAAGACACGTTTTCACATTTGAAATGTCAGATCTTTTGTCTTACGGACTATTTACAAAAACATTTCCAAAAATTTGAAAATAACATTTACTTCCTCGTGATGTACATGATATCCAGCCTGTGCCTTCCTTCCCTACGGATTTTGTTTTCTTTGTGATTGGATATAGAATCTAATAGATTGGCTGTTAAATATGTGTTCACTAACACTTTCTCCCTTTCTTCTTGGTATTTGATTTTGGCGATGGTTATATAAGTTTGTTATAGAGCAATAGATTTCTTATTCTGTAAATGATTTCTTTTGGAGAAGGGTGGTAATTGAATTTCCCTATTCCTCGTAACTGGCCAAATAGGTTTTCAAGAGCATCTTGAGTCAGTCTTGCTGTGAGTATGTATTTTAGCCCAATGTGTTAAAGGTTGGGCTAATGTTTTAAAGGTTTTAAAGGCTAAACATCATGTTTAGCGAGGCAAAAAAAGTTATTTAAGCGAATTGTAGTAAGAAGATTTTGGTGAGTTGTGAAAACTGAACGACAGTCCAAAAATCTAAAATAAAAACGGCAAAACACTCTCAGTTCTTGAAGAACTTCATTTTGTACTGGTAATCCAAAACACAAATATATTCTTCTGGCTGAAAAACTGTATCATTTTTCTTAATTTCTAGTTCTATTACCGCAAAAAAAGCTGTCTAGAGGCATAAAGGAATGGCCTGCAACGGGGTAAATGACCTCAACCCGTTTTGCAGTTTCTGGAGCTTTTCGAATAGCCATTTAGAACACATAGTTACCATAATAGATTTTTTTCTGGCCGCTGCAGCCATATGCCAACAGCCTAACTTATTTTACTTTTTCATTAGAAGTAGTATGTACTTGTGGTGGGCGTAGTGAAACTGCCCCGACGTTTTGGGTACTTTTGAAACGATGAAACTGCCCCGCTCATTAAAAAGGATTAGCAAGGGTCGCCTCGCAAGACTAGAAATGCTGAAATTGCCCCGAGCACCCGGCCAGGTAGTAGCTGCAGGATTGGGGATAAAAGGGAATTATTTTTGTCCCTGAGCCCTATCAGTGACTGCAGTCTTCTAAAGCTGCCGTCGACTGCTTTTCCTGCCAAGCCACAATTGTTTCTGTACCAATACCTAACCCAACCTAACCTAACCCAACCTAACCTAACCTAACCTAACCTGAAAAAAGCTATAAATTCCTGATATTGGTGGTAGTTATTAGAAGACTGCAGTCACTGACAGAACGCAGGAACAACAATAATTCCCTCTTTTTGTTTCTGTAGTACCAATACCTAACCTAAAATAAGCTAGTAATTCCTGATATTTTGTGGTAGTTATTATAAGACTGCAGTCACTGACAGAACGCAGGGACAACAACAATTCCCTTTCCCCCAGACCCGTAGCGGCTACCTGGCCGGGCGCTCGGGGCAAATTCAGCATTTTTGGTATGGCGAGGCGACCCTTCTTGATGCTCTGTAATGAGCGGGGCAGTTTCAGCATTTAAAACTTACCTAAAATATCGGGGCAGTTTCATCGTCCCCACTTGTGGTACCTGTGGTGTGTATGTATGTACCTGTGGTACTTCATCGATTGTTTATTTTATTGGATCCCTTGGCTAATTCATTTTCTGTCCAACAATAGAAAATAGTAGTTTTCGTTACTATTCTCTTAAGTAAGCTTTTTTGATAATTCGATTAAGTCCAAAAAAATATCATTTTAGGACGAGTTACGAACAATATTTTTCATTACACTGTCATTATGTTATAGCAGAAAATACAAAATATAGCTAAAACCGTTTAATTGAAAATGAACTTTTACTTTACCAAACAAATCGAACGGGTACCTAAAATGAAGCATTTTTAAGTATCGTAATAGCTAATTTGTTTTTGAGATAAGCTTTGACATAACTATATGATTCGATTTCGTAAAAATCTATCTTTAGGGACTCAAAACGATCCGTAAGACAGCTGTTTTTGAGACAGTTTAATGAAAATACGTTATCTTAAGTTATAGGATCTTTAGATTTACCTTTAACAATATGAAATTTTACATGTAGATTTGCCGACTGTATTACGTAGATTAGTCAGGTATTTTCGCCATCACTTGATTTTTCTGACAGTCGAATGAAAAACTGACGGTGTCTTCCGATTACTCGGTTAAAAGCTGAAAAAAGACTTGGCCTTTATGGAGTATACTCTTTTGTTTATCATTAAAGACGTCTTTTCATTTCATCCGTACTCAGTTTGATTTTTTCGGAGAACTGTAAGCAAGTTAATCATACGTCTACGGCTACTAAAAATCTGTTTTCAAAACACTACACTCTTCAACATATTGGAGGTCATGGTCTTTCAATTTAAATTGTCTTCTTGAAACATGATAAAGAAGGTTAATTTATTTTACAAAAACTTTGCTGATGTAAACAGTGTAATTTTCTTATGACGATGACCAAAATAAATTATGTCAATTACTTGTAGGCATTTACTTCTAATCAAAATTGTGCCCTTGTTTTAAATGAACTGTTTGTGAAGATTTTCAGTTAACCTATCATCCAACAGTAATTTTTTATAGTTACAGTCCTTGCCAAAAAACTTGCAGACTTCCTTTTTGGCATCCTTAATTTCTTTGTTCAAATAAACTCTTATAAAATATAGCTTTATCACTTCATACATGTAAGAGAATTTAAATATTCAGCAAACTTGATCATTCTAAATAACTTTACATCTATACAACTGTAACTGTTGAAAATCGACTACTACGTGATTTGCTATAGTTGCAGGCACATTTTCTTACATTTTTGTACAATAGTTTTGACCTCAGTACTGTTTTTTTTATGTTTGTTCATCGCATAAAAGGCTGGAAGCCATTGGAATGTAATTTACATGACATTACAGCCATGGAAAGTGAACATAATGGTAAAATGCCTCGTTGCTTACTCAAAAGTACAGTCCATTGGAACAATTTCACTTTTTCAAAGGAACTTAAAATTAGATTCACACGTGAAAGTCACAATTGGGTCAATCCATTTCAAATCACCCAATAAAAATAAAATTTGTTGCTCAACATTTTTTATTTGCCTAATTTTTTTATTATGGGTTCCCTATAGGTAGACAATCACAAAACACCATTTGAAAAAAATTTACAAACCATAGTTTTTTTTTGGCGGCCATTTTAAAATGGCGGTTTTGCCGATTTTAGTAAAATACAAGGTTTGCGGAAAGTTTAATTGCCAAGCTATTTTTTAAGATATCAGAAAAATTCAAAAACCATTGTCTTCAGCATAAAATGAACTTCAAGTTAACATTATATTAATGTTTCTTTTATGTAAAATAGTCAGTCAAACTTGTTCTGCAAAATATCGGATGAAACTCATCAATCGTCAATCTTTAAGACCTTAAAGATTTATGAAGGGAAAGAGACTCAGTGCTAAAACTTTATTTCTGTGTTGAATACTAATGTAACTACCTGCTGAAGAAGTTTTAGCTCTGAGAATGCTCTCCTTTTTTTTCTATACCTTTTCAAAAATGGCCAAAAGCCGTAAAATGTCAATTTTTGGGGGGTAATAACTAAAAAGGGACTGAATGAAAATAAGTGAAAACCTTACAAAATGTTCTTTATACAAATATGAACATCCAACAAAAAAATTATGACTGAGACTTAAATACATTTAGACATATACAGCATTGAATTTCAGATAAAAATGCTACCTTTTTCCTCGCGTGTGCATTGCCAACTTTGCGAACGACTGCTTTTTTAAGAAGTCAAGAAGTCATTACTTTAAAAATTAACTTAGGCTATATTTAACACTTAAAACATTATATTCATTATATTAATGTAAAATTATGATTTAAAATAAAAATTATTTAAAACCATAAAAAACACGGTGTTCCTCTCCAATCAAACAATACTCATAACCATAAAATAGCACTTAGCTCATATAACCTATTTTAAGGAAAAATAAACATTATAGGCCTATCTGTTTTACTGTAAAAATAATTATAAATGTTAATATATGTTCCAAAGTATAATTTAAATACATTTTATAAAAACATTATGTAAAAAATATAGGTTAGTAGGCCTAACTAATAATACTTTATTAACTCAATAATATTTTATAATTAATATCATGTTCCAACAAGTCAATGAGTTTTGCAGGGATTGTAAGGTCTAGACAACTGAAACAGTCTATACAGCCTTCCTGTACCAACATGTCTCTGCAAGTTATGACATGAAACCCCCACCCTCACATTCATTGCTTAGACATAGGTGGAGCTCAGTTGTTGATAGTTCTTTGACTAGTGATCATGTTCTGTCAGTGTTGTTAAAAATTTGGATTGCCAATGCTCTATAGTGATTCGCCTTATCATTAATAACATTAAATATGAGTTGTTTTGTGGGTGAACTAATAAGTGAACAGTGTCATAAACAACATTACAAGAAAGAAGTGCCTCAAGAATTAATTAGGGTGAGTGACTTGCCAGCTGAAGAACAATGTTTGCTAAAATTAAGAATCTCTAAAGAAATTACTAATATTTGTCACTACCATAAAGATAAATATTTAGAGAAATACAACCACATTTTTGGGAAAAAATGTTGTGATCCATTTGGTTGCCACAAAAAACCAGTTAAAAATGGTTTGCGTAAAATACTTATGGATCACCTTTCCAAGAATAAAAATGTAGACATCGACCTGATTCCTGGACAAGCTCTTTGTCCAACATGTGCATCAAAAATATTTGTTGAGAAACCTGTTGAAG
Source organism: Macrosteles quadrilineatus (assembly GCF_028750875.1). Lineage (NCBI taxonomy): Eukaryota > Metazoa > Arthropoda > Insecta > Hemiptera > Cicadellidae > Macrosteles > Macrosteles quadrilineatus. Next base: position 88,805,789 of record NW_026542595.1, read on the forward strand.
AAGAGGTGGATCTTGTTGAAAATGACCCTGAATTTCATCCTCAGCCTTTTGAATTAGTTGAGGATAACCCTCTGTATAAAGTTGAATCAATTTGCGAAACTTTGGAATTATCTCCATTGTGTAAAATAAGTAAGCTTAACACAGAACAGCGACTGTCAGCTTTACAAAAAAAAACTGATAAAATTGCAAGTGCAGTTAAGAGGAAATTGGAAGAATCTTTCCATGAAGATTTAGAAGCCCCAAGACAAAGTACTACAGAAAATATACAAAGTGAGTATGAAATATTAATAACCAAACTGAAAGAAAAATTCAAGGTTTCTAGTAAAGATGATAAAATTAAGATAATTAGTCTCTTGCCAAGATCATGGTCGAAACAAAAGATAATTGATGAATTTGGTGCTTCTGAATATATGGTTAAGTTAACAAGGCAGATGACAAAGGACCAAGGTATCTTACCACATCTATCAAAAAGAAAAGGAGGGAAAAAAATAAGCGAAGTTGTAAAAAATTGTGTAAAAGAATTTTACGAGGATGATGAACATAGTCGCTTATGTCCTGGTAAGAAAGAGAGTGTTTCTACTATAATTGACAATGTTAGGGTGCATAAGCAGAAAAGGTTAATTCTTCTCTCACTGAATGAGCTCTACAGCCTCTATAAACAGAAAAACCCTGATCACAAGATTGGTCGCTCTATGTTTTGCGCTCTGCGACCAAAGTGGTGCGTACTTCCAGGTTCATCAGGTACACATAGTGTGTGTGTTTGTAAGCACCACCAAAACGCAAAGCTTATGATCGAAGGAGCAAAGCTGAATGCCAATTATAAAGACCTTATATCATTCATGGTTTGTGACATTGAGAATGAAAAATGTATGCTCGACTCCTGTGAAAAATGTCCTGGACCAAATACCCTACTTGATACCTTAAACAATGAACTTGACACCTTGCCTGACGAAGTAGTTTTTAAACAGTGGGTACAAACCGATAGAGCTGAGCTGATAACACAGGTAATGCCCAGTGAGGAATTTTTAAATTCTCTTGTTGATAAGCTTGTGCTTTTAAAATCCCATCACTTTATCTCAAAAGCTCAAGCTCAACATTTCAAGACGACAAAAGAAAACCTGACAGAAACTCGTTGTTTGGTTATCGGTGACTTTGCTGAAAACTATACATTTACCGTACAGGATGAAATTCAAAGTTTTCACTGGACTAATACTCAAGCAACTCTCCATCCCTTTGTAATCTACTACATAAAACAAGGCAAATTAAGTTGCAAATCTATTTGTGTAATCAGTGACAGTCTTGATCACAATACCACGACTGTGCACACATTTCAACATCATCTAATCAGGGAGATAAAGAAGATAATACCTAATGTTGAAATGGTAATTTACTTCAGCGATGGGGCAAGCAGCCAGTACAAGAACAAGAAAAACTTCATCAATGTCTGCCAACACGAAAATGATTTTGGTTTAAAAGCGGAATGGAATTTCTTCGCCTCATCACACGGGAAGAATTCTTGCGATGGTATTGGTGGAACCACTAAACGAGAAGTTACACGAGCTTCACTTCAAAGACCTTACACTGAACATATCCTGACCCCAGAAGATATGTTCAAATATTGCCGAGAGAATATTACAGGAGTTCAATATATATTTGTTTCTTCAGCTGAAATCAAGCAAATGGAAACAAAACTTACTGAGAGATTCGAATGCTGTTTACCAGTGAAAGGAACAAGAAGCTATCACAGATACGTCCCCATCAGTGACAATCAAATTAGATGTTTTGTTACTTCTGCAGGTTCAAACTTTGACGATCATCAAACTTCGATACTTTTCACAAATGTATCGTCTTTTACGAGTAATGACTATGTTGCCTGTATCTATGATGACAAGTGGTGGCTTGGTAAAATCGAAGACAAAAGTGAAGTCAATAATGATGTATTGGTGCATTTCTTTCACCCTCCTGGACCCAAAACTGCATTCCAACTTTCCAAAAATGACACTGCCTGGGTGCCTGCTAAGAAAATAGTGCGAAAGGTGACTCCACTAGAACTAACAACTGTGTCTGGTAGGACACATAACATAGATGATAAACTATGTAATGAAATATCATCTTTATTTAATTTACTGATGAAAATTGCAGTTAACAAGTAATTGAAACCAATGTTTTAAATCTAAATGTACAGAAAAACATTATTGTGTCTATACTAGTAAACTATATGCAAGTGAAGTACAACAATGTTAACGGTAAGTTAAGTTGAAGAATTATAATTCTTAACTTATTATTCTCACTAAATATTTTTATTCAATATTAAAAATGTTTGATTATGTTTTGTAAACTCATATGATGGTTTAAAAATAACTTAGACAATGTCAATTGTATTTCAACTGCTATCTTGGCACCGCTCGTGCTAGAAAGAGGGTAGCGTTTTTATCTGAAATTCAATGCTGTATAACTCTAAATGTAGTTAGGTCTCAGTCATAATTTTTTTGTGAGATATTCTTATTTGTATAAAGAACATTATGTGAGGTTTTCACTTATTTTCATTCAGTCCCTTTTTAGTTATTAACCCCCGAAAATTGACATTTTACGGCTTTTGGCCATTTTTGAAAAGGTATAGAAAAAAAAGGAGAGCATTCTCAGAGCTAAAACTTCTTCAGCAGGTAGTTACATTAGTATTCAACACAGAAATAAAGTTTTAGCACTGAGTCTCTTTCCCTTCATAAATCTTTAAGGTCTTAAAGATTGACGATTGATGAGTTTCATCCGATATTTTGCAGAACAAGTTTGACTGACTATTTTACATAAAAGAAACATTAATATAATGTTAACTTGAAGTTCATTTTATGCTGAAGACAATGGTTTTTGAATTTTTCTGATATCTTAAAAAATAGCTTGGCAATTAAACTTTCCGCAAACCTTGTATTTTACTAAAATCGGCAAAACCGCCATTTTAAAATGGCCGCCAAAAAAAAACTATGGTTTGTAAATTTTTTTCAAATGGTGTTTTGTGATTGTCTACCTATAGGGAACCCATAATAAAAAAATTAGGCAAATAAAAAATGTTGAGCAACATGACCTGGGTGATTTGAAATGGATTGACCCAATACTATTGTTTATGTATTTATCATTAAAACATTTTATTTTCTTATCCTTTAAATGCCCAATTGTTTCAGGGAAATTTAAACTTTGTCAGCAGATCTTTGCAATTTTGGAAACAATTTCACAAAACTGCTGTCTGAGAGACAAGTGTAGCCATAAGGAATTTCGGTTAAAATTACGTATCTGACTTGATTCGTTTTATAGTATGCATATGCATGTTTTATGCATAATATTTATATTTTATAGTTTCCACAGCCATAATATTTATGGTAAATCTATTGAATCTCGTGCATCTTTACAACATGGCTCCATATTTTCAACATGGAAGCATACAAACGGCATCTTTTGTTTAGGTACTCACTAGGTTAAGCATAGGTTGAAAATTGCATATACTTTCCATGGCTCTATTTACTATTGTATATAATTCGATTTACTTGTGCATAGTAGGAAGGTCTGTAGGCTAGTGGTCACTCTTAAGGGAATTCCACTTTTGAATTTTTCAATTTTTTCTACACTTAAGTTAAATTACTTAACCTTTTCTAATAGTAAATATTCTCACTTTTTGAAATTATAAGGGTATTTTTTATCATAAGTAATTCGCAGAGGATACGCGTCCGGTAACCGGACGTGGATTAGGCGTCCGGCAGTTACTGTCATAACCTAACCTAACCAACCAAACTTGCTGATAGTGAAAAAAATCAAATGAAGGTACAATTCTCTTCATAACATAAAATTATAAATGCCAAAAATTCTAACAAAAGATGTACAGTTAAGAAGAAATTACATTCAAAGCAAAATCTGTGACAAAAAGTTTAAGTTACCGATGGGTTTCGAACCGGGGACCTCTCGCATATCAGTCGAGCACTCTATCCACTACACCACGAACACTGATGGCAGAACATCGTATCATTGTGGTAATGGCGTTCCGGGACCCCCTACCGGACGCCTAATCCACGTCTGGTTACCGGACGTCTAATCCACGTCCGGTTACCGGACGCGTATCCTCTGTGTAAATAATTTCTTAGCAGTACTACACAAAAATACTGTACATAAAACTGTACATGTACAAGTAGTGGTGGTAACTTTTTTCTGGTAATAATAAATGAAGGATTAGTATACATTAAGGTAGCATAGGCTACTTCAAACAGGTTCTAAACAAGATTAATTCAACTTGTGCTGTTAAATTTTAAACATTTCTTTAATCAAGGTTAACCTAAAACTATTGTAATAGTACATTTAAAATTTTGAGTTACAGAAATTCATAAAGTAATTTAAATTTTAATGTTAAAAGTAATTTAAATTTAATGGTAAAATCAATCCTTGCAGCTGTAAGTAGGGTTTTATTAGCTTAATAAATGGGACCGGTGGATAAAAAAAAAATCTCGTACATTGGTTCCTAGCACATACCTGTAGACTCTTGAGGTCCTAAGGCATTGGGAATTATTAAGGTCTTCGTCTTCGTTGGAATCATTATCACTTTTGATATCGCCAGGGCATAAGTTAATAATGAACTCCTGCACACTGTTGTCACTAAGTCCTTCATTAGTCCAGTCTGCATCAATGGTTTGCTTCACTTGCTGATCATATTTTGTCCACAATTCTGGAGTAACCTGGATCACTGCATTCAAAAATAGTTCATTCAGCCTAAAGGTTTTGTTCCTATCTTTGACGTACGACTTTAAGTACGCCAAGACCATTTCCATTGGATTGTACTGACAATGGTAAGGTGGAAGTCTAACTACTTTAGAACCTTTTTCAGCGGATCTGGAGTCAATGGCGTACGTTGGGATCGGGTTTATGCAACTCACAAGTTGATATTTTTCTGGCTTATACTTAAGTCTGTAGGTAATTGGATGTTCTATTCCTTTAGCCATTGTACCATGTCAGCTTATGTTGAGTTAGGTCTTGGAACTTTGCCTTTCTTCCTTGAGTGATAAAATTCGTTTTTAGAACTACATGAGCATACTGGACAGTGGAATGTATCAGATGAAGTTATGCCATTATATACATCATTACTATTGTCGCCAAAATAAAATTTGCAGGTCACCCAATAGCTGTATCTAGCATGTTGAACAGGTGGAGGTGGTATTTAAAAATTGTTCAAGGTGGTATTTACTTTTAGGTTGTTAGATGACGGTAATAAAGTATCAAGCAGCTGAAATCGATTGTTGAGGCCTTGCTTTGGACAGATTATTTTTTACATAGTATTGAAGAATTGTCATGACGGCAAGATCTGTAGAAACATGACTTCCCTTGTACAATGGTTCTGTCGCAGTGACTGTTGAAGCATTTGGCTGACTATCATTACCACTAAAGAAACTTTGTAAGTTTGAATCTATATCACTATGATCACTTATGCTGTCATAATTTGTGTATGAGATTGTAGACCTACTATCGTCTTCACTAGGTTCAAAGTTGGAGGAGTTATGTAAGTCAACATCGATATTGCAAAGCTCACGAATATTGCCATTATCATCGTGACGCACAACAGGTTCTTCAGAACTACTATGATTTTCAGATTTCCACCTTTTGATAGTGTAGGGTAAAGCCAGCTCTATGATTATAGCGCTGGCTTTACCCTGTACGCAATGGTTGACAAGGACTGAAACGCCGTAAATTGTTGTGGCTCCGCGATGAGTTCTTGAGTGTCTAGACTGTTTTGGAGAGGACCACTTTTATTTCCCTCTTCACGAAATTATTTCTCCTTTCTTGATGCACGAATAGTCCGTTGTCCCCCTCCTTGGCAACGTGTATTAACGCAGCTGGAAAACTATTTATTTTTATATCATTTGGGAATTTATGTCTTTCTATATCTATTCTATACTTATTTAATACGCAAGCAGGTTTTTTGTGACAATTACTCCTCCGAAACTACTTAACCAATTGACATGTTTTTGGTGTCATTGGAAAGAGCGTAACGGGAAGTTGTGCAGGAAACTTTCTTTTTAAGGAAATAATTAGAGAGTGAGGCCCTGGGGCCCTTTAAAGTTTCGTATCTATCCATAAGATTAACATGGGATACAAAATTTGTCATGAAACTCCAGCTATTGTCAGAAATTAAGAGTGAAAGATTTATTCATGGTATCCATGGTAACAAAGAACAAACCCACAAAATTTAAAAATGTAAACAAGCAGAACTAAGTTAACTGTCAAATTAATTTTGATTTCACAATTCCACACAGCTGGTTCAAACATATTCAATACTGCATGATTATTAGAACAGGAACGGTAGGGATCATAAACATTAATCAAATATGTCACTCGCCTGTATCATTTTTGTCTATGCCCGAATGTAAACATTTAACATTGATTAAATGTAACTGTCAAACTATATGTTAATGTCATTAGTATGGAATTCTTTCAACATTATTTGTTGATCGAGTTTGTTTCAATATTTTTGAACTGCTGTAATAATATTTTACAGGAAATAATTGTTAGATAAATTCATGGATAAAAGTAATAAAATTCTTCAATCTTTGCTGTTATTAAAATTGTGTATCCGCAGCAAACCTTCAGACTAAGCAAATTTCCATTTACCTGGCTTAATTAATACAAAGATTAATTATTCCCTTAAAATGGTCATTTTTTTCCTATTTCAATAACATTAAGTTAATTTTAATATGAGTACTTAGGTTTGCTGCTACAGGGAAGGTAGGTGTGGTTTTGTTGAAATGTTGATAGCTAAGTATGATTGTTATTGGTTTGCAAATCCTGTAATAGGTACTTTACAATTGCTCGAATTCGAGAAACATGTACACTAGTAATGTATTAATTTAACTTTCTCCCATACATAGCATATGGAGAAAGTATTGTTTCGTCAAAATTTTCGAGTTTAGACGTCCTTCTATTATAGGTTATAATTTTGATTATTTTCATTTTCATTACTTTGTAATATCACTGTGGTAGAATCATCTTTTGGAAGCCTATCACTACTGACTGAATCTGTTATTAAATTACTCCAGTTTTCCTCCTTACCAATACAAGATTGTCTTTGTTTACGTATTTAACGTTTATTTATTTGCTTCCTTTAAACACCTTTACAAGACGATTGCATTTTACAACCGGTAGGTTGAGAAGGCACATATGGACTTCCAATTGCTTTAACTTCAGCTAAAAACATTTTCTATATATTATATATTTGAATTATCTAGGCCTACTTCATCACATAAGACTGTACTCTGATTTGCATTAACAGAGTGATTCATAGAAGGGGGTTTGCTTCATCTTCAGCTAGTAAAATATTTTTTAGACATAATGTGTTTGAAGGATCAACTTCTTCATAGGATTTAGTTTCACTTTGATTCAAGTTATCAGAGTGAGTTATAAATACTAACCTTGGATCACTTTTCGTAAATATATTTTGAACTGTGGTTGTTGTAGACTTAACGTACCAAGTAACATCACGTTTTGTTTTCAATATATTTAGGCACATTTGTGCTTATGTGGTTTTCATAAAATGCCATATTTATTATTTTATGATTTTTTATTAATATCCTACAAATGATCCATGGTACAAGACAGTCATGTACCATGGATCACACCCTCGTGTCCCTTTTTACCACTAACTTCGTGTACCTTGGATATAGAGGTTTTTAAAACAGTGACAGTTAAATAGTAAAACAAAAGTGTGTTTTTATTTATTTTACAGATATACAATATAAAAATGTTAATTGCACAAAGAAATAAACTGAAATACAAACATAGAATCTATATCAATAAAATTAGAGTTTTGTCTGTACTTTGCTCAGAATTATATACTTTTAGGTTATTTTTACGTTTTATACATTAAAGAAGCAGAAACGAGTCTTATCTCTATTTCTGTCTGTCTGTGTCTGTCTTTCCCTTTGTCTGTAACACTCAAGATGGCATTTTACGCAATCTTCTCCGTGAAAACCAGAGTACCTATCAAGATCCAAGTCATTTTAATGTATTCACTGGATTGGCGAGAGTGTCTTTAGTGATTTAAATATAGCCTCACTACTTTGTAAATAAAATTACGGACGTTCTAAAATGCAGTTTTGTGCGATTTTTGTCAAATTTTCGTTCAATTTTTATCACATAATCGTCTATGAAATAACGAACAGCTGTTCGGATCAAGATTATTTTTTCTAGCTGTCACTGATATGTTTACAAATGTTGTTTACAAATACCGCAACCATTTCGAATCACGTTTTGAAAACAAATCCCAACCAAGTGAGATTAAAAACGTTTTTCTTACATAACGGATTTAATTAATCGCAAGTGCAATAATATAGTATAATAGTGTAACCCTAAATGAAATTAAATAACTAGACATCGTCCAAATCGGAACCAGAAATTCTTTGAGAATAAAATGTTTCTTGAGTTTTGACAACCAGAAAGAAGACCTTGAATCAGTGTTGTATAGGGCTGGGACACTGAAATGATCGTCGCCAATTGCTTACAAAAAAGGTTTCCACTCATTGACGGCGCTTCAATGGCGGTTGTGTAAAGTGTAAAGTAAAAAATCACAACTGCAGTGGGTGATTGTAACAGAGGTTTAACAGAGGAAGTGCTAAACTCGCTTTTCCAATGTGTCACTTTCTGTTTCTACTCACCAACCTTTTTGACGACGATCCTTGATACCGGTACTTTTCCATAGAATACATGGCCTACCTACTTAAGAAATATAATTACAAATGACCAAAACCCCAACATTGTGTGATTTTCGTCACATTTCCTTCTAATGGTAATAGATATACTAATCATTGTTTAGAGAATGCGTAATCTATTAAATAACAAAAAGTTGTTTGGGTAAGGTTGTTTTTTTTTTTCAAACTGACACCGATAAGTTTACGCTATAACTTTTTACGAGAAAATCCAAAAGCAAGAGATCAATAACCTCGGGACTAGATATTAATGCATTTAATTGGTCGGATGTACTATAGTTCTTAGGTAGGTTCTTAAGTAGGTACTGGTTCTTTTCCTTAGAACCGTTGGTAGCTGCTAGAATCATTTTTACGTAGGTACCAACACATCACTGTAGTTTACAAATTAGTTATCGTTGGTGTTGCACCTTATTTATTAGAGCCGTCCGTATTCAATTTAAGTGAACTCTGTATAAGTTTTGCTTTTTCTGTCTGGATTCCAAATCCAAAAAAACCCGGTATGCTAAGAAAATGATAACCTATTTGATTAAAACATTTGTTGGGCAAACCATCATGAATTGTTTACGCCTTTATATTGTTTATGTATCAATAGTTTGTGGCCTTTTTTGGATTGTTGTGTGTATGTCTATTGGTAACGCATTAATGTCCTTATTTCTCAGTGTTTCACGGAATGGACAAGAGCACCTTTGATACTGAAAATGTCAACCGGAATAAATTGTTAAATGGTGAGGTTGAGGTAGTACTTTAAATACGTTTACGTTAACCGATGTGGAAAGTAACTTTCAATTATAGGCCTACTTTAGGGCTACGCTTCATGGATCTATAAAACATTTTCTAGTTTAATCATTGGACATATGGACCATAACGATCCGGGTGACATTTAATTGCGAAGCACTTATTTTGGCTTGAACTGTCAGATACTGTATTTGCGAAGGTTTATATATAATAGTTTTGCCAGCATATCTGCAAATATGCAAACTAACTGCTTTTCTTAATCTTAATATAAGAAGGTTTCAACTGACTACTATAAGATCCCCGTGCGTAGAACGGGCACACAGCTAGTATCAAATAAACGCCTGAAAATTTGAGAAAGATGTATTTCACATTGTAGTTCGAAAAGTCAATAGGGAACGCATTTGCCCTAGTGTTCTTGAGGAACCCGACAATAACGTAGGTTTAGGTAATTTTACGAGAGTGTCTCCACTGGATACGTTAAATATTTCAGCAGATTCTTTTACAAATTTGCTAGTAGGTTGAATTCAATTGTAGAACTTTATCTGATATTCGAATCCATCACTGTCCTTTAAAACAATCTGTCCCACATAATGCTCTGGCTTACCACGTTTTCTCTGGAATCTTACGAGAACGTAATCAACTGGTTCAAAGGTTACTCTTTCAAACATTTCTTCCTCCTGCTGCTCATACATTTCTTCATTCATCTGTTCTAATAGTCCCTCGAATGTCTCAATTTCAGCATAGGACATAGGATGCCAGAGAGTCATAATCTGTGTACACATTTCCATCAAATGGCTATATTCCAGGCTTTTTAAATCCTTGAATGATATTACTTGTACTGAACGCTCGAAGAAAGATTAGTCCAACGACTTCAGCAATAGAATATATATCAAATGTTTTGTCAGGATTGTTACATAGCCAAGCTTCTACTGCCTGATTATAATATGTCTTCAAGGGTATATAAATGGTTAAATCTAATGGCTGTAACATATGCGATGTGTGGGGGGAAGGTAAGTATTACCACACCAGCATATGAAGCAAGTTCTAAAACTTCCAATGAAAATTACGTTTCATGGTTGTCTATTATTAACAAGACACGTTCAGGCGTGGAGGGTTTAGTATGCTTAATGAAGTGTTTCATAAATGTAACATACAACTGTTCATTTGACCACTCAGTAAAATTCGCCCCACCAATTGTCCCTGGGGGAGCCCACTTTAACATGCAATCTTCAAAGTGCACCCTAGGGAAAATAAACATTGGTGGTATGTGATTACCAAGTGCATTAATGCAAAAAACTTAGCGTAACTAGCTGTCCACGTTCTGCAGAGGTCATGCAGCCAAGTTGCTTAATAACTTTAGGTGTAACTATCTTTGAAGGATTTTGAACCGTTGACGGACCACAGACGGAATCACAGAATGGACAAACAGACAAACAAACAGACATACAGACAGAAATTGAGATAAGACTCGTTTCGGCTTTCTTAGGCTATGAAACGTAAAAATAACCAAAAACTGCATGATTCTAAGCACTGTGCAGACAAAACTGTAATTGTATTTATATAGAAAGATATGGAAGAAAGTATGTGTCAGATTGCTGATACCGTTCATTATATTTAAAAAGATAGCTTTTTAATTGAATTGAAACCGTGCACTTTGTTAAATAATTCAAAAACTAACCATACCAACTATAAATAAGTTAATGACTTAATTATAAACAGAGCAAGGAATGCATTTAACCAAACAAAATCGAAACAGAGTTTCATATTCATTGGGCAGACAAAATGTACATAAAACAACTTTTTAGTTTCACCTTTCTTTAGTAAAATCATTTTGATTTAGATTACTTGATTGCTCCTTGTTTCTCTGTGGGTCTCAAAAAAGAAGATTGCTTTATTTTTTTATCTTGCGTTGGATGAGGGAGTGGACACTGTCTACTTCCATCTGGGCGTGCCCTTCAACTAGAAACCTCTGTTCTACTTTTACATCTTTTTCATTGGTGAAAGCCAGCAGAGCACAGGGTGATAAGAGGATACTGTTCCTCTTTTGTACAGCTCCGCAAAATGACAGGATTTTTGGAGTCATCACACGTAATATTTAAAAAATCTATAATGAAACTGACCTCAGTGTTAGCTTATAAGTCCGGATGTGTTCATTAAACCAGTAGCATGTTAGAGAGGCCACATCATAAACTGTAAAACTATAGCCTAGCAACTAACTTTTGTCTTGTAAAACATATTAATCCTTGTATATGAATATTGGACTAAAAACTTGATTTCGGTTTAACAACTTCTAAGTTTGAAGGTCTTTTACAGTGCAGGTTTTGATAATATGAGAATCATGGAATCGTAAAATAGTTTTGTCTTAAATAAGCCTACTCCTCACACGACATTTTTTCAATTGGGAGTTTAAGACAGATGGATATAATTTTGACTGATGTTGATGTTGTACATTGGAAATAGTTTTAAGGTTAAAAGCTGAAAGAGTTTATATTAAATTCAATAGATAGTTGTACCATATTGCCTCTGTATAGGAGAAAACCAAGAATTACTTTTTTTTTCAAAATCGCTTCGTTAACCACATATACTCCGTTTTATCCTAAATTATAATAGATCAATGTCTGTTTTTCTGTCAGATATATAATTACAGACAGACAAACAGACATAGCTCGTACTAGAATATAGGTTATCTGGAAACCCAGCTAAAAGATTTTAACTAAATTCTGGAATTGGGGATGTTTTGATAATTGACTTAAATAATAATTTTAATAATTACTAAAAGTGAAGAGGTATACCCTGAGTTATGAGCAGTTGTAAAATAAATTTTGTGAAAATTGTTTAATTTCAAAACAGATCCGAGGTATCCCACACCTTTTGACTCTGGTATAAAGCTGGAAATGTTGAAATGTTTCATAAGTTTGAGTGGTTCAAATGAAGAGCAGTCGAGTGGCAGGTAGAGAGCTCTCCAACGTCACCTGTTGGTACTAACCGCTAAAACACCTTTGTCATCAACATCACTAATGTGCTGCGGGTTAATATCATTACAGTTGTATGTATCATGGCGTTGGTCCACCATGTTTTACTGTATGATTTACTTTTATGAATCGAGTTCAATTCTTTGTAGGATGATCGATACACGTCGCTTTGACTGCAACTGACAAAAATCATTACTTTTGGTTCGAGGAAAACGATGAGATAGTTTTTTTTATTGCAGGTAGTTAAATCGCATGTCCAGATATTTTTATTTGTATCATCATAGACAAAAAGAATTAAATATAGACCGTCAGCCGTGCTGCGGTTACCATAGGTTCTGGCGCACACATCTGGTGGCGCCATGTAGTTGCGGCGTACGAGCTACGTAACTACACGGCGCTCCCAGCGGTGTGCGCCAGAACCTATGGTAACCGCAGCACGGCTGAGGGTCAATATTTAATTCTTTTTGTCTTTGACATCTTCTAAAATGTTGATTTATATGAACTAAAGGTCACCCAGTGGTCGAAAACTCGACCAAAAGTATGTAATGAACAGACTTCTCTGGTTAAACCCCACCCTGTAAATAAAACACATGATTGGAATGTTTTTTTATCTCTTTATATTTCGTTGTTGTTTCGTCACCAGCATGGCAACCCATTAGGCCCATGTTATTATAATTTTTGTTTATTAATAATTTGTGCTTATCTTTGAGCCTATTTTAGATTATAAAGGGATTATGAACATTACAGTAAAATATCTTTATAACAGTATGCGTAGATTTTCCCTGCATCTTTTATGTTTATCAATTATAGAATTACGTATGAAATAAAATCTAAAATGAATTAAAAATTCATAATTAGCTTAAGCTGTTGGGTTGACATTGGTCAACCCGAACCAACTTTCGAGCTTAGTTTAAATGCTGAAGTCAGAAACTGATATATGACTCTAGGTAGCCAAATATTTTTTTCCTACAGTCACCCTACAAAGTTGGCTTCCTTGTACTGTTTATAGTACAGAAAGCTGCTAATTGCTGCATATTTATACTTTACCGTACGGTTTATACTTTGTCGTACGGTTTATACTTTGCCGCACATCAGGATTCAAACGAAACAACACAAAACAGCGTGGTTTTATTAAGCACGTAATCCGTGTACGCTTGGAATTAGGTTGGCAACACTTAAAGATAATAATACTATGAGCAGCTGATTGACTATTATAACTACGATTTAACCTGTCATTTCGTGTTTATAGTTTCGTTATTTCTGAACTTTCTGGACTTTTCTTTTAAACGTTTTTAAAACATTCCTACGATCTAAATAAACAAGAAAATTCCCTTAAAGCATTTTTTTAGGCGCGGAAACTACTTCAAATTACAAAAGCATACGGAACTATATTCTCAAAACGTGGAGCACATTTCTTGCCGAGGAAAAATAGCGGAGTGATACGGACTGCGGGTACTACTTTCTCTAGGGCACCATTTGTGTTGCCAGCTGAACCTAAAAACGTGTTGTTTAGTGTTTGAAAGACTAATTATTTATATGCTTTATAGTGACTGTAGGAAAAATGTAATGTGTAACACGAGTGAAAAAGGCCTTTGCTGCACTCGAGATCATTCCTACAACAATGCTCTCGTGAACATTGCTCTCGTGTGCAGCAAAGTGCCACTTTCACCACTAGTTACACAAATAACTATTTCCTGAAGATTCTATAATACATTTAACGAATTTTTACACGCCGATTCCGGTGTAATGTAATACTATAAAACACATGAACATTTATTATAAGACATTTAAACGAATAAATTGATTTCGTTTTACAGATAACAAAGGTAAAATCTGTGAAAAAATTACTAACTCATTTGAATAGGGTATGTGTCAGCAAATACAAATAACAAAAATCATAATTTAAAATACATGGTTGTATGAGTTACAATTATAACTCATTGTTGAATAATACAACTTCAACAAAATTTAGGTAGACAACACTTTTTTGAAAAGCTGCGTCGTTATTTTAATACATAAGAGTACAATATCTATTGTATAAAGCCTCGAACATGCACATTTAAGTTATCAGCTTCTCATAATTCCCAAGTTTTCCATCATAATAGCTGTTGACCAAGATCGGAACAACGAACAAAGGTAGGAAAGTTTAGGTGAACAATGCCGCCATCTTGCTCCAGCACGGCGCTTCCGCCTCCCATTGTGTGTTCCGACGCCTTTTGTGGTGATTCACCTGTGTTACTTACCTTACACTTACACGGATAGTTCAACAATAGGTCGACTTCTATGTTATATACGTTATGATAGTTTAAGTTCTGTTCCTCAGACAAGTCATTTCTATTGAAATCTTGCCTTAAATAATCAGTTGGATAGAAGATGAGAACTTTGATTTGGTTTGTTGAAAATTCCAATAATAGTCTTTATTTAAGTTCAATATAATTTTTTAAATACCTTGCACAATGTTAACGTTATTACAAACCATGCTGGAAAGATATTTATCTATAATGTGAATTTTATTTTAATTAATAAAAGAATTTTTGATAATAACTAAGTGAGATTTCCATGTTAACATAAAAAATAGTTTTGGTATATGACTGAGGTTGTTTTAGCATGTGTTAAGAATTGTAAGTTAAACACGGTCCCTTTTAATTGCTAAAACACACGTTATTATTTAATTGAATTAAAGGTTTTTCGTCAATACAAGTACGTATGCACGTTAAGGACTAAGTTAACGTCAATGAAAATGTAAAAATACTTTTTCATAATCTATTTTGCTGCTGTTCAGTTGAGCATACTGTGCATGGCAATTATTGTGCAAAGCTGGTACACTTTAGGTTTCCTTGGCATGTGTGCCATTAAATGTGCCATCCAAATAGATTTCTTCCTGTTGTAGGTTATTCAGAAGCTAGCTTACAACACCTTTGGATTGTCATTTTATTGTTTAGCCATCGTGCTTTCCATTTTTGCAAAAGTTAACAAACTGGCAACTTCTTGAGTAACTCTACTAAAAAAAGATTGGAAATAATTTATTTCTAACTGAAGGTGCGTTTTACACCATAGCATTAACAAAGTAGTTGATTGTTGATGCTATTTACAGAATCATAAGCACTCTTACAGTCTGTTTCTTTTCATGGGATGAAACTATAGTGATGTTTTAAAAACAACCTTTATCATTTGTTGGTTTCAAATTTCACGGATAAGGATTTTAAGCCATCGATGCTGTCCTAAATCAATTGGTCCATCGCTGATATGCAAAAGTGACTAATATGGTTATATTGTTTAAAAAAACAACACTTCATCTCGACATTTCCGTCAAGTAATGATAAGTTGTCTTGCAGCTGACTACACTTATGTAGGCAAACTTGCGTCTACTAAATATTTTTTTATAACTTTCTGTTTGGTGCCTTAGGAGTTAAAAAAAAACTTATGTTACCTCCTACCCTCCACATTTTCCGGCTATGACGTCATCAATATGTCGACAAAGGATTTCTAAAAGTTTGCTAAAATGGCACCTTCATTATTTTCCTAAAGTACTTACTAGATTGTACAAAACTAAGGTCTAGTCTACATTTGGTCTATCTACATAAATGTAACGGTGTTCGGTCCTGCTCTACCTCTTATACTTATCTTCGGGCTCAGCTTCTTGAATGGTGGATGCCAAAATGACTGGTTTGTTATCTGGCCATTTTGTTATTTACTATCTGCCATCTTTTCTTACAACCTGGTATCGTCTGCCTCCCCACCATAGTTCTGCATCAGTAAACAAAGCAGTTCCTGATGGGATTCTATCATTCTGCAGAGTACCTGTTCCTTGAAAACTATGCTATGATTATGGAGTTCATCCAGTAATTGAATTGAAATAAGTAGCAATTCATGAAAATCGATGTACTGTGAGGTAAGTTTTTCCAAACGAATACCTATACACAAGTTAGTATAATCTTCTAGAATAGAATCAAATTTTTCATCATACAGAAAAATGATCCAAGAGTAAGCCATCTGGTGCGCATGCCACACAGTTTTGCACATCACAAGGATTTGGTTTCCCCTTTACATGCTGCTTGTTTGGGAACCACCCCAAATGACACCATTTGTTCGTCCATGGACACGTGCTTTCCTCGTTTGTTGATAGGGCTTCTCCTCAAACACCAATCCGTGGGTTCTTAGTCTTTTTACTCTTTTACTGGTAATAGATTGTAAAGAAAGAAAAGCTTTGCCGAACAGAAGGACATTCCTCTAATCTTTGTGAACCTACCGACACTTGGTTGTAACGGGGCATTTAGCTAAATTAACCTTAACTAATTAATTAAGGTAGGAGTTATTAATTATATTATTCCCACGTTACAAAATAAATTATAGATGCCTCGGACGAACTTACAGAGAAGGTTCGACCCTCATAATATAAGAAATTTTACCCGCCAACAAGGAAATTTTTCAAATATTGAAAATATTAACCACATCTGTCAATCGATCAATCAATTGTATGAGTATTCAACCTGTGGCAATACACGCATTGAAATGTAAAAAGAGGTGTAACCACAACTGGTTACAGTGTATCATGACATTATAGTTACCAATGTAGATATTCACGTGTGCTGTATCCTCTACAATGGTGGGATTCAACCCTAGGGAATCTTAAAATGTGGCTGGTCATATGATCTTATACTATTGCATCTCTATCTGCTCCTGCATGTTGTCTCCCACCTCGCTTTTCTGGTCCAAGGACTCCTGTTGTCGTTACTTTATCCATAGCAGTTCTTGCTGTTCTTTCGCTTATTCCTATTGTATTTAGGAAAAATCTCTTACAAACTGGTTCCATTTTTCCAGCCAGAGTTAGACAGCATAATTATAACGGCGTTTTCTCTTCTTGATTTATCTTGTCTTGTTGTTTTTCTTTTTTCTCTTCTTTTCTTAGATGTCTTGTAATGAATTCCCGCTGTAAATGTAAATTACATAATCCATAATAAGCCTCAAAAATGTCTTGTCTTTGTTGGTCTGAAAAACAATTGCATGACTTTTTTCGCATAGATCACCCTTACATCTTTCCTTAACTGATCTTGGTGCAACTATATTTGAGGAGCCTAAAAGCCAAGGGGTACAAGTGACAAAAAGCGACTTTTGAGAAAACGTCAATCAAAGTTTTCAGTGAACCCATAATTATTTATAATTACCTGAATAGCCTAAATTTATAGTTATTATTATTGCCTGTTATTTAACCACCTGTAGTATAAAAATTAAAGTTGTAAGTATGAAAATAAAATGTTTATATCTGATAACATGATAAGGAACATCACTTGTACCCCTTGACTTCCAAAGGAAATTTGGTTGGCTTTTGGGTGTTAGGTAAATAAAAAGTAATTAAATTATTAAAATTTATTAAAATTAAAAAAGTCTACAAAGGGTATAAAATTGCTGAAATTAAACATTAAATCTAATTTTTTGACTTAGGACGCCCCCTGTTGCTGCCTCAATGTCTCTCCTTCTTCACTAGTCCAGAGGATCAGTGTCGCTGTCAAAGATGTTCTGTACAGCTTCATCCTCGTCCAAAGCTTCATCCTGGTTAGTGGCATTTCCATCTGGGGCACCAGCGAATTGAAGACTGTTAAAAAAAAGCATGGTTGATCGGAGGGACATAGGGAAGAAGTGACTGCAAATTATCAAACTTCACCTTTTTTATTTTTGGTTTCTCGCTTGCTGGTTTTAGTGGTGGTAAGTCGTTAACAGGCCTGCCAGCCTTCTTCATGTTGAGCTTGTTAAATGTGGGCATGTTGAAACTCTCTTTGAAAAAGAGAGTGTAAGGGTCTGTTTTTTTGAAGTGCAAACACTGCATCTTACTAATTCCCGGGACAGTTTTTCTAAAGAAGGGCTCCAGGTAATTTAGAGTCGAAATGTCGCTGTCTTCCATTTTTGTGACATGGAATTGCTTGCTAGATTTCGTTATAACATTTGCCCATTCACTCGGTATGTAAATTTTAAAGATTTCTCTTGTGTGTACGGTAAGCCAGCATTTCTCAGTTTTTTTCTTAACTTCTGCTGGTTCTCTTTTGACCTTTTATTAGGTATGACTGCTTCCCGCAATGATCCTTCTAGTATATAGCTCTCTGGCTGTAACTCATTATTACCTTCTGATTCTACATCATTAGAACAATCATCATCTCCAATGAAGTGTTCATAGCACAATTACGCTATGCAATTTACACAGGCAGCAAAAACTTCACTGGTACAGTTCTTTGATGAACAATGTTGTAGAACGTTTTCTCTAGCATGGGAATTATGTTTCTCTGTTTCACTGTTTACATGAGGCTGGGTATTGGTTGATTTATCTTTATTATTACCTCTTGCCTTTTTTGGTTATTTCTTTTAGTTGATTTTGTTTTTTCATTGATTTCATTATCACTGTCATAGAATTCATTTGAGTCGCAATTAACTTTAGGATGATCTTTACATAGTAACAAATCACAAACACAAGTTTTCCCCCCTTCATTGTTGCATTTTTTTATTTCACACTTTTCTTTAAAATCTGGCTCGATATCAGAATCGTCTATATAATCACTGCTTTCTTCGTTTTCATCACTTCCATTATCATTTATTATATTTTGGTTTCCCAAATCGTCCTTAAACTTGCACAAAGGCACAAAATCGGCTAGTACTTCATCATCTGATTCACTTTCACTCATTTTTTTAATTATTACTTTTACTCAATACAGTTAATACACCATTACTCCTGAAACAAAAAGCAGAAGTCAATATTTGAAATCTAATGCCATCTTAAACAGTTGCACCACCACCAGTTACGACAGTTCGTGTTTGATACTGGAAGTTAGACCAAAACTTCTCAACACGAACTGGCGTAAGTCTACATACGCCAGTTCCTGATTTGCTGAAAACCTGAAAAATCATTTACGCCAACAAAACAAATGTACATATCTCGAAAGTGGGTTGAGATACAGTTACGCCACTTCGTGACATAGTAGAGCACATCAAGTAAGACCTATAGCCGGCGTATCTCAAAATCATAATATTTTCAGTTACGCCACTTCGTGTTTGGGCCGACGATGTGAATCATACTTCTCTCTGTCTATTAAAAGATTGTGTTTTTTTCGGTGGTCACTTACCTAACTGGAAATATGGCCTGACCCGTATTAATCACCATTGCGCTATGCTCACTCACATACACTCATAAACTAGACGGAACTTCTCTTATTCATATAAGTTCGTGGTACGTTACTGAGTGACCGTGGTCACATCTTAGAGAAGCAAGTGTCCCTCCACCGTGGGGTGGGGGAGAGGGAGTGTAGTGATATGACGGTGACGCTTGTTGGACTCCACGACGGTTCTAGGATTTAGTTGATCCGCTGTCACATCCACTCGGGTGGTGGGGGAAAAATATCTACATTTATTTTTATTCGATTAGAAAAGCCATTCCATTATTTACATCAATTTTATTTGCCGGAGTACTGGATCCGCCACTCAGCTGTCAAGTGTTACACGAATGGGTCATCTTTCCATCGCTGGTACAGCTAGCTTAGGTCTTATTGGATTAGGAACTGGTCTAATCGGGGCTATAAGGATAGTTTCGATCACTTCTGAAGCTATGACCATTGACCATGTCGTCAAAGAGGCCCTCCAGTGGTGGCGGGTCGATGTCCAACACCTCGTCATCCCACTCGAAGTCGGGAACAGTCGGCTTTGATGTCCTGACAGGGTCAGTAGAGTGGTTATCCCCAAGGTGCCGATCTCAACTGGAGGAGATTAGGGTCGGGAATGCGCTATTTCTCTGTATGTTCAGTGAGTGTTGGTGGGATGTAAAGAAAACATATGGAATCTTGGAAGGGAATACTCACTATAGGTCGGCCGCTTAGAAAGCGTCCTCCTCGTAGCATTGGTGCGAGAGAGAGATACCGAGCTGTGGGAGTGAGACAGAATATGGCTCTTCCCCCACTCCGCTACCACCCCACCATCACCCATTATTTTATTTTAACAAATCGTATGTTTTCTTGTAATTTTCCAAAGACTTTCGAATGACAATCATTAGGAATCAGCATTGAATATATAACACTATTTAGTTTTATATATCCAATATAGCGTTGTATTCAACATTGAATGAATATACTGTAGTAGTGTTATACAATATAACACTACTACAGTTAGTTATATTGTACAGTTATATGGTACCATTTAACCGAAAAACAGTAAAGCAGTAAATACTCGATTGGCTGATTGGAGGGGTGGGGGATGTGCGTGCACACACTTTCTTTTATACGCCTAGCCATCCTGGGTCCAGAGGTATTACCATGAGTACTACGGTAATAGGTTATACCCTTTATAGGAAATTCAGTAAAAGGCCGTCACTAAGATGTGTGATCGTTGGTGGCAACGCCATTATAATTGCAATCACGTTATATGCGTCTTACACAATCGTGGCAACATCAGCGATAATCTCCTGCGATTATCTCAGCTTCCATGACTCTTTGTGATTGCGGCCATATCTTAATCGCGGCGAGATTCATGATGATTGTCCCTATCGCGGCAACAGCCGTTGCGGTGGGTCCTGTATTCGTGATTGTTTGCTGTGGTCATGATTTTCCACTTCTTAAAACGAGAGAGGCCATTCGGTAAGCGTCTAGTAAATCTTTGAAGTTATTAAGAAAAACCATAGTCCGAGGGGATCCTACGGGTTTAGTAGTTTAGTGCTTGGGTATAGTGTATGTCATTTTAGTGTAATAAAATCTCGACAACTTACGCTATTTGTCGTTTTGTGCTGTTTTTGTTAAAACATATGTAAAAAGAATCTTGTCAATTTATTTGTAACTATTTATTTTCCACTAAGGCTACTTAAATGAGAGATTTTCAATTATATAAAACATAAGTAGGAGCTGCAAAAAAGGTTCCGTCGTGATTATCTGTATGGATAACACCATTAAACAGATTATTATTCTAACTAATCTGTAGGGATGAAAATTAACCTTAAAATTCGTGTAACTGAGCAGTCAGACATTTTCGGCAAGCCTCTTGTTTTCGGGCGGGCCTGCGAGGGACTGTTTTCCACAGCAGTACGAACTCTGTCGAATGTTCATTGTCTGGCATCCGATCTGACTTTGGTCGGCCTTTCAGCTTCCTTTTCAACGCAGAAGCCGTTGTTCTAAAGTTAGTAACCCACCGCATTATTGTTATACGCAACGGAACTTCTCCATGTCGCCTTACGTTCCCTACCGACCGTCACACTACCATCACTACTCTGTTACTGAGGGATGAGTATAGTTGGTATACTAGAGTATAGTAGTGTTAATTGAAAGAACGCACGAAACTGCTTATGCTGCTGAGTTGCAATGAATGAATTCAATACTTTTTAAAAACAACTCCATAACAACCTCACGTAGCTCAGGCGACTACTGCTCTGTGACTAGAAAAAATGGCATTGTGTAGACTTTCCAACGAGCTTACTCCCACCACTTTCAGACAACCTGTCGCTGAACAGTGCTCTGCAGAAAATGGATCGGTTTTTTGCCACACCCTGTACTTTATAACACTATGACTATATTCAATATTGAATACAACACTATATTGGATATAAAACGCTAAATAGTGTTATATATTCAATGCTAATTCGTAATGATTGTCATTCGAAAGTCTTTGGGAAACTACAAGAAAACATATGATTTGGTAAAATAAAACACGTTCAGCTAGCACGTGACGTCACTATGCACACATTTTGTGAAAACAGCAATTGGCGGAGAGGGGGAACGTACCCTCCCTCGCCGTTACCTCCCCTACATGCGCTAAAAATTTCGCGCAGGTCGTTTTCTAAACGGCCGACCTATAAACTAGATTGATAGCTTTATTTTGGCTCTTCTCCAGCTGGTGGGTTTGGTAAATATGAATTTTTCCCAGGTAGTCCTGTAAAACAGGCTTTTTGTCTCGTAGACTGGGTGTTATCTAAGCCAGGCTCTTCTAAAGCTACTGTTTATCTAAAATAGACTCTATTGAGGCTTTCGCTTTATCTAATCTTACTAATATTATAAATGTGAAAGTTTGTGTGTTTGTTAGTTTGTTTGTTTGAAGTTCAATTACGCATTAAGTTTAACCACTGTACGGATTGGGCTGAAATTTGGCTTGATGATAGCTCATATTCCCGATTAACATATAGGCATATTCTCACCTCAAAAATCCTTTCGGGCTCCACCCCAGTGGTTCTATAGTTTCCCATGTTAACCTTAAGTGTATAATAACCCATGTTAACAACCCAATGAATAATGAAAGCAAATTACAAGCAAAATATTGTGCTAAGTTACAAGTACAAGAAGGTTGCCCACACAGCATATTTCATTTTGCCTACCAGGTTGTTTCTAACGGCTAGGCCATAGTATCTTTGAAGATTGTCTATTTCTACGTCAGTTAGCCTACCTTTACATCCAAGGGGTTTCCCGTCACTGAGATCTACTCCGTTCATGTTTTTCTTCAGATTCCTAAGACGCGTTCCAAGCCGCTTCTGTATGTCCGACACACCCGAGTTTTTCGGGCCGAGTTACAGCAACCACGTCACCATATGGCTTGGCTTCAAGAACAGACTGAAACCCATGGAGTCACCATCAACAAGGTACTTGACGTTTCGGACCCCAGTTTTGTTTCCCATCGCGCACATATCGCTTGCGCCCCTGTCACTTCCATCCCACCACTCGATCCCGTGTAGTTGGACTTACAGTTCATTTTGTGTAGTTCACGTTTTCTGGATCATGCATGTACTGGTTCCTAGCACAAACAAGACAAAACTTTGACAGGCATTCAAAATCGAAGACTTTGCCAGTATCAAATGACGTAACAGTCATGATGCCGTTCAAAGATTTAAATCCTCGCTTTTGCCAAGTCCCGTCAAATGCGGCAGCTATGTCACTACTTCCACCATTCTCTTCAATGGCCTCAGAAGCTGCATTTCTTAGAGATGTATTACACACATCATTCAGAGATGGTAGAAGTTGCTGGTACAAGGACTGCATTCTTGTGTTTGGCGGAGCCAAGTTCATAACTGCATAAAACGTTTTACCGGCTTCGAGCCCTTTGCCAATAGACCTCAACGCATAAGCGAATCGTAGGTTCACTTCATGTTTTAATCTGAATGTCTCAGTGTTCAAAAAGGAGTGACTGAACTCACAAATACTACACTCTGAAACTAACCTATGTGCCAAGCTATTGGAGTATGTTTCGTCGAGCCGAATATTTAATTACAAGATCGTCAGAACTACAGATCTTACACTTTATAAGTTTTTTTTTCTATGGTACCTGATAATATTTCAAGACTTAAAACTACATTTACATTACTCTCTACATAATCATATTCCTTTGGTAGTTTGGAGCCATAAATCTTCTTAGAGCTTGAACTCTGTTTGGGTTCACTCCTTGGAATGTTCAGGCCTGGTTCTGAATTGGTTTCAGAAGTTGGAATAATGTTCTCACTAAGCACTAAGGAATAATGTCATGCATGCACACACACACACATACTCCCACAAATTATACTTTTGTTAATACTTTTGTAATATTTTACTGTCTTTTGTTATTATTTTCACAGTTTATAATTTGTTATCTTTGTTGCCATGGTCTATTTTGTTGGTCTTATTTAATCGTTGTTGTTATTGCCTGTTGTAAAGTTACCGTCATTACTGCTTGTTACTTGTTACCATTATTACTAGGCATAGTCTTCTTGTTGTTATTTATTGTAGTTTTCAGGTCCCACTCATGTATTTATTGCCAGCTTCCTTATTTATTATTATTGCACGATTTTTGCACATACACACTCACTCCACAAATTATTCTTTTTTAGTACTTCTGTAATATTTTGCTGTCTTTTGTTATTATTTTCACAGTTTATAATTTGTTATCTTTGTTGCCATAGTCTATTTTGTTGGTCTTATTTAATCGTTGTTGTTATTGTCTGTTGTAAAGTTACCGTCATTACTGCTTGTTACTTGTTACCATTATTACTAGGCATAGTCTTCTTGTTGTTATTTATTGTAGTTTTTAGGTCTCACTCATGTATTTATTGCCAGCTTCCTTATTTATTATTATTGCACGATTTTTGTAACCACTGTTATTAACTTATTATTTGCTACTTATGTATAGTTCATAGTTTGACAAAATTGTATTAATGGAGAAACCGTTGGAATAAATAAATAAATAAATAAATAAATAAGCCTAGGCTTAAACTGTTTACCATGATACTTTTTGGAATTGAATTTCTTTATTCTTGGCATTTCAGAAGAAAATTATAACCAAACAAGACCTTATTAATAAATACACTTCACTAAGTTATTATACTTCAAAACACACCAAATGACACAAAAATCTCACAAAGCACAGAACATTGTTATGCTTAGACCAAAAAAATTAATTAGTTAAATATCTATATATTAATTTGAAACTGTTTTTCTTTGTCACAGCTATTTTGAGAGAATGGCTGGGCGTATAAACTTGGTAGAGGTGTCTAAAGAAAGGTCTTGGTCTGTAGATGAGCCATCAAAAGAAAAACATGGTGAATTCCCTTGGGGCTCTGCCCCCGTGGCCTTTAAATTCCCATCCCATGTTATTCTTATGGAGGAAAACGGGGTTTTTGTCACAGCTAATTTGAGAGAACGGCTGGGCGTAGAAACTTGGTAGGGGTCTCTAAAGAAAGGTCTTGGTCTGTAGATGAGCCATCAAAAGAGGAAAGAGGTAAATTCCCTTGGGGCTCTGCCCCAGAAGCCTTTAAAGTTGCCTCTTCAGATTTGTTTACATTACGACCATATGCATAATTCTACACTACTTTTTAATGCAACAGCTGTTAATATTTAAATTGTGATTTATTGAATTGCAATGGATTTTTCTGATTTTAAAATTGATTTTCTTCTCCATCGTGTCATGTTTTGCAATATAATGTTCTATTACCAAATCAGTGGAAAATCCTAATATCACAGTAACTTTTAAAATTATTTCTTATGGAGTTAATTTATATCTATTGTATGGGTTGGTTTCTGCCTTTTTTACCACTTCTTGGAGATTGTACGTAGGTGATATTCTTTGGCATATTGCATCTGTAGACGAAACTTGGGTTGGTGTAATAATTACAATGGAAAAGAGCGAGAAATCCTGATACAATTTGATATAGGCTAAAAATAAAACTGAATTAACACTGTGCTACATTTCTTGAGCAATCATTGAAATAACCGATTTGCAAACAATGGAAACATAGAAAAAGTCATAGAACACAACCAAGTAGAAGAAATAGAAATAATGTTGTTTTTTTTACACTAAAAACACTAAAAAACAAGATCAGCTTTTTGAAAAAAGAAAAGATATTTACAAAGGATTTTGATTATATCTAACTGTTGTGTAGATCGTGAGTATTTCCATAATCTTTGAGTCGCCTGTAATGCTTCGCAATTGCTCGAATTCGAGCAACAGGTACACTAGTTATTAAATTAAATTAATATTTAAATAATATAATATTATTATTATAACTATGTTAAATTAATTAGTAATGGAGAAACCGTTGGAAAAAATTAATAAAACAAACACATTGTGTTTATACAACAACAACTAACGCTGTCAGCTGTCAGATGTAAAGAAAACATCAGCCAGGCTAATACAGTCAGAAAGAAAACCAGTGTAGCCAACGCATATCAATCACAAAACATAATACTGGATATGCAGTAATGTATATGCACGCTCATGACAGTGAGTGGCTGTAACACTCGGCTTTAATATTAATTTAAATTAGGGTAATAGAAGATAAATACCTATAAAACTATATATTCTGAACCGGAGATATATGTAGAATAAGAATAGAAAATAATAAAAAAATTATTTTTTGGCCCTAAAAGTGCGCATCTCCTCTTGTTGATCCTAAATAGACTCTATTGAGGCTTTATAAAGGCTATAAGATCAAATCAAAAACTTCTTACAAAAGACTTTTGTAATCTTTGTATTATCATTGATAAAACGTAGTCTCTTAGGACTAAGGGACTATGTTTGATCTATGGTATTATTTAACTAGATGAAGTCCATTTGATGTTCTTTAATAATAAAACATTCCACCAATGTATTACCAAAGAATGTAGTTGAAAAATTCTATTATGTAGTGTTAGCAAGACAAATGCAGTACTACATACAACTGTGAACTATGGCAAAAATATGAAATCTATTCCCAAAATCATGTATTTTTTTAGTTTTAGCGAATTTCCCAATAGGGAAGTAGCTATTACCGTAGGTCTCATGGTAAGACTTAGGCCCGGGACCGATTTACTTTTTCATTTTGATGTCCCCAGAGGCCAAAAACACCACTCGTTCAAATTTGTATATATATATATATATATATGTGTGTGTGTCCGTGAACACGATGACTTGAGTAATTTTTATCCGATTTTGATGAAATTTGGTTTGAAGGTGTAAGGCGGGATAAACTTGAATGAGTTCGCGATCCAGCATGATCGGACCATGGGAACAGGGTTTTATGGGGGGTTTTATGGGGTAAAAATTGGTTTTTTTCACTTTTGACCCTCAAAACACAAAATTTCCCAATTTTTCTCTAAACCTTCTTAAAGAGCTTAAAAAAAAAACAAACAATTCAGTATATCAAAGTGTTTTTGTACGGTTATTGGTTACGGAGAAAACTAAAAAAATGGTAAATTTAAAATTCCCATTTATTCTTATGGAGAATATTGTAAAATGTTGTAGTTTGCTTGTTTATAGATATCTTTTGATCAAACTTGGCAAATATATTCATTTTATACTAAGCAATAATTATTTTACTTAAAACACACACTTTATTAGTTTCCTTGTAGCAGCAAACCTAGGTACTCGTTAAACCTAATGTTATTTAAATAGATCAATTGAAAATCAATTCAGCCAAATGGAAATTCGCTTAGGCGTCAGGTTTGCTGCGACGGGGGTATTTTTATATTTGTTCAATGATTTAACTTAAGTGGCAACATATGTTGATAGTATGTATTAGTGGGAGTATTGATGGTACTGGCAACATATGTGGCTTTTTTTCTGATGAGGTTAATTTGTCCTAAAAAAATATGTTGATATAAAACTTTTTTAAACTAATCATTTGCTGAATTGGCTGGTCTAACTAGCCTAAAATTATGTACTGTAATGTACTGCATGGAGTTCTTGATGCTTTTTTAGAAACATTTTTTCTTCTCATATCAACAAACATCACCTCCTACTCATGTTTTTGTCAAGACATTCTTTTTCCACAAATGTTAGTTTCCATACTGTTTTTCATCAATCACCTTGTCCTCATAATCACAATACTTTTAATAAAACAATCAACACTATTACAGTAACCTTGCGAAAAATGCACAACGGTACAAAAACTTTTCTGAAGCAAATTAATAGGTTATGGCAACACATTGATTGAATAAACAATATAAAAAATAGAATGAGCCGATTAATGACGATACTGCCTCGAACGTAGATTAATTATAAGTTATAATAATTAATATTTTATTATAAGCCTGTAAGTTTTATTATGTAAAACATATTTGAATGTCTTATATTTTAACAATTAAATGATATTTTCACTACTATGAATAAATTTTGTATTGTTTTTTTATGTCCACTTTAAATTCAGACAAAATAACATTTCTGCAGATTTCTGGTAGTGAAAATTGTGTTTTAAATTCAATGACGTTTAAAAGTATGAATAGTAGAATTAATTAAAAACGTTTACCTGTATAAACTTTTTCCTTTACAAGATTGATGGACTCAGTGAAACATAGATGTCATTCCTTCAAATGACTGGATCCTTAGGTGTGTTTGTAGAAGATTACAATGGCTGTGGGAAGGACCAGGTCGCAGTGCGACGACACACAGGGCTGCCTGGAATAACAACTACATCCTCCACACAACACTTGCTGTGTAGTGTTGACATTCCATTACGTTATTTGACTACGGAACATTGTAATTACAGCTTCAAATATTGTGAAAATAACACAGTTAAAACACTGTAAATATTGTGCTTGTCATGATAGATGTAGGTGTTTTCTTGGTACAGCATTCTGAAGAGTATGGTTGTATTGCAATGTAGTTGTCTTAAGTTAACCTGCAAGTTAAACGATGTTATTCGAATATGATCCCTGATGTGAGAGGACTTAGTTAGCAACAAGATATGTTCGAAATAGTTATTCTATTCGATACAAGGGCTGATAGCGTGTATTCGATAATACACTCCGCACCAAGACATTGATTTCGTCACCACTAGACCTAGCGTTCAATGTACTATAGTTATATAGTCAAGACTCGTCAACCAGTTTTGTTTGCTTTTTTGATGTGAAGGGGCATGTAAGATAAGTTTGTGTTAGGTTCGGTCCCCTTTGAAATGTAACCAAACTACTTGCATATAATTATTGCATGTTACACATCGACTTCTCACAAAAATCACCTTAATATGCATAGGGCAAATTTAAATATGGATAAGCTCTCTTTTTGAAGAGACCCATCTATGATTTAAATAAGTTATACTCTACATTTTAAGTTCTCAGAGGAATCTTACTAATCCACTTTACCCTTGGACGTCACGGGTCATGTACACTATGTACTTAGTGAAGACTTGGGTCTTTGATGTGGTCAGACCGGCCATTACTGCCCACGGCTCTCGACCAAACCTTCCTTTATAGTGTTCCATGATTATACTTGCATCACAGCAAACTCACCGTCATTCCTAATACCCAGGATGGGACGATTTTGTACAATAATTAAGACTGTTTTTAAACCTAATCCGAATAATTACAACTACCGTAAGACACTGTCTTATAACTACAACACCAGCTCGTAGTTGGTATCACTGTTTTCTTTACTTCATTGCCGATCACCTGATGTGTATTGGTGCATTGATATACAGGGCGAATCACTGAAAGTGTTACAGTAGGTAAATTGATAGGCGTTTTGCAAAGAACTTTAAAAGAACAATTTTCTTTAATCTTTTGTGACATTTTATTACATGCTATTTTACATTCAATATAAATCCCCACTTTTAAGTTAATTTCGGATTCTACGTAACATATTAAGGCATTTTATCTCGTCATTCGTAATAAACCTAACCCTTTCGTAGTTTTAGCGAATTCCCCATATAGGGAATAAGCTATTACCGTAGTACTCATGGTAAGACCTGGACCCGGGACCAATTCAATTTTTAATTTGAGGTCCCTAGAGGCCAAAAACACCATCCGTTCGAATTCATATATATGTATATATATAAGTTATATACGTTGTATATATATATATATATATATATATATATGTATACATATATCAACAGTTCAGTTTGGCCAAAAAATGTCACGATCAAACGTTTTTTATTCAGAATAGCCTCGGGGAAAAGTGTCAGAGAGTCAAGGGAGACTAGGCCTAGGCCTAAACCACGTCAAGGTAATCTCCAACTAAAACCAAAGTCTAGTGACCTCACAAATGTAAATAAATCCAATGTATATAAAATAGCCTTTCTAAATGTACAATGTCTAAGGACTAAATTCAATTTGATGCCAGTCTTATGCTCTGAGTCATATCTTAACATCCTATGTATAAGGCCTGCCATACACGTTCCGTTCCGGCCTCAAGGCCTGGCCTTTAGGCTGGAACTGCACAGTTTGGCCGGAGTCGTGACCTCCCCACACACGCTCAGTCCGGAACTGCACAGTTTGGAGTTGGACGGAGTCAATGACCTTCCCACACATGCTGCGCGACCTGCCTTGGTGCATTCAGTCACTCGTATACTGGGTAGCTCTTGAGTGTGTGCTCGATTTTGTCTTGTGCTCGACGGTGGAAATGTCATCTGTGGAATATCTGGAAGGTATGGCAGTGGTTGTTTCTGTTATAGCAAGAAAAAAAAAGGCGCAAGAGGCGTGTGTGGACAAAGTCATGGCTGGAAAGAAGAAAGTTCAATCACGTAAACTTACTAACAGAACTTCAGTGTTATCCACGAGATTGGAAAAGTTATTTAAGAATGGACGAGCTAACCTACCTAGAGTTGTTAAGAATGGTCACTCCTTTTATTTCGAAACAAGATACTGTGACGAGGGAAGCGATAACGCCTCACGAAAAGTTGACGCAACACTTCGATACTCGGCTACAGGCAGAACACTAGAAGATATTTAAAATTCACAACCAGGATTTCACCCCAAGCTTTAGGACGAATCATACCAGAAACTTGCTTGGCATTATCAAAAGGACTGAAGGACAAAGGTAAACAAACAATAATAACTTAATAAAGAAATAAATAGAATTGGTGGTAAATAAATATAATATAAGAGTCAAGCAAAATAAATATGCATACATAAGTGTTTTTAGCTACCAAGTAAAAACTTAATTCGACCTGTTTTATTCGAATACCTTGTATGATATTAATGTATTTATATTATGTAATATGTGTATTTTGACATTTAAATTTTATAAAATTTACCATTTATATGAACAGTTTTTTAATATTTTCATCAACTCATTAGCCTAATTATTCGTTCAAGTCAAGTTTTATGTAGGCACTTACTCGACTTGACTCTTAATGCAATTTGTACAAATCGAAGTTAGTTTTTATTGTATAACCAATGGAAAACGAATACATAGAGATATACACACAAATCAAAAAAGAATTATCAAACTTTAAGAGGTTATTGGGTTTAACTTTTTATCACCTTCATTTCACAATGTATAAAATGAATCTAAGTCAGTATAAAATTAATTTAAGTCATTTCTTATTGAATAACCAATGGGAAACAAATACATAGTTATTTACACACAAATTATAAAAAGAATTATCAAACTTTAAGATATTATTGGTTATAACTTGTATGACCTTCATTTCACAATGTATAAAATGAATAAGTCAGTTCTTATTGAATAACCAATGGGAAACAAATACATAGTTATTTATACATAAATCAAAAAAGAATTATCAAACTGTAAGAGGTTATTGGTTATAGCTCTTATGACCTTCGTTTCAAATCGTATAAAAAGAAGATTGCTGCCCCTCAGGTGCCGATGGGTAGTGAGACTGTTGTTGTTGGAAGAAAATTTGTGTTTGAAAACTTTTATCTGACGAATTTGATGGTGAGCGATAGTCAAAAGAGAACCCAGAATGTATCGAAGCATTTCTATTGAGAGATCCTAGTTCGGCTTCAAACAGACCATCATTAATTAATTTCTGGGCGAATATTCGTTGATCGGTTTTCAGTAGTCGCAGTTTCTGAGCGACATGTTTTGCATACACATAAAATTGGTCTTCTTTCTTGGCCTCATGTAGTCGTTGGTTAGTGGGTGTTAGAGGTTTCGCTCGCTTAAATGGCCTGGGAGTTACAGCTCCTGAAGGTCCAGCTGGAGTTGGCTCAGAGAAGCTCAAGTTATCAGCCTGCTGGGCAGATTGTTGGGCTGAAGATACCTGAGTGGTTTTTGGAGAACACGTGTTCTGCTCGACTGTCATGTTATCAAGACATTGTTCTTCCTGAAAACCAAAATTTTTATTAAATCCCACAATTAGTTAATAGTCGATTTCA
Organism: Macrosteles quadrilineatus; assembly: GCF_028750875.1. NCBI lineage: Eukaryota > Metazoa > Arthropoda > Insecta > Hemiptera > Cicadellidae > Macrosteles > Macrosteles quadrilineatus. The sequence goes on from NW_026542595.1 coordinate 88,837,739, forward strand.
GTCAAAATCCATCCAAAATCAAAATAAGACTGCCAATATGACGATTTAAGTTATATGTATGTGCTTACATGTGACAGCCAATATTAACAGCCTATATAGAATAGATTTCGTATATTAACACATTACAGACTTAAAATTTCAAACTAATAAAAAAAGCTTGTTAAATACCACGTTTTTAACTAACTAACTCCCCATCGACTTTGGTTTTGGAGGGGTCTATTGCAAAGCTGGTCCCATCCACATTGTACATTTGTTGAGGTTTGTCTTCAAGTTTCACTTTTTTTCATTGTGTCATTGAGCTGTTTAAAGTAGACACCTACAATGAAGGGATCAGTACTTTTTTTTTCTTGCACATTCGACTCTTTCTGGGTTTTCATTGATAGCTTATGCCGTTTTTTTAACCCCAGGAACCAGTCCTTCCCTGGTCTGTCATTTTTGAAAGAGTTGCGGATGTTAATTTTACAACATATTCCTGCACAATATCTAAAACTTCAGTTTGGCTTAAATCACAACTCTAACGCTCTATAACTTTAATGCAGTTAGCCAATTTTGCTTCTTCATCTTGGGGGGGGGGGGTTTAGTTGTGACTCTTCCTAGGGTTTAACTTTTTCCTCTTCTACCACTATGGGGATGACGTAGTGTGGCCTCTGGAATATTGTGGTGTCTACCTCTAGCTGCCCCTTTCAAGGTCTTCTCCCGCAGCTAAATCTCTTACAGCGTTGTTTAAATCGTCTCTTGAATATTCAGTGGCCTTTTTAGTCTTTCTTTTTAAAACTCGAACCATGATTACTGTCACAAATTAATCACTTTGTCACTTTCAAAATGTTTCTATTTATTTAAATTATTTAGTCATTTAAACAAAACTTCTAGGCAGAATTTCTGTAAAATAAGCTAGGCCTGTTGGTATTCTAAATCTTCAAAACCAAACAGAACTCCTGGAAGAAATGATAAAACAAAGTTTACAATGTGACAGTTTTTCTTGTCATTCAAGCAAGTGATAAGGAAGTTTTCTTTATTGTTAGATAGTTCAGTTATTGAGGGGGACGACTTGTCCCATGGGAAAAAGTACACTTGCCCCTTACGTTTTTTCACACCACACAGGGTAAGTATCCCCCTAACTCCCCAAAACTGTCTTTTAAGGCTATAAAAATGTGGTTTTTTAAATTCTCCTTAAAAAAATAAGTAAGATCGCCAAATTTCAGTTAGGTATATATCAATTTTAAGTATTTTTGTTTTAAGTTTTCCTCGTGGCACTTGTGTTTGGAGTAGAAACGTAAGAGGTTCTTTTGCAAGATAATTGTTTAGTGATTACAATTCAAAAGAGCATAATTTAAAACACTTTTGGCCAAGTGTTAAATTTATTTATTAATAACAAATTTATTATTAGCTGGAAGTCCACCCGTGCATACTCTTACCCCTCGTGACTATTTAATAAATGTTGAGAACTCAGATGAGATATAATTTCCCTGACACCAAGATATGTTACACTGTCTTTGCAGTGGTGTAAAGCATTGAATAAAAATATATTACATTTCAAGCTTAACATAAACCGTTTGTCAAACCATAAATCGAGTAACTTGGTGTTTCACGTATGATATTGTTACTTCGAATTGCATTACGGTTTACGATGTACGGTACTTGCGAGAAAGGTAATTTTACATTCATATTCTGCCAGCAGTTTTCCAATACTTGTAAGCGAACTTCGACCTAATAAAGTTTGAATCCCTTTTATCAAAGATGGAAACTGCCATAAATCACTAACAACATAAGTGGTGCAAACTGGATGCTTAAACTAGTGAAGCAGTTTGGAAGATGTAAGACACATGATATAGAAAGTTATACGGTATTAAACCATTTGAACCTTTTAGTATACAATACTAAAATAAACATATTTTTGTCAACTTTAATGTTAACTTGTAATACTTTTTTATCTCGGGAGGTAGGTTGGTTTCCTTAATACAGTATTGATCAACGTAATAGGTTCATACAAAGCAGCTGTGTTTTCCAGCTGTCTCCACTTGTCTATCTTACTTACGTCCCCGTAATATTACTAAACAACTATTGAGATGTAGATGTAACTTGAAATATTATAACTCGAACTGAGTAACTTCGTTACTTCAAAATCCATGACATATTTGATATATAGCTGTTAAGGGTGAAAACGATTATTTCTAATTATATCCCCCATTATTCGCCTTTCGTTCCCTATTTTTTTTCATTAAAAAGCTGAGGTAATTGGAAGTTGAACGATTGGTTTTGTCAGTGGTCTCATTCTGTGTCATCTCAGCTGGGTCATCTGGATCTCTTTCACCCAACTGCCTTGTCTTTATAACTTTGTCAAAGTTTATAACATTGATATCAAAGGGGTAAACCCCAAAAGCTCCGAATCCATTCTTTATGTTATCAGCGGATAGTTTCTCCAGAGCAGTTTTAAGTAAATTTGCAAATGTTACCCTAGAGACGTCCTTGGGATGATTTTCATATTTCCAGGTTCGAACGGTTTTTTCCAGCTTTTTTTGAAGGGGACGAAGACAGACATATAACTTGGCTGAAAAAAGTGTGTGCTGTTGGGATGGAATGCAATAAGAACAATATTATTGTCACTGCTCAAATCACTGACTCCCAGTGATACGTGTGATTTGTACCCGTCTGCAAACAAAACCACGGGAAGGGTCACTTCTCTGGCCTTCAAGTAAGGTATGAAGCAATTGCTAATGTACTTATAGAAGACCTAACTATTCATCCAGCCAGATGATGATAAGCCGATGACCCAGCCATCAGGTACACTCTCGGCTATAGCTTTAGGCAGTCTTTTGTATGGGTAAATTATCATGGGGTGAACAACATCACCATTGGCTGAAGATGTACACATGACTGTCAATTGTTCCTTTTCATTATTAGGCACTTGGATATAACAGTTTCTGTCACCTCTTTCACATAGTAATTTCCCTGTTTTCGGGCACTAACTAAAGCATGTTTCGTCACATTAAAGACTCTTGTTGGATCCGTCCATACATTTGAGAGGTTGTTCTCATTGAAATAATTTGAAATGTTGTCAAACCATTTTTGCAACCCTTTCTTGGTGACCTCAGATCACGCTATAGTAAGGGATTCGGCTTCTTTTACAGATATCCTCGGATGGCTTTTAAGGAATCCCTTAAACTTGCCCGGCCGACCGTTAGGGAAAGCGTTTTCTTTATTGGCTTTCTTTAAAATCTGCCTGACACTATCTAATATGTTCTCTTTGTGCACAGGAAATTCTCTCTTGTAGTTGGAAAGTAAGTCAGGGGTTAGTATTGTTGGAGGACCCGTTTTTGTGACAATTGGAATTTCCACTTTTATTTTACGGAGGGGGAATGGTTATGTCTATGAAAATAAATGTTTAGGGGTCGATTTGCTGCACACAAAAATTCTACAAATTCTTGCAATAATATAGATACATTATAAAAATGTGCGCCGAATGGGAGAGTACCTTATATAGCTTTGCTACTGATTGAAAATGAATGTTTCCTTGCCTTGAACTTTGAAATCAAACCCGCAATGAACAAGAAAAGCTGGGTATAGGTCAAAATACAAAACATATTATTTCTTTCAATATAACTTACTAATTTCTTCTCTTTATGTAAAAGTGTAACAACTCAGCCATTTTGTTTGCTTTAGATTCCTTTCAGAAATAATAAAACCCTAAAAGTAAGGTAGAAAAACCAATTGTTTGACCTAAGCGCATCTGTCAAGGTCAGTAAATAAAATCGCTTATGAAGTTGTTGTGTTAAATACGTTTTGTATTCAATCCCAAAAAATACTAATGACGCATTTGTCAATCGATAGTGCTATCTTCAAAAGCTCATACTTAGTCAGTAACAAAAAGATTGTTTAAATCGTTCCCTTACAAATAACAACAAGTTTACCGAAGGAGTAGAACAAAACAAAATCCCTAGACCATCGACGAGTCTTGTACGGCCTTTCCAGTGACCTGGTTCAACAAATTACCGTAAAATCCATGACGAAATTGTACTCTTTGCCCACAAATCTGCACTCCTCAACTCACGAAAGGCATCATCATTCGTGAGTTGAGACCATGAAGTTGAAAAGATGTTCTGACCAGCGATCTGATGTCAATGATAAAGATCACAATCAGAGAAGACTTCTTTGAAAAAGAAAACTTGTTATATTCTAGGTACCTATGGAAGATTATACCAAAATTTCCCACAATGAAGTGAGCTCTAGCGGCAATTAGCGAAAAGTGGAAACCTTTTTTCTGTTCTTGGCATCATAAAAAAAAAATCCAATGATCTTTCATTAGATAATATACATGTAACTCCAACCGACAGTTTTGGATATTTAAGCCAAAAATAATAGTCTCTTTTCACTAATTGCCGCTAGAGCTCGCCTCATATTTATGTGTACTTTTGGTAAAATCTCCCTAGTTACCTAGAAATATGCGTGCTAAGTTTAAAAACTTTCAGATTTTTTCGGAGGTTCCGTCATTAACTTAATTTATATATTTCGAAAGGACTGTAAGGGCTTATTTTGTAACAACCTTCTCCAAAATGACAGATTTGATATTTCTATTATCTACCTTAAAAAAAATTTTGTGTTACGCTAACGTCCTAGAAAGAATGTTGACTCTTGATACAAACATAACTGACACGTGATAAACAATGTTTGACAAAGTAGTTCTGTAGCTATTACTATTAGATGTGAGACAACTTAGCAATTACATACATTTTCTCCTCGGTTTTTTTGGAATTTTAAACGGTTAGTTTGCTTTCACCTACAGCCAAGAGTACAGGTAGTGTGCTGTATTGTGCTGCCCCTGGTGGCGTTTCGACGCTACTACGGGACGTAGCGACGCGCACGCCCCAACGCCGCGGTCCGAGCATCAGTTGGGGCGAAGCTGCGGCGCGACACGCTTCTCCGCTATCCGCCTACCCTCCCTAGCGCTCGCATCAACCAATTATATACATTAATAAAAATACATTTCCCTTGATCTTCCATGTTTAGGTGGTTATTTACTGTATATTTACTGTGGTATATTTAACTCTGTGTTTTATGTGTCAGTGGTGTGTGTTTGTGTTGTTCCATGTGTTATCATACTGGGATTATCTTTTTGCTATGAATCTGCAGTGACGTCACACTGAACCGCTTTCTTCCTACTCTTAAAAGGTAGGGTTTCATTGCTCTAGTGTTGATGTATTGTTTAGATAACCTTTCCTTAGCAGGTGTTTCACATTATTGAATAGAACATTCCCTGAATTACTTAGATTTAATTAGTATCCACAGCTTGATAAACAGTTTGAAGTCTTCAATTAAACCTGTACAACTTTGTAATGTCAATTATGTATAAAATAATGTCATTGGTATATATTGGTTTCTAGGAACGAAATAGCTATTTAACTTCATTATCTTAATGTGTAGACATGTGAACATATTTTAATAACCGATTCATACGATTTTTTAATACAATATATGACAATAGCATTATATTTGCTTACTTTACGTACAGAGCTCATTTCCGCTTGATTATTATAAATTAATTAACAACGAATAATCCACCTTTTCATATCACACACGACTTTTGCACTTTCCATTAATGTGATGATTATAATGCATGACATAACTCGTTCCTTTGCTAATCAATCAACTGTTAATTAAATCCACAAATTGATGTCACAGGTCGCCTGAAGCCATGCATCACAATTATGTTGATTTGACGTCGGAATCCCTTGAAATTGCAATATGTCGACGTACTGACACCTTTCATTTTCAATTTTAGTCGGCTCTTAATCGTAGGATTTTCACACTAAAATGTTTATGACGTTTATTAGGTTAAAAAATTAGAGTGATATTAATTAAGGCGCTAAGGTTAGCCATGGAACAATTTGCTTAAGATGTGTATTAGGGTCGAAGATTAATCTCAATTAAAATGATTATTAATTACGCCGATCAGTCGGCCCGTTCTAAGAACGGGCATTTTGCATTGTAATTTTAGGTATTGAATAGATTTTAGTAGGATTTAATTACAAGTAACATCGTACTATGACCTAACAGTTAATACTTTTTATGTAATGCTCAAATTACTGTTTTAAGATTTTTTATTTGTTTGAACTTTAACGATCGCTTTAACGATTTATTTCACAATTCTCAATAATATTCATATTTTTTAACGCAAAACCGTTAAGGAAAAAATATTTAAGCACATATAAAAATAAAAACTTGTGTGTGGAGTTTTGTTCTGTAGACCAAAATATAAACGACAATTAAAATATAAACGACAATTTGTTGCTTTTTTATATTTTCTTAAATAAATTTTAATTTTTCTTACACGGCTATACAGTATACAGTATAATGAAAATTTTAATAGGCCTTCCTATATAAAAGCTATTTACTAAATAAATTACATTTTTCATTCTCCACCACAAGCAAGCTACTGAACACAAAGGATAACAATCAACAATTTAGGCTAAACCGAAAAAGTTAACTAATGGAAAATTCACATTAATTTTGACCTTGATGAGAGAGTATAAATGATTTCTTAGGATTGATTTTGAAGTTTTCAACATCACAATGAAAATGGTTTTAGAGTGTTTCCGTCCAATTTAAATCTTTTCCAAAATGTGTATAAAAAAACTTGTAAATAAATAAGTACAAGGTCTTAATCATATGTGCACGGTTTCCTGTGTGTATTGTGTAACTTATATGGTGTATTATTATTACATACATATATTTCGGAATAGTATATTTCGTACCAAGGGCCGAAAATGAGGTTTTGTCGGCTCGAGATAGTTTTTAAGTTCGAGACGAAGTCGAGAACTTAAATCGATCGAGAGCTGTAAAGCCATTTCGGTCCGTGGTACGAACACTATTTTTCACCACACTATTACCACTATTCACCACTATAATAATGCACACTGATAGTCAACACAACTACAACTTTAAGGTTATGTGAAGAAATAATTTGAGGAATCAGCGAAAATACAAATAAATAGTTGCTAGGCAACGGTGACAATAACACAATTCTATTGCAATGCTATGGATTTTGATTGTGTATTTAAAATGCATTCATGTTTTAAGTAAATAAGCGGACAGCTGATTTTGCGGCCCCGGCCTGTAAAAACCTGCTCGGTCCCCAAATTACGATGACAGCTGGCATGGCCAGCAAAACGTAACTTTCAGCCACCAATTAACGTATGTAATACTGCCAAAAACATTATAGTGTGGTGAAAATATGTTTAGTAACGAAGAAAGAAGCTTAATATTCTTGACAATTTGTAACGATTATTTACATGTATTAAAAAAAAAACATATTAAAATATTACTGTTCTTCAATTTCGAAATACAATCATGTGTAATGAAAATGAATGCAGTTGTTGCAGAGTTGTTTCAAATTACGGGTTTGAGTTTATATTTTTAAAAATTTTTGTGTAATTATTATTTTCTTTTACTTTTTACTTTCATTGTACTACTTAGTAAGTAGTCAGCTAAGCTTAGTATGTTATTCTAAGTAATGATAACGTACTTAAGTTAATTCACAAGAATTATTTCAAGTCTTATGCAAAATTCCTCAAATATATAAATTAAATCATGCATAGTTAAAAGTCGTTTATGGTGTCATTACTACATAAATACTACATACTACACACATCACACACTAAACTTACGACCTTCCTATTTGGAATGAATAGAGAGTGGTTTTAAGTATTAAGGCAAATTTAATTTAGAATGATTGGTCAAACTAAAAATATATACTATTAAACATGAACAACTATAGTACAAACATTTTATTATAATTTACATTTTTACATATCCTAGTGTAAAATTAAAATTTACATATAAATTTTACACGACATTTTATTCATAGTTTAATAAATCCGTTGTCAATAAAAAAAAATGAAAACAGACAGTGGGTTTTAAGTATTTAGACAAATTTTATTTCGAATATTAGGTCAAACTAAGAGGTATGAAACATTAAGAAAAATTATAGTCGCTTACGTAGGATTTGCTAATTACTTAATTACTAGGGCTACATTAAAACGGTAGTGCCACTGACATCCATCAGCTAAATCTAAAGATATGAATAAATTAAAACAACCAATACCCGAAAATTAAATATCGAGAAAGGAAATCAATCGTGTAATGTTTTAAGATAATCAGTTTAATTTCACAACATATTGAGCTGAAACAATCTGCATGCTATTTAATAATACCCTAACTTTAACATTTACTATAAACACCATATGCCAAGCATTGACAGCGGCTGTATTGACAGTAAATTATATTTCCTGGGCTGCTTTTAACGATCCGTGTCCGTCTTGCAAGGCTGGGCCTCTCTTGAGTTTCATTTTCTCCTCACTTTCCTAAATTTCCAACCTTCTTTTTAACACTGTAAGTATTTGAAGTTTTTAACTTATACATTTATTTATGCTAGAGATTGTATTTTCACCACTCAATGGTCATGCTTTATAGGTAATTCCTATTCGTTAAACCATTATTGCACTTGAACAATAAAGTTTATTAAAGGTTTACCTGTTTTTAATTACTGTAGTGGCAATTGTTATTTTGCTGAAATTTAAAACAAATACTGTATTTTCTGATTTAGTTTAGATCTCTTTATTCTTACACTACCTTCCGCTAAGGGCATGGGTTAGAATCCTGGTTTTCCATTATAAAATGCCGCTAAGGGCATGGGTTAGAATCCTGGTTTTCCATTATAAAATGCCGTTAGTTAGATTAGATGTCGGATATTGAATATTTTACGAATCTATAGCATGGTGTCGTTATCTTTATTGCTTTTTATAAATATCAGTCACTACCACTAGGACACAAAAAACCTAAATAAAAACACTAAAGGTTTAGGAAATTATTTTAATTTATTCTTGTCTTTCATTACGAAACTCAATAACTCAAAAGTTTTAGTCTTAGCTGCTATATTGGTAAATACAAATTATATTTAACGAGGTGTTAGCCCGTCCTACGTACGGGAGTAGTAATTTAAAACGGTGTAGGCCTATAATTCAGAACAGCTAGTTTACACGCATAAAGACAAATTTCATTGCAGCCTACAGTAGAAAGAGTAATTATCAATTGAGAAGTGTATAGGCCTAGTCAATGATATCACCTTCCATCGCATACCTACCTCTTCCATAATCAATATCACCACAATACAATTACTCATACTATACACAATTTCCAGTAGGTCTGAATTGAAACTCCCTAAAATAAAACGAAAACATCCATTAAAAATTAACGGTACCCATAATTATAGCGTTGGTGTCCTGACATCATTAAACGAATCGTCCACACATACTTTTTATGTCAATTTCACTGCATCAATTGCTAAATAAATAAGTGAAAACAAAGAAAAGTAAACACAACAACATATTAGTTTGTTTTGTAAACAGCTGAGTCAAAAATAATATTCATTTGAACAAAAGAACTGGTCACATGTTGAAGGAATTACAAAAAAGTAAAAACGCTAGTAAAGCTAGTGACGTAATTAATTGGTTCGTAAAAACTTAGGATCTTCTAATGTTCGAGTTTAAATGGATGTCATTAAATGCAGTTTTCAAGTTTTTATATTTCTATATATTAATAATAGGCAAGCATGTTTCTTGATAAAATGTTTTCTCAACCTGTCTGTATCGCAAGGAAAATCTACGCATACTGTTAGAAATATATTTTCATGTAGATGTCAGAATACCTTTATAAATTAAAATACCCTCAAAAAATAAAAATAAATTAACATGGACCCTAACGGTTGATGAAATAACAACGAAATATAAACAGAAAATTAAGAAAATGAAAGAAATTCCAGTTTTTGACCACTTATAGTGTGTATAGTTTAGCTATGTATCAAGTCAGCTGTTCATATACTTTCCGTCATCAAAGAATTCATACCGTCCACTAGCGCTCCTATTAATCTGAACGAAATTTTGTTTGTTTAGGCAAACAAAAATTACTGTTGTATGGAAATAAACGAATAACATATAAAAATACCCATTTCCTTAGTGAATCCCTTTAAGATTCTCATAGAACCGTTCATTAACCTTTCTTACCTTAGAAAGCGAATTGTAGAAGGCGGGTTAATAGAAACTGTAGTAAGCTGCAGTGGTTCTCTAGCTTTGATTCCTTATATTGTTGAGATTATAGAAATGCCTTGCTTGTTTATAAAATAATCTTGATGGGATACAACATGGAGCGACTGTGGTCGGTTCAAATTGTAGTATGTTGTATTGATTCTCGCGATTGAAATCCGATAATCCAGACACAACATTTGCATAATAAGATCCGCGATTCCATCCTTTATTTATATGGATTCCGGTAAAAGATGTTCTTGGTTTTAATCACGCGTATCCCAATTTAATAATGAATTAAATTCGTACCTACTATTATTATCGTGTCTTTACCTTTAAGTAAAACATTTTTAGTCATAAGGAGACTGGTGCTAAAGGTTATTATTTTATTTCATTCTAAAATGTCTTAAAGGATTTATTTTATCTGTTTAGTAAATTAGTAGTAAACTATATAAATTTCAGTTTAGTATAATTTGTGTTTGGTATAATACAGTGTGTAAATTAAGTATGGAAACAAATCTGTATTTTTAAAACCGAAATAGATAGAAATATTCTATTTGTGGCAATAATAGTTAACAAAGATTCCGCAATTTTTCACATGAAAAATATTTTTTTATCCCCCTAACAGGGTAGGTGGTAGGGGGTGACTTATTTTTTTCAAATAGCAACCCCTATTGAGTGACCCCTCATTTTGAAGGGTTTGTCAAAAGAAACACAATGACGCAAATCCGAGGTGAATATCTCACTCCTAGCTAACATGGCGGATATTCCAAAATGGGCTTTTTTACAAAAATTAAATTTTTCATTACCCACCATTTAGGCTAGGGGTGAAATATCTACCTCGGGTTTGCGTCATTCTTTTTCTTTTAACAAACCCTTCAAAATGAGGGGTCACTCAATAGGGGTTGTTGTTGAAAAAAATAAGTCACTCCCACCCCCTACCCTGTTAAAGGGGTTGAAAAAATATTGTTAATTAAAAAAATTGCGGAACCTATGTCAACAATCAATTCCACAAACAGAATATTTCTATCTATTTCGGTTTTAAAAATACAGATTTCTTTCCATTATTTGTGAAATTGGTGCTTTTCACGTACAATAAATCAAATTTTGGAATATCCGCCATTTGGGCTAGGAGTGAGATATTCACCTCGGATTTGCGTCATTGTGTTTCTTTTGACAAACCCTTCAAAATGAGGGGTCACTATTTGAAAAAAATAAGTCACCCCCTACCGCCTACCCTGTTAGGGGGGTAAAAAAATATTTTTCATGTGAAAAATTGCGGAATCTCGGTTATTATTGCCACAAATAGAATATTTCTATCTATTTCGGTTTTAAAAATACAGATTTGTTTCCATACTTAATTTACACACTGTATATTATACATTATATATATATATATATTTTGTTATTGTATACATCAATGAGGGCTACTTTAAATGTTACTAAGCAAATCAAAATACCACAGTACCCTAAAAACATTTTATTTTATATTACTTACATGTTTCGGACATTAATGCCATGATCACAGTATATATAATTATTATATAACTAATAGGTTATATACTATACTGTGATCATGGCATTATTGTCCGAAACATGTAAGTAATATAAAATAAAATGTTTTTAGGGTACTGTGGTATTTTGATTTGCTTAGTAATATATATATATATATATATGCTTTTGGGTATTATAAAAATTTTTCATAATGATAAACGCTATTTTAGGTCTAAAATATCCGTTAATTTTATAAATTTGAGCAAAGGTTTATCTTTTAATGTATTGCGGATGTTTTTAAATATGAAACAGTGTTAAGACGCAGGTAAACTACTTAAAGCTCCCTTTTCACCTTTTACAAGTTTGTTAAATGTTGTTCAAAAGTTTCAGCTCCATCTTCCTAGAATTGTATTATGTCGCTCTTTTAAAATTCAATACTTAAAGTTAATTGTTTTCGTAGTTTGTTTTATAACTATGCAATTTGTAGAAATTGCTACAATGAGTTAGCAAATTATAACGAACATTGTAATATGAAGCCGTACAAATGGCGGTGACTGGGAAATGTATCTTATTTATAATTATTTTCACTCGCGCCAAAATTAACACTTCCATTTGTTATTCCACTGCGAGCAAAAGCAACATTTAATTTTAAAGTAAACCAACCACGTCGGTTAGCTAATATTATTAATGCGATAACTTGTACTATAATTTTGTAATATAACAAAATTGTTTGTTTGGATACTTAACATTGTATATTTTGTAAATACATTAGTATTTACCATGTTATTTGATTATGTTGTTTGTAAATATTTACTTTTCAGTTTTTGAAATATAAGATTCAATACAACACTGTGATGTTTTAGTTTAATAGTTATGGTACAGTTGACTAAATATAATGTAATAATTGATTTTAATCATGTGGGTGGTTAGTTGTTGTATGTTAAAAGAACAATTTTCGAAAAGAAAAACAAAAGGAGTTTTGAAGAATAGATAGTAAAGGTGAAATATGGAGTTATAAACCACATCCACTCAATCTAACAGTGTGAAACAAATCAGATAAATTCAAGCAGTTTAAAGAAAAAAATCGTCATTTACTTTATTGCCACAAAACAACATTAACAAATAGCACGTAAACATGTAATTAAATAAAACATATGTTACTTCTCCTCATCATCTCCTCCTTGAGCTTGCAGTCCTCATATTTTTTATGAATCCATCATTTCCTCTCTTTAAATCCTTATCTCAAATAGAGACTAAATAAGATGTGGGTTGTTGAAGTTTCTTCACTATTATTCCTTCGTCCTATGTTTTATTCAGTACATATCGCACCATTCTTCCTGCCCTTCAGTGAAGTTTTCTTCATGGTTTACAGCATGTCTGTCATAATATGACTGTTGTGCTTTCTCAGTTTCCATCATTGTCTCATATATCCTGTTCTCAACAAGTTTGGGTTTCAATTAGGACTCCAAGTTCAAGGGGAAGACAATTATTATAAGTTTTATTTAGTTAAATGTTTTTACATGCTATTTCATTATGCTGTTTATGTAAACATTTAATTTTTAGTTTTTGAAATATGAGATTCAATACAACACTATGATAATTTAGTTTAATAGTTACTGCCTATTACGATAAAATATTATTACTGATGAAACGTCGCCTTTTTAATGGATGTGATTGTCTTTTAATTGTTCGTTAAGGGTTTTTGGGGGGGAAATTGTAAATGAAGACCATAAAGCAATTTTCTTAAATAGTTAAAATTTCTGTTTCTCTAGCCCTACTTATAGGCAATTAAAATGTATGTCAGAATACTACTTGAGTTAATTAAAAATACGCATTCCTTAAATACGTTCATTAAACTTAATGTATTTTTGTTTTAAACTCATTTTTATAGGTCCGCTGAACTTAAATAGGTCGCGTCAATTATTTTATCATTCTGATATTTTTCGACGTATATCATATCGAATAAAATTTTTGGGGTTTAATGCAATTATGAAATAAACATAAATTTTATCTACTGGTAGTTTTTTTCATGTTAATTCAATAATGTTGGTAGACTAAATTAGTAAAAATACATACCGGTTTTTTAGTTATTTGTAAAAAGGTAATATACACGTTTGGACAACCGCAAACAAACATATTGATAGTCAAATATAAAATTTAACTAAATACACTTCAAATCTTTGTATACGATAAAATACCATTGTTAACCAACTCTTCCCTCTTGATCAAATACAGCCATTCCAGTTATTGATAAATAAACAACCAAGAACGTTTAAAAAAACTGAAATAACTCGCACATGAGTGGCTAGTCTAACACAATGTTGGTGTTTAAACCACAAATGGTTTCTCGCAACACTGATGATTCAACGCAGATTTTTATCCAGGAAAAAAGTAACATTTTCTCCAGTACGTATTGTATCACTAATTCGCAATGCTTTCAATATAATTTATAACTATTTACACTGGTTTATGGGAAATACCAAAAATGAAAACTTGTAAATACTTTCGTGTATATTTTTTTAAGTGAGCATTGTATTGCTTCAATTTCAGTAAAATATGTTTTAAAATAATACAGTTTTTCAAATGTAACACTATAATAACTTTTATTTTGTAAATAGAGTATTAAGGACAAAGCTACGCGTTATACACTTTGCCACCGTTTAACCCTCTTCTAATAAGAATGTTTCACCACAGATCCTAAACTCTGAAAAAAGATACCAATTTTGCGAACATTGAAATAATATTAAGATTTTCATTATAAAACTTTGTCGTTGATTATTAATTCTAAAACTGTGTCGCTGATTATGGAAATAAAAAAAGGTTCAATAACCCTCGCTGTGTCAACCCAGAGATAGTATTAACAAGGCTATAGATATGTTATGATATAAAGGGGACACCCGTTCTTCAAAACTGAATTTTCTTTCCGTTGCAAAGCACGGGTACAGTAGCTAGTATTAAATAAAAAGTTGATATGTTTCCGTGCTCAATTCCAACTTAGGTTAATAATATATGGTTCAACCTAGATCCAACATTATAAGTGAAGATAAAAATATTTTACTGTAGATATTTCATTTCTGTTTATCGAGGGACGACCATACTTGGATATCAGATGGTAAAGATAGTCTTGTAATTTAATGAACGCCAAAACCTATTTACGTTATAAGGATTATCTTGTAAATGGCAGAGTTAAAGCTTAAGACACGAAGAAGATGTTGATTTTAGCTTGGAAGTTTGCTGAACAAGCAAGGAAGTTCATTTAATAAAGTGTAAAATTATGACTCCACTAATTAAACTATTATTTAATAAAATATTGAAGATATTACAATGTTTGAATTTAGTTTGATATTGCTAATTGCGAAATTGCTATTATATTGTCATATGCACACATTGGTTATTTTGTTATTTTTTGTGTTATCTACGTCAATAGGATTTTTTAAAGTTTTGCAAAAGAACTATATAAACCCTGGTCTTGTTACTCTCTAAAAATTACTATCAATATAATATATAACAAGTATAAATAATCACTACCTATTATGGTAATTTTAAAATGAAAGATAAGTTTTTATGTGTTTATTATTTGAATTATATAATTCGATCAAGTATATTTTTTGACATTGTGCAAAGAATGAAGTTTCAATGTACAGTATTATTATTCGATCAGCTGTTTCAATATTTTATAACTCAAAACTGTTTTAATTTTTAATTTCACATAAAGTCATAAATAGATATATTCTTTGATGCCCAAAGTAGCCCGCACTTTTTTTCTTTCATACACAATTTGTATCCACGAACTTACAAAGCCATAAGTAATTGGCTTTTGTCCCCGTGTGGTTAGTTATTAACAGTTTGTTAAGTGTTTCGTTATATTTAATTTATTTAAGTTCGCTGTCAAATACTCTGTCCAAATAAGGGTCTGCCACAAACTTCATAAAAATATTCATACGCCAAATTATTTTTGTTCTTTTTAACTTGGTGAGGTCAAGCTACTATATTATGTATGAATATGTTCTAATTAGAATTTGATTCACATTTCGTGGCTTTCGTGGTTTTTCCATGATGACAAACCACAAGCTTTCACCTGGCATGAATACGAAAATTGGATTTTGACTTTGTGGTCAAATAACTCATTCTTGTTCAATTATAAGGTTCCAAATGATAAACATCGAAAATCTATATTTCATTAGAAACAGCTTGTATACATATTATGCTGATTTAAACAGGTACTTATACATTAACTGGGTAGGTGCTTAGTTAAACAGTGCTTAGTTCAGTTGGTGAGTCGGTGGCTCGGTTGGTAGGGTCACGAACTTCGGGCACAAGGCAGCGTTGTCGTGGGTTCGGATCCTGGCCACAGCCGCAAACATTTTATCAGTACAGTTCACCTTCGTACTGTACCGGCTCACCCGTTGCTCTGCTGGATACGTTCCACGAACAGATCTGTAGCCGCCAACCTCTTAAAAAAAAACAAAAAAAAACTAGTCACTAGTTAAAGCTCAAAGTTGCTTTAAAAGAATTAACCATCAGTAAAGTTGAAGAGCACATTTGATTGAAGGGGTCCCAGCTTTATGAAGCAAGTAACAGGAAAGAAAATATAACAGTGAATAATCAGACTCCTGGGTGCGTTTCGTTTTCAACATCAACAGATTTCTGATCTTGACATAAGACAAAGTATCCCTTTGTGGCTATTTATTCTTTCGAAATGGCTGTCAATTTCGCCTTCACGTTGTTAAGACACCACAATGCAATTTTGTGAAAAAATTGCCTCGTTTTTCTCTTTGTATATCCATCTTTCTATTTATTAAGAAGATCTTTGTGTTTGTAAGACTTACTCATAAGTTTTAATTGTTAAGTAATGCGTTTTACCTTAGTAATTGCGTAAACCTTTAATGGTGTTTATATTTCGGATGTCACATATTACAATAATATGATAGTATACCTATATAATAATTGATATTATGATAACTTACCTTTGCAATCCTAATGTTGTTGATCCAACGATATTGATTTCAAAACCCGGAGGTTCATCAGTCGTTATCTAGGTCGACTAATATTTTTCATTTATATGGTTAGGTTTATTGAGGATTTGGGTCAGGCTATTCTTAGATTTGGATGCGCTTTTGTACCTTTTGTTGATTAAGATTTTTAGGATAAAGTTGTAGACTCCACCGTGATATTTCAGATCAAAACAAATTGGTTTTGTTGGGAAGGTCTCTTTATGTTTAGCTTGTTCTTATGCCGCTATATTATTTTGCTTATAATGTTTGGGTTATAGCCGTTATATGGAATTTGTTTTATTATGTTAAACTGTTAATTTTAGTATTCTTTTGATAATGGGTCGTTGATGATTAATCTATTGACCATGATCCGCGTATTGGTGGGATGGTTTGAGGGCCGATTGATAACTCGATCTTTGGCTGTAGGTTTTCTGAAAATTTTTAATGCGTTTTTGCCATATTTTTGGCAAATAGTAAGGTCCAAATACTTTATTTATTGTTTTTTTTATGTTTGTAGTGATGTTTAAGTTTAGTTGGATTTTATTGAAATGTTTGCTGAAAAGATCAATTCACCTGCGGTTGCCTTGAAACAATATCAAGATGTCATCGACATACCTATGATAATATAGTAGAGCCTTGATAACAAGAATCTCATGGGGATTATAAAATAAGACTTGTTATCAGGTTTTCTTCTTATCGAGGTTTGCAATAACATGTGATAAGAGGTCAAATAAATTCTAGGCTATTTAAAATGACTCTTGTTATCAAGGGTGACTTGTTATCGAGGGTCTTTATTTTACCTTATATTCCATCCGGTTGTTGCCGGGGTTAAGCTACACAGGTCATCACACACCATTCTACACTCATCCTTCACTCATATTTGGGTTAAAATACGCACCTAGGTGGCGTCCCCATCTCAATAATTGATTGATTGATTGATTGAAGGATATATTTGTTCTCAATATAGTTTAGTAATATTTCTGCCATCATTTTTAAAAGAGGTGTTCCCT
This sequence comes from Macrosteles quadrilineatus, assembly GCF_028750875.1. Classification (NCBI taxonomy): domain Eukaryota; kingdom Metazoa; phylum Arthropoda; class Insecta; order Hemiptera; family Cicadellidae; genus Macrosteles; species Macrosteles quadrilineatus. The sequence goes on from NW_026542595.1 coordinate 88,855,310, forward strand.
TTACTTTGCATGTAGACTTGCATCAACGAATACGGAATAGTTTTGCTCTAAAACTGTTATATCCGGCAATAACTGTAGCCAATGAGCCGTTTAGTAAAGCAATTGATCCTCGGTGATGTGTCCGTCAATGTCCAGTAGAGACTGTAGCAGGTGCGCCGTGTAGTATTGCCATTGGTCCTCGGTGATGTGTCCGTCAATATCCAGCAGAGACTGTAGCAGGTGCGCCGTGTAGTAAAGCCATTGATCCTCGGTGATGTGTCTGTCAATATCCAGCAGAGACTGTAGCAGGTGAGCCGTGTAGTAAAGCCATTGATCCTCAGTGATGTGTCCGTCAATGTCCAGCAGAGACTGTAGCAGGTGAGCCGTGTAGTAAAGCCATTGATCCTCGGTGATGTGTCCGTCAATATCCAGCAGAGACTGTAGCAGGTGAGCCGTGTAGTGAAGCCATTGATCCTCAGTGATGTGTCCGTCAATGTCCGGCAGAGACTGTAGCAGGTGCGACGTGTAGTAAAGCCATTGATCCTCAGTGATGTGTCCGTCAATGTCCAGCAGAGACTGTAGCAGGTGAGCCGTGTAGTAAAGCCATTGATCCTCAGTGATGTGTCCGTCAATGTCCAGCAGAGACTGTAGCAGGTGAGCCGTGTAGTAAAGCCATTGATCCTCGGTGATGTGTCCGTCAATATCCAGCAGAGACTGTAGCAGGTGCGCCGTGTAGTAAAGCCATTGATCCTCGGTGATGTGTCCGTCAATATCCAGCAGAGACTGTAGCAGGTGAGCCGTGTAGTAAAGCCATTGATCCTCAGTGATGTGTCCGTCAATGTCCGGCAGAGACTGTAGCAGGTGCGTCGTGCAGTAAAGCCATTGATCCTCAGTGATGATTCCGTCAATGTCCAGCAGAGACTGTAGCAGGTGAGCCGTGTAGTAAAGCCATTGATCCTCAGTGATGTGTCCGTCAATATCCAGCAGAGACTGTATCAGGTGAGCCGTGTAGTAAAGCCATTGATCCTCGGCGATGTGTCCGTCGATATCCAGTAGAGACTGTAGCAGGTGAGCCGTGTAGTAAAGCCATTGTTCCTCGTTGATGTGTCCGTCAATGTCCGGGAGAGACTGTAGCAGGTGATCCGTGTAGTAAAGCCATTGATCCTCGGTGATGTGTCCGTCAATATCCAGTAGAGACTGTAGCAGGTGAGCTGTGTAGTAAAGCCATTGATTCTCGGTGATGTGCCCGTCAATGTACAGTAGAGACTGTAGCAGGTGAGTCGTGTAGTAAAGCCATTGATCCTCGGTGTTGTGTCCGTCAATGTACAGTAGAGACTGTAGCAGGTGAGCTGTGTAGTAAAGCCATTGATCCTCGGTGTTGTGTCCGTCAATGTACAGTAGAGACTGTAGCAGGTGAGCTGTGTAGTAAAGCCATTGATCCTCGGTGTTGTGTCCGTCAATGTACAGTAGAGACTCGAGCAGGTGAGCTGTGTAGTAAAGCCATTGATCCTCGGTGTTGTGTCCGTCAATGTACATTAGAGACTGTAGCAGGTAAGCTGTGTAGTAAAGCCATTGATCCTCGGGAATGTGTCCTTCAATGTCCAGTAGAGACTGTACTAGGTGAGCCGTGTAGTAAAGCCATTGATCCTCGGTGATGTATCCGTCAATGTCCAGTAGAGACTGTAGCAGGTGAGCCGTGTAGTAAAGCCATTGATCCTCGGTGATGTGTCCGTCAATTGTCCAGTAGAGACTGTAGCAGGTGAGCCGTGTAGTAAAGCCATTGATCCTCGGTGATGTGTCCGTCAATGTCCAGTAGAGACTGTAGCAGGTGAGCCGTGTAGTAAAGCCATTGATCCTCGGTGATGTGTCCGTTAATGTCCAGTAGAGACTGTAGCAGGTGAGCTGTGTAGTAAAGCCATTGATCCTCGTTAATGTGTCCTTCAATGTCCAGTAGAGACTGTACTAGGTGAGCCGTGTAGTAAAGCCATTGATCCTCGGTGTTGTGTCCGTCAATGTCTAGTAGAGACTGTAGCAGGTGAGCCGTGTAGTAAAGCCATTGATGCTCGGTGATGTATCCGTCAATGTCCAGTAGAGACTGTAGCAGGTGAGCCGTGTAGTAAAGCCATTGATCCTCGGTGATGTGTCCTTCAATGTCCAGTAGAGACTGTAGCAGGTGAGCCGTGTAGTAAAGCCATTGATCCTCGGTCATGTGTCCGTCAATGTCTGGTAGAGACTGTAGCAGGTGAGCCGTGTAGTAAAGCCATTGATCCTCGGTGATGTGTCCGTCAATGTCCAGTAGAGACTGTAGCAGGTGAGCCGTGTAGTAAGGCCATTGATCCTCGGTGATGTGTCCGTCAATGTCCAGTAGAGACTGTAGCAGGTGAGCCGTGTAGTAAAGCCATTGATCCTCGGTGATGTGTCCGTCAATGTCCAGTAGAGACTGTAGCAGGTGAGCCATGTAGTATAGCCATTGATCCTCGGTGATGTGTCCGTCAATGGCCAGTAGAGACTGTAGCAGGTGAGCTGTGTAGTAAAGCCATTGATCCTCGGTGTTGTGTCCGTCAATGTACAGTAGAGACTGTAGCAGGTGAGCCATGTAGTATAGCCATTGATCCTTGGTGATGTGTCCGTCAATGGCCAGTAGAGACTGTAGCAGGTGAGCCATGTAGTATAGCCATTGATCCTCGGTGATGTGTCCGTCAATGGCCAGTAGAGACTGTACTAGGTGAGCCGTGTAGTAAAGCCATTGATCCTCAGTGATGTGTCCGTCAATGTCCAGCAGAGACTGTAGCAGGTGAGCCGTGTAGTAAAGCCATTGATCCTCGGTGATGTGTCCGTCAATATCTAGCAGAGACTGTAGCAGGTGCGCCGTGTAGTAAAGCCATTGATCCTCGGTGATGTGTCCGTCAATATCCAGCAGAGACTGTAGCAGGTGAGCCGTATAGTAAAGCCATTGATCCTCAGTGATGTGTCCGTCAATGTCCGGCAGAGACTGTAGCAGGTGCGCCGTGTAGTAAAGCCATTGATCCTCAGTGATGTGTCCGTCAATGTCCAGCAGAGACTGTAGCAGGTGAGCCGTGTAGTAAAGCCATTGATCCTCAGTGATGTGTCCGTCAATATCCAGCAGAGACTGTAGCAGGTGAGCCGTGTAGTAAAGCCATTGATCCTCAGTGATGTGTCCGTCAATATCCAGCAGAGACTGTATCAGGTGAGCCGTGTAGTAAAGCCATTGATCCTCGGCGATGTGTCCGTCAATATCCAGTAGAGACTGTAGCAGGTGAGCCGTGTAGTAAAGCCATTGTTCCTCGTTGATGTGTCCGTCAATGTCCGGGAGAGACTGTAGCAGGTGATCCGTGTAGTAAAGCCATTGATCCTCGGTGATGTGTCCGTCAATATCTAGTAGAGACTGTAGCAGGTGAGCTGTGTAGTAAAGCCATTGATTCTCGGTGATGTGCCCGTCAATGTACAGTAGAGACTGTAGCAGGTGAGCCGTGTAGTAAAGCCATTGATCCTCGGTGTCGTGTCCGTCAATGTACAGTAGAGACTGTAGCAGGTGAGCTGTGTAGTAAAGCCATTGATCCTCGGTGTTGTGTCCGTCAATGTACAGTAGAGACTGTAGCAGGTGAGCTGTGTAGTAAAGCCATTGATCCTCGGTGTTGTGTCCGTCAATGTACAGTAGAGACTCGAGCAGGTGAGCTGTGTAGTAAAGCCATTGATCCTCGGTGTTGTGTCCGTCAATGTACATTAGAGACTGTAGCAGGTGAGCTGTGTAGTAAAGCCATTGATCCTCGGGAATGTGTCCTTCAATGTCCAGTAGAGACTGTACTAGGTGAGCCGTGTAGTAAAGCCATTGATCCTCGGTGATGTATCCGTCAATGTCCAGTAGAGACTGTAGCAGGTGAGCCGTGTAGTAAAGCCATTGATCCTCGGTGATGTGTCCGTCAATTGTCCAGTAGAGACTGTAGCAGGTGAGCCGTGTAGTAAAGCCATTGATCCTCGGTGATGTGTCCGTCAATGTCTGGTAGAGACTGTAGCAGGTGAGCCGTGTAGTAAGGCCATTGATCCTCGGTGATGTGTCCGTCAATGTCCAGTAGAGACTGTAGCAGGTGAGCCGTGTAGTAAAGCCATTGATCCTCGGTGATGTGTCCGTCAATGTACAGTAGAGACTCGAGCAGGTGAGCCGTGTAGTAAGGCCATTGATCCTCGGTGATGTGTCCGTCAATGTCCAGTAGAGACTGTAGCCGGTGAGCCGTGTAGTAAAGCCATTGATCCTCGGTGATGTGTCCGTCAATGTCCAGTAGAGACTGTAGCAGGTGAGCTGTGTAGTAAAGCCATTGATCCTCGTTAATGTGTCCTTCAATGTCCAGTAGAGACTGTACTAGGTGAGCCGTGTAGTAAAGCCATTGATACTCGGTGTTGTGTCCGTCAATGTCTAGTAGAGACTGTAGCAGGTGAGCCGTGTAGTAAAGCCATTGATGCTCGGTGATGTATCCGTCAATGTCCAGTAGAGACTGTAGCAGGTGAGCCGTGTAGTAAAGCCATTGATCCTCGGTGATGTGTCCGTCAATGTCCAGTAGAGACTGTAGCAGGTGAGCCATGTAGTATAGCCATTGATCCTCGGTGATGTGTCCGTCAATGGCCAGTAGAGACTGTAGCAGGTGAGCCATGTAGTATAGCCATTGATCCTCGGTGATGTGTCCGTCAATGTCCAGTAGAGACTGTAGCAGGTGAGCCATGTAGTATAGCCATTGATCCTCGGTGATGTGTCCGTCAATGGCCAGTAGAGACTGTAGCAGGTGAGCCATGTAGTATAGCCATTGATCCTCGGTGATGTGTCCGTCAATGGCCAGTAGAGACTGTAGCAGGTGAGCTGTGTAGTAAAGCCATTGATCCTCGGTGATGTTCCGTCAATGTCCAGTAGAGACTGTAGCAGGTGAGCTGTGTAGTAAAGCCATTGATCCTCGGTGTTGTGTCCGTCAATGTACAGTAGGGACTCGAGCAGGTGAGCTGTGTAGTAAAGCCATTGATCCTCGGTGTTGTGTCCGTCAATGTACAGTAGAGACTCGAGCAGGTGAGCTGTGTAGTAAAGCCATTGATCCTCGGTGTTGTGTCCGTCAATGTACATTAGAGACTGTAGCAGGTGAGCTGTGTAGTAAAGCCATTGATCCTCGGGAATGTGTCCTTCAATGTCCAGTAGAGACTGTACTAGGTGAGCCGTGTAGTAAAGCCATTGATCCTCGGTGATGTGTCCGTCAATGTCCAGTAGAGACTGTAGCAGGTGAGCCATGTAGTAAAGCCATTGATCCTCGGTGATGTGTCCGTCAATGTCCAGTAGAGACTGTAGCAGGTGAGCCGTGTAGTAAAGCCATTGATCCTCGGTGATGTGTCCGTCAATGTCTAGTAGAGACTGTAGCAGGTGAGCCGTGTAGTAAAGCCATCGATCCTCGGTGATGTGTCCGTCAATGTCCAGTAGAGACTGTAGCAGGTGAGCCGTGTAGTAAAGCCATTGATCCTCGGTGATGTGTCCGTCAATGTCCAGTAGAGACTGTAGCAGGTGAGCCGTGTAGTAAAGCCATTGATCCTCGGTGATGTGTCCGTCAATGTCCAGTAGAGACTGTAGCAGGTGAGCCGTGTAGTAAAGCCATCGATCCTCGGTGATGTGTCCGTCAATGTCCAGTAGAGACTGTAGCAGGTGAGCCGTGTAGTAAAGCCATTGATCCTCGGTGATGTGTCCGTCAATGTCCAGTAGAGACTGTAGCAGGTGAGCCATGTAGTAAAACCATTGATCCTCGGTGATGTGTCCGTCAATGTCCAGTAGAGACTGTAGCAGGTGAGCCGTGTAGTAAAGCCATTGATCCTCGGTGATGTGTCCGTCAATGTCTAGTAGAGACTGTAGCAGGTGAGCCGTGTAGTAAAGCCATCGATCTTCGGTGATGTGTCCGTCAATGTCCAGTAGAGACTGTAGCAGGTGAGCCGTGTAGTAAAGCCATTGATCCTCGGTGATGTGTCCGTCAATGTCCAGTAGAGACTGTAGCAGGTGAGCCGTGTAGTAAAGCCATTGATCCTCGGTGATGTGTCCGTCAATGTCCAGTAGAGACTGTAGCAGGTGAGCCGTGTAGTAAAGCCATCGATCCTCGGTGATGTGTCCGTCAATGTCCAGTAGAGACTGTAGCAGGTGAGCCATGTAGTAAAGACATTGATCCTCGGTGATGGATGTGATTTAACACTTCTTTGTCGCTAGTTTAAGGCGACCAGTCTTTTGAATTTTACCAAGAAATTTTTCTTTCCTATTTATCTGGAAATACCTGAAAAATAATAATTTTCTTCTATCGCACATAATATTTTCCATGAAAAAATTTGTAAGGGTTCCTAATATTTTGCATACAAAAGTAATTTAAAGTGGAAGAATAGGTTTTTTTGTATAATTTTCTAATGCCGGTTGTATTTTCTTTAATTCACAAATATCGTTGTTTCACGAGAGGACGTGGGCTGTGTAAGTTGTCTACATGTTACTCGACGCATTGAAAACGACAACTTTTATAGCATCATAAAACTCAGACTGAATTTCACGGGATACATTTACGTGATACATTGCTGCGGCTTCTGTTTCTAAAAGGACATTAAAGTAACTTGTAATTCAAGACCGGCTAAATTATATCCACATGAATAACCGATGGAAATCTGTACTTTTTATGGTTTGTAATTAAATTTTCCTTTTAAAATAATTTTTATTGCGATTTAAGATCAAGTCAATTACATAAGTGCTGAATCCCCAAATTATTCTAAAAGTAATTCTTATAAATAAGGTATATTTGTAGTTTGAAAACTTGTTGATCCATACACGTAATTTATAACATACTGGTTGTTATCCGGTATATGAATTTAAAACCTCTCTTTTATTAGCTAGCCGTGATTGGGACGTAATTCTACTTGTATATATTGCATCTACAAGTATACAAGCTCGAATACCTTTTTTGTAATAATGTTCCTCATAATATTCTAGAAATTGGAAACCTTTTTGTTTCTGAGCTAACATATTTAATTAAAGAAGTTGTTAATTCATATTTAAATATCGCGTGTAGGGCAATTAATTGTGCATTTTAGAGTGCTACATTAAATTTATCAGTTCTCTTGTCAGTTTATTACATATTAAATAAAAGATGTGTAAAATAAAATAGGTGTATTCTGAATTGAATCCTAAATAACAATGATTGTAAACAAAAACAATTTTAACTTATTACACATATCATATGGTATTTTGTTAAACATACAGTATGTTAGAAAAAGACACATCAATTTTCCCCCTTTAAAGTCTTGATCGCAGCATTTGATCTACATGTCGTCTGCATGTTACTCCGTTCTCCAGTTCAACGTTGTAATGTAGATTTCCATCTCTTGATGTAACTTTTCCGAAACTCCATTTTGTCTGACCCTTGTAGTAGTTTCTCACTTGAACACGGTCTCCCACCTTAAATATGCGTGTTATACCTTTAGGTTTGTCTTTTGAGTCCTCGATTCTAGAAGGTATCATAACACTCAGGTATGTTCTTACTTGTCTGTTGAACATGAGATAGTATGCCGAGTTTCCTGTTGAGTTTGGTACTTGACGCAGTTGAATTAACGCCTTGTGAATTTTACTGTCAAGTGTTCCTGGTTCATCTAATATCGACTTCAACATCTTCTTCACTGTTTGTACAAAGCGTTCAGCTTGTCCATTAGATGATGGGTGGAACGGAGCAGTCGTTTTGTGTTGAGTTCCACATGACTTAAGAAACTCTTGAAAAGTAAGAGAAGTGAAACTTCGTCCATTGTCTGAAATTAGGAGGCTTGGAAGACCAAAAGTACTAAAAAGTTTCTTCAACTCCTTAATAGTCCAATCGGTAGTTGCTGTTTTTGTGGGTATTACCTCTACCCATTTGGAGAAGGCATCAACAACAATGAAAAATTGTTGTCCATTTGTTGGGCCCATGAAATCTATACAGGGTGATTGATATAAGTGTGCCAGCCGTTTTATTCGAAACCCATAAGAGATATCAAAAAAAGATAAATGGTAAGTGCCTTGGACTTTTTATTTTAAAAATTGTAGTAAAGTCAAAAATGTTATTTTAGCCGCCATTTTTCCAATATGGCCACCAACTTTGATTTTTCTTATAGAACACCCTGTATTTTATTATGTATTCTGGTAGAAAATGTAATTTTAAGACGATTTTATTCTTGTGATTTTTTTCATAAACCTAACCGTTTCAAAGATAATAATGGTTAAAATTTTGAAATTTCTGCATGAGAAAGAGTTTCGATAAAGGCCTAAGCAAGCATGCCAGCTGTTTTATTTGAAAACCATTCAAAATTTCACAACTTAAACCATTATTATCTTTGAAACGGTTAGGTTTATGAAAAAAATTACAAGAATAAAATCGTCTTAAAATTACATTTTCTACCAGAACACATCATAAAATACAGGGTGTCCCATAAGAAAAATCAAAGTTGGCGGCCATATTGGAAAAATGGCGGCTAAAATAATTTTTTTGACTTGACTAAAATTTTTTTAATAAAAAATCCAAGGCACTTACCGTTTAACTTTTTTTGATATCTCTTATAGTTTTCGAATAAAACGGCTGGCACACTTATATCAATCACCCTGTATTCTCTCCCATGGCTGAGTTGCTGGTTCCCAAGGATGGTTGATCTCTTTCGTTGGAGAATTTTGTTTCTCACGACAAGGCTTGCAAACAGCAATCATGTTTTCAATGTCTTTATCCATTCCTCTCCAAAAGCAGTAACTTCTTGCCAAAGCTTTGGTTTTTACTATACCAATGTGCCCGTAGTGTAGTTAATTGAGAATTCTTTTCTTGAGGGAATTTGGGATGATTACTTTCCACCCTTTGAAGAGGCATCCTTCATGTAATGTAACTTCATTATCGTGAAATCCCAATGGCTCTAATGATTGACCATCCTCAAGAGCCTCAAGAATTTGTTTTAGATATGCGTCCTTCTTAGTTTCTTCGGCTAGTTCTTTGGGATTGATAGTTATGGTGTTCAATTGGTTTGTTTGAAAATGTCCAAACTGGTCAATACTTGTAAATTTTGAATCTTCCACAGGAAATCTTGAGAGGAAATCTGCATTCCCATGGTCACCAGTTCTCTTGAATTCAATTGTGTAGTTAAATCCTGATAAAAAATGGGAGTAGTTGAATAGTCGCGTAGCTGACATTGACGGTAGGCTCTTGTTGGGATTGAAGATTGACACTAATGGTTTATGGTCCGTGATGAGTGTGAAATGACGTCCGTAGCAATAAGAAAAAAATTTCTTTAACCCCCAGTATATACCTGTGGCTTCTTTATCGATTTGGCTGTAATGTTTTTCAGCATTGGTCAATGATCTTGAAGCAAAAGCTATAGGCTTTTCACTTCCATCTGGGAAACGATGTGATATCACTGCTCCAAGTCCCACTGGTGAAGCGTCAGTTGCAAGGATCAATGGCAGGTCTGGGTTTTAAAGTGACAAAGAACTGTGTCACTTGTTATTCTTTTCTTGATGTTTTGGAAACTTTCTTCACACTTACTGTCCCATATGAATGACTGCCCTTTTTTTAGAAGTCTATGTAAAGGATTTAAAACAGTGGACAAATTCTTTACAAACCGGTTGTAGTAATTAACAAGCCCTAGGAAAGATCGGAGTTCCTGTATGTTTTGAGGTCTTCGTGCAATTGCTTTGTAATTGCTGTGATTTTATCCTTACTTTTGTGGATTCCAGTGGCGTCAATAACATGTCCTAAGTATTCAATTTTCTTTGAAAAATTTGCACTTGTCACGGTTCAACTTCAAATTTTGACTTCTTAAACGCTCAAACACTTGCTTTAGTCTTTCTAGTAGTTCTTTTGATGACGTTCCTTGAATTATTATATCGTCGAAGAAGCACTGAACACCTTGAAGGTCTTGAAGGATTCCGTCCATCACCTTTTGCCAAACTCCTGGAGCAACTTTTACACCAAACATCAATCTGTTAACTATGTATTGTCCTTTATGAGTGCTCAAAGTTTGAATTTCTGCACTCTCAGCATCCATTTCCAAGTGGAGATAAGCGTTACTTAAATCCAAAGTACAGAACAACTGTCCTCCATTCATTTGAGCAAAAATGTCTTCGATCCGAGGTATTGGATGATGTTCTTCTTTGATTTGTTTATTTACTGTAACCTTGTAATCAGCGCATATTCGTATGTTACCATTTGGCTTTACTACAGGTACAATTGGAGTACCCCAATCGGACTTGTCTGTTTTGGAAATGATTCCAGCTTCTTTCAGACGATTCAACTCGAGTTCTACTTTTTCAGTTAGTGCATATGGGACTGGACGAGCCTTCACAAAAATAGGTCTTGCCCCTTCAACAAGCTGTAAGTGTGCTTTTTTGTGAGGTATGAGTCCTACTCCTGGTTCAAATAATTCCTTGAATTCATCCAAAAGATCTTCGAGTGCAGTAGATGTAGTATTGTTACTAACTGTTTTAAGTTCTGCCCAATCCAGTTTGACCTCTCTAATCCATTCTCTTCCGAAAATTGCATCGAAATTTTGGTTCACTATGTAGAGTTTCCCAACAAACACCTGATCATTGTAAGTGCATTCTACAAAGACGACACCCCGGGGTTTGATTATTTCGCTTGAGTATGTCCTTAGTTCTATGTTTGTGTGGAAAATCTTTTTATTTATGTTGAGACTTTTGAAGGTAGAGTATGGTAGAATACTTATTGCTGCTCCAGTATCTAACTCCATCCGCACAGGTTTACCTTCAATAAGTATCTTGACCATAAACTTGTCATTACCGCCACTCTGGTTGTGTATCTTAAAAACCTCTTGTTTCTCTTCCTTATAATAGTCTATAGTATTGTCAGTTTCGGTACAATGAATTTCTGTTTGTTTTGTGCCTAAACATACGCTAGCAATATGCCCTTGTTTGTTGCATTTCTTACATATTTCTCCGATAAATTTACACTGATGTGCCCTGTGTCTAGGTGATCCACAACGATAGCATTTACCTTTGAGGCGTTCAAATGGAGACTTTAACTTTTTGTTCCAAGTAGGAGAAAAAGGGGGTGGTTTTGTTCCTGTACCTGCTATCTTGTTGATTTTCTCATTTGAATGAATGTTTTCTTCTACTATATAGCTTTCGTTCTTTGCCAATCACAACTGACTGAAATAGTATATTTCGTACCAAGGGCCGAAAATGAGGTTTTGCCGGCTCGAGATAGTTTTTAAGTTCGAGACGAAGTCGAGAACTTAAATCGATCGAGAGCTGCTAAACCATTTCGGTCCGTGGTACGAACGCTATTTTTCACCACACTATACCCTATTACCACTATTCACCACTATAATAATGCACACGGATAGTCAACACAACTACAACTTTAAGGTTAAGAAATAATTTGAGGAATCAGCAAAAATATAAATAAATAGTTGCTAGGCAACAGTGACAATAACACAATTATATATTGCAATGCTATGGATTTTAATTGTGTATTTAAAACGCATTCATGTTCTAAGTAAGTAAGTGGACAGCTGATTTTGCGGCCCCGGCCTGTAAAAACTTGCTCGGTCCCCAAATTGGCGACAGCTGGCATGGCCAGCAAAACGTAACTTTCAGCCACCAATTAACGTATGTAATACAGCCAAAAACATCATAGTGTGGTGAAAAAAATGTTATGCCAAGGAGTAAGCTAAATTTTTATAGCCTAATACTTTAACTAAAAATGAAAAGAATTACCTCATATCTTATCCAGAAATAGCGAACCGTACTCTAGAGCTAGTTTACCCTCCAGTACATTGGAAGCGGCGCTTTTTGAGGATCAGTTTTGTTGATGTTTCAATATTATTAAATTCTCGACATTGCTCAAGGCCGAATGTTCGGTTTTCTTTAAGAACAATAAATATAAACTACCAATTTGGCCTTTGGACGGTTTCATCATCTATATCTTTCCAATATAATTTCTGAATATTTATTAATTCATTGAGATAAGTATAACGTTTGAATTTTCAAACCATAGTTCTAAATAAAAATAAACAATTTCATAATTAAGTTGAATTACCGCACGCAATGTTGGAAAGTGTTACAAAGTTTTGGGTTTTAAGTATAAATAATGTTATAGGTAAAATATAATAAGTTCGAATTAAGCATGTAGCTACTTAGAATGCTTTTAAATAATGAGCTTTCAAATTCGATGTTCCGTAAGCCGATTACAATCGTAACAGAAATGTTTAATTGACAGTCTGCGGTTTCTAAGGAAAGTTGAGTTAATTTTGCCTTTCTCTGTAACCATCAATCGTTATAATTCTCATTAATGAATTATTAATTACTTGTTTTTAAATTTGATCACTTTATGATAAAGTACACTGTCACAAAAATGTTTGGCAACTCTTGTTTTAGTTATTGAAAAAATGCTCATCTACTTCGACATGCATCTAAATTACATTTGTCCTTTTTAGTTGAACATTTGTATTTCCTAACTAAGTTAATAAAGCACATTCAAAAGTAAAGCGCAAATTAGTGTTTTTATATATTATACATGTATATATTTACAACGTAAAAAACCCGTAATGACTGAAAAGATAAAGAAAAGTACCAACCGTTCTTTGTTTCCAAAGTATGGTCTTTTGATAAAGGTACAAACTATATTCCACTTAGTTACATTTCACAACTGTTCAGTATAATTTACATTAGAATTATACAGGAAGTAATGTAGGAGTATTTAAAATAGTTTGTCATTAGCAAAATTATACTGGAATAAATTATATTATATCTCATTACTAGGGTGTAAAGTTTACGATCCGAGCTCAAGTTTCGCGATAGAGGCGAAGTCGATGTCGGAAAATTATCTAGGGTTGAATGGACATTTGTATTACTATATTTTTTGTCATATTGCTAAATTATTTAACAAACTAAGCTAGAAATTACCGCACTGGCTTGGCAGGTCTTCAGACTCATAGCTGGAGCTTGTGTTTGGATGCATTACAGCGGAATCCGTTTTAGCAGGATGCTTTAAAAGAACAAGTGAACAGAACCAGTCTTCAAATCAAGCTACAGAAAATATAACTAAATATAGCTACAGTTGCTATAAATAGAAGCATAACTAAAGTAACAACTCCATAAGAATAACATTAAATTTCAAATTTACAATTTATTGTATTTTCTCTGTAACCAATAACGGCAATAACCGTAAAAAACACTTAAATATTAAATTATTCGTTTTTATGCTCTTTAAAACAGTTTCAAGAAATTAGGAAATTGTATGTTTTAAGTGTCAAAAACTGACAACAAATTTCTCGAGTCAACGTTACTTATCCTTTTTGTTATCAATATTTTTTAGGTGTATTGTAAATGACATTGCCATGTAAACTAAAAATAAAATAAAACTGTGGGAAACGCTGTGCTAACAATTTATCCTGTAGCAATTAGCTAATTGTTAGTTGTATACTCATTTTACTTGGCCTGAAAATTCTTAGCAGCAAGAAAAGAGGAACTATTGGCTGAACATTTATAATTCATTTTTAAGTTATTAAAAGTCAGGAATCAGAGGTGTAATAACCAGAACCTTGGAAACAGGACAAACTTCACGTTAATATTAAGTAGTATGACTTTAAAAACTAAATTGTTTACAAGTTACATTTTTTACAATCAAGAACTTGTTAACATGCCTTAAGTAACATGGATAGCCTACTAGGCTAACTAATATTAAAGAATCAATAAGCTTATTGGGCATTAAATACATTACAAGAATACACTCGTCTAAAGGTTTAAATAATTCTTAAATTGTTAGTAAAGTATGAAATTTACATTTATGGTATTCATCAATGCTGTAAAATGCTTTTTGTTTTAGCCAGTTTGAAATATTTTCTTAAAATTTTACTAGAGGTAGATTTCTTAACACTAAGGGTAACTTAAAAACAGGAATTGCTGGTAACTGTGTCTTCTAAAGGATTTGTGTATGCGGATGTAAGTTGTTACAAGATTATGTTTGTTTCTCGTGCTGTGTTCATGTTGATTACACTGTTCATTAAAATTGCTACTTTTTTCCAGAACTTAAAGTTAAATTGCAAAAAATATAAATACTTGGTTATGTCATTATTTTAAGACTAATAAAACTAACTATGCAGGATTCTGGATTTTTTTTAAAGCCTACCATATAACGAATGACATTCTTTTGCCATTTGAATACTCTTTTCGCAATAGCGCTACAATTATTTACATAGTGCAAACGCATATTTAAGTAAGCCAAGTGCAACTAATACATTCCCCTGTTTCCTTTAAACCTTAGTCAAATTTCCCGCTTTAGAGTTGAGACTAATCGGAATAGGTCGAATATCATCGTGACCACTCGGCTCCTCAAAACTATTTCAGACTAGTAGCTAGTATACAACTATGTAAAATTATCGTTATGCTATACTAACAAACCTGTTTGTTTAAAAAAAAAGAGTCTCAAGTAGCTGATTTTATTCTCCACATCTTTTTTCCCTTTTTAAAGTTTTGTGACATAATTTGTTACCAAACGAAATCTTATTTTTAACAATGGATCGTTAGTGCGAACAATTCTCAAAAAGAGAACAATTCTCAATATTGCCAAAGCCAATATATATTTAAACTAGTAGATTTTTTTATAGTATATTAGACTTATCAAACTTGGCCACAAAATTAACAATGCCACTTCATGGCTAAACTTAAATGACAAACATTGGTTTAATTCAATTGAAAAAGAAAGGTGCTTTATTTAGACGGGTGTTAGGGTATACGAAAATAACGTTGGTAAAGAGTAGCTGAGCCAGACCTGAATAAGATGTAAAAATAACATTTACATTACATCTTGCATGCATAATGTATCCAGGCTTGAGTTACAACAGACGAAGAGCGTAGATATAACTTCGACATATTAACGATATCAAATACTACATAATTAAAGTCATTGTATTAGGCCTAATACATCTAACTAAAAATGAACTAATTTAGTCTGTAAAACATTATAACAATTTCCTTTAATAATGTTGAGGAGGTGTTTGGTTCACATGTGATGAAGAGTGCTTGCGTTCGCAACATAGAGAACAAAATCATCCACTTCAACAACCCCTTGAAAATCTGATGCTTTCATGCACTACCGTTGCTGTCTTATCATCACTTACCAAACCAATTAAAACTATACTGTACATTCAATTGTTTGTTTCGATGTATAAAAATAATCCTGGAAAATAACCAATCATTCACAAATTATCATTAGAATTCCAAATAGAGTGAATGTTGATGTGGACGTCCACCTATTCTTACTTATCTCAATAAATATAGCATGGATCTGGATTGTAAATTTAATATCTAACATATCCGTTCGACAAATTATAAACATTATTTACATGTATAAATATCTAGATGGGATGTGAAGTAAGTAAAATGAGATCTCAAGTGTTACAGACTGCGATCATACTTCTCGCACGCTCGTGCAATTATAGTGGTTGCGCGAGATCGTGGGGACGTGCAGTAGTAAACAAATAGGTCGGACAAACAAAAAACAAATTGTAACTTGCCCAGCATGATCATACTACAAGTAGTAGTCACATGAGCGTACATGTTACTCCACCAGCAGATTCCTGCAACCAAATTTATTTATTTAGAATAATTTACCTTTTACAGTAGCCTTAGTTGTCAACAATTGAATTCTGTAGCAGTTCATTTGTCAAATCAATTAGTTTTGTCTTCAATGCAGTCTAAACTTCGGCTTTTGCTGCTAATACTCGTTGGAGCTTCATTTCACTCCAAAATAGAACACTTTTTGTTTCTAAGAGTTTACTTAGCAGCTCTTCAAACTGTTGTTGCCGTCCCTGCAACATTTTAATTATCAATTCTTCATAAATATAAGGGAAATGATTAGGATAAATAATAAGAACCAAATCCTTTATAACTAATTCAGGAAATTATGACGATAATTTACTGAATTATATAAATCACCTTCAGGTTCTACTGTTGTCCCCTATTTCAATACTTTTGCATATTAAGTTTCATTAAGTTATTCATGCAATATACCCGAGCAGTATTTTGTCAAGGTGAATTAAGTTTTCTTTTACAAACTTCTGTCTATTTAGAGATGAAGGTCAATCTTCATCAGATGTACTTACAGCGTTCCAATGTCAAATTGAAATATTCAAAAGTAACATTTACTTATAATATTTCAAATAAATATATGAAATGTTCATTAATAATTACGTAACTCTTTTACTCTTTAAACCAGTAACAACTTTGGGTTTACAGCCATACATACTGTTGCATATTTAGCATGTTATATATTTGGTAAAGACTGAGTTTTCGGTGTGTACATTAATTTTCTGGAGTTAAAGAGTTGAGCGCTGGAGGGTGTTTGCCGTCAGTTACCAAGGTAAACGGGCAACAACGGCAGCGAACGGCGCCGAGGCAAATGTTTGGCTTTGTATGTTTGATGGTCAAGTGGCCTGAGTTGTACAAAGGTGCCGTCGTTTGAGTTGGCTTTCTTCCATCTCAATAATACGACGAGTTTGTAGCTTATGACTGGTAATATTGTGCAGAGGAGATAAATGAAAATAAAATTCTACTAGCACAAATTTGAATGTAAAAGGATATGGTTGAGTTTAAGGGTTGATATCAATGTATAAATTTCATACAATACTAAGCTTAGATTATACGTATTTGAATGCCACTTAACTGCTAAAATGAAATAGATATTAGTAAATAACAGATTATTTCATAATAGTCAGTCGCAGTCTGGAATCAATACCAGCAAAAAATTAAATAAAAGGTGTGTGAATATTTAAGGCTTTAACTCAATTGTGAATATTTACTTCTAAATGTTTTAAACTTGTGTTGTAAAGTGTGAAATGCCACATTGCTTGTAAAAAGTAATTTTACGCACGGTTCTGGATGAATAATTTCTCTGAAAATAAAAAAAATATAGCATTATATTTTTCATTCATTTTAACTGACACTAAAGAACTAGTCATAATATTATGTAGTTAATTACACAAGTGTATATGTTTTTTTAAGAGTTTCGAAAACTAAATCACTACAAAATACCTGGATGGGGATTTTATACAAATCCAATCCCAAGATTACTGAAACTTTGGTAGTTCAAGTAAGT